>NC_042627.1:58023209-58625971 GCF_901001135.1 Rhinatrema bivittatum
CCTATATCGGAGCACCTTGCGCAGCAAGCGCAAAGCGCAAATCCTCTGAGAGCTCGCCCGAATCCGAAGAATCGATTTCCGAAGTCCCTGGACCGGGGCCCCTCCGAGGGGGCCTCCCCCGCCGCACCCCACTGCCGTCGGGGAGAGCTCAGGGGGCAAAACCGAGGCCTCCACCGTTTCGCGTGAGACTACCCGGCCGGTGGACAAAATGGCCGCCACTCCCGCGGAAACCGGGGGAAAGAACCAGGAGGCCTGTCAGGGGCCCCACCCCCCTGCGACGGCGATCGTGCCACCCGGGAACGGGTCCCCGAGGTGCCCCCGATGATCCCTCGTCTCCCGGGACACAGGCCGAGCAAAGGCCGTCCCGGGAGAGACGCGCGCGCGCCGAGCCGCAGGCCCTGCACTGCGAGCCGCGCGGCATCGAGAAAATCGCGGGAAAACAAAGGACGCGCCGAAAAACACTGAGGGGGCTGAAGAAAAGAAAAAAATCACCGCGGCGAAATCGGCGACCTCCCCCCTGCCGACGACGCCCCCCCCCCGAGCGGGACGGGACGGAGCGCAACGCCAGGCAACGGAGAGCCGACAGAAACAAAAGTCAAACACTTTTTTTTTTTTTTTTTTACAGAAAACGCTTGTCCCTGGTACTGAAAAAGCCCTCTGTCCTGCAGGGGTGAGTGAACCGGGCTCCCGGTGTCACCCCTGACGCTGCTACTAGACCAGCCGGGTCCTCGACCCTAGCAGCGGCCTCCACCTGGGGAGGGTAGTCCCCTCAGGACCTCTCAACTCCCAGGGAGGCAGGGCAACCGGGACTAAAATTAACCAAATTAAACAAAAAACCCAATTTACAGAAAAAAACCAAATAGGCCTAATAGAAAATAAAACCCAAAAAGCGAACCTGACTAACAACCAGAATCAGGCCCGACAGGGCTGTGACCGGACCTGCACCACCTACTGGAGACAGAGTAAGACTGAGGGGCTGTGACTGGCACAGGGGCATATATGGCTCCGCCCACAAGTTTTAGTCTGTCTCCATCTACTGGTGCGGAGTCACAACCCAGGTGTCCTGGACTGATCCTGGTACGTACAGGGAATCATATTTTATGCACAGAAAACATGATTTGAGTACACAAAAACATGTTTCTACACACAAAATCCTGACTACAGGTCCTGGCACCAGAACTCCAGCTTCTGTCCATAGACTAACATTAGCCTGGAAACTTTATTTCACCTCAGACTAGGAGTTAAGTTTACAATGCTAAGAAAACATGAGGTAAGCCAGCACATCTCTCTGCACTGGGTGATAATAGCTAATGCCATCATTATCAGGGGATTTTGAGAAGGTGCTCGCTGCGCAAAACTGCGAGTTAAACTCTGCGCTCTGCTGAACAAACCTTATTACATCAACCCCGAGGTTTGGAGTGAGTGGTTTTGTTATTTCCAAAGTGTCTGGTAGCGAGGAGTTTGTTTTTACCAAGGCAACTCCAAAATGTATATATTATGCACATTGAGAGAATGTCTGGAGGGAAGGGGGAGAGAATGCCTGGAAGGGAGGAGAGATGGGGAATGGAGAGAATGCCTGGAGGGAGTGAGAGAGAGAGGACAGATTGGATGGAGGGAGGATAGTATGTTTGAAGAAGGAGGGAATGCCAGGAGGGAGGAGAGAGAATGGATAGAGGGAGGGAGAAAGTGGGAGAATGCATGGAGGAAGGGGGAGAGAGAGTGGATGGAGGGAAGTGGGGGAAAAAGGGAGGATATATGAGCAGTGGGAGTGCCATCACTCAGGCCGATGCAATATCAGCGCGTAGAAAGTGGACGCTCAATGCTGAGCGTCCACTTTCCTAACACGCTCCCAACCACCTCTCCTGGGCACCCAATGTCATATTTAAACGACCTGCTGTGCTAAAAAGGATGCGCTAGGGAAAATTGTATGTCCTTAGCACGTCCTTGGCATCGGGTGCATAGGAGACGTGGCTGGGCGCCCAGCGGTTGACTTGACAGCAGTCTGGGTCAGAGCCGGAGCTTCAGTATCTGAATTCGGGAATCCGAGGTCCTTACCATAAAACTGTCTTTGCTAGACTGCAACTCTCCCTCCCGGCCAGGAAACCCTGCTGGAGACCCTCCTCCGGCAGGGCTGTTCCCGACTGGTCTTTTTTACTGACATTTGTCAGTGAAAAGGACCAATCCCCTTTTAGGATAGCCTTCTGATGTTTAATATTAATTTATTCACTCCTTCACTTATTGCCGATTGGTCCGTTCACTGTCACATGTCAGTGAAAGGACCAATCGCCTTTCAGAAGGTGGTCCTAAAAGGGGATTGGTCCTTTTCACTGACAAATGTCAGTGAAAAGGACCAATCGAGAACAGCCCTGCTGGAGGAAGGTCTCTTCGGTAGGGGTTCCTAGCCGGGGTGGAGAAGATTTGCAGTCTGGTAAGGTCCTCGGACTGCTTGGCCCATCAGGCCAGACCTTGAAGGTGGTCAGACCATTTAAAAAAAATTTTTAAATCTTTCTCCTTTTTATGTTCCTCCGACTTAATGTCATCACTTTTTGGGCTCCTCCAAAGTTAATGCCTGCTCAGGGCAGGCGTTAATTCTCGAGAGTAAAAATGGGCACATCAGGGGAAATGGCTAAGAGCGCTCATCAACATGAATTTGCATGTAATGAGCACTATTAGCTACGGCATTTTGGTCATGCTAACCCCCGTTTTGCATTTGGGGTTATGGATGCACGCCCAAAACGCACGTTGAACCGTGCACTGCAGCCAGTGCATGACATTGCATTGGCCTATTTCCCTAGAGCTGGTCCTGATCTAGGTAAATGCCTAGAAAGCTAATTCAATAAAACTAGAATTGTCCAGTACACTGTTCCATGTAGGAAGGCACATGGTATTGTCTTGGTAGTTCATTCAAGTCAGCTTTTGCATTTAATGATCCAATTGTGCTTTAAACCCTTGCTGTCAACCTCATAAGTGATCTGTGCATAGGTTTTATTTCTTGTCCCCAGGGATTCATCTGTTTACCCTTCATTTACTTCCTCTTTCCATAAAGAGCATCAGCAAGATACAGTAGTGTAAAGCAGTCAAGCATAGTTTGCAGACTCTACTTCCTAATGAAGCAGTTTCATGGCTGCCTTGGACATTACAGGATGACATGGGCTGGTGGCTTCCACTTCATTTCCTGTGTGCTGTGTTGCAGTTTTTTCTCACTGGCTGCTTGAGGCACAGTTCACTTCCAAAAGAAATGATAGGCAATTTGTTTTCCACATGGTAACAAATCAGATGGTGCACACTGTCAAATACATGATCCCTTGTCCTTACCTTTCAGAGAAAAAAAAAAGACAAGGTCTATTTGAGTTAATTTAAGCAAACAACATTGATGAATGGCAAACTGGCTACTCCAAAGAAAATAGATGTCACATGATTTTTCACATGATCAAACCCCCCCCCCCCCCCAAAATGGTTCTGAAGATTGTTAAAATCAAATGACTAACTGACAAGACAATCTCTTTAGGAAAGGAAGAATTACAAGTATGCGGAGGCAATGGGGCAAAAGCTGAAGTGGATCAGTATGTCAGGACTGACCCTGGTCAGGTAGTAACCCTATGCAGTAGATGTATAAGAGATTCAGGAAGAGGATCATGAGATGAGCAAAGAAGCATGCAGTTCTAACCTACACACACCTAACTATAATAAAGAGGAAAGTTGTCCTGTGCCTACATCACTGGTATGCAAATTGAGCTCCACCCCTTTCCCTGTACTCTCCAGCTCTGCCCCTCTATTGTCCAAGCCACTCTCTACAACCACTTATGGAAATTGAGCTCTGGCCTGCTCGCTTGCTCTCTGTAAATTGTTGAATCCGCTTTCTGCTACTACACAGTACATCCAAACTCAACGCACACTCTCTACTACCACTCACAGTTACACACTTCCTATACAGTATTTCCCTGTCCTTGGACAGGCTTTTATAAGTTACATATTAATCCGTTCCAACCAGGAAACACTATACAACAATTTATAAGCCTGTATTAAATGTTTGGAACAGATTAATGTGAAGGGATGCGTTTATTATGATCAGGGGTTCAACTGAATGATTTTATAAGTATAGTTACTTCAAATGAGCAGTCTGCATTTTTCAAATGTGTGTATAAACTTTGATTTATAATATGTATGAACTCCTATAGTGTTCAGTAAGTTGTTATGTGACTGTTACATTTGTACGTATGGGCGTGGTTATGAACGGATGAATGAGTGTGGTTTTTGCACATTATAATGTGGGTTACAACTGCATAGGGGAGGAGTTATTAAGAAGTGTATAGGCATATTTAGTGAGTACTAATGCAATATATTTATTTATTTATTTAGGGTTTTTATATACCGACATTCTCGATATACATATCAAATCAAGTCGGTTTCCATATAACAAAACTGTCGCCGGTAAGGCTTACATTAAACAATAGACAGTGTATTGAACAGAGAACGTGCGGCGTTCTCTGTTCAATACATGTAATCCTGTCCTTGCAATTTACTTTCAAAGACATTATGTTAAAATGTACATGCTGTTTTATATCCAAATAAAGTACTTTGTCAGATAAGTTTTAGGTTTAAAGGTGCTCACCTATTTTATTGTTCAAAACTGATAATAAACTTTGGTTTTAGATGTGAATATTCAACATCTGTGCTCTTTCCATTTTGGAGCTTTTTCCACTAGTGTTACATTGAGTACTTCCTATAATATTACATTGCCCCATTTCTTGTAGTTTATATAGAGAGGGAGATATATATATCACACAGAGCTAAGTAACTTACTATAAAGTACATTTGAATTTCTATTCATAGGGGACTCAAGTTTATGAATAAAAATGTTTACAATCCAAGTTCCAGACCAGAAGTGAGATGCCTATTGAAGGGTAACCAAGCCAGCCTTTCCATTTTCATTTCAGTGAATTGATCTAAAACTGATCTCTGCTGCGCATGTTGCCTCAGTCTTGTTTCCTAGAGGAGAGTTGGTATGACACCAGGCAAAAACACTTCAGGTCTGTTCTGGCTGGTTAGTAGTGACCCGGTACTATCCAGTATTTGATATTATTAATGAAGATCTATTGGACTCAATAAATGCTCCAAAAAGATTTTGGTGGTTTTTTCTTTTAATCCTATGGGATGCAGTAGATCTTTGGAAGAGTACTGCACAAGTGGTATATAAGAGATGTCCTTGTTTTTTCTTATAATGTTTTTATGTTTTGTGTTTTGTCTTTTTTTTTTTCTTCAGGGTAATGGTATTTTTTGTTGTTCCATGGATGTATATATGTATGTGTAGTTATGTTTGTGGGCCCTCATTAATGTATGAATTTTTGTTGCTCTTTATAGTTTATTATACTTTTGGTGGCTGGAAATGTATTATTTGTGATATATGTGATTTATTAGGTTTAACAATATGATATGGCTTTATTATTTTTGGAGTACTCTAGAAGTCCCAGGACCTCTCAATCAGCTGGATGCTGGAGCACCTTAGAGAAATAAGGGGAACAGAAAAGGAGTCAACCATTATCTTGGCATGTACCATGCCCCAAGTTAATAAAAGATAATTGTATTAATTATACTTTTCCTGTTAGGAAATGTCCCAGGGATACATTTAAATTCTGCTGCCTTTTGAGTAAACCAGGTACAAATAATTCCTAAAAATACACATTGAAGTGTTGCATAATACAATACATTTTTTATATACAGACTGCTATTATAGTATTTTTTATTGAAACTATAGTTTCACTGTGTGCTGTATTAATGCTCACAATAGCTTATTAAACAATAATAACTTCACTGACAAGCTAATAAAATGACATGTCATACATTTAGGACCTGATTCACTAAGCTTATTTCCCATAGACACAGATGGGAGAAAAGTCTTAGTGAATCAGGCAATTAATGCAGAATTTCATATCTTGCCAAATATTTTATGCACCTTAGGCCTAACGTTTTTATAAGACAAATTACTTCCTTAGAAACAAACGAGATGACTTTGAAACGTGCTAGATCAGTTGTTGGTCTAGAATACATTAGCCAGTATATACATCATTAAAATCTCTGCCACAATTGGCAGAGATTAGCTCCCTGGTGTTGCTATTAGCAGAGGTCAAAGGAAATCTGAATGTACCTAGCAATTGTCCCAGCAGATCAGGATCATGTACACTACTGAAAATGTTGAACTATAGTGTTTCTGTTTATTTGGGATGGTTGGTACTTGTGTTTTTATTGTTGAAGTCATGTAAGGAAAGCTGTATAGAAGTGTTTTAAAAAAAAAATCCTTGTGCAATGTGATCTGTGAATGCAGTCAGCCCAGCATCTCTCCAGAGCGTCAGTCACAAGGAGCGCATTGAATATACATTATACTGTGGGGAAAACGACTAGGAGCACCCTCCGGTTATATTAAACTATTTTTCTAGTTGTTTCTCTAACATATGTTTCGTATCTGCACTTAATAAAGTAGGGCATTTACCTTGCCCTCGGGATCAACCAATAAAAGATGTTTTGCTTGTCCTCCTTGTAATCCACTAAGTACATACTGGCAGAGTGAGGTGGCACTCTCTCGCACTAGAAAATCCCCATCGTTAACTAAGAGGCGCTCTGCTGCTTTTCTGCTTAGTCTGCCATGGTACCAGTCCTCTTGCCTCAGCTGTTGAGTTATTTGGGGAGGACCACACATCGAGGCGCTGTTGTTGCTTGTAGTGACCTGCTGAACTGCCTCTGGTAATTCTGAAATGGTGCATATGAAAGACAACACAAAACAAGTTGTACTTGAAACTGTTTTTAAAACAAGAAGCAAATATACATACAAGTGATAAGGGTAGCCACATTATCCTATTGTTTTGACCCCTTTCAAGTAAAAGAAATAGCCAGCTCAGGGAAGGAGCTAATTATTTCTAATATGAGAAACTGTCCCAGGGAAAACAAATGATTATTTGGTTGGTTGAATGAGTTCACCAGGAAGTTTCAAAGTCCCACAAAATAGCAGGTGTTTCAGACCACCTAATAGATGAGGTATAAAAAACATAACCTGTGAAGGGTTCAGGATTGAGGGAGAGAGAATTTTCTGGAATCATGCTGTGAGCTCAGAAGGAAGGGTTCCTTTTATAGAAGAGCTAGTTAATGATGAAGAAGTGTAAATCAAAACCCCCAGTTTCCTGTGGCAAGCGTTAGAAAATTCTGTGGCGGAGTTTCTGAAATTCTGTAGCAATTCTGTGCCACATTTACTTGACTTTATAATGATTCTTCCCAGCCTCTATTGTGTATCTGGATAATTTATTTTGTTTTTTTTTTTAGTTTTTTTTGGGGGGGCGAGGGGAAGGAAGATCATCATGGCAATGGAATCTTAAGGATGGGGAAGGAGAGGGAGGGAAAATGGAAACTGAGATAGAAGAGGGGAAGGATTTGGAGGCAACCTCTCTCTTACTCCACCTGCCAGAGATCCCCCTTCATTCCTGCACCATCCCTCCCTCTCTTTCGGCCTGATACATCCTCACACACATCTCTACCTCTCAGTCAGTCTCTCTGGCTTTTCTTATTATTCAGATTGTTTGTCCAAGCTCACCATGATGGAACTGAGCAATCAGAGCATATTGCAGCCAGCCAGCTAGCAACAGCCATAATAGTTAAGATTTTGCAATTTCCATTGCAATGTATTTACAATAACATAATATTTACAAAAATACATTTCTTAATGTTTCATTAATGTCAATAGAATTCAAAGCAAGTCTGCAAGGTGTTAAGTAATCCTGCACAAGCCCCTGCCCATTCCTGCAGTGTTCATGAAGAAGAGATGCTGGTTTGAAATCATTTAGGGACTTTTTATCAAGGTCTTTTCCCATAGACCCAGAATAGGAGAAAAGCCTTAGTGAATGAGGACCTTAGTTTGTGATGTAAGTTCAACTAATGCAGTGTGTATTTTAGAACAACTTATGGGTTGTTGTTTTTTTTTAATTTAAATGTTATTTAGATTTATTCACAATCCAGGAAAAAAAAACAAGGTAATAAAATAATTTCAAATGTACATCATTACCACAATTTTACACAATATCTCAAAGTCCACATTAAGCTTGGGGGGAGAAAAAGAAATACAAGTAATTGGTTAAGGAAAAATTGTTATTTTTAGTAGTGGGAAAAAGTAGAACAAAGCAGTTTTAAGTTTGATTCTATAAAAGCAGTGACATTCAAAGCTGCAGAATGTAGCACTTTTTTTTCTTTTAAATACATACACTACTCGATTTTGCAGAGGAACCCCACAGCAACAGAGAGGTTTCCTCACGGTAATCAGGAAGAACTGGGTTACAATATCAGATCTAGTGGTGAGCTATTAATAGCAGATGCATCATCTTTTAATATCTGCCATCTGCTAAATGAAATATTGAATAAGATGTAGTAGAAAGTAATCTATATGATATTGATCTCATGTGCCAATGACACAACCAATAGAATTCCTTTAGCTTGTATAAACCATTTAAAATATTTTTCCAGTCCATATATTCATCTACATGTAAGGAACAGAAATCTGACTTGATTTTCATCAACATATTGCAGTTTCCCAATCCTCCCCTGGAGGCATCCATATCCAGTCAGGTTTTCAGGACTGTCACAATGTATATGCATGAGATAGATTTGCATACACTGGGTCTCCAATGTATGCAAATCTATCACATGCATATTCATTATGTATAACCTGAATATCTGACTGTTTTGGGGTGCCTCCAGGAGAGGATTGGGAAACTGACATATTGGACAGGAAAATAAAACAAAGAAAACATAATTTGGAAAAACTTCTATGGCTAAATTCCTTGGTACCAGTTGGATTTGTCCTCTTTTTTTTTAAAATGCATGCTGTTCATTCCACAGAGGGATGCATTTTTAATAGGGCACCTGACTGCTAAAGGATCCACTTATTTTTAAACCTGAACCAAATGAGCCACTCAATGTACTGCCTGCACCCTCAGACCTTCAATCAAGCCTCTTGCTACATTCAGGTTAAAATTCCACCCTAGCAGAACTTCTTGGACTGGCTGTGGTGCTTCCATTGGTGATTCCTCTGGTATCCCCTCAGCACTCTCTGGCCACTCACCCATGCCGGTCACTGGCTCCTCTGTAGCCTCACTTGCTGGGGCCTCCTCAGTGCCACCTTCTTGATTTTCCATGGTTCCTTCCTCTGAATTCTCCGCACCTCTCACTTGGCACTTCATCTCCTCTCTCACTGGCCTTTTCATGCCCTCTTTCTCTTTGGGTTTCTCATGGGAGCTGTTTCTGGACTCCTGGTAGTGTTTGGGCACTCTACAGGGTTTTCATCAGGACCTTCTGTTGTGACACCTTCTGATTGATCGGTGCTGTAGCCCACTAGCCACTCAATACTGCCTCCTCCTGGGCAGTCTGTATCACCCTCTCTAGGGCTCTCTGTGACACCTCTTCACCACCCCCTTCTCTGGGCTTCTCACGGGAGCTGTTTCTAGACTCCCAGTAGTGTTTGGGCACCCTACAGGGTCTTCTTCAGCACCTCCTGTAGTGTCAGCCTGCTGCCACAACTCAATCATTCCACGGCACATCTCTGGCAGCAACTCATTCAGTTCCTCCAGGAATTGGTGGCACACCTTATCCAGCTAGTCTAGGTATGCACTTTCTTGCCTGGCCTGGACTCTTGGGGTGGGTTCCCTTGCTCCATTACTCCTTAAACTGAAGAGTAGCTTGCTTGCTGGAAAAGGGCCCTACCTTGTTCCCATTCACCACCTTCAGCCAACTCTGGCAACTTTTCCAGGGCAATACTTTGCTCAGAACAGCCTTGCTACACCACTGTTTTACTCACTTTTCTTTCTGAAGGCAAAAAAAGTTAATAAACAATAAAGCCTGCATAACCAGCAGTAACTTAAATCACTTTTCATTCCCCAACTACCTCCAGCAGAGCTTTTCTCTTTAACCGGTTTAAACCTACCATTTTCTTTCCCTGCAACCAGGCTCACTCACAGTTTCCTCTCTACCTGAAACTTTTTTTTCTTCGGAGCAGCTTCTGAGCCACACCCTTTCACAAGCCACCGTGCTCTGTGCATCCCTGTGCTCGGTACTTTGTTTTAGAGCCACAGGCCTCCCTGTGTTCTGTACTTCATTTTAGAATCACAGGTCCTCTTCACAACACTCTGTACTCCAAACAGACACTTTCTACTTCTGCAAACGTTTGGCCTCCAAACTGCTTCTGGCAGGTCACACATACACCAAACTTTTCTTTGGAGGCTGGGTTTTCCTATGTACTAGGTTTAGAGAAAAAAAATCCCATGCATGACACCCTCTGTGGAAATGAGCAGTGATTCCCTGACACAAACCTGGACTGACTCCAGCTTTTCTTAAAACACTTTGTCTTTATTCGCCACTTTAACATATACACATTAATAGACTGCCTTTACTTTCAGAACAGTGTACTCTAATTACTCATAGTTAGTACCGCTTCCCTCAGTATATAGTGTATGGACAGTGATATTCTACAGGAGCTGCCTTCTTCCTGGAGACCTGGGCCTGGTCTGACCATCCCCACTTGAATCCCAGCTCTTATTCCTCCCCTGCTGGGCCCCGCTCACAGCGCTCTGTCTCAGAAAGGGAATTAAAGGGAACTAGGCACGTAGCCTGCTCCTGCACTGGTTTAAGGGGGAACATAGAGGCACTCCTCACACCCATCTAGTATTGTGGCTAGAAAGGCTAGAAATATTTTAAATAAAAAAAAAATATGGATATATCCTTATCCATTTATAACAATATAATTGAGGCACATTAACTGTATATCTACTGCATGTGTACTTCCAACCGTTCACTGCATAAATAGAGAAGCTGCAAACACCTGTACCAGTCGTTCCACTATATAAGAAGACTAAAACCTCTACTAATGATTAACAATTTTCGTGCGGTTATACAAGCAATGATATTCGCAAGCACAGATTATTGTAACTCCCTGCTTTTAGGACTACCCCAATCTATAATTCAGCCTCTGCAAATATTGCAAAATTCTGCTGCCAGAATTTTGGCAGGCAAAAAAAAGAGTGACCACATTACAGGAACACTTGCTGAACTCCATTGGCTTCCAATCGAACAAAGAATACAATATAAGGCACTTTGTATAAATCCATAAACTAATCCACGATGAAAAAGCCGACTGGCTTAACACAGCTCTGCGCGTGCATGTACCACAAAGAAACCTGAGATCTGCAAATAAAGCTCTACTAACTGTTCCCTCTGTCAAATCAGCACATCTCACGCAAGTAAGGGAAAGAGCACTGTCATGGCTGGTCCTGTACTATGGACCACCATGCCACTCGAAATAAGACTACAGAGAAATTTGAAATTATTCAAAACTAATCTGAAAACCTGGCTTTTTAAACAAGCATTTTATAAAGATAAAGAGAAGGAGAAAAATAGTTGATAGATAAGGATGCACCAAGCTATAAATTGTTATTAGTAACCTACAAAAGCATATTAATGTTAAAATCAAACTGCCTAATTTATTCCTAACAATCAGGATTAATTTACTAAATTAGTTTATTATTTTAAATTGTTACTGTACTATGATGGCACATGATTAATTTGTAATCTATACCACCCATATTTCTCTTTATCGTGCCCTTCTGTAAACCGTTGTGATGGTTATTTAACTTAACGACGGTATAGAAACGTTTTTAAATAAATAAATAATAACATTTAAAACAGGAAAGGAGAACTTTATTTTTTGCAGGTCCATCTGGCATATTTACTTACGACGATTCTGGTATGCTGGTAGTTTATATACTTTGCTTAGAAGGCCTAATGGTGGCACGAGGACCGGAGTTCATCATCTTGAGTTAGGTTAAACTTTCTAATTATTATCTGATCTTAGTACAGACGTACTTGTATGATGCTGTGGGCTTCCATATATCTGTGCGACTACAGCACTCTTAGGACACACTTTGTCTGGCAGAGTTTGAGTGTTCATGTAACAGGGGTCATCAAAAAGATCAGATCTGCATTTAGAAGTCAGTAATGTTATATCTTCCTTTGTCTTCGGTGACTGTTCACCAGAGTTACCTGCAATTGCAGATGATACACATTTTAAAATGTGTAAGTTTTTATATTTGTATTTGAAAATAAATATAAGCTACATTTTTCATGTTATTTGCACAGCTTACAATATGTATAGTAGCAATTCTTTTAACATACATGGAAGACAAGCAGATGAATTGATTAACATATTTTCATGTTTCAGCTCCAATGTTTAATAATCTGATTATCCTAAAAATACACTCACTGGACAGCTCTGTATGGGTTAGAATCACCCAAATTGAAGGATGAGGAGAGCCAAAAATCCTAATAGCTAAAGTCATAAAGAATGATAGTTATACAGCCCAAAAAATGTATTTCAAGTATATAGGAAGAGGACTCACCCACCACAGATGCAACATTAAAACCTACCACTCTGCTCTCAGACATACATTGCCACTGAATTCAGAAGCCCTCTGATTTAAATTATTTACTCCTATCAGGAATACTACCACAACTGCACGATTTCCATTACTTCCTATGGGAGAGAATGTCACCTTTTAAAAAAAATGTTATGCTTGGGGAAAATTAGGAAAACTAGCTAGCAGAAACCTGTTTTTCTTATGTTTATCAAATAACTCCACTAAAAACTTTTAACAACCTTCTCCTGTTTTGTGCTGAATTATGAATGTTATTTTATGTATCCCGCCTTGAACTTTACAACATGTAAGAACATTTTTTTCAATAAATAAATAAAATAAATGTTTTCATGCAAAAAGCCATTTTAAAGGGCCAGTTCTACATTTCCCTTTAGGATTAATAGCACTTGCCATGTATAAACACTTTGGTCTACATACTGACTGCATTCATACCATCTCTCTTATCCTAAAGTAATAATCTTCTTCTTTGCATTGACATCTTTATATCCTCATTTTCTCAGACTTAACACCTACACCACATACTTTCCAAATGCATATAAAGCCTTTATACACCTTTCATCTCCCACACAGACAGAACACATCCATGGCACTTCAGAGCTCCTACTTTAGGAAGTTCAGAAGGCCACATTTAAGTTTCCGGCAAAGACAGGGCAAAAAGTTGAAAGATCCTGCAAATCTATTTGTGTGCACAGTTATGAGACAACATATCATTTACCAAAGGATTTAATTTTCTGTAACTTCTGGAAAGGGAAAATTTCACAGAGAAAAATTGTGCAGCTTTTGCTCAGTTCTTAAACTTAGCCCTTTCAGGCAAGGTTTCCCACAATACTTTCTACTGAAGCTTTTGCTTATGGAATTATGGAACAAATATATAATTAATAATTCTATGTATACAATCCCGAGGCTTGAGTTATAAATTCTCTCTCTAATCCACCTAAATCCTACCCAAAAATCAGATGTGTTGTGCCAAAGGTGAAGACGTCAAACAAAATTTTAAAAAGTAAGGTGACCAGAAGACGATGGCTTTTAGAAAATAGAATTAAAATAATAACCAGGTGTAAACATGGAGAGGCACCAACCATAGAGAAAAAAGTATAAGAACGAAAAGTAAAAGAACCGCAAATAAAGGTAGATATAACCTAAACGGGGTTAAAATCATCTATCAAAAGAAGTTTAATAACTGTAAAACATGGTTTTTATAAAAAAAACCCATTTATGAACAACTTCAAGGGCACAAACAACCATAGATATATACGTGAAAAAAGTAAAAGCACAGATTAAAAAATAAAACAAGTTCTGACAGGATCTTGTTTCAGTACAAATGCCTACTTCAGAGATTAATTTAAAAATGTTGGGTGCAATGGTTGACGATCCTGGTCTCTGTATTTATTATTTTTAAAATGTCTTAGCCGCATACTCCACAGATTGTGGCTTACATCAAAACGTACCTAATCCAATCAATAAACATTAAAACTGCAAATATACTTTAAAAACAAGTTAAACACACTACTATACCATTATCTATACAGAACCAACCTCCATTTTTGCTGCACTCTTTCCACCCCACATAGCCTATGCTATTTCCTATAATACTCTGATCATATTATACCTCAAATGCTTTCTTAAAGAGCCATATTTTGTAATACTTTTTAAAACTTCTTAATTTCCACCACTGTGCGGAGTGGCTCCAGCACTGACTTCCACAAAGATGTCAATATTCGGTGCCACAAAAGAAAATTGAGCCAGATGGGGCATTCTGAGGAGGAGCTATTTATCCGGCTAACTTTAAGAAAGCCGGATATCTTCAGCCACATGGCCATGCCACTAAATATCTCAGCCAAATTAGCAAGATAAGTTTTTTTTGTGTTTTTTTAACTGATCATTGAGGCAATCCATAATATATCGGGCTTGGAGTGTGTCCGTCAGTGATCGCGGATGTTCAGCAGCCCGCCGATAGATGGCGCTAATTATATTGGGCTGCATGTTTCCCAGCCCGCAGATAGATGGTGCAAGCGGCTCAAACATGGCACAGGTAGGAAGGACAGCAGCCATCGCGGGAGAGGCAGAATATAGCAGAGGAGACCCTAGCATGCTGCGAACAGAGCGCGTCCCGTGGCACACGCTCCGTTCGCGACGAGGAGGAAGGCCTGGTGTGCCGTTCGTGGCGAAAAGGGAAGGCCCCATGTGCTGTGATCGGCACGCCCGGGCCTTCATCTTCGCCGCGAATGGAGCGTGTGCCGCAGGACGCGCTCCGTTCGCGGCAAGCTGGGGTCTCCGCTGCTATTTTCTGATCTAGGCTGCTATTTTATGATCACGCCGAAAATGGAAGGCCCCCATGTGTCGCGAATGGCGTGCCAGGCCTTCATCTTCCCCGCGAACGGCGCGCCAGGCCTTCATCTTTGCTACAAACGGCGCGGGACCCACAGCTTGCCAGTGAGAGATAATGTTTGTCAGGGAGGGGAGGGTGTGAGAGAGCAGGAGGGTGTGAGAGAGCATGGGGGGGATGCCGGTGAGAGACAATGTGTGTGTGAAAGAGGGGGGTGACAGAGAGCATGGTTGGTGAGGGGTGGTGGGGAGGCTGTGAGAGAGCTTGGGGGGGGGGGGAATGCCGGTGCGAGAGAATGTATGTGAGAGAGGGGGGGTGACAGCATGGTTGGTGAGAGGGGGTGGGGAGGGTGTGAGAGCATGGGAGGTAAAAGAGGGTGGGTGGGGGGATGCTTGAGTGTGGGTTTCAGAGAGAGGGAGGGAGAGTCTGGTGAGAGAGAAGAGGGGGTGTGTGGGAGTGCGAGAGACAGCTTGGTTGGTAAGAGGGGGAGTGCGCGGGATGCTTGACTGTGGGTTTCAGAGAGGGCCCCCTATGAGGGGATATGTGTGTCTGTGCCAGAGAGTGAGGGAGCCTGGATGAGGGTGTGTGTATGTGGAAGGGACACTTACAGTGAATTTCTAGGGAAATTCAGCTCAAAACAAGAGCAGATGTGCCAAAAAAGGCTCACCGCCCGGGTGTAGAACAGGTACAGTTGCTAGTACTTCTATCAAGCAGTTGTCAGAATGCCCTTTCTATTTACTAAGTACAGCAAAATGCCTTAGAGAACAATTTTCAAAATAATTTTTGTGGGTAAACCACCATTTGACCCGCAGAAAATTATTTATTTTTAATTTTTATATACCGAGGTTCTTGTATGAAATACCAATCACTCCGGTTTACATAAAACAGTGAAACACCCAAAACAGGGGTAGGGGCTTTACATAGAACAATAGAACAATTAATGGGCCATTTGTAAATTCCCTACCTCAATGCAGCTAAAATTGCATGTGTCTTTCTGCACCGTGTGTATCTTAGTTGCATTAAGACGAGGTGTTCATGTCAGGGGAGGACATTTGTGCTCATAGATTGCATTTTCAAATTTATATTCATAATTTTGAAGTGGATTTCCCTCCGCACAGAATGTAGGCACGTACTGCATGTAATTTTGTACGTACAACAATATGCTTTGGCGGTTGGTGCAAAAGCCTGCAGGTAAAAATTATGTGCTGTATTTGCACTAATAAGGTCAATAATCTAAGTCATTTCCTTGAAAAAACAGTGTGTTCCGTGTGGAAATGACCAATCCCATCTGCACGTGCAGATAGGACAGGTCTGGAAGAGGGCTGGGGAGGAGTTAACATTTACATGTGCGCTTTTGAATTTTCAAAAGTATGCACATATCTTTTCCTAGAAAAGTTTGTACACACACGGCAGGTATAGGTCTGTGCTCATACTTTTTCTGAGCCCGTTCTCAAAGGGATGGTTTTCCCTTTGAAAACTAATGTAATATCTGTGGGTAAAAACAAGTACCTGCAGGCTTTATGCCTTATGCTTTATGCTTCTGCATACAGTTTGAAAGTTGCCCTCTTAATGGCTATCTATATGAGAATGTATTTTTGTAATGAGGGTAAGAGCTAATGATTCAATACCAGTGTAAACATCTTTTTGGAGATGCTGATATAACTATGAAAGCTCGTATCTTGGTGGACCACAAATACATTTTCCTCTAATTCTTTTCTTTACTTTAAATCACTCTACATTTCAAGAAAAAACATGATTTTGAATATCTTTTCATTATTTACCTCAGCTATAACTTCTGGCAGGCTTCTACTGACTGATAGATCTTTCACTGGTGGAAAAGTTGCTTTTGCTATTTTTTTTATTTAATTACTCGCTTTCTAAACCCAAGCTCAAGGCAACTTACAAATTTAGGAACAGTCTCAAAAGGCTTACAATCTATGCACCTGATGCAATAGAGGCTAAAGTGGCTTGCCCATGGTCACCAAGAGAGTCAATGGGAAAAGCCGGATTTGAGCCCTGCCTTTCCTGATTCTCACCTCACTGCACTAACCCCTAGGCTACTCCTCTACTTCAGCCTTAACTAACACTGACAGTTGAACTAATTTAGTGATACATTTAGGATTTATTATTTCAGTGGAAAAAAGAAATGCCACATACCTATAGTCTTGCGTTCTAAACAGTTTTCATATATATTGGTACATGTTGGATTATCAGTCTGTAAGAGCAATGTATTAAATATATATCAGATAAGTGCATTTTCTCTGAAAATATATGTATTTTGTGGGTAAACCACCATTTGACCTGGAGAAATGTGGACCAATTAAGTAAGTAGCAGTTTAATTGAAATCACTCTACAACAGTTATTTTGTACAAATATGACTGGCAAGGAACACATTATTACTTATTGTACTTATATTAACTGACATTTTATTTAGACTATAAGATAACATCTTATTTACTAGTGTTATTTGGATTGCAGTGTTGCTTAGCTACACCCACTATTGTTACGGTTCTAAATGGCACGTCCATGTTTAAATGAGGTTTTTACTCACATAGAGCCCAACTTTCAACATGGTACACAGTATACCATTTGCATGCTGCATGGTGGAATCTGCACAGTTTATAAAATACTGTGTATTTCTCCCCTGAAAGTACGCATCGTATGTTGTAGTGAATGCTTGTATTTGTAATACAAGTACACTTAGGAGTCCATTTTCAAAGAGGTTTCGCTCATAAAAATAACATGAGTAGCATGTATTTGCAGATATGCGGGCCAGGTAGGTGCCACCTGAGCGCCCATCTGGGTACCCACCCAGGCGCGCAAGCACGAACTGTATTCAGACAGTGTTTTGCGGCAGACTTGCATGTAGAAAAGTGTGCGAACGACACCTCGGTCTATCATGCAGTGCATGAGCAAAGCCTGAGAGTGCAGCCTAGCCAAAAGGCTGCTCAACTCGCCAAACTGCCACGATTGCCCAGGCACCCGTGGAGGTCGGAACAGACATTGGATTGGCGTGTTGAGGCTCGGAGAACAGAAGGGGAATAGAATCCCTAAAATTATCTCCCCTTCTTTTTTTTTTTTTTAATATTTGCTCTTTACCTGAGCTCAGCCCATCCTGGTCGAGTATAAAGTCGGTCTCCAGCTGCAGAGGGGAGAGGGCAAAGGCCTTCACCTCCATGCTCAGCTTCCTGCACCTGCTAGCTTCTCAGCTGTTTCTCGCTCTACAGCTAAGTCCAAACCGGAAAACCAGCTACCGGACCAAAGAACTCTACTGAGGGAGGGATCCGCAGATATCACCTCAGGAAAACTCAACGGAGGGGGAGAGACCATAAGATATCACCACAGGAGAGCAGAGCAAATTAATTTTCTTCTTTTCTCCTTCTAACTGAGAATACAGGCTGATGTCAGTGCACCACAATATATAATCTCACATCAGCTTTGCTCCATCTCCATCTGCTGGGAGAGGTGCATAAACCCACTGGTCGTGGATTAACCTGTCTGAATGCTAAGAAAAAATACTGGAATTTGTAGAGGAAGCAGCATAATAGATGCTACCTAAGCATGCATATCAAGACTATAAATATATACTAATGCTCTGTTTTCTATACCTCACTGAATGTGCATAGATTGTAAATTTCTGTAGGAAAAAATAAAATGACAAGCTATTGAACATTCACTAATGGCAAGGCAGCTTTCACAAACAGACCTGCAAATGTCTTGAAATGTGTTTAAAGAATAATATAAACAAAGCACTTTGCATTTAGATAAAATATTTGCTGCAAACAAGGAAAAAAGTCATGAGGAAGGCAAATTTTCAAAAGCCATTTACCTGTATAAATGGCTATTAATGGCAGTCTGAAAATTTCCCATCCTGTATGTGGGTAAAAGTTAAATGGGGATCAATAAAACATACACTTCTACCCACGGGAAAAGGTGGAATCAGAGGTAGGTTTAGCAACGGTAACATGAAATAGACTTAGTTTTTGGGTACTTGCCAGGTTCTTATGGCCTGGATTGGCCACTTTTGGAAACAGGATGCTGGGCTTGATGGACCCTTGGTCTGACCCAGCATGGCAATTTCTTATGTTCTTATGATGTAACAACACACCTAGTTTTACATTTTCAAAACTATGTGCATGGTTTTTCAGGGGGAAAGTATCTGCAGAAAAAGGAAGTGCAAATCTCTGCATGTACTTTTTTCCTAGACAGCATTCCCTTTTGAAAAGCGGGACACAGGGAAAAGTAACCATGTGCAGCAATCCACAGAATTTTGAAAATTGCTCCGAATAGCTAGAAGGGGGACAATTTTCACCCACTGCTTCTAAAAGTTAGAAAAAAAATATATGCTCACCAAGCAGTATTGCTTTTGGTTTTGCACAAGGCAGGTAGGTCTTTGCTCTGTTGTGTGGACTTTCAGTCGCATATCTAGCAAGCCACCGCTGGGTGGCTCTTTCCCAGGGAGTTCATTGTAATATTCATGCTCTTCCTTCACCTCTGAATGCCAGGCTGAGTCCTCAAGGGTCTTCTCTTCACTGATAAGGCAAAACAGCAGTGGAGCAGTGGTCAGAGCAATCAAGTGACCTAGGCAATATTGGTAAAGTATACATACACTGATATAACGCCATGGGGAGTTGGGGGAAGGAGGACTTTCAGACTATGTGTTGAAGGGTAAAGAAAGGCTTTGAAAATAAGTTCCCTCTGAATATTAAAATCGGAAAAATTTGCACGCACAGACCTGCACCTGCTATCTTTGCAGGTACATTTTCTTTCAGAATTTACATGCAGATTTTTTGAAAGTAAAAAAAACCCAGTATGTAAGTAATCCCGACACTAATCCAGGAGCGCCTCTCCCGATCTGTGTGCAATATAAATCTAGATGCACATGGGGCAGGCAGTTTTCAAGGGGGCCGTTGATGCGGGTAAAACACTGCTTTACCTCCATAACTGACTTTAAAAATTGCCCTCATGTTGTTATATAGCACAGTTACACTGTTGCAACAAAGGACAGCTGCAAATTGTCAATAGATGTGAGTGCTGTTCCCCTACTGTGCTTTTAGCTGAAAATAGAAGCAAAAGAGAAAAAAAACAACTCACGATTCATATTTCGATCAGTGTTTTTCCGGTAAATATTCAATGAATAGTGCTAAGGCTTTATAAGCAAGGCATTTCACTGATAAACAGATGATATCTTGGAAAATACTCTGCTTATTTTCTCTAAACAAAAACTGTGATCAGATTTTTAAAATATGGCTATTTTGCTTCATTTTATCTATTGTAAACACCATTGGCAAGTCAACATGAATAATCGGAGAAGCTTTTTCTGACCTTTCACTGAAAGCCGTCAAAGAAGAAGGGCTCTTCAAGTACTGTTTGAGGCGGACTTCGAAAGCCTGACCTATGGTGTTTATTACATCCTGCGCCATATCATTGGGACATTCCACTATATGACATGCTAAAACAAAAGAAACATAAAATAACACTGCTATACACATATTGAGAGAGAGTTTATTCAAACTAACTGAATAACTAAAATGTTTTTAACCACTTCTTTGTAGAAATGAAGCCTCGCTTAATATTTCTCACTGTTATATTAACCTATCTCTTCCCTTGAAGGACTCTCCGTACTGCACCCTTTGTGTCTTTTGGTGCAGCTTGGGTATGTATACTGATGAAATAATGCAGCAATCAGGTTGCTATGATCTCATCCCAAAAACAATGCAAGGCTGGTCTCCAGTGGCTGGGCAGGTAATGCAGGGCTAAACCTTTAGTCTGCGTGATAAGATGGAGCTGTGAGGAGAGAGACACACACCCTTATCCTGCAGCAGCAACATTATATCTGACATGTCACGAGGAAGAGTGAGTGACATTTGAGATCAAAGGAGGATCTGAGAGGCTTGCCCAGGCCCTGGAGAGAGGAGAATACAGCAGAATGGAGTCAGAAATCATATAAATATTAATAAATCATTGCTCTTTCCTAGAGGTCTTAGAAAGAAGATGGCAGAGGGACTAATCTAGCCACTTGATCCTGGTAATTGTATAATCTTTTTTACTTTGTCATTGCACCCTAGGTTACAGATTCTAGGTCTTTGGTGGGTGATGGCCAAGGAATATTCACTGCAGTGGGGATTATAATCAGATTATTGGATTTGGTAACAGATCTGTTCTATAGTCTTACATGAAGGGAAAAAAAGCAGAATAAATGAAAGTGAGCTGAAGAGTGGTAACTATTGATGGGACAGGGAAATAGGTAACCTCAGTACCTGAATGTAATCTGCTTTAAAGTGCCTGAAATGCAAAATATACATGAAATAAATAAACAAGGGCATCTTCAGGCAAGACCTGAAGTCGGAAGGAAAGAGAACCTGGCATTTTTGAAAGGGCAAATACATTTCCCAAACCTAAAAAACATGAAGGGAAAAAAATGTAAGAGTTGAAAGTGAGCTGAAGAGCTGTTTTCTAACTGGAGGTAATGTGCTTCACACAGAGCTGTATCACAAAATAGTGCTGACTAGAGGGCCAGCCAGTGCCATTTTTACATACCAGTAGGTGGGGCAAAAGCACCTGGGGATCACTCCTGCCTGATTTAGGAATTTTGGATTTGCAGATGAGGTTAGATAGATTCGGGGGGGGGGGGGGGGGCGTTTTACAATAGGGAAAGGAGGCCTGGGACAGAATGTGAGGCTGACAGTTTCTATTGTGTGTCAGTTATTGGAAAAACAAAAAATTTTGTGTTAAAAAAAAAAAACATGATGAGGAGGGGGAGGCACAGTTATTGTTCACACGTGACAGCAAAAATGCGAGCGATGGCCCTGATTAAGAGCCCCATATTCAACAGGATTCAATCTCACTCAAAAGGCCAAGAAGGGACTATCCCAAACACAGTTCCAAACCCTGTGATTGGCATTACACTTGATCTTAGTCATAAAGAGACCAAGAAGTCTCTCTGGTCTGAACATTTGTATTAAAAAAAAATAAAACTGAGGAATTACAAGTACTTGAAGAAGGGAGAGTTTGTTTGTTTTTTAAAACTAAACTGGGCTAGTACAACGGATCACTTAGGACTTGGGGGTTTATTGTCTTGGAGCACTTTATCACTTCAAATGGGCAAAGACTTAACAACAAAATCCATACCTCGCTGATTAACAGGATCTTTAGCTACATAGGCAACATAATCTGTTGTGTCCTGTAAAATACAAGGAATAAGAATGCATTTGAAATAAGATTTAATACTATTGTAATAACAAAGTTAACAATTGAATATGGAACATAAATATACCTGGAGGCAACTGCTTATACTTTGTAAATAAAATAATAGAATATGCAAGACCCAATGGTCACTGGGTGGAGTTACAAAGTCCTATTTATGAGCCAAATTACACAACCCGTATATCTTGAGTTAATAGCAGCTGGCAAAACAAACACATGGACTATTCCACGTGCTCCAAGAAACAATGAAATCATGTACAGTATACTTTTAGTTTGAAAAAAAGAAAAGGTTAATTAAGACATCTCTCCAATTCCTGAGCAACAGAACAGCTGCTTCCCTTTTCTTTGCATGTGATATGCAGCTGACTAGAGGGAATACCCCCATCTGCCTTTATAATTATACCTAAAGATGATTTCTGCTGTCCTGGATCATTGGAAAGCAATGGAGGGGGGTAACAGTGAAGCTTAGAGGCAGACTCTCTTTTGAGGTTGAATCAAGTAAGTCCTGGGTCTCAGGATCAGCATAACATGGCCGCTTCGAACCATGTGGTTTCTAAGTGCGCCAATCAGACCCCTGGCTTGGGAAAGGGGGAAAACGTGCCTGCGCAACTGCAAGTGCCGTCGTTGTCCTCGTAGCAGTGGGTGAAGTTAAGAGATGGGAGAAGGAGGGTGTGAAACATTCACTCATGCATCTTGCATTGTGGGTACTGCTTTATGTGAATCGATCCGTGGATAAAACACCCGCGATTTAAGGACCAGTTTTGGGGAGTAAAATTTGTCGACTTATACATGCGATTATATGGTATATACATGCGATTATATGGTATATAGATTTTTTTTCTTCTTTTTCCCCCCCCCCCCCCCTTTTCTTCCTTTCTGTCTAGCCCAGCCCTTATAGAAACATTCTTCTGACTGGCAGACACCAATGAAGGTTCCCCTCAAAACCTGGTGTACGTTTTCTCTTGTGCCAGCGCTGTAGGGTGTCAGGCTTTCATGGTGGCTGGAGCTCCCTCCCTAGGGCCATTCTTACGTATTTCAGAAAGGGACAGGGAGACACTTCTCTGTTGGTTTTGTTTGATAGTCATGCAACGAAGATTCTGCTGAACCATACTGGCAGCTTTACTAATGGTATGAAATAATTGGGGGGGGGGGGGGGGGGGGGGGGGGTTCTGCTATTCTCAGTAGTATGTCTGCTTTAACTATTGAAACTCCCTCCCTTGGACAAGAGGGTTCCACTCAATACCAGGACTAAGTCCTATTACTCTCTTTCCGCTACAGTGGATTCTCCCATTGGGGGGGGGAAAGATTTCTCTTCAGGACCAAAGGGCTAGACCCGGCTTCTGATTAGCAATAGTCTCCACACAATTATGGTGTTCCAAAATAGCCGGGTTTAGTAAGAAACTTCAACATAAATTATTTGGCATCATGTACATTTTTTTGGTGTGGCATCTATAATACAGTATAACATTTGAAAATGGGGTTTCTGATCCTTCTCTGCATCCCTCCTGCAAATGGGCACCAGGCTGGTGCACTGAAAACTATCAGGCTAGCTGATGGTCTTCTCCTTCCCTTTCCAGATTCTTGTTCCTGCATGCAGTCTCAGTTTGAACTGGAACCTCTAACCAATGGTTTTCTTTCCGTGAAGACAAACCAGGAGAAAGGAAGTTTATTGCCTTAACTTGTGAAAACTCTCCACTCTAAATATTACCAAACAAGCAATCAGAGGTACCAGCACATGGAAAACTTGCGTGGCAACTTCTGCAGGCCAGGAGATGAAAGGCACACTTCTCTCTCCCCAAGCTCCACTTGCCTTGAATCTTCTCTTGGGCTCATTATATGAACCCAGCCTTGATACACTGAGATCCCTCCTATAAAGGTAAGCCTTAGCAACTGGTTCAACCCAATCTCTACACTTTGCCATCTTCCAATGTCCTTTGTTTTTTTTTTGTTTTTTTTTTTAATTCTTTATTTTCAAGTTTTTTCACAACTTATTTACCAGGAAAACTCCTTACAGAAAAGTCAATGTCAAAGGAAAACAATAAATTTCAGATTAAACATTATTTCAGCATAATGATTAACGACATTTAATTATAAGAAAATCAAATTTAGAAAATTAGGAGGCGGTAGGAGCAATGACAAAGTATAAGCAAATTAATCCACAAGTATATTTGGTTCGTCGTGGCTTCTGCATTCATTTTTCTTTTCTTTTTACACAGTCTCTAATGAAGTCTCCATAGGGCTTTCCCAGCTAGGAATGTTTTCATTTGGTCAGGTTCAAGAAAAATATAATTCACATTCTGATACCTGATGCAAGCCTTGCAGGGGGTATTTCAGAGTGAATTAGCCCCTATTCTAAGGGGCTAATGGCCGCATCAAAAGAAAGTCTCTTTCCTTTCGTGTCTGAGTAGACTTGATCACATCCGGAAATATCCAGATAGGGAACCCATAGGAAAAGTGTTTGTCGGTTTCTGAAGAAAGTCTCATAACATGGTTCCGCTCTGATAAAAAGCAAAGGAAACTAGGAGAGGTTTTCTCTGACTCTATTTGATGTTCAGAAGACATTTCTAATATATCGGTGAGATTCAGATCAGGACTTTGTGGTTCTGGTTGGGAAGCTTTCTGCAAGTAGAATATTTTAACAATAAACCGGGAAAGCCGTATCTGGAATCTTTAGATTTTCCTTCATATAAAGTTTAAAAAGTTCCAGTGGGGCTATAGCTTTTAATTACTGGAACATAAGTATGCGTTAAATTATGTGCCCTTAGGGCATTTTCGACTGTTTCCAGTCTTCTAGATGTTAAATTTTCAGAAATGATTAATTTTTCTTGTTTAACCTCCACTGAAGAAATTCTCTTTTCCAACGCTTCTGTTTGTTAGTATAACTGGATAATAAATTATTATTTATCAAAGCCTGATTCTGAATTTCCACATTTGTTCTTAGCAAGTATTTTTATCGGTCTCAATTCCATTAGTACCACTCAAATTCCCTCCAACGTTATAACATCAGGTCTCTGAGTAGAAGGAGCTTCTGAAATCCTTCGAAGCTGGCTTACTCCCTGCACTTCATCGGCTCCCCCTCTTAAACCCGGTACCTTGTACAGTTGTTACGATAGCTGCTTCCAGTCCCCGGGGAGTTGAAGTCCTTAGTGGATTCCTCCAGACCCGCAAGTTGTTCTCCTCCACTGTCTCCTAGGGTCTCCTCATCCGGGTCTCACATGGCATCGTTTCTGGCCATCGTCATGGCCGCTCCGGCTTCAGACGAAGCAGGGCAGGGCATCGCAATACTTTGAGGGGGTGCCATATGTCCTTGTTGAGAGAAGCATAGTATCCAGTAAAGGTTCATAGACCCCACTGTACTATATATATTTTTATTTCAAAGGTTGTTCAGAATAACTATTTATTTGTTTATGGTTCTGTTATCTGTTGCTCCATGTATTAATTTCTTTCTGGTAACGGAAGAGTCAGTAATGTTGGCTTGTCCTCTTCTGGCATGCTATGCTGTTGGTAACACAAAATAGATGTGCTGATGACCATCTCCAACACTTGGGCATCTTTTGGAGCAAATCAGACCTGGGTTAGTGTGGAGATGGTATCTTCAAGCTCAGAGAGCAAACGAAGATGATGATACCATCCAGGAAGGGAAGACAGCAGTGGGATGAAAGGCAGGGGAAAAAGAAAAAAAATGTGTTCATGGCCCACCAGCAGAGGGAGCCTTGGTTCCAAGTAACCAACTCCATGGCCAGGATAATCTTGTTTTGCAAAGTGTCTTAAAGATTATTGCTATGCATGCAAAGTGTATACCCAACTAGGAGCCATTTTCACTTGGTCAGATAATAAAGCCTATTTTCATTCTTTAATCAGTGTGCCTTCATCTATTTAAACTATCCCATCCCCAATGACAAAGAAAATGGCAGAATTTACAACCCAGAGCAATAATATGGCATACACAAGTTTGATCACTCAGGCTGATTCATACTTTTTGTGCTGTTGAATATCAACAGCCACATCTAGGCCATTTCAACAAGATACATCAATCCAAATATTCCAGGAAATATTGCCAAGATGCATGACTATTTGGCCTTGGAAACTGTATTTATGAGCCCAGAAATCATTATAAAATCAGAAGCCATAACAGTGATTCCCTGCAGAAATGTCTGCATGCAGCAGATACACCACATAGGAATCACTATAGGAAATTTTTTAGACTGAAAAATGTCATAGCACTCATTAAACTCTACTGCTCTTAAAGAGTCTGTAGTTAAATTTCAGCCTAGGCCATAACAGCAATCAACCAAGAAAAATAATACATAGTGAGAAAGAAGAGACAGCTCCCCTCCCACATACACAGGAAGTCAAAACTATTGGCAAACAATTTGCATGAACAGGATGAAAGATTTTATAGCTAGAAGTATCCCAGTAGTGGGTTGTTTTTTCTGCTCTTTGGGCTACCGGTGCAGCTCTTAAGTGTTAGAAGATGTGGAGGCACTACTTGCTGCCACAGGAGGATAATGTGATTGTGGTTCAGGCAAAAGAAGGAAGAGACTATAGTGAGGAAAACAGAGCAGATGGCAAAGAGTGACCTCTAGGACCCCACTTAGCAGATTGGCTTTCCTGTATGAGTCACAGCCTCTGGAAGGTGAGATATCTCTTTGCATATGTTCTGTTAACTGGAACCACACAGTACAATGAACAGTTAGGTTTCCGTGTCCATCACTTCCAAATAAGATGAGGAACTACTTACATGGGGTCCCTTATTGTACAGAGGTGCAGTTAGTATGAATTACCCCACTGTTTGGTACCCAATGTATCTTGGCAACTTTCTAAGCTTTGGATGGTCCAGGTTCTTTGTTTGTTTGCCCTTTCCTCGAATACCAGCTTCCCTTTCATGCCAGCCTCCACTGATACTGGGCCCAAACTGAAGGAGTTTATCTAACACTTTTCCAGAGAATGCAAGCAACTTTTCGCATTGGAAAATACCTTTATTAATCCATAATATATCAGGCTTAGAGTGTGTCCGTCAGTGATCGCGGATGTTCCGTAGCCCGCCAATAGATGGCGCTATATTATATTGGGCTGCATGTTTCCCAGCCCGCCAATAGATGGCGCTATATTATATTGGGCTGCATGTTTCCCAGCCCGCAGATAGATGGCGCTATATTATATTGGGCTGCATGTTTCCCAGCCCGCCAATAGATGGCGCAGGCGGCTCAAACATGGCACAGGTAGGAAGGACAGCGGCCATCGCAGGAGAGGCAGAATATAGCAGAGGAGACCCTGGTATGCTGCGAACGGAGCGCATCCCGCGGCACACGCTCTGTTTGCAGCGAGGAGGAAGGCCCGGCGCATCGTTTGTGGTGAAAAGGGAAGGCCACCGTGTACCGTGATCGGCGCGCATGGGCCTTCATTTTCACTGCGAACGGAGCGTGTGCTGCAGGACACGCTCCGTTCGTGGTATGCCGGGGTCTCCACTGCTATTTTCTGATCTACGCTGCTATTTTATGATCACGCCGAAAATGGAAGGCCCCCATGTGTCGCGAACGGCGCGCCGGGCCGTCATCTTTCCCACGAATGGCGCGCCAGGCCTTCATCTTCGCCACAAACGGCGCGGGTCCCGCGGCATGCCGGTGAGAGATAATGTTTGTCGGGGAGGGGAGGGTGTGAGAGAGCAGGAGGGTGTGAGACAGAGCATGGGGGGGGGGGGGATGACAGTGAGAGATAATGTGTGTGTGAGAGGGGGGTGACAGAGAGCATGGCTGGTGACTGGGGGGTGGGGAGGCTGTGAGAGAGAGCATGGGGGGGATGCCGGGGAGAGAGAATGTGTATGTGAGAGAGGGGGGGGGGGGGGTGACAGAGAGCATGGTTGGTGAGAGGGGGTGGGGAGGGTGTGAGAGAGAGCATGGGAGGTAAGAGAGGGTGGGTGGGGGGATGCTTGAGTGTGGGTTTCAGAGAGAGGGAGCCTATATGAGGGGAGGGGGATGCCGGTGAGAGAGAATGTGTGTGCAAGAGAGGACAGGGGTGTAGGGGAGTACAAGAGACAGCTTGGTTGGTAAGAGGGGGAGTGCATGAGATGCTTGACAGGGTTTCAGAGAAGGAGCCTATATGAGAGGATGTGTGTGTGTGCCAGAGAGTGAGGGAGCCTATATGAGGGTGTGTGTATGTGGAAGGGACACTCTTACAGTGAATTTCTAGGGAAATTCGGCTCAAAACAAGAGCAGATGTGCCAATAAAAAGGCTCGCCGCCCAAGAGTAGAACAGGTACAGTTGCTAGTTAACATATAAAACCTTTCTAAATCTTCCATTCAAGACATACAGTAAATGACTTGGGGAACTCAGACTGTGATTGGACATATATAAGATCTCTTATAAACTGTTTTATAGTGAAGCATTTGTGACCCAGAATTTCCCACTATTATGTGTACATTGTACAATATTCCTGTAATATGCATTTGCAATTTCACATGAATATAGTGAAACTGCTGATGAACATACAATTTGAACACAAACTAAATTATTTCATTTATATGAGTAGCTCGGACAAAGCTCTACTTACTGGATCACCTCCCGAGGCAAACGAGATAGATTGCATGTGGTGATGTGCAATGATCTGTAAAATACAGCAGATTGACGATTAGCATTTGCTTGTACTATGGATAATTTCTACACTGAGACAATAAATGGTATCACAACCTGAAAACAGTCCCACAAATTAATGAAACCATGTTCTTAGTTTAGTTTATTATTAGTTTCTTAAATTTGACATATCGCCTATCAAAACTTCTGCTATGGCACAGTCCCTAAATTACCCAAACAAAATCTATTCACAGAAAATGCTGCTATTGAAGCAAGAATCGCAAATGGCCCACTTTTTGTGAAGAAAAAAAATGATCTTCTAATCTTGTAAGATTTTCTTCACAACTCCTGAATTGAAAGCACAGGAAAAATGTGAGTGTGGGAAGATTTCTCTAAAAAGTAACCTACGACATCTAAGACATGCACTGGTTTTCTGAGCACAATGCCTGGATTTGTTATGAATGTACAGCTCCATCATGCAAGATCTTGGAGTTCGGACATTAGCTTTGTCCTAACATACACACACACAGTTCTGAACGGTGGCCAAGCCCTCAGTTCTACTGGTTAAAATTATCTAGGAAATAGGTCAATGGGATGTCACTCATTGCAAGAAGACTTAACTCTTTGCACGCAGAGTAGTGGGTTCCCACTGTTTGCACTAAAGCAAAAATAAATTGGTGCACCGAAGGACTCCTTTTCGATATATGAAATCAGCAAGCTGACAATACTGAAATACTGAAATATCAAAACAGGTTTCTGCTAGAACTCAGGAACGAAAGGGCATGGAATTCTTCTGCTGCATGATTTTCCTCACTGCCTGACTGGTTCTAGAGATGGGCGATCTCACAGGCAAGGCCTGTGGCTGCCAAGTTCCAAATCTGCCTCCCGTCTCCACCTGTTGCTCTGTGACTCAGGGGAGGTACCATAAAGGTTACTCCGTCCTGCAGCCATAAATTACTGTATCACTGTTACCATGCTTCGATGTTTCAAAGTTACTATGTTACCATGTATCAATAATAAGACACCCTAATCTCCAGTTATCATGTTATATGTTATACTCTATTTACTATAAGGCACGTTAGTCTTAAGTTTTTATATCCTCAATGTTATAAAGGATCAATAATAAGACACCTTAGTCTTACTATTCCATTAGATACAATTGGGCTGATTCAGTAAAAGTCGCGGGAGAGTGGGCAAGCGCACAGGCCACTCTCCTATGTGCGCGATTCAGGGGGGAAGAAGATGCAAATTAGGGCCCGCGGTAAAAAGAGGCGCTAGGGACACTAGCGCGTCCCTAGCGCCTCCTTTTTGACAGGAGCGGCAGCTGTCAGCAGGTTTGACAACCAATGCTCAATTTTTTCGGTGTCAGTTCTTCAGCCCACTGACAGCCATGGGTTCGGAAAACGGACGCCGGCTAAATTGAGCGTCCGTCTTCCAACCCGCGGGCCGCCGGCCGATTAAAATTTTTTTTTTTTAATTTTTGATTTTTTTTTTTTTTTATTTTGGGGCCTCCGACTTAATATCGCAGTTTTTTTCTGCTTTTCTGTACACTTTCCTGGTGCCAGCCAAAATTAACTTCTGCCGTGGGCAGAACTTCTGTTGCGGGTGCTATTAGTTTCGGGGGGGTTGGACACGCATTTTTGACATGCTATTACCCCTTACTGTATAAGGGATAAAGCTAGCATGCCGAAAACGTGCGTCCAAACCCGGGTTTGGACGCACCACTAATCAAAATGCCACTAATCAAAATGGCGCCGATGGCCTTTGCCCTTACCATGTGACAGGGTATCCGTGTCATTGGCCGGCCCCTGTCACATGGTAGGAGCACTGGATGGCCCGCACCATTTTTAAAGATGGTGCCGGCCATCCAGTGCTCCTGCCGCTCCTGCACGGGTCTTCGGGCCGCCGCTGCCGCTCCCGCCGCTCCAGGTCTTCAGGCCGCCGCCGCCACTCTGGGTCTTCGGGCCGGTGCCGCCACCGCTCCGGGTCTTCGGGCCGCCATTCCGGGTCTTCAGGCCGCCGCTCCGGGTCTTCGGGCCGCTGCTGCCGCCGCTCCTACAGCACCATTTTTATTTTTAAGAGGCACACTGTGACCGACGTGCTCGCATGCGCGGTAGAGCTGCTCTCTACTGCGCATTTGCGGCACGTCGGTCAACCTTCGTTTATTAGGTTGATGCTTGGCTAGGCTTCCAGAATTAAAAATGCTCAATGGGAGGGACTCACAGAGTGTCACCTCAGGAGCTCAAGAGGTGCTTCGAAATCTCTTATCTTCTCCTATTTATTTCTTCCTTTTCTTTATTTTTCACTACAAGCAATCCCCAGTAGGGTGAAGCCTGTCCACCATCTGCTGGAGACGGAGAATACTGGCAGGCTGATGTCGGGGCAGGGCTATATGTCCGTGACGTCAGCTTTACTCTGTCTTCAACTACTGGTAGAGGCGCATAACCCACTCATGTGGATTGGCCTGCCTAAGTGCAGAGGAAACAGTTTTTAACCCACAAAAGATTCTGAATTATTCTGACCACCTTCTGCTGTTATCTCTATAATATCAGCACTATCCTTGCTGCAAAGTGGTCAAAGTTGTACACAGTGTCAACACTGCCCCATTGATAGAAAGAAAGATGCCATATAAAGCTACAAGATGTAAATATTTCTAGAACGACCATTAAATTAGCGCATTTAACTGGTCCCTTGTCTTAAGTTTTACATAAATGCCAGAGTTTTACTCCTCTTTTTCAGAGAAAAGACAAGCAGCAGAATACAGAGAAAATAGTGGGAACAGCACAAATTTAAACTTGTATTAAATCAACAGTTTCTTGACTTTCTTCCTTTTTATAGGCCATGGCAGTCAATATTTGTCTTACTTGGTAGGAGTTTATGCCTTGCTGTCAAAAAAAAAAAACAAAAAAAACTATAGCAGAAGGAAGCTGGTGATAGAGTGTGCCTTGAAGAAAAATCTGTACAAATGATCATACCTGCTGGGTGTCTGCATTGCTTAAAGTAAGGCTGCTTGTTGAGACAGTGAGCCTTATACTCATGCCTGAAAACTGCAGATTGCTCTTGCCCAGCACCAAAGACAGAAACTTAACTGGAGGCTTTAAAAACAAAAGCAGAGACAGTGTAAGCACCAGGTACCGAGATGTCAACAATTAATATTCTTTTAATGATACCTGCAGAATTTTTCCTGCTTCACTCTAGCTTTGACTGGATAGAATCATGCAACTATGTATTAACGTTCACAAGATTTTGAGATTCACAGAACCACATTCCATGCTGTGACTATCCCCAGCTGTGAAAAATGTTTGAAAAGTCAAGACCACATCAAGAATTAGATGTAATAACTGTTAGAGCACAGCACATATATACCACGATTGTGCACACTAAAATTTTTATTTTGTTTTGTTTGTGAGGGTTTATCATTTTTTTAATATCTTTTTTTTATTTCATTGTTTATTTATTTTTTGTTATTTTTTAGTGTGTGCTGTTTATGAATACTAAAATGTTTTAACACATGCTATTTAAAAATAGCATCTGCTAAGAGGGACATTTTTTTTAACAGCATACATAAACTTTTCAATGGGTAAGTGCATGCATGCATGAAAATTATTCCACACAATTACACCTGCTAATTTGTGTAGATTTTTTTCGGGAAAATTTACCAGCATACTTTTGAAAATACAAAATTATGGGGATAACAGCAAGCCCCTCCTCAGCTCTACTGGAAATAACTCTACTTATTGTAGGTAAATGATGTGCATACAGGACATATGTGCATACTTTCACTCACATATCAGGCAGGCAATTTTGTACAAGCCATTTCCATGGGTTTAGCACTATTTTACTCATGGAAATGCCTTTGAAAATTACTTTCCCTCTGTTTTAATGTGCACCGTGTGCATTATGAAAATTGCCTTCTGCATTGTAGGGATGGTTAACTCCAGTCCTTGAGGGCCACAAACAGCTTTGATTTTCTAAAGATCCACGATGAAAATAATTCATGAGATAGATTTGCATGCAGCAGCACCTCTAACTCAAATAAGAATTGGGTTAATTTGCACGTTTTTGGTTCATTCTGACAACCAGTCTATTTTGTGGTCCTCGAGGACCTGAGTCAGCCATCCCTCTGAGTGAGACTGAGCTGTATAGAGATTGTTTGACGAATATCTGTCACCTATATTAAACAGAAATGTGAATGGAAACCATCTCTGCTCCCTATTGTGTATCTGGCCTAGCATATAATGGTTAGCTCCAGTTACTTAGGTGGCAGTCAAGTGGATGCTAGCTGAACGTCTGGCTGCTGCACTGCAACAGTTCTGTCTGGCTGGTGTATGTAAACAGCATATGCAGGTCTCAGCTCCCGAACAGTCCTCTGTCTCTCTTCCCTCACTGGGGGGCCAATGCAATAAAGTGCACCCACACTAGCACACAGGTTTAGGCGTGGTTGGACACGCGGTTTGGATGTGCTAGACTAGCACCAGATGCAGTAAGGAGATTAGCACATCCAAAACATGCGCCCTAACAAATACGAACCCGCTGGCACCTGTCAGATGTTAACTGCATGTAGATGAGGACATTAGCTATTACATCTGATGCAGTAAAACACTGGGGGCCCAATGCACACTTTAACGCAAATTTAACTCCAGCCTCGGAGGTGGAGAAAAGTCAAAAACATTTTTAAAAAATGGTTTTCTGTGTTGTGATAAGGGTGCCCTCCCCTTTAGTATCATTGTGACACTTTAATTTACTGTGTTTGTGGAGAAAAATTGTGTATTTTCATTACATTAAAAAGGAAAACAAACACTTTTCTTAACGCTACATAAATTGGACATCCATAGCAAGGGGCACTTAATATTTTGCTGAGGTTGCTGAAGGGAATTATAGCAAAAAAAAAAAAAGCAGGATCAAAATGGAGGCTTGCATTGTGCACCTGTTGTGATTTGGCGTCCGATGCAATAAACTGTTGAGCGCTAGAGATCCTCAATTCTCCGTTAGCATGCCCTTTTTTTAACGCTGCCTCTCATTTAAATATTGCATCAGGTGCCCGGGGGATGTAGCTGCGCACCATTTTCAGTGCATGTCTTATTGCGCCAGCCCGACTCTCGGTGATAACACAGCATTTATAATCACCTTCCTCCTTTTTATGGCTCCTCTTGCACCTGGCACTGCTTCACACAGCCGACTTATCGCTTCCCTACAGGAAAGGAATGACACAAATTAACAAATAGTATCCTCTAGGTAATTTTTTTGAACAGATTATCTGGGATCAAAATGACCTGGAGTAAAAGCCTGCGACAGTTTCTTTACCCATCGTATGAAATGTGTAAGCTATCAAATTTAATTCCAGCTTGTTGAAAATGTTTAGTTTGCTAACTATGGGATTTATCTATCAAGTATTTTCCCTATAGGCACAAACTGGGAAAAGGCCATTAGTGCCTCGGGCTTTTTGTGATACTAGGAAGTCTTAAAATTCTACACAATGCAGTTGTCCATGAACAGCAGAAATTAAAGTACACATAGTAAGCCCTATACTTAATGGCATAGAAAGAAAATTCAGCAGACCTAATTCAATTAACCCCAAATAATTTTAAGCACTCAAAATGTCTCTCTTGAAATGTAGTCCCAAATGAATATGATTCAGCTAATAAAAAATGTCATCTGCAAACTGTCCAGTGACCTTTATTTCTGCATAAGCATTTATTTATTTATTTATGATTTTTTTTTTTTTTTATATTCTGCCTCTCATTATCCTGATCATTTTACACAGATAACTGCATAACATATACACTTTTATCAACCACACAAGACAAAACATATAATATAATAAAAACACAAACATCAAATAAGAATAAGTTTAAAATCTATCCAAATGCTTGCTGGAATATCAAAGCTTTCAATTTCTTATGAAATATTTTATCATCCTTGATCTCTCTAAGCTCAGTAGGTAAGGCATTCCGTAGGGCCGGTCCAGTTATTGAAAGCTCATGCTTACGTGTTTCCAGAAGCTGCACTTCTCTAATGGAAGGCAAAACCAACAGCCACGTATCTGAGGACTGTAGGGGGCAGCCAGGCTGATAATTCTGTAACATTTCTTATAAATAGTGGGGACCCATGTCTCTTAGACCCAGGCCGAAAGCAACTTTCTTAAAAGAGGAGTAAATGAATGGCCCCCTGATAAATGGAAATACATATTTTTCTGGTGGGTTTTTATTTTGACCTAGCAATTTCCTCCTGCTTCTTTGAACTTCCAGCTCAATCGGAACCAGGCTGAGATCTGTCACCGCAAACCTTCATCCATCCCTCCCCACATGTACCTGGCCTTGACATTGCAGCAACGCTCGTTGCCCAGGGGGGCCATGCACCATGGGGCCTGAATCTGGCTACTGACTCCTTCCCCTACCCTCTGCAGCATCCACCGGCTCAAGCTGGCCTGGGGAGCAGAAGACCCTATCTCAACTCGGGGATTCAACCGAGGAACTTCAGCATGGCAGCACTGTGTCCTGCCACTGAGCCCCTGCACCAATCCTTTTCTCTCATATTTTATTCACTTCACGCACATAGAGTAAACCATCATGTAATGTGTCTAATAATACATTTTCAAAAAGAGTAGTCCAGTTCTGCACACATAACATGAAGAGTTACATGCATAAGTTGGCTGAATGCACTTGAATGGATTTTCAGCTGCCTAAAACCAAGCACTTAGGGGCAGATTTTCAAAGGGGTAGGCACATAAGATATGCGCGTACCCCCTGAAAACCTGCCCCAAGCTCCCCCTGCGCATGCTGAGCCTATGTTGCATAGGCTGCAGGCGCGCGCAAAGCCCCAGGACGTGCGTAAGCCCCGGGGCTTTCCTGGAGGGCGTGTCGGGGGCGTGTCATGGCCGGCGCATCATTGGGGTGTTCCGGGGGCGGGGCCGTGGTTCCGGACCAGGGGCATTCCGTGGGCGTGGTCACGGCCTCCGGACCAGCCCCCGGACCGGAACATGGTGCGCCGGCAGCCAGCTCGGCACATGTAACTTTTGTAATAAAGGTAGGGGGGGATTAGTCAGGGCCGGGGGGCGGGTTAGTTAGGGGAAGGAAAAGGAAGGTGGGGGGCGCCAGAAAGAAAGTTCCCTCTGAGGCCGCGGCTATGCGCGTATCTATTAAAATCCGGCGTACTCTTGTTTGCGCCGGGTGCGTGAACAAAAGTACGTGCTCGCGTACTTTTTAAAAATCTGCTTCTTAATGTGCATACAATTGGCCACATAAAAACAAGGTATTCTGGAGGAGGTGGTGTATTATGAATCGACACATGCAACTTACATTTTCAAAATTACGTGCATGTCTGGCATGCGGAACCCGCACCATCAATCTGACAAGGATTTGCATACATCTATTGTGCTGCATCATAAGACAATATTCAGACACAATTTATACAGGCAGCATGTATTTGAAAATCAGGTATTTTTCTGCCTGCTTAAAAGTATGCAGCTACCTTTGCACACAACTGAAAATGCGCTTGTGGATTTGCTTTTGTGTGCAGGGAATTTCACCTTCTGTTCCACACTAGAGTCCATTTCAGTTTGTGCCCAGTCCAAACACTGGTGAGAAACCTCAGGGCTCGCCTCCCCACAGGAAGATGCAACATGCTGATCCTACATCTGGAATCCCAGTAACATCTAGACCCTCCTTATTACATAATCCGTCTGCCTAATAATACCAGGCCTGAGTGTGAATCATAGCCAAACAGGAATTCAGAATTCTTTCCCTAGTAGTAGTAACTGAGAAACTCCCTTCAGCAGCCTCATACCCCTGATCCTGAGATCAAGAGTGTCTGTGCACCTTCATGCCAATTCTATTTGCCCTGTTAATCTGTAGTCCAAAAGGCTTAACAGGTGGGTTTGACCATGACAAATCACTAAGGAGGAGACAGAGACAAGTCAAGAGATGACATGGCCTCTCTTATTCAGAGGTGAAAAAGAAATGTGCTTTAAATAGCTTTGTAAGATTCTTTATTTAAAAATGGACCCAACAAAATAATCTTGTTTGCTTTGATCCTGCAAACATTTGTAGTGTAGTGCTCTGAATCATTAAAATATTCAGCAAAGAAAGGACACCTGGCTAACCATATACTTATATGCTTCAAATTCGCTTTCAGGTTAGTGACGTCAATGGGAATAAATGATCTCCAGAAATAACACAAATAATATGATTATGGCTGATATTATGTTTCAGAGGAGATTTTCCTGCAGACATACACTTTACCACATAAATTATTTGTAATAGGTGCATATAAGATTTTTAAATTAAATGCGATATTACAAAATGTAATGGAATATAGGTAGCACCAATTTCATTGCTTTTACCTTTCCTTTTACCAAAATGACTGCAGCATGCTTTCAGTGTTCAGATGCTTGAGTGACAAGGGCACTGACAATGTTTATGATAAAGTAGAGCTTTACAGACAGCTGTGCTGCTTTAGCAATAGAAGCTTTGTGCGATTTTGCCCGAGAAAGGAAAATCAATAACAAATTTCCTCCCTGGGTGAGATGAGCTCATTAATGGAAGCACTAAAAGTAGATTGCCTCGCCCCCATAGCTGCCTTCACCCTGCCAGAAATTGTGCCCTAACTAAAATCTGCCCAACACCGACCCTGAGTCCTCATAACTCCTGAGTAATATCCACCCCAACTTCCTGCTTTACAACACTCAGTTCAGGACCTGAACAGGACAGAAAGAACTTTAACTTCATTGCTTTGAAACAGTAATGACAGGGACTCACTCATCAGCTTTAAATTGATCATTTGAGCTAAACCGTATGTTATGCAGATTCTGATTTTTATGCACAATTAGGGGAACAAATGAAGATGGGAGAGAGAAAAAAGCTTGCATAAGAAAGAATTCTAACCTGAACTGCACTGCAACTAAAATGTGATTTTATAGTTGTTAGGGGTTGTAGTGTCTTATCATTTTGACAAACCAGTTCATAGTGAAAGAGTAAAGCCAAATGGCACCCTGGCGCCTCATAAGTCATCATCTTTGGAAGAGATAACCACTGTAGCCAATCAACTACTTTAAAATGCCATCTGAACGCATTTTCTCTTGGCTTTTCTGACATGCTGTCTTAAATTCTCCTACTTATCTGGTCTCCAGCTCTTCCCCCCAAGAAAAGCAAGCTCACCTGTCATTTATTAATAAACTTTACCATCTGCATATACTGAATATGATCGATGACTGTAGACATCAAAATTTGAACCTGGAGAACAAAGAACAGAACTGGCAACAGAAGAAGGAATCACATTGGCCATGGTCTTCACTCCTAAATTTCTGTCAAAAATATCCCGAATAATGTATCACCAGAAGCACAGGATGAGGACCAATCTAAACTTTGCTGCACACCCTGAGGACCATCAGGGTCCAGTTACCCCTATGCATGCCCTTTACCTGCATCCTCTTGGACTGTAGTGAATTAAAATCTCTCTCTCTCACTCACTCTAAGACAAAGTAGTGTGGTTATCATACGAGTCCACTCAAATGTGAGGAAAGAAAGGTGAACAAACAAAAAAACAACAGCTGATATCTTTTTATTGAATTCACTTAATATATTTCCTTTTGGGAGCTTGCTCCTGAAAACTGGTCAAGAAATGTATCAAGTTAGGCCAATAAAAAGGTATCACCTTATATTTTCTTGTTTACTGACCTTTCTTTCTCTCCGTCTAAAAAAAAAAATCTGAGGTCACTTTGTTCATTGTTCCTTCACGAGCGAGTAGGCTGATGTAAGGGAAAAAGAATGTGGTTGAAAGCTTGCTGTCTGAGCACAGAAAGCCCTGCCACAAAACAAAAAAACAGAAAGCAATTCTGTGTGTCTCAACAAAGCGGCAGCTAATCATATGAACAAAGCTAGTCTTGTACAGCCAATATCTAACCCGATTCCAGTCTCTCTAATCACTTAGCCAAGAGAGTTAAATTTCTACTGGAAACAATGTAGGCTGACAAGTCTCAAACTGGCAAATTAAGGTGACAATCTAAAGCCTTCAGCTTAATTGTTTTATGAACAGTATAAAGTCGCTACTGAGAGTTTGTTTCTAAATTAGGAGTTCTGTAGCCAGTTTGAAACCAACTTAGAACAGGGCCGACTAATTATCTTGCATATTTATCACTGAACATAATGAGGCCAATTAGTTCATGCAAAGACTACCCAGTCAATGTTACAAGTATTATTCATGCATTTATATATGCATTTATTTACATTGTTGGTTATCCTTGTACAAAATAGGGCAGAAACAAGTTTCATGATACAGACATTAAACATTTAGAAATGCAAATGAAAATATTAACAATACTGAGCAACAGAAATATTATTTTTACTTTATTTGCTACTTTTCTGAACTTTTTTGTTTGTTGATTATTTTTACCAACTGAAGGACCTCAAATTGCTATTCTATGGAAACTTAATATTTGGGATAGTTCTGAATCTGATCAAGCCACAACATTTGACATAATTCAGCACATTCAGAAGAAGCCTAGTATTTCAAATGAAAATGTACAGCCAAATATGAAGTGAGGGGAAAGGTTTTGCCACACTTGGTTTTCTTCACATGCCAGTCAACTGGTTCTTCGTCTTGACTATTTGGAGAAAGTTCATGTGTGGTGTATTGCAGCTCACCTCCTCAGTTGTTCTGAAATGTCCAACTTGTAGTGCTTAGCAAGTCCACTGGTCTCAGCTGTGGAATGAACTGTGTGGAAGTTTAATATGAAATATTTTGTGCAATTATTACAAGGATTTTTTACTCGCTCTCATATCACAGAGTTCAGAGCAAGGTACTAGGTTATTATGTTTACATCCATATAATAGGGAAGACATCATAGACAGTATCATAGCACAGGGATGGAACAAGGGTGCTGGGCTGAAAGGGTAGAGGAAATAGTGCAATATATCAAATATATATGTGTGTGTGTGTGTGTGTGTGTATATATATATATATATGGTCAAAAACAGGGAAGATGGCAATCCACTTTAAACCCTGGGAAGGGACTAATAGCAAATACTAGTTTATACAAAAGGGCCCGAATTCCCTTATTATTATAATTAAACCACCATAAAAAAAGATTTTTATAATATACCAAAAAACTTTAATGAAACATCAATTTGGGTTTGGTTTTTTTTAATTCGATTGAGCCCTTATCTAAAACCACTTTCACTGTCCATACTAAAAACCTTTTCATTTCCACATAGGTACGCACATTATCGTCACCAATAGGACATAGTATCAATAATATTGAAACATAATATCTCCCTCACAATGGCAATGAAACATAGTGTCCATATCACAATGTTTGATTTACCAGTTTTGAGTCATTCTGAGACTGCTCTTCTGTAACCACACAATGGCGCCTTGTTTTAGAGCAATTATGTGTGATTTAAACCTGCAGAAGATCAGGCTGAAAAATAGCATTGCTGAACAAGACCTTTGATTTGCGCCACTGAGAAGCAGTGTCGGCTGAGAAATAACACTGTCAAGCATCATTTCCTGTATTTGTGCCATCGGGAGCTGAAAAATAGCATCGTTAAATATCATTTGCTGCATTTGTTCGCTGGGGAGTAGTGATGTTTCTACGACTCTCTTTTGATTTAACGCCGATGTGAGCTGATAAACTATTGTGCTGAATATTAACACTATTGTCCTTACTTGTGCCGCTGAGAAGCAGCGGATTCATTATGATCTCCTGATTTAGAAGATCCACGTCGTCCCCCTGAGGAAGCCCAAATGCGGATGAAACAAAGGCCTTTGGAGGGGTTTTTTTCTACTATGGATATTTGTTGCAGCCTTGAAAGAAGGACTTATTCGGACATTCATTATGAAAAAATAATTTTTTGTTTGGCAAATTTATATAATGGTTTGTAAAATTAGTGCGCCGTTCAGATTAGATTTAGGATTGTAACATGGACACTATGTTTCATTGCCATTGTGATGGAGATATTATGTTTCAATATTATTAATACTGTGTCCTATTGATGATGAATATGTGTGTATGTATGTAGAAATGAAAAGGTTTTTAGTATGCATAGTGAAAGTGTTTTTAGATCGTTAAGGGCTCAATCGACTAAAAAAAACCAAATTGATGTTTGATTAAAGTTTTGGGGTATATTATAAAAGTCTTTTTTTGATGGTGGTTTAATTATAATAAGTAGCAAAGTACCCTAAAGAAAGATGCTTTTCAGGCCAGCTGCACAATTACAACCCTCTTCCTCAATATGTTCACTTTGGCCTCACTGGGCCAAGTTACTCCAAACCCCCCCCCCCCCCCCCCCAATTCCAATGAACCTTTTGTTTTGGGGAGATTCACAAATCACTCCCACTCCCTCCTTTGTTAAATAAAGCTTTCCTGCCATATCCCCTCCCCACCTGCACTCAATAGCATGTACCCACTCCCCCCCCCCCCATCCCCTCATGGATCCTGAAAAACCCTGCCAGGAGTGTAAACTACCCACAGCTTGCTCCCCCCCCCCCCCCCCCCATCCCCTCATGGATCCTGAAAAACCCTGCCAGGAGTGTAAACTACCCACAGCTTGCTCCCCCCCCCCCCCCCAATCCCCTCATGGATCCTGAAAAACCCTGCCAGGAGTGTAAACTACCCACAGCTTACGCTTCCAGCACTTACCTTAGATTAGTGCTGGAAGCACCTGGAGCAGGTAGGAGGTTATTTCGCTCCCAACAAGATTTCTCGGGATCATGGGGGAAATACATGCTATTGTGAGTGGGGGGGGGGGGGGAGGCTGCAGAGAAGCTTTACTTAACAAATGCCAAAACATGAAAGGAAGGGGTGGGGTAATCAGTGACACATACAACCCCGCCAAAAAAAACCAAAAACTTACTTTCATGTGGGTTTGGGGGCGGGGTTGGAGTAGCTCAGCCCAATGAAGCCAAAGTGAACATATTGGGGAGGATGGTTGTAAGATGCCACATGAGAGAGGTTTGGTAGAGGAGGAGGAGTTACCCACAACTACTTGTTGTGTCCTTCCTGTTACAAATTATTAGGCCTCTTATACCAGTGTCTGCCAGTCTTTCTATCAGGATATTGTGGTCAATTGTGTCAAAGGCTGTTCAGAAATCAAGTAGGATTAAGAGAGACCTTTTGGTGCTATGGCCTTTCTTGAAACATAAATGGAAGTTCTCCAGCGAATGCCTTTCCTCTAGCAGCATCTGGAGTTGATGGAAGACCGCCTTTTCAATAACGTTGGATAGAAGAAGAGTGCTTAAGATGAACCAGTAGTTGTCCCTGATCTTGGGGTCCAGGGAGAGTTTCTGAAGGTGTCACATGGCGGTTTTCTTTAACATGGCTGATATAATACTGTCAGATTGGAAGCTGTTTACCAGTTGGGCAATCCAGCTGGAAAGGCCAAGTTTGTCTTTTGATTAGTTTGATGAAGGGTTGAGGTCAGAGAAGATCTTGATGATATGGTCACTGGAGACTTCTTGAAAGTGAAAGAGTCTAGGCTGGTCTTTAAGGATTTCTCAGGGGTGAGAGGGGATGGAGTTGGTAGGTTCCAATGATGATTTACTTGGTGTCCTGGAGTTTAGACTGCCAAAATATGGGTGGAACTTCAGGATTTTGTTGGCAAAGTGTCAGGCAAAATTTTTGCACTCATTGTCAGAGGGTGATAGATTGTCATGCCTGTCATCTGATTGGAGGAGTTCTTTGTGGATCCAAACAGTTTTTCAAAGTTTATGCTATAATCCCTGATGGACAGGGAATTTTCTGGTACCTGATACCATGTTTGGAGTAGATGAAGGCCTAAGTAAATCAAAGTATATAGGGGTATTTTCAAAGCCATTTATGTGCATAAAACATGTTTATTTATTAATTAACATTTTTTCTATACCACTGTAAGGAGTTCTCTGTGAAGACAAACCAGTTGGTAGTGGTGAAGAAGTATAAAGATCATAGCAGCATAATAACATTGAACTGATCAGTCTTGTGGAAATAGCCAAGGCTGTAAGAATGCTAAAGTATTATTAAGTTTCGCTTCTGCCTTCTGGGCTCAATTTACAAGAAATCATATGACTTACAAGAATTCAGTATTATTAGCATATAAGAGTATTAACCAATTAGAAAACGGTTATGCTTACAAAGAAACTAACCCATTGATGTGCAGGTTTGGGGGAGGTGATGTATATAACCTCTTGCAGCTGAGGAAGGTTCAAGCTCTGCAATTGCTTTACTCTATTGTGGTAATTTCTATTTCTATTTTTATATTCTGCTTTTTGGCACTTCAAATCCACATTGCTCCTAAGATATCCTACTAATAAAGATTTTTCTCGTTGCTGGCTTCAGCATTCAGTGATTATTCTTGCAGTGGACAATATTTTCCTGGTTTTCCATGTGAGGAAGCTGCGGTGGGGGGGGGGGGGGGGGAGGGGCATCCATATGGTATTGTCTGATTGGATAAGTAAGGGATTTTCCTTTTCCTTAACACAGGGTACCCTCTCTTACTTATGTTTAAGGAAACACATGCAATTTGGGCATTTTGCAGCATATCAACAGTTGAGAAACAAATTTGGCTTTTAGATTTTAGGCATTTTTTTTAGGTTTACCGTGTTACCCAGAGCTGTGGGTTCCATTGTGGGGTTCAGTTTACCTCTGGGGTATTCAGCAAACTCCCCTGGTAGAAGGGGGGCGAGTACATGATGGGATAAGCCTCTGGGTTTGATCCTCTAGAAAGGAGCTCTTAGAGACAGTTTATGATGATCTCAGGGTTAAAGTGCATGTAAAGGGAAGCCCAGCAAGAATGTATGCTTGAGACTGATTATGATTTTATGTGTTTTGCCGGAGTGCATAATAACTTTAAATTTTAGATGATGCTGTTTTAATTTGAAACTTCCTCCGACAAGCGCTTTAGAACCACACTGGGAGGGACCCTGCCAAGGTTTGCTCACCACCAACAGCGGTAAAAGTACAGGGCAAGAAATCCTGGATCCACGCATCACACTTTAAAACCTGCAACTCTGAAGCAGGCTGAGAAGCAGCCAAATTCAGACCAGGAAATGAAGGGGACAACTGCAGACCAGGCAGAGAAATAAGCAAATAATTGTGGTGAGGAGTGACACCGATAGGAGGCCCCTGGGTTTGTGTTCATGCATAAAAATCCCCCTCCTCAGTCTTGAACAGTACTTTACAGCCTCACTATGGCATTCCTGCGCATTGTTCTCCTTCTTTGTGGGCTGGTATTTATTTATTTATTTAGGGTTTTTATATACCGACATTCTCGATATACATATCAAATCAAGTCGGTTTCCATATAACAAAACTGTCGCCGGTAAGGCATTACATTAAACAATAGACAAAGTATTGAACAGAGAACGTGCAGCGTAACATTAAACAATCAACAAATTATTGAACAAAAGAACGTAGATCAATAAATATTAAATATTAAACGTAAAAAAGATATATAAAATAAATAACTATGGGAAGAGCATGAGCTAGAAAGCTGATGCTTCAAGAGATGGTTTTTCATAGCAGGTGGGTGGACTGTCCAGATAAGGTCCTGAAGGTCCTAAGGGTATAAAGTCGGTAGTGGACTTTATATTGTGCTATTTTGCTCTTTGACCTGTGTCGAATTGTTTCTGCGATTCCGAATAGGTACTGAAAGCCTGTTCACTTCCTACAAACACATTAATGTTAACCACACATTGGGCCATTTCTTTGAACCTTACTAATTGCTAGACATGGCATACAGCGTGGACAAAGGGCAGGTAGCCATTTCCTGCCCTTTCCCCTAGGGGACTTCAGAACTACAAATGATTCTCAATGTCAAAATCTCCTATTGGAACTCCCTGTGTCAAGTGCTGACATATGTGTGCGACGGGTCAAGGGAAATTATTTGAACCACTGATTGTAAAGCTAATACTTTGTATTGCAGGCACATGCCCAAGGCTTGGAACTGCCCTGACTGTGCAAGCCCATGGACTTTTTTTTATATTTTCCATTCAAATCAAAGTTATTATATCTATGTTCCAAATATTTTTACTCCTTCAACAAACTGCAGCCGATCCAAGGTATTAGCACCAAAATACCACCTCCTCTATCAAAAATCACCCAAAGCAATGCACCTCATAAAAATATGAATACCATAACAATAAAATTCAATTTCATAATCCATTTTTCCCCCACTTAAAAACCCACAAAAATATAAACAAAAATACCCCCCCCCCAAATGTCAGCACTACAACAGCAACTAAAACACCTAGCTCATATCCCTTTCCAGTTCGAAAATATACTTCCCAAGTTTTCATATTCTTTCAAAAAGGCTAAATAGTTCACCTCTTGCCTCATTTTCACCAGTAACTTATTCCACAAAATAAATACAGAAAAGACTCTTCCCTTAATCTGACTTTTCCGTATAACCTTGAATGATGGAATCTGCCACAGGGCCTCTTGAATTGATCTTAGACTTCATTGTGGAATATACCAATTCAGCTTTTCGCACAAATATAATGGACCATTTACCCTCATAATTATAAACACCAAGGCTATGATCTTGAATTGCATCCAATCAATGATGGATAGCCAGTGCAAAGAACAGAGCATTATTATCCAGCATAGCTCTCTGCTACAACGGCAGGGGGGAAAGACTGATACTTCACTTTCAATGCATATCCAGCATAGCTCTCTGCTTCAACGGCAGGGGGGAAAGACTGATACTTCACTTTCAATGCATATCCAGCATAGCTCTCTGCTTCAACGGCAGGGGGGGGGGGGAAAGAGGAAAAGAGGATTTATATTCAGGCAACAACCAACAAGGACTGAATTACAAATGGACCGATATAGTAAAGTCTGCAGGAGAGCGGGCAAACGCCCGCTCTCCTGGCGCGCACACAGTCCACTCTCCAGTGCGTGCGATTCACTATGCAAATTAGGCCCGGTGGTAAAAACAGGCAAAAGGAGGCACTAGGGACACTAGCGCATCCCTAGCACCTCCTTTTGGACCGGAGCGGCGGCTGTCAGCAGGTTTGACAGCCGACGCTCAATTTTGCCAGCGTCGGTTCTCGAGCCCACTGACAGCCACGGGTTTGGAAACCAGACGCCGGCAAAATTGAGCGTCCGGTTTTCGACCCGCGAGCAGATTTCAAATTTTTTTTTTTTTTTTACTTTTGGTAACTTTCGGGACCTCCGACTTAATATCGCCATGATATTAAGTCAGAGGGTGCACAGAAAAGCAGTTTTTACTGCTTTTCTGTGCATTTTCATGGTGCCCGAAGAAATTAGCGCCTACCTTTGGGTAGGCGCTAATTTCTGAAAGCAAAATGTGCAGCTTGGCTGCACATTTTGTTTTCTGAATCGTGTGGGAATACCTAATAGGGCCATCAACATGCATTTGCATGTTGCGCATTTTTGGCCCCTTACTGAATAAGGGGTAACGCTAGCGCGTCAAAAACACACGTCCAATAGAGGGTTAGCAGTGCGCACTGTACTGTATTGGACCGATAGTCTGGGTAAACAAATAATTATGGGTGTAGCTTACTTGTTACGGCGGATACTACCCCGAATCAATTAAGCCTGATACTTCACTTGGAATACATATCCAGCGCAACTCACTGCTTCAACGGCAGGGGGAATAAAGAAAAGAGGAATTATATTCAGACAACAACCAACAATGACTGAATGGCACAGGCTGGGTAAACAAATAAGCATGGGAGTAGCTTGCTTATTGCAGCAGTTACTATTTTTTTTTATTTTTTATTTAAGGTTTTTTTTATACCGGCATTCAAGAACTCGTTCTCATCATGTCGGTTTACAGAAAACAGGGGTGCAAGAATATAACCAAAAACATAAATAAACATGGAGAAGAGAAGCAGTTACAATTAACAAGGGTTAATGAACTGGGATTGTAAGAAATAGAAGAGATAGAGGAGGATAATTATATACAAGTGTACCAATTAAGCTAGATACTTCACTTAGATGCAGCTCCAGCACTGCTCTCTACATCAATGGCGGGGGTGGAAGGTAACTAGAACCAAAAAGTTACTAATAAGGGCCAAGAGTAACAGATAAGTATGAGAGAAAAAAAAAAGTGTGAAAGCTTGCTGGACAGACTGGATGGGCCGTTTGGTCTTCTTCTGCCGTCATTTCTATGTTTCTATATATTGTCTGCACTGGAGTCAACCTTGAACCCCCAAATACCACCCAAGCTGCCACTATCTGCAGCCTGCGTGTGCGCTTTTGTGGAAGACCTGTGCATAGGCTACTGCAGTAGTCCATTTGCATGAAAATGGCTTGTTATAAAATTGCCTGGGATTTGTTTGCATAAAAGTATAAACATAACCAAATGTTGCACATACTTTTATGCACACAAAAGATAAGTATTCCAGGGGTGGGGGGAAGTTGGGATTAACCTGCACATCCCACACTTCTTGAGCAGCTGGCCAAATACTGGGGGAGATTGCAATACACCTACATACTTTGCCCAGCTGTCTTGGTACCCAACTTCTGAAGCACCACCATTCTGTGCTTCTCCAGCAGCCAGCCAGGTACTATGAAGGTTGCACAATCTCTGCATGCTTTTCCCAGCTGCCTCAGTGGTCAGCTTTGGAAGTCACCACAACCTATGTCAGGCCTGGGCTGCTGCCAGCCTGTGCTCCTTGAACAGGCAGCCAGGAGAGGTTGTAGTACATCCAGAGGACATGCCAACTCACTTGGGCTTCCACTAGTTGGTTAGGATGTATGCGCCAAAGCATTACTTCAAGTGGGTAGATTTTTCCCTCTCATTATTTTCTATGGCTCCATCACATTTACTCTTACTACTGCTAAACGTTTCCAGTCTTAATCCCTGCTGCAAACCACTACTACCATCAGGTCTACTATCCTTAGTCTCTACATTCTTCACCTCATTAGTCATTCTGTCTTCTGCCCTGTCCACTGCTCTTGAGCTTCAAAGTTTTCTTCCTCTCATCCAGCCATCTCCACTCTCCCTGAGGGCATCTCAACCTCGTCAGTGTCATCACTCCTCCAATTCTCTTCTTCCTCTCAACTGGGGATATCAGTACCAATCCTGGCCCTACAAGGCAATTTTTACAGTATCTGTGCAAATCAAACCCTCTAATCTTATCCCTAGTTCCCCTTTTCACTCCCGTTCCCATGTTCCATGTGGAATGTCCTATTTAGTTTAAAGTAAAATTGCCTTATTTGAAAAGGACTTTTTCTCCTTCTCTGCCTATGGAAAAAATAATTATTGGATAAGTGTGCAAGGACCTGATTCCTCCAGGTTTGTTTGGTTTTTTCCCAGAGAAACAGAATGGGAGAGAAGCCTTAGTGAATCAGGCCCAAAATACATAGCAAGTAGGATACTGAGGAAAGAGGGCACATGAACAATGGTGTGCTCTCTGTCCTTTCATTAAAAACGAACCAGGAAAGTTAAAACTGACAATCAGGTTACAGAATTATCATGATTCTGAATAAAGGCATGTCTAAGAAAAAGGAACTGTAACTTTAAAACAGTGACAGTTCAATGTGACTGTTGTTATATTTGGTCAACACCTGAATAAACATTACTATGCAAAAAAAACAAAACAGTGACAGTTGAAAACATTAAAATTCACAGAAATGCTCCAGAGGATTAGAATCTTATCTGGTTTGCTCTTTGTGGTGATTTCAGACAGACTCGCAGGCAGATGAATAAAAAGACTTTTCATGGTCCAATGCAGACATAAATAGTGCATTATACCATCTAGACACTACCGGGGGAAAAAGTGGTGGCATCATCTCCCCAGCCCTTGCTGGAGGGCATGAGGACATGTGGATTGCTTAAGTGCAGATTAAAGAGCCACCAAAGAATCAGCATAAACTCACAAAATCTGCAATTCAGAAAAACTGAGTAGCTTTTGAGTAATTGGGAACTCATGTATTCAGCCTAACGGGGAAAAAAAAAGCTGAAAGCTGTATTTAGAATATATTTTTCTATTCAGCAAGGGCTCAATTCGGTCACTTAAGAGGTCAGAAAGAAAGCCATTGCATATAGCCTATTTGAGAGGGTCTGCTGAATATTTAAATTACTCTGAAATAAAAAAAACTGATTAGTCAATATTAATAGGATCCTATTTACAAAAGTGTGTTAATGCCTTCAACACATATTGTCAGTGTTACCATGCTTGCATTAACATGAAATACTTTTTTGCATTAACATTTAAATAAGCTGATTAGAATGTTAAATTATGCGAATCAGATCATTTACATTTAGTGCAGTTTGCAATAATACAAAAATCCTCATTAGTGCTGCCAATTAATCAACACTAACCACACCTTTTCAAAGCCATTTGTGCACATAAAACCCAGTTTAGATTTTAAAAAATATGCATATAAATGTACACTCGCAAGTTATGCACTCAGACCACAAGGAGTAAGTTTATGCAGTTGAATGCATGTGCTTACTTGGCCAATTACCCAAATATTTTCAAAGCTAACGTATGTATGTAAGTTTGCTTTGAAAATATTCAGTAAAGTCAGGGGAAGGGGAGAGCATTAGTAGACCATCTTTGATGCTTCTACCTCTTGGGCACACTGAATACATTTTGCTTGCCATGCTGAACAGATAAATACTTGCCCTGAATAGCTTTCGATAATTCTCAAATAAACCCATTTATAATAGTTGCTTTGTGGGGAAAAGCTGATATTCAGCCGCTATTTGCCAATCTGAGACTTGAAATGGTGAATGTTAATCAACCCCTAGAATATTTTCTGGAATGACTTGTGAGAATCTACTGTAGGAATAGAAAAGAATGTTTCCTTGTCACAAAAAGCAAGCAATCTGATCAAAGTATTCAGAAATTTAAAGAATGGGTGACTCCTAGTTCAGGTGCAAGATCAAGAAGGTAGATAGACATCAATGATTTTACCAAAAATATATCTTAAGTAGTTTGTTCATGCCACTCTACATATGTCCCCAGAAAGCACTGTATGGCCCAATTCACCTAACTAAAGGCAAGGTCATAGTTAACACGTTGGTCGGCAAATGTTAAGAATTTTGAACATTAACATCTAATTTAAAGGTTAGACAGTGTTCCTATTACTAAACTATACTTTCCAGGTGACACTGTATATGTCTAGTAGCGCTTTATAAATGATAACTAGTAGCAGCCACCTGACTCTGGATCACACCAAATGCCTGTAATTGCCTTCCTGAGCATGTGCACCTGGCTCCCTCCCTCTCTTACCAGACTGAAATTCAGCCTGGAAACTCACCTCTTAAGAGGCTGCTTTTAATACCTGAATCCCAACTTCTTCCTGTTTGTCAATCTGGGCTCTAGTCTGGGGAGTGCATTTCTGTTTCTAGACAGAAGTGGGGCTGATAGATATTCCATCCCTACTAAATATTATACATATTCGATGTTGCTCAGTTAAAAGTTACCCTTCCTCAGTTTAATCCCATTTGACTTAAATCTTCTCTGTCATAGTCTGGCTGTTTTCATTCAAAGCCTCCCATTTGTTTTTGGTTGTGTGTCCTGCTTGTCTGTCCTGAGACTGTAAACTCCACAGAGTAGGAACTGTCCAATATGCATCTCTGTACAGTGCTGAGTACATCTGGTATGGACTATGCAAATCATAGTGATAGTAAGGAGAAGGCATGGTGAGTCCATCATGGTTTTTCAGCCCTTTGAGTTGTGGAATTTCTCATCAATATATTCTTTGTCTATTTTGTAACTTTGTCAATTTTACCAGGATTCACTGAGTTTCCTTCCACTCTCTCTGAGATTACCTTGTTCATGGCAACAATATCCCATGACTGCAGCGACTGAGAGACACTTACCGCCCCAGGTTCAGGGAAGAATCCTATGCAAGATTTGTGGCCTCAGATAACCATCAGTCACAAACGCACTAAAGGACCTATGTTCTACTGTTGAGGCATGCTCCAAACACAAAATAAAGAGAAAATTCAGAAGCATAAGTTCTTTGTCTGAGGAAGTGTTCATGTCCTATTTGCAATCCTTTTCTGAGTTAAAAAATGAAAGATGCAGAAATCAGTCCAGCAGTGGGGTGGGGACTATCCAGGGTTTCGCCCTGGTTGCCACATGTATAATTATCTTCCTAGTTAGGAGAGGTTCTATGCGTGCACCAGGTGCAATGAATTTCTAGTGCTCAGGGAACGAGTACAATGTCTAAAAGCTAAAGAGGCTAACCTGGAGGAGAGGAAGCAGAAAGATAATAGAGACATAAAAGAGAGGTCTCCACTCTGGCATCCCCTGTGCTGCTTTAGAGAAGCAAGGTCACCAGGAATTGCAGCCTGAGTTATACAAAGGAAACCTTCAGGGACAAAGTAGAGTACTCCCACCTCCATTCTGGGAGTCTGTGCTGCTTTGGATGACCAAGGTCACCAGGAAGGACAACATCACCTTTCCTGTAGCTGGAACCTTCCCCTCCAGGTGATATGTTATCCTCTATCATCAAAGATATATCTTCAAGGCTGTGTGTCCAGGAGAGTGGGGTAGGATTTCCATTGTTATTGATGATTCAATCATTAAGAATATAGATAGCTGTATGTCTGGTGGTCCTAAGGATGGTTTGGTAACTTGCTGCTGAGTGCAAAGATAGTGAACTTGCGCATTGACGAGATAGCATTTTAGAGAGTGCTGGGAAGGAATCAGCCATTGTAGCCCATGTGGGTACCAATGACATAGGAAGATGCAGGAGGGAAGTGCTACAACCCAAGAAAGAGATCTAGGTGTCATAGTGGATAACACATTGAAGTCGTCGGTTCAGTGTGCTGCGGCAGTCAAAAAAGCAAACAGAATGTTGGGAATTATTAGAAAAGGAATGATGAATAAAACGGAAAATGTCATAATGCCTCTGTATCGCTCCATGGTGAGACCGCACCTTGAATACTGTGTACAATTCTGGTCGCCGCATCTCAAAAAAGATATAATTGCGATGGAGAAGGTACAGAGAAGGGCTACCAAAATGATAAGGGGAATGGAACAACTCCCCTATGAGGAAAGACTAAAGAGATTAGGACTTTTCAGCTTGGAGAAGAGACGACTGAGGGGGGATATGATAGAGGTGTTTAAAATCATGAGAGGTCTAGAACGGGTAGATGTGAATCGGTTATTTACTCTTTCAGATAGTAGAAGGACTAGGGGACACTCCATGAAGTTAGCATGGGGCACATTTAAAACTAATCGGAGAAAGTTCTTTTTTACTCAACGCACAATTAAACTCTGGAATTTGTTGCCAGAGAATGTGGTTCGTGCAGGTAGTATAGCTGTGTTTAAAAAAGGATTGGATAAGTTCTTGGAGGAGAAGTCCATTACCTGCTATTAGGTTCACTTAGAGAATAGCCACTGCCATTAGCAATGGTTACATGGAATAGACTTAGTTTTTGGGTACTTGCCAGGTTCTTATGGCCTGGATTGGCCACTGTTGGAAACAGGATGCTGGGCTTGATGGACCCTTGGTCTGACCCAGTATGGCATTTTCTTATGTTCTTATGTTCTTATGTTCTGGCAGCTAAATGTAGGCTTATAGGTGGAAAACTAAAATCCAGAACCTCTAGGGCAGCATTCTTGGAAATGCTTCCAGTTCCACTCGCAAAACCCCAGAGGCAGGCTGAGCTCCAGAGTCTCAAGGCGTGGATGAGACGATGGTGCAGATGTATTAGGAACTGAAGAACATTTTAGGAAGGAGCTGCCTGTTCTGACTGAAAGGGGTAAGAAAAGCAATAAGCCTCAATTGTCCCAGTTTCTATGTGACTAGATAGAATTGCCTGGTTCCTCTGATATAACCAATAATCACAAAACACTACCAACCGGGTGTATTATCAAAATTCCCTATGCACATGCAATACCCGGTAGTCACAAAATCAGAAATAAACCGATATAACTAAAGAAATATAATTCCAAAAAAATGTCTAATTCAAAAACATTGTTAAAGGAAGGGTTGCTAGTTTCATATAAATTTTTAACGCTGTCACCAACCAAGGTCAACAGAGTTAAATGATGTTTTTATAATCATAAACTAATCAACATCCTTCCATCCTAAATTTTTATTTAATTTTTTTTTAAGTCTCTTGGTTGACGACAGCATTAAAAATTATATGAAACTAGCAACCCTTCCTTTAACAATTTTTTTTAATAATAATTTTTTAATTATTTTTTTGAATTATATTCCTCTGATATAATTCCATCTTAATAGACCAGCAACCTCTCTCTCTATTTAGATTTATGGCTATCTTAACTGTTCTTAATTTTCCTATACTGTATTTAACCTTGGGTTACAGTATAGAATCCCCCATATTTGAGGATTAAAGTTGGAATTGATTGATTGTATTTTCCTTTTTTCCCTATATTTTTCTGTTTTCACTATCACTCAAGATTTTTTTTTGTCTTGACACTTTGTTTGAAAATATATAAATAAAGAATTAAAAAAAAAAAGAAAAAGCATTAAGGATAGTAGCAAAGGCACAAGTGGACAAAAATATAGTTAAATAGGAAAAGCAAGGTGGTGACTTTGGGCAGGTATGTCAGTGAAAAGAGGAAGAGTGGAGGTGGGGTTTAAAGACTAAGAGGAGACATAGATGAGATATGTGAGGAGAGGAACAAGGAAAAAGCAGAAATGTTAAACAAATACTTCTAATTGATATTCACTGAAGGAGGGATTGGAGGACCATCAATTACTGGAAAGCGTATGTATGGTAGCAGGGCAGAAGCCATGCCATTTATAGAGGAGCGCATGAATACGGAACTAGAAAAATTGAAATTGAACAAAGAATGCTCACAATCCACAGCAGGCAGCCAGGATATATCCTTGGCAGTGTGGACAGGAATAATTGTGCACACTGGAATGGTTAGTTGGTATTTTTCTGCCACCATGTGCCATGTTACTATTTGCTGGGTACCATCCAGCGAGGTGAGAAAAGAGAAAACAAGAGGCAGATAAAGGAAGCACGATCCAATGACATCATGTTAGGATTCGCAGCTCGCAGGATGGCCCTGCGAGCCACCATACTCACTCTGATGCTGGCAGCAGGCCCTGACCTCAACACAGCATGGATGCCACTGAGTATAGCCCGACACGCCACCATGCTGTTGCTGTCCTTGGTCCTCCTCTTTTAAAGGGCCCATGGCGGTAAAATCCCTGTGGTGCCCTCTGATGTTGTTAGCAGTCTCCAGCTATATAAGGGCTCCTCGGACTGCCTACTACTGCCTCATCAACAGGTCTCCTGCATCAGCAGTGTGTGTTGGTCCTGTGTCTTGATTCTTGTCTGCATTCCTGAGTTCCGTCTACGTCCAGCCTTCCTCATCCATCCTTCCTTGACCTGCCATCCTCGTATGGTGCTGCCTTATCTTGTCTGTCTCATCTATGTCTTCAGTATGTCATCTTGGCCTGATTTCTGGATTCTGACTTCTTGCTTGCACCTGACCATGATTGCCTGCCACCTGAACCTGACCTCTCACCTTGACCTGACTGATTGCCTGTTGCCTGGTCTTGACCTCTTGCCTGGACCTGACCACATTTGTCTTCAACCTGCCACAACCTTGGCCTGTCCCATACTCCGCAGGTCTGCTGCCTGTCCTGACCCTGGCATGCCCTTGGACTCTTGCTTACCTGACTATCCTAGGGACCCACCTAGGCCCTGCCAGCCACGAGAAATGAACGGCTCAACCTGTGGGGGAGGCGACTAGTATAGATGAAGCTCCAGCCTGTCCCGCCATAAGCGCATTCACCAGCTGTCGGTGGAGCCTCGTAGGTTCATCCACAAGGCTGTGTCAACTACATCACAGCAACAAGGTGTCATACCACGCCACACATCAAAGCCACAGGGGAGCTGTGTTGGAACCAACTAGCTACAACTCCTCAGAAACCAACTGGGTTGAAGCTGTCAAGTTGGTAATGGCTGGATACCATCTAGCAAGGTGCTCAAGCAACTAGTTTTAGGGCAACAGCCTCAATAGTTTAGATTATTATAAAACCTGGTGATAAAACATTGGTAAGAAGAGGCACCTGGTGTTGTGTACTCATCTACCCAAAAAACCATTGAGGAAGTTAAAAAATAAATTGGATAAGGAGTAATCTTATAAACAATCAAGTTTCTATAGCTGGCAGCTGGGATATATCCTTGGCTGTGTAAAGTGGAATAACTGAGGAGATTGGATGGGCCAATTGGTATCTGCTGTCATCTACTAAGTTACATACAGCATATGTGTAATCATTGTACAGGACTACCCATTCACTCTGCTGACATCCTATAGCTCAGCACATAATTATTCCATTAATATTGTGTAGCACTGCATATTCACTATAATTCCCTAGTATTACATTCATATCTCTTATATTCCATAAAGCTAGATATCCCTCCATTGTAATACACTGTAGAGCAGATTTTCAAAGGGGTACGCAAACAAAAGGGGTACACAAACAAAAGTACGCCGGATTTTAATAGATACCGCGTAGCCGTGTGTATCTTTTAAAATCCGGGGTCGGCGCGCGCAAGGCTGCGCAAAATTGGCAGCCTGCACATGCCGAGCCGTGCAGCCTGCCTCCGTTCCCTTACATGCGTACCCCCCAAAAACCTGCCCCAAGCTCCCCCTGCGCGTGCTGAGCCTATGTTGAATAGGCTCGGCAGCGCGTTAGCCCCGGGACGCGCGTAAGTCCCGGGGCTTTCCTGGGGGGGCATGTCGGGAGGCGTGTCATGGCCGCGCATCATCCGGGAGCGGGGCCATGGGCATGATTCCGGCCCAGGGGCATTTTGGGGACGTGGCCGAGGCCTCCGAAACTGCTCCCGGGCCGGGGAATCACGCACCGGCGGCCGGCCCGGAGTGCACAAGTTACGCCTGCCTCGGGCAGGCGTAACTTTGCTAACAAAGGTAGGGGGGGTTTTAGATAAGGCTGGGGGGGTGGGTTAGGTAGGGGAAGGGAGGGGAAGGTGTGGGGGGGGGTGGAGGGAACAGAGGCAGGCTGCACAGCTCGGTGCGCGCAGGCTGCCGATTTTGCGCAGCCTTGCGCGCACCGACCCCGGATTTTAAAAGATACGCGCGGCTACGCGGTATCTATTAAAATCCAGTGTACTTTTGTTTGCGCCGGTCGTGCGAACAAAAGTACGCGCGGGTGCAGTTTTTGAAAATCTACCCCTGAATGTTCATTCTTTTGATAATCAGCAGCATTACTTATTTCTCTTACCTTGTGACTTGGGTCCGTGTGCCAAAGTCAAGGGATCTCATAGACTCCAGCACCTCAATACAGCCCATATACTAAAGTAAAGAAAAGAAAAAAAAGGAATGGCTATATTACTATTAATTGTTTAGAAACTGGTGCGGTATTCCTTGCTGGATTTCTTAAATTGCTTCTCTCTTTACCACTCTGCAAAATAAAAGATGATCATGTTAACAAGTTAGAAAGTTGTCTCAGCCTCTCTTTTTACATGTGTGTGTGTGTGTGTACAGATGGATTTAAAAATGATGCCATTTTAATGCATTTTCTATGCTATCTCAGCATTTAGAAAGCAGAGCTTAGTTCTAATCAGAAGACAGATGGGTAGAGATTCTAGTTTGTCATTAATCTTATTTGCCACCCAAAACTTCCTTTGCTAATGTAACAAATTGTATTGTGTCACTAGAAATGTATCAAACCCAAGCCTGATGTAGTACAGGTTACTCAGTGCAGAATGCCAGCAGCTGTACTGGTCATGCAGAAGACGGCAGACTTTGCAGGTTGGGATACCTTGGAAAGAACCTGCCAAAAAAGCGTGTTACAGTGCATGAGCTCTTCAGGTCCTTTCTTCAGATGTCTGGGTATTTTTTTTTTTACCAAACGTCAAATAGGGGATTTAAAAAAAAAACACCTTGATAATGAAGAACCTTGTGATGGTCTAATCCCAGGCAAGATAAATAAAGATTCTAGCAAAAGCTTTACCATTATTAAGAGAAATGAATACCAGCTGGTACAAAGAGAAGTATTTTGCCTTTTAAGATACTGTCAGAAAAATAGAAGGATCTCATGTCCAAGGTAATAAATATATTTGATTAACTCATGTCTTTATTAAAATTGTTTAATGAGCTATTTATACAAGATTCTACTGGTATCAGGTTTATTTTTCTAAAGTTACTTATTATAAAAAAAACCCCCAACTTTGATAATGATAATGTAAAGCTCTTACCCCCTCATTTATCAAAATGCGTTAAGGTGTTTTCGCATGTGTTAAGGGCTTAAAGCATGCGAAAATGCCTTTAACGCATGCGGTAGCACCATATCATATGGTGCGATGCAAATCTGAAAAAGAGGAGGAGTTAGGGGTGGGAATGAGCTGGGTTTACCATATTGCAAAGCCCTATCGCACTGCTTTAACGCCGATTTTAGCTACAACGTTTTCAGTAGCATTAAGCTGTGCGATAGCTTGCGTTATGGCTGTATCACCCGTTGCGATGTTTTTAGTGGATGCCGGTTTTGGTAGTTTGAAGCTCCCAAAGACCTAACCTAGCTATCAGGAACCTCACACTATAGAGAGAGAGAGAGAGAGAGAGAGAGAGAGAGAGTAACTCGAGGTGAGGTTTAGGTATTAGTGTAGGGGTTAGGGACCACTTTGACATTTAAAGTGAGAGATACAAAGTCTCTTCCCCTTTCAGTCTCTCTGTCTCCAGAGTGAGACTACAAGCTGGTGTTGGTGCCTCCTTACAAAAGCTGGCTGAAAGTTGCTTGGTACCGCTTTCACAGCAGGAATAGGAAGGCAGATAGAAAAAAAGCAGAGACACACCAGGGGGAGATGAGAGAAAAGAGCAGAGACACACAAGGGAGAAACCTACAGAGGAGGAGGGGAGAAAAATGAACAAAAACACAGAGAGGAGAGAGAAAAGAATGGAAATACACATGGAGGTAAAGGAAAGAAGAGCACAGAGAGACACAGGGAACCGGAGAGAAAAGGGCAGAGACAGGAGAAAAGAGGGAAAGCAGAGGCACACAAGGAAAAGATATACAGAGAGGAGTAAAGAGCAGAGACAAAGGGAACGGAGAAAGAAGAATGTAGAGACAAAAGTAAGGGGACAGAACTGAGCAGGAACACACAGGGGATGTACATAAAGTGAGGGGATACAGGGAAAATGAGAGAGACGTACAGGGAGGAGAAGGTTTAGGGTTGTGCAACTGGAGTGGCTGCATTGGGGCACCACAGTTATAGGGAAATGCCAGAGAAATTCCCCCCCCCCCACCCTCTGCTTCTCAGATTGCTGAGGAGGAGGAGGAGGAGGAGGAGGATGGGACCCCCCCCCCCCCCACCACACACACACACACACACACAAACACACTCCTGCTGGCTGCAAAGGTTGCCACATTATCCAAGGCCAGTACTGAAGGAAGGAAGGGGAGATACGAGCAGAGAGAGATACAAGAGAGTGGGGAGAGATACAGGGAAATGAGGGGAAAGAAAAGAGCAGAGACGCACGGGAGAGAGGAGAGACTAGACACAGGAAAGGAGTGTAACGAGAAGAGACAAAGAGTGAGGGTAAAAAGTCACAAAAGTAAAATGACAAAATGCAAAAAAATGCCTTTTCTTTACAATTGCTAGAAGAGAAATGCATACAATCAGGTACCTGGTTACTTCCTGCAAAAGGCAGAAGAGGGCAGGCACCAGGGTTGGTATGGCCTGCACTACCCATGGGGCCTGAGAAGAGGAGGTGGCCAGGAGGAGGAAGAACTAGGGGCCTGCTGAGGATCAATGATAAATCAAAATGTGGGGGGTAGGGAGGGGGCAGCTGTGGATTAAAGCCTAGGGGGTGGAGGAGCAGAGTTCCACCTGTTAACCTTTTACAAGCTTTTGGCACTGCATGAGCTTGTACCTACTTCTGTTAACCTACAGACATGTATAAGTGCATATCTTTTCTAGTTTGATCCTAGATCACTGTCTAACTCAAAGTGATGTTAAGAAATAATAATATTAATACTGAAAAGGTTGCATAATATGATGTGGAACCTTGAAGAAAGGGTGCATATGGTTCTTATTCCAGATCCCAGCTTTAAGTGAAAGGGCCTTTTGTGAATCGGTGATAAGATCAACCCCTCTTCTCTTCATGGCAATTTATTGCAAAAACCTGGTATTGATTTTTTTCAGCTTTGCTTAGAGTAGCTTCCCACGCAAGGACCCAGAATGAAGAATGGACTTAGTCATCATCACATGATCTCCAAGTATGACTCATCCACTCCTCTGAAGGTTTCATTTTATCAGAGATAAGGGATTGGAGCCAACTGAAAGCATTCTGATCCAGCAGAACTGAGGTTTTCAACAATTGTGCATTACAAAGGGAATTTTACAAATGATTTTTGCAGGATGTGCTGAAAGGTAGTTTTTAATGAGAAAAAAGGTCACATTCCACAATATCTAGACATTTGATTCAACAATCTTGCATTATTCACATCTTTGTGGGGTGAATATCATTGTACTAATTTTGGTGGCCATTTGTAATAAGCCACCTAATGGCAAAGTATGGGAGTACTTTTTAGGAATGTGCATGTAAAAAATTGTATTTTGCTATTTGTTTGTGTCATTTAGACTGCTTGTCCTTCATGTCATATATTTTGTGTTTGGTTTTTTTTTTTTTAATTGCTTTTGGACTGAGTATGCCTCTCTTCTGATTGCCCTCACCCACTGTTGGATCCAGGCCCCCCCCCCCCCCCAAACCTTCACCCAATTTTAGTAAAACATAGCTCTGGACTTTAGGCCAGTACTTTCCCCCCACCTCGAACGCCCCCAAACCTTCCAAAAATCCCCTTGCCAATCCGGGAGGAGGACTCTTCTTAGCTGCTACTGGCTCGGCATCAAATATTGCTCTGACTATCTGCATGGGGTATTTTTAGCACGCTCAGCGTAGCATTGCTCTGACCATGTAGTGCTACACTGACTTTCTTTAGTTTAGCCAGCAGAGTTAGCACAGCGTTCTCAGAGCAACAGTAGCGGGCACTGGAGAGTCCTCCAGTTGGCCCAGGATGGGGAGTATGAGGGGTTCTGGAGGGGGAACTAGGGCCACAGGCCTGGAGCCACTTTTTTAATATACAGTTTGAGGGGAGGGGGACCGGTCAGAGGCCCAGTGCCACAGATTGGGTGGGAGGTCTGGAAACAATTTTTTTTTAAAAGAGAGCATCCAAAATGACACAAAAAACATAAAATCTCATTATGGCATTTGCCATTTCCAACATGATACATGTTGATCATTTTAACGTCATTGCAAATGAAAGCACATCCCTAATACTTTTATACCCATATACCTTAAGAGGATTTTCAGAGTGAAACCTTCTGGATAGTTTTCCTTTGAAAATTCATGAAAATTTACACGGATACAAAAGCATCTGTGTGCTATGCCCCTGCAGTTTCTGCGGATGAGATTAGGTGGGGCAAACTATCATGTGTATTGAAATATTCAATAGATGTGCCTCTTCCCCTGACCAAGTTACATCCCCCAGAAACAAAATAGATTGTGACAGCTTTATTTTGATTTAGGGTCCTATATACTAAGCTTTATTCTCATAGATACAAAATGGGAGAAAACCTTTAGCACTAGGCCCCTTAGATGTTACCGTTCTGTGCAGGGCACTTTGCAGAGGGTTCTAGATGATCATTTTTAAAGGAATGTGAAGAGTTAGCTGGCTAGATCCTTTTCAAAATTGCTCCCTTCCCTAGATAATACTGAAATCTGAACAAACCTATGATTATCACGTAAGCCTGCAGCCCAAGGATAAGAACATAAGAAAATGCCATACTGGGTCAGACCAAGGGTCCATCAAGCCCAGCATCCTGTTTCCAACAGTGGCCAATCCAGGCCATAAGAACCTGGCAAGTACCCAAACACTAAGTCTATTCCATGTTACCATTGCTAATGGCAGTGGCTATTTTCTAAGTGAACTTAATAGCAGGTAATGGACTTCTCCTCCAAGAACGTATCCAATCCTTTTTTAAACACAGCTATACTAACTGCACTAAACACATCCTCTGGCAACAAATTCCAGAGTTTAATTGTGCGTTGAGTAAAAAAGAACTTTCTCCGATTAGTTTTAAATGTGTTGTTACCCAGGTAGAGAGTTCATCAAGCTAGGTGGAGAGAACATTGCCCAAATCTCACGTTTGAGTGAGTTTCCTCACTCCGAAGGCCTTCAAATCTTCACAAAAGACCACTGTTCTGTTCGTACGTCTCACATTGAATGTCAAAGTGGCCCCTAACCCCCTACACTAATACCTAAACCTCACCTCGAGTTACTAGGTGGGCCTCCCATAGGGATATAAATACCTATCTAGGGAGAAAACATTATGGCCAGGCTCTGTCGCTCGCTCACTCTCTTGCTCTCCCCCAGGGGTTGCATCCAGGAAATACAACATTGTATTTTGATAAATCCAGGCCAGAGTTTGGACCATGTGACCCCCATTACTTAGGAAACTAGCTGCCTATTGAAAATAGGATTATGTTCACGATCCTTTACATTCTGTTTAAGGCATTACATCATAGGGACATGCATTAATTTGAACTGTGATGGGAAATTTGAACAAAATTTCCTGTTTTTTTTTTCAATTCATGCTTAAAACAAAAAAATGAACACAATTTTGTTTTTATTCGTTTAATTTATTTTTAAAATTTTCACCACTGCCACCAACAAATAAAATTAACTCTCCCAGGTGGCCCCATTCCAGTTCCCCACCCCCAGACTCTCTTAGTATATTTTTCTTTCACCGAGAAAGAATCTCCAGTCGCTCCTGCCATACTGATGGTATGCTTAGAAATGTCACCCCCTGCCCGAGACTGGTGTCATTGCTAATTTTTTTCCATACAAAATAGTGCCACCCAAACCAGTGCCATTTTGTACAGAAGAAATGAATAATGGTGCCAGCCTGGTTCTTCCAGCACCATTTCTAAGCATACCACTGGCAAGGCAGGAGAAAACCGGGGATCGCTCCTGCCCTGTGAAAAAAGAAAAATATGATAAGGGGTCGAGAAAGAAGGAGAATCAAAGGAGAGGCACTGGTAGGATTTTTATTTCTTCTCTGATGGAGCCTGGGCATTTTATTTTCGGTTTTTATTCTTTCTTTTTTTGCTGATTGTTTTTCTTTCATTTTTTTTCATTTATTGTTTGCTTCAGTATTTTTCCTTAAAATAAATGGAAAAAAAAAAAAAGATAAAAAAAACAAAATGAAAAAGGTTTGTGCCCCCCCCCCCTGTTATATCATAGATTACCCAAATATTTAGCAAAATGCTTTAGAAATTATAACCCCTCAAGAGCTTTATGCTCCACTTGCAAGCACTGCTTTATGTACCTGGTCCAGCAGAGGTGAAGTTAGTGGGATTCAATGCTTGTTAATATTTGTCTAGAGCTAAACTATCTGTCTTCTGTAATATAGCCAAGACCTAGTTTGGCTTCTGTTTTTGTTTTATATTTCCCTATTATTTGATAGTTTATTTATCAAGAGTAGAAAAGAGTAAGAAATATGTCAACTCTATCTTAAAAGAAGGCTTCTTTAAACTTAACGTTTTAAAAAAACTCAAACCCCTACTTCACTCACATGATTTCCATACAGTAATTCAAACCACTCTCTCATCTAAATTGGATTACTGCAATTCACTATTCCTAGGACTCCCCTACTCCACCATAAAACCCCCTCCAAATGCTCCAAAACTCCATGGCAAGAATCATAACAAACACGTGAAAAACAGACCACATTACCCCCCTCCTCAAAGACCTTCGCTGGCTCCCCATCCCATCCCGTATCCTATATAAAGCGCTCACCATCATCCACAAAGCCATCTACTCTCACCATTCCAACTGGCTCAACCTTCCCTTCATGGCTGCGCACCCTAATCGACCCACGAGATCTATCAACAAAGGATCCCTTCACGTGCCCCCCCTCAAAACAGCACATCTCACTTCCTCAAGAGAACGCGCCTTCACAATCGCTGGCCCTGCACGTTGGAACTCCTTGCCCTCTATTCTCCGTCTCGAACCATGTTACTTTAAATTCAGAAAGAAACTCAAAACATGGTTGTTCAAACAGGCCTTCCCTGATTAACAGCCACCCCCCCCCCCACACACTATATACACTCCAGTCTAAAAGCCCCTCCTTAATGCCCTCTCCAGATATTCTCTTTGTTTTTATACCTCAATTACATATGTATATAATGCCAATTTACCTTACCAGTGTGTATCTCTACCTTAATTACATATGTATATAATGCCAGTTATACCTTACCTACCTGTGTATATAGCTCCAGTCAATCATACTTCACTTACATATGTATATAACTTCATTCAATTACTTTTATCCCTATTCATTTGGTAATTGAGAATTGTCCTATATCGATATATTTATTCTGATTTACCTTGTTAAGAAGTTCTCTACAGTTACTCTTTCCTTCCTTACTGCCTCAAGTGTGCCCCCTACCTTTCTGATTTCTACCCTGTTATATGTATTTTCAACCATTTTGTTACAATGTAAACCGGTGTGATGTACCCACTAATGCCGGTATAGAAAAAGTTTTAAATAAATAAATAATAAATAAATAAAATGTATAGGATGGGTCTGAAAGGGATTGAAATTCCCTTTTCTTCCTTTTATTTCATGTAATGCTTTATGTATATTATAATTTTTGTATATATTTAAATACATTGTAACTCATCATGGGCTTTAACAATAGGGCATGTAATCAAATTGAACAAAATATTATGTTATAGTCCATAATGATGAGGCATGGTTTGCCTACTAACAGGCCGATGCAATAATCTTGGTGCTAATAAAGGGGCAGATTTTCAAAGGGGTACGCGCGTAAGATACGTGCGTACCCCCCGAAAACCTGCCCCAAGTTCCCCCTGCGCGCGCCAAGCCTATGTTGAATAGGCTCGGCGGCGCGTGCAGGCCCCGGGAAGCGCGTACGTCACGGGGCTTTCCTGGGGGCGTTTCGGGGGCGTGTCACGGCGGCGCGTCATTTGGGGGCGGGGTCGCAGGCATGGTTCCGGCCCGGGGGCAGAGCCAAGGCCTCCGAAACAGCTCCTGGGCTGGGGAATTGTGCACCAGCCAGCTGGCCGGCAGGCGTAACTTTCAAAACAAAGGTGGGGGGGTTTAGATAGGGCTGGGGGGGTGGATTAGGTAGGGGAAGGGATGGGAAAGTGGGGGGGGGGGGGGGGGAAGGAAAGTTCCCTCAGAGGCCGCTCCGATTTCGGAGCGGCCTCGAAGGGAACGGAGGCAGGCTGCGCGGCTCGGTGCACATAGGCTGCCGATTTTGGGCAGCCTTGCGTGCACTGACCCTGGATTTTAAAGGATACGCGCGTATCTATTAAAATCCGGCGTACTTTTGTTTGCGCCTGGTGCGCGAACAAAAGCACGCACGGGCGTACTTTTATAAAATCTACCCCAAAATGTGCGTTAGTTTTTCGCATACATTTTTAATGCCAAGATTTTTTTTTAACTGCCAATGCAGTAAGCTAATGATATCTAATGCATCGGGAGTTAAAAAATGAGTAAAAACTGTAAAATGTGCGTTCGGCACAGGTTGAACACATTTTTATTGGGAAAGGGGGGTGGAGGTATCCCTGACAGGCTACCCAGGTAACTAGCAGTAGTCACCACCACTACTTACCCATATAAATTCAGATTTATCCATCTATCTGGCAGCAGGAAGCAGCTGCCAGATAGATGCATAAATCAGTAGTTATACAACTATCTGATGCAAGTCACCGCTACTTAGCCTTATAAGTATTTTATCTGGCTAAGTACCAGTGAACCATGCCAGATAGAGAAGAAGAAAAAAGGACATTACTCCGCAAGAATAATTTTCGTAGTCAAACCAAAAAGGTCAGGGACTGAGGATACCCTCTGCTCCCCTTTCCCTTGGCCATGTTTCTCTGTTGGGAGAAAGACCCTCTTTTTGCTAAATTCTATCTGTATGTATATATATATATATATACATACATATATACTGTAAGTCCACTTAACCCTCTTTTTTGACCACAGTTCTTTTCTCAGGGTAGGTCCTGCACTAGTCTGCTAGAACTAAAGGAAAGGAAATTAATGAGTAAGTATAAATTTCACCTTCCTTTTTATCCTGCAGACTGGTCCATACAGGTGGGAATTACATGAGCAGTTCCTAGCCTGGGTGGGAGGCCTACTTCTAGGATTCTCATATTAGATGCCATGTCCTTTCCCCCCCCCCTTAAAAGAACTAACTTCTAATATTCTGTCAATGTATTCTGAGATGCTCTTGTAGCTGCCGTACAAGTTTTTCCTAGGGTTCTATTCCACGCAGAGGAAACTGCTTGACCTTCGCCACGTGTACTTTTAGGCTCCCGAATTTTGGCTTTGCCTTTAATACACAAGCTGCTGTCAATTGCTTCCTTAATCCATTATGCAATTGCCTTTGAAGTCACTTCTTTCTTGCAGGCCTCTGCAGCCAAATAAAACCATCCACTTGAGTTCTTACACTCATTAGTGAATTCCAGATATCCTCAAGGAGCCTTAAGTCTATCTTATGATCAATGCTTGCGCATTCATAAAAAAACCTTGAATGACATGTCCCATTATTATCAAAATAATAGTGGGGCATATTGGATACCAGGATACCTTTCTTTCTTTTTTTTTTTTTTTAAGGATTGCTCAGAAACACCCAGGAGATGGACTCCCAACATGTCCATGAGATGCTCCTCTATAGTGCTTGAAAGGAAGTAACAGTGGATCTCTTCCACAGTAAGCTCCTTACCAAGTCAAGGAGACTTCCCTCAGTGGAAAACTTGAGATCTTGACTCCTCAAAAGAATTGTTTCTTAACATGCAAGCGGGATGAGATAGGTTTCCTTTCTCTGTTCCTTGTAACAAGCCCACATTCTATAGGAAGTATTTTCCTTGTATTGCTCTTATGAGTTCACACACTCAATCACCCTGCACATCACTAACATTTTCAGAAAGGGATACTGGAAGGGCTGATCAACTGCCTGGACTCTTCTCCTGGAATATTGTACTTTTCATAACACTGACCTCTCAGAGGACTGTAGGGCATGCTACATGGACCACTTCTGCCATACCAGCAGCCCTAATCTTATGTTCTTACCTATCTTCTCGATGTAGTTTATTCCTTACAGCACCAAGGTTGGCAAGAGAATATCATGCTCTTTTTGGTAAGAATTATTTGCCTAAAATCCATGAGAACACCTGTACAGTCCCCCTAGCTAAGTACAGAGAATGTATGGGCTTCTAGCTGATACATCCTACCAAGTCTGGATATCAGCCATTGGTTCTCCCAGGAAACCTGAACCTTCTGCTTCCTGCTTTTCCTTTTCTTGTTAGCAAGTTGCTTGTTTAAACACTAAATGCAGTTGACTCAATGCACTTCTCATGGTGGGCACCTCACCTGCCCTCTCATAGGGCCACAGCTCCTTCTGCAAGATCTTACCCAATCAAGACATCTGATATGTTCATTCTAATCTACAATCGCACGATCATGCCGTTAGCTCTGGGCACTACTGAATTTATAAGTTCACATCGAACAACTACAGGCCAGATACTAGTTCCTGATTCTTACAATGACTAATTTGCAGCCATTATTTGAAATTTTAGCCAGCTGGTGAAGCTCCCTGTATCTGGAAGGCTTACTGCTCATTGTCCGTTCCCCCCCCCCCCCCCCCAAGTATCCAGAGCTCCTGCTAACCCAAAGAGGGAGCCTCATTGCTGTGTTCAAGGGATCCAGGAACAGATGTTTGACCAATGCCTGGTCACAGAACTTGGAGAAAATACACAGGAATGGTTTTGAATTGCAAACCCTGAGCTTTATTATTTCTATTCAGACCACTGCTTTGGTCTGAATAGAACATCAGTCTTGTAATTTTTGTTTTAAACTGCACTTCGATTGTGCCAAATTCTGTTTATATGGCGTGCTAGATCTATTTGCCTCAGGAGCAACAGGGATCAAACATGCGACCCTGGGTGTTCAAAGTGAGGGGATTTTGCTATGAAGCCTCGGAAATTCTGCTGGATCTGACAGGGAGGATTTTCTGCTAAGCTCCCCTCTACTAGGACCAGTCCATACTACATTTCTCATACAGTAGGGAAAAAAAGAAACTGTACTAGAGGTCCCAGATTTTACTGATTCCCCTGCGAGGGAGTAACCAAGGGAACCCACACATACTCTAAGGTCCCTCTTGAACTTGCAATGACCAACACAGATGGGGGGGAACCGGCCAAAGGGAACCCCCTCCTTGTGTACCTTCTCTTCTTCTAGCCTCACCAGCTGTGAATCCACTGAGTCCTTATGTCCAGACCTACCTTTCCCTGCAGATCCTTACCTATGAGAAATGGTCAGCATGGCCTCCACCGAGGGATGCCAGCCTTATTGCAGGAGGTCTTGAAAACACAAGTGATCATACATAACGGCCAGGGAAGAAAAAGGAAAACTGTTTGAGCAGAGGCTTCTTCCTCCTCATCTGGGAGTTTTGAGCCTCTTTCTTTGCCCTACCAGCTATGGACTTCATAGCTGAAGGTAACTCCCGCTTATCTGCTCCAATGTCCCACCCTGAGGAATTTTTCCTTCTTATGGGAACATGACCACTATCTAGTTGCATGTGGGTTAATAGGCCAGAAGAGTTACCAATGCTATCTCACATTGCTTTAAGTAAGGTACATCCAACACTGATTACACACTTTTTTTTTTTTTACCACTTTTATAATGGTCTGCCATCATTTTCAATTTAATTTGATTTTACCAACCTTTCTAGATAGCATCTTTCCTGCAGAGGGAAAGAAGAGCAGTAAATACAAATTCCTCTCCGATTACACAAATCCACAAGACCAACCAGAGAAGCCTACAGAGGATGCCTCCGTGTTCCACCTACCAAAACCACCAATCACAGCACCTTAAGAGAGCGAGCCCTTTCCACAGCAGGCCCACCGTAATGGAACTCAATCCCCCCAGATCTCAGAAATGAGCCATGCCTCCTAACCTTTAGGAAAAGACTCAAGACATGGCTGTTCAGGCAAGCCTACCCGAACTCCACCTAACACGCACCACCAATAAATACTCTTCACAGCAGCTGTATATATTGGACTCCATATATATATTGTACACTTGTATATAATTAACCTCCTCTATCTCTCTTTATTTTCCTCCACCCCAGTTCATCAGCCCCTGTTAATTGTAACTGCATCTCTTCATCACGTTTATTTATGTTCTTGGTTGTATTCTTCTTCTTCGCACCCCTGTTTTTATATAAACCGACATGATGTGAACGATTTCATGAATGCCGGTATAAAAAAACCTTAAATAAAATAAATAAATAAATAAATATATGGCATACTTGCCTTAATATACATAGTTTTCACTAATTTATGCCTACATATAAATATATGTGTATATAGCCTATACAAAAACCCCACACCAAAATTGTTTTTTCCTTGGCACAAGCAACAGTAAGAAGCAATTGAGCTTGTCTCAAGACTGGGTATCATTGCTTTTCCAAAGGTTCTGTCTTCCTAAGATTTTTTTTTTAAGAGCAAAAGATATGCCATACTGGGTCAGACCAAGGGTCCATCAAGCTCAGTATCTTTTCTCCAACAATGGCCAACCCAAGTCACAAGTACCTGGCAAATACCCAAACATTAAATAGATCCCATGCTTTTAATGCCGGCAACAAGCAGTAGCTATTTCCTATTGATTAATAGCAGTTTATGGACTCCTCCAGGAACTTGTCCAAACCTCTTTTTTAAACTCAGCCACATTAGCTGCCTTAACCACATCCTCTGGCAACAAAGTACTAAGCTTTCTAAAAACCAGAACCTGGCCAGGAGCTGGAATAAGAAAGGGCACTGGAACTTGGATCTCACTCCCCAGTTCCAGGATTATAATCTGCAACTCTGCATTTGAGTCCAACCCAGGGGATTACTAGAGTTCCAGGGAGGTAATCAGACAACCACAGTCAACTGCATAGCCTGCTCATTAGCACTTCTGCAACTCCTAATTGGCCTTGCCTGCTGGTTAGTAAACACCCTCAAAGGAATTTCTCACAGCTGAGAACTTGTTACTCCAATTACTAAGCAGGGCTACCTTTACTTGAAAGTGGTTCCCAAAGCTAAATGGGTACGATAGCTCAGGTAAAACATACCAACACTCTCTCATTCAAGCAGAAATGCTGATTTCCTCAGCCTTACTGTGCTGTCTTTTTCTTCAATTCCTGCTCATACCAGAGACAAATCAGGTCTTATGCTGGCTGTCCTGAGAGCCCACTCAGCCAGGGAAATCAGGACCTATGCCTGCCATCCTGGCTCTTTGACGGTTTTACTGGGCTTTTTGCTTTTACCATGATATTTCATGGCTCTTGCCTATTTTCCTGGAAGTCTGGATTGCAGCTCCTGCTGCTGAAGACACTACAAGACCAAGTTACTAAGAATCCATGTATCTGTTCCAGCACCAGTCCTCATATCTGCTGAGGCATAGACATATTGAGGAGCTGAGGCAGCATAGGCCTTTATAGGGCGTGAAGTCAGCTCTTGAATTTTTGTCTCTGCCTCCATCTGCTGGCCAGATGGTGTATCCCACCTGTATATAGTAGAGTTGCAAGATGAAAAGGAAATCAGTATTTATTCAGGTAAGTGGTGGTGATGGCGGCTGCAGCCACTTATCTGGATACATCATTTATTAAGTGGCAACAGCTGCCAGCATTTCCCAAGAGCATTTAAAAAACTTTTTTTAACTTAAAATTTTTTTTATAGTGCTGGAAAAATTCCAGCTCAACCAGGGTTTACTTTTCCAGCACTAAAAAGACATGCTGGCCAGATGCAGTCTTTCTGCATAGGGAGATAATGTTTAATGTCCTCATTTGCATGGGATTTCCATGTGAGAATGCTAAGCAGAACTCCCGTTTGGAAACATGCATTTTCAGCATGCAAAAACTCCTTACTGCATTGGCAGCAAGTTATGCCCACAGAAAATGTATGTTGAACTGAGTGCAAAAAGGTGCAGTCAGCTGACCACACCTTTCTGCATTAGCCTGTTACTATGGGAGGGCAAGGGATAGGGAGGGGGGGGACTGATGGAGGAAGAAAGGGGAGCTTTCTTTTCCCCTCCCTACCAGATTAGCATGGATTACCTTTCTCTCCCTCCACCCCTGACACCCACTCTCTCTCTCTCACAAACACATCTGGTGTCCAGTGGGTTAGCTTTTTACTTAATTGTTTCAACAGCACAGATGAGCAGAAAAATTGCTATCACTCACAACATTTGCACAAACAAATTTTTGTATAACATAGCTATCTGTTTGTGTTGTTCTCCTCCAGCTTACCCAAGTAACTAGAGTTTCCCCATTCAGCAGGTACCATGTTGCCACATCACAGGAACACAAAACCTTGATGCCATATTTTATTTATTTATTTATTTAGAGACTCTTATATACCGCGGTACGTATAGATATACATCACCTTGGTTTACAGTAAACAATAAATTAGCAACAGGCTTTACATACAACAGGTTATACTGAAAGTAAACAAATAACACACAATAACACAAATAACACACAATAATTTTGAAGGTTTCTAGGTATAAGAGGTCAATATTCAAAAGAGTTTGTCCAGCTATATTCAGGACTTAGCTGGACAACCCTTGAGTTTTAAATATCCTGCTCTACTGAATGGCTACGTTTTAACAAGTAAGTCATTAACTCACTAAAACTTAGCCAGACAAAAGAAAAGACAGGGCAAGGGAGGTCTCACAAATGGATTAGATTTACCTGGCTACCACTGAATATCAGTGCTAGCCAGGTAAAAATATCTGGCTAACTCTGATTGGAAAACTAGCAAGCCTAAAGTTAGCTGGAAAACCAAACCCAAAAATCCCTAGCATGGCAAGCAGGTGCCAATCCTCTCTTAACTTGAAAAGAGAAGTTGGTCAAATCTCCACCTCCCAAACCCACCAAGGAAGACTACTGGGCTGAATGCTAAGTGCACAGAACTGACAGCTCCATGCAAATGAATTTCATTTATTCACTTCACTCTGGGTGAAAAGATCAGTGAAGGAAGAACCAATCTCTGTTCAGAATGGAGTAACTTTAGCTAGTTAAAGAGCCAGGCAGTGCACTAAAACAAACAGCTGGTAAGCTCATAATCATAGACCCACCTTATGCAGAAAGTGTGTCTGTGAAAAAACAAAATAAGGGAGCTATCACAAACCCAAAAAAATTCAGCAGTGCAGCCCAACTCATATTTATTCAAACAATATTCCCTTGATGCAGGCATTCTTCACTGAAATGCTGTTGTAGCTGGGGTCTTTTAGGGTGTGGGGGTCCTTTTTTGTGTGCATAATTATTCTGGTTTTGTTTTTCATAATTAGACACAAGTACTGCCTGAGGCAGGTTTGTGGTTATGAGATGCTGTGATTGTTGTGGCTCAGTACAGGCTCTTCATACACTTTTGGCCCACTTTCACCACTAAACTGAGCAGCTTGTGCAAAATGATCATTGGTCATTCAGTAAAAAAACAAAACAAAACATTGTGTCCATGAATTTTATGTTCACATTTTAAGAACTATTTCTGTTACATATGTACAGTGGGTCTAAATTATTACATGTTTGTGGTTAAGAACATGTGATTTGCCATACTGGGTCACACCAAGGATCCATCAAGCCCAGCAACCTGTTTCCAACAGTGGCCAAGCCAAGTCACAAGAACCTGGCAAGTACACTAACATTAAATAGATCCTAAGCTACTATTACTTATCAATTAGTAGCAGTTTATAGACTTATCCACTAGGAACTTAGCTAAACCTTTTTTAAACCCAGTTACATTAACTGCTGTAACCACATTCTCTGGCAATGAATTCCAGAGCTTAACTATGTGTTAAGCAAAAAAAAAAAAAAATTCTCTGATTTGTTTTAAATGAACTTCTTGCTAACTTAATGAAATGCCTCCAAATCCTTCTATTATCCAAGCAATTAAATAACTGATTTACATTAACCTGTTCAAGTCCTTTCATGATTTTGTAGACTCTATCATATCCCCACTCAGCCATCTCTTCTCCAAGCTGATACCTCTTTAGCCTTTCCTCATAGGGGAGCTGTTCCATGCCCCTTATCATTTTCGTCACCCTTCTCTGCATTTTCTCCAGTGCAACTATATCTTTTTTGAGATCCAGTGACCAGAATTGCACACAGTATTCAAGGTGCAATCTCACCATGGAGTGATACAGAGGCGTGATGACATCCACCATTTTATTTACCATTCCTTTCTTAATAATTCCTAACATTCTGTTTGCTTTTTTGACCGCCACAGTATACTGAGTTTCCTGGGTGGAAACTCCTAATATGGACCCTAACATTGTGTAACTACAGCAAGGGTTATTTTTCTCTAAATGCATCACCTTGTCCACATTAAATTTCAACTGACATTTGGAAGCCCAATCTTCTAGTCTTACAAGGTCCTCCTGCAATTTATCACAATCTGCTTGAGAATTAACTATGCTGCATAATTTTGTGTCATCTGCAAATTTGATCACTTCACTCGTCGTACCCATTTCCAGATCATTTAGAAATATATTAAAAAGCACTGGTCCAAGTACAGATCCCTAAGGCACTCCACTGTTTACCCTTTTCCACTGTTTCCTGTCTTTTACCAGTTTGCAGTCCACAAAAGGACATCACCTCCTATCCCATGAGTTTTTAGTTTTCTTAGAAGCCTCTCATGAGGGACTTTGTCGATCGCCTTCTGAAAATCCAAATACACCACATCTACTGGTTCACCTTTGTCCACATGTTTATTCACTCCTTCAAAAAAAATGTAGGAGATTTGTGAGGCAAGACTTCTCTTGGGTAAATCCATGCCGGCTGTGTCCCATCAAACCATGTCTATCTAAAGGTTTTGTGATTTTATTCTTTATAACAGTTTCCATGATTTTTCCCGGCACTGAAGTCAGGCTCAACAGTCTATAGTTTCCTAGATCACTCCCGGAGCCCTTTTTCAATATCGGGGTTGCACTGGCCACCTTCCAGTCTTCAGGTATAATGGATGATTTTAATGATAGGTTACAAGTTAATTGTAATAGGTCTGAAATTTCAGACTTTCAAATTAAAGCAGACAAAGGTACACATAATTAATTAATATGCAATTTAACCAAGCCAATCATGATTTACATAAATATGCAGCGCTGGACACTTACAAGTGGTTGGCAGCCCCAGGCGTGGCAGCCTGCATCCCCAGCTTCCCCTGTCATTCCCTCTGAAAGTCAGTAGGATATTAATATCAGGACTGCCCCCCCCTGCCTGTGACTTCTTATAGCCTGTGAACGGTTGCCACTGAATCTATGCCATGCTATTTAGATAGGTTATTATCTGGCCAAGTGAAATACAGTTCGTATACTCCATACAGTCTCAAGTTTTAAGGCTATGCTTTATATTTTGTTTTAATTGTTAATGTAAATTCCTATCATGACTACTATTCAAACATAGAATGCAATTACAATATATTGCCTTGGAAATTGTAGCAGCAGAGGGCAAAACATAACTGCTCACCACACTTTGCCCATCTACTTCTTATAATTTGAGCCACACCACCTACCTAGTCTTCATCATTCCTTCCGGCATATTATGATAAAACACTGGCACCCAGCTCCATGCCTCTGATAGCATGGCATCTAAAAATAGCTTTGCAATCGTGAATCATTGATGAGGTTCAGATGCACTGACTCATTTTAGTTAATTGACTGGCTCGGAGAATCTTGGTGGATTTGTTTCTGAAAGGCAAGGCACAGTGCCAGAGAGAGCTTGTGTCCATACAATTTCTGGATGACTCACACTCGGTGCACACTTGCCCAGAGGAGTGCGTCTTTTTTAAATGGCTTGAAAACCAATGCCTTTGATAAGGTGACTGACACTGCAAGGTTATGAGGAGTGTGTAACTGCAGTAATAAACACACTCTGTTTTTCTGCTTCCAGTCTCATTTAAAAATGTCTACTTCCACCAGAATATGCACATTTCTTCAGAGCTGTTCTATTAAATATTCAGTGTAATAAGCAATCATATGTATATAGCATACTGGTTAAAAAACCCCCAACTAATTCAAGACATAATCGCTTTTGCTGTAGGATTTACAGACTCACATAGCTTAGAATGGCAAAGGTTGTTCAGCCCGCAATAAAAAGAGTATACATCTAATAGAAAAAGATTGTTTTGCACTCAGCCTGGAGATAAGACAGAGGCTGGAAGGAGACAAAAGATGAGGGGAAAAGTGGAGGAGGTGCTGTATGTGCTGCACAAAGTAGCGCCCAGCTATTCATGCCCTACATGTTGTCCATTAATTCCCACATTCCAGCACTCAAACTGTAGCTAGTAAGGAGAGGCATACATGACTTCACATGTGCTCAGAAAGAAGCTCCTGTATGTTTAGGAACCTTTGTTTTCAGTTTTTATTTTGCCTGGGAATTTCAATGTTTTGCACTTTTTAATCACAAAATAAAAATGTATTTATATATTTAAAAATTCTTGTTAATTGTAACCCCAACCCAAAAACTGTATTGCCCAAAGCACAATATGCATAATAAAATAACAAACACAAAAATTAAAATAAAAAAAAACCCAAAATCACAACCACACATAAATTTAACAATATAAACAATACTGCATCTACCAAACCCACCTAGAATCTGCCAGCCACCCACTCCCCACATATCGCTTCCCACCAATACAATTCTCAATCAAGATTGGTAAACATCCAGGTCTTGACCTTGTCATAAAAAGTCAAATAATTCTTGTCAGCTCTATTTTACAAAGCATGGAGGTTATCACTAAGAATGCTTGTGCTCTCAGTCTGATTTTACTCGGAACTTGAAACGATAGAACTAATAACTGACCTTGTCTAGATCTCAGCTGACATCCTAGTACATACAACCTCAACTTATCCTTCAAACTTTTAGGCCCCGAGCACCTCACGGCATGAAAAGTTAATATTAAAATCTTAAACTCAATCTGGGACCTCCAGTGTAACTTCTGAAGCACCAGTGAAATAGATTCCCTTTTCGAACAACCTGACACCACCCTTGTCACCACATTCTGGACTATCTGCAGTCTATGCATGAACCTTACAAGGAAGCCCCACAAAGACTGTTACAGTAGCCCAGAATGAATACCCACAGCATGAATAAGCGTCTTAAAGGCTTGATTGTTCAAATAAAGATGCAGTCTCCTCATCAGCTTCAATTTCCAAAGTGCTGTAGACTATATGAGAAACACGATGTTCTAGCGTAAATCTAAAATCGCCCCTAAATCTCTCACAAATTCCACCGCTTCCGCCAACTCCAAACACATCTTCACTTGGATTGGCAAACTATCAGACATCACCCCATCCAACTTAAGCAGCTCTGTTTTATGTTAATTCAATATCAATTTATTCTCCACAAGCCAATTTAGAATTGTATCTATGGCAGAACTCAAATCCAAGACAGTCTGTAACCTATCCCTCCCCAATGGTACCACAATTTGAACATCATCTGCATATAAATATCCCCTCATCACCAACTCATCCAATAACCTTCCCACTGGACACAAAAGATATTAAACAAATGTGGGGAACAAGTAAACCTTGAGGGACCCCACACTCAAATGTAATAGCAGAAGACAATTTTCCATTAACAAAAAAAGACTTAATTCACTGCAACACCCTCCCAACAATACCTAACATAACACAGTCTCAATAATATCCGATGATCCACCAGGTCAAATGCAGTGGACAAATCCAATAATAACAATACCCCTTCCTGATCTTTGTAAATCCAATGTAATATACCATCACTGAAAGAGATTAAAACCATCTCTGTACTATGACATAACCGGAACTCCTATTGAAAAGAGCATAACCCACCTGTCTCTTCCAAAAAAGATGTTAACTTCAAAGTCACTGCTTTTTCCACTGGTTTTTCTTCTGTGTGTTATATCAGTCATGTTTCCACTAACTTTAAATTCCCAGGCAAAATAAAATAAAAACTGAAAATGAAGGTCCCTATGCATGTTTGAGTCATCGCTGGTGTCTCGTGTGCTGCGAGATGCTGAGAGCAGCTCCCTGGTATTGGTATGGACCGAAGCATCAGGCACTAAGGACTTTTCCATGGCTCACCAGATCAGGTCTGACAGCACACCAGTCAGGAAGACACTGCTTTAAGAGCTTGCTCAGTAGATGAATCAGTCAACATAGGTTACATGATGCAGTGTTTGTTGTTATAAATCCTAGACCAGGGGTAGGCAACTCTGGTCCTGGAGTGCCACAAACAGGTCTGGTTTTCAGGATATCCACAATAAATATGCATGAGATAGGATTATAGACAGTGCTGGGGAGGAGCCTGCTGTCGTGGTACATGTGGGCACCAACGACATAGGAAAATGTGGGAGGGAGGTTCTGGAAGCCAAATTTAGGATTTTAGGTAGGAAGCTGAAATCCAGAACCTCCAGGGTGGCATTCTCTGAAATGCTTCCTGTTCCACGTGCAGGTCCCCAGAGGCAGGCAGAGCTCCAGAGTTTCAATGTGTGGATGAGACGATGGTGCAGGGAAGAGGGATTCAGCTTTGTAAGGAACTGGGGAAACTTTTGGGGAAAGGGGAGACTTTTCCGAAAGGATGGGCTCCACCTTAACCAGAGTGGAATCAAGCTGCTGGCACTAACTTTCAAAAAGGAGATAGAGCAGCTTTTAAACTAGAACAAGGGGGAAAGACGACAGTCACTCAGCAGTGCATGGTTCGGAGAAATGTATCCTTGAAGGATACTAATGAAACAGGAGAGTTAGGGCATCCCAACAGAGAGGTTCCATTAAAAGCAAACATAGTTCATATGCCTATATGTAAAAAATCACTAAAGCTAATGATTTCCGAATTATCCCAAACAACTAAAAAACAGGTTGGTAAAACAAGCAAAAACCACACTTTGAAATGTCTGTATGCCAATGCCAGAAGAAGTAAGATGGGAGAGTTAGAGTGTATAGCAGCAAATGATGACATTGACATAACTGGCATCACAGAGACTTGGTGGAAGGAGGATAACCAATGGGACAGTGCTATATCAGGGTACAAATTATATCGCAATGATAGGGAGGATCAACTTGGTGGGGATGTGGCACTTTATGTCCGGGAGGGTATAGAGTCCAACAGGATAAAGATCATACAAGAGAGTAAATGCTCAGTAGAATCTATATGGGTAGAAATCACATGTGTGCTGGGTAAGAGTATAGTAATAGGAGTATACTACCGTCCACTTGGACAAAATGGTCAGACAGATGATGAAATGCTAAGAGAAATCAGGGAAGCAAACCAATTTGGCAGTGCAATAATAATGGGAAATTTCAATTATCCCAATATTGACTGGGTAAATGTAACATCAGGACTTGCTAGAGACATAAAGTTCCTGGATGTAATAAATGATTGCTTCATGGAGCAATTGGTTCAGGAACCAACAAGAGAGGGAGCTATCTTAGATTTAATTCTTAGTGGAATGCAAGATTTGGTGAGAGAAGTAACTGTGGTGGGGCCACTTGGCAACAGTGATCATAACATGATCAAATTTAAACTAATAACTGGAAGGGGGCAATAAGTAAATCTGCAGCTCTAACACTAAATTTTAAAAAGGGAAACTTTGATAAAATGAGGAAAATAGTTAGAAAAAACTGAAAGGTGCAGCTGCAAAGGTTAAAAGTGTTCAACAGGCTTGGACATTGTTTAAAAATACAATCCTAGAGGCGCAGTCCATATGTATTCCGCGCATTAAGAAAGGTAGAAGGAAGGCAAAACGATTACTGTCATGGTTAAAAGGTGAGGTGAAAGAGGCTATTTTAGCCAAAAAAAATCCTTCAAAAATTGGAAGGATCCATATGAAGAAAATAGGATAAAACATAAGCATTGTCAAGGTAAGTGTAAAACACTTACCTTGACAATGCTTGACAGGCGAAGAGAGAATTTGAAATGAAGTTGGCCATAGAGGCAAAAACTCATAATAAAAACTTTTTTAAATATATCCAAAGCAAGAAACCTGTGAGGGAGTCGGTTGGACCATTAGATGACAGAGGAGTTAAAGGGGCTCTTAGGGAAGATAAGGCCATTGCAGAAAGACTAAATGAATTCTTTGCCTCCGTGTTTACTAATGAGGATGTTGGGGAGATACCAGTTCCAGAGATGGTTTTTAGGGGTGATGAGTCAGACGAACTGAACGAAATCACTGTGAACCTGGAAGATGTAGTAGGCCAGATTGACAAACAAAAGAGTAGCAAATCACCTGGACCAGATGGTATGCATCCTAGGGTTCTGAAGGAACTAAAAAATGAAATTTCTGATCTATTAGTTAAAATTTGTAACCTATCATTAAAATCATCCATTGTACCTGAAGACTGAGGGTGGCCAATGTAAGCCCAATATTTAAAAAAGGCTCCAGGGGTGATCCGGGTAACTATAGTGAGCCTGACTTCAGTGCCAGGAAAAATAGTGGAAACTATTCTCAATATCAAAATCGTAGAGCATATAGAAAGACATGATTTAATGGGACACAGTCAACATGGATTTACCCAAGGGAAGTCTTGCCTAACAAATCTGCTTCATTTTTTTGAAGGGGTTAATAAACATGTGGATAAAGGTGAACCGGTAGATGTAGTGTATTTGGATTTTCAGAAGGCGTTTGACAAAGTCCCTCATGAGAGGCTTCTATGAAAACTAAAAAGTCATGGGATAGGAGGCGATGTCCTTTCGTGGATTACAAACTGGTTAAAGACAGGAAACAGAGAGTAGGATTAAATGGTCAATTTTCTCAGTGGAAAAGGGTAAACAGTGGAGTGCCTCAGGGATCTGTACTTGGACCGGTGCTTTTCAATATATATATATAAATGATCTGGAAAGGAATACGACGAGCGAGGTTATCAAATTTGTGGATGATACAAAATTATTCAGAGTAGTTAAATCACAAGCAGACTGTGATACATTACAGGAGGACCTTGCAAGACTGGAAGATTGGGCATCCAAATGGCAGATGAAATTTAATATGGACAAGTGCAAGGTGTTGCATATAGGGAAAAATAACCCTTGCTGTAGTTACACGATGTTAGGTTCCATATTAGGAGCTATCACCCAGGAAAAAGATCTAGGCATCATAGTGGATAATACTTTAAAATCGCCGGTTCAGTGTGCTGCAGCAGTCAAAAAAGCAAATAGAAAGTTAGGAATTATTAGGAAGGGAATGGTTAATAGAACTAAAAATGTCATAATGCCTCTATATCGCTCCATGGTGAGACTGCACCTTGAATACTGTGTACAATTCTGGTTGCCGCATCTCAAAAAAGATATACTTGCGATGGAGAAGGTACAGAGAAGGGCAACCAAAATGATAAAGGGGATGGAACAGCTCCCCTATGAGGAAAGGCTGAAGAGGTTAGGGCTGTTCAGCTTGGAGAAGAGGCGGCTGAGGGGGGATATGATAGAGGTCTTTAAGATCATAAGAGATCTTGAACGAGTAGATGTGACTCGGTTATTTACACTTTCGAATAATAGAAGGACTAGGGGGCATTCCATGAAGTTAGCAAGCAGCACATTTAAGACTAATCGGAGAAAATTCTTTTTCAGTCAACGCACAATAAAGCTCTGGAATTTTTTGCCAGAGGATGTGGTTAGTGCAGTTAAGTGTAGCTGGGTTCAAAAACGGTTTGGATAAGAAGGAGAAGTCCATTAATGGCTATTAATCAATTATACTTAGGGAATAGCCACTGCTATTAATTGCATCAGTAGCATGGGTTCTTCTTAGTGTTTGGGTAATTGCCAGATTCTTGTGGCCTGGTTTTGGCCTCTGTTGGAAACAGGATGCTGGGCTTGATGGACCCTTGGTCTGACCCAGCATGGCAATTTCTTATGTTCTTATGAGATATATTAGTATACAATGGAGGCATAGTCATTGTGGACATCCTGAAAACCAGACCCGTTTGTGGCTCTTCAGGAATGGAATTGCCTATCCCTTTTAGCTCAATACGAGAACAAATAAGAAAAATCCTACATACTGTGACAACCTCGAGTTAAGTTTTTATTTATTCTTGATATCCAGCAATTCCACATACAGTATATCAAAGTGGAACACAGAAGTATAATACAGACATTGTCTTTGTTCTTGACTGAGCACCTATTGCCCTCAAGATTTTGTCACTTGTGTAGTCCAAGAGAAGATTTATGTATGTGCAAATAATGTTCTAGAGATCAGGTTTTTGATAATTAGAAACAAGTATCAGACATCATTAAAGTGAAGCCCAAATCTGACATGAAAGAACTGACTGTGACAGAGTGAACATATTCTTTCTTCAGATCAGTATTTCCCAGTCCTGCCCTGGAGGCACACACAGCCAGTCAGGTTTTCAGGACTGCCACAGTGAATATGCATAAGATAGATTTGTGTGACCCAGATTTTCCTGTCGCTAATATTTTTCCTTATAATTGCTGTTATAGAGAAGTGTTGTATTTTGGAGTCCTCCCCTTGCTTTATCCCCACCTTTTTGTGGGATTTGACTCAGGGATATAAAATACCCCCTGAGCATGAGCAAAGGGTCATTGCCTCTCCCCAAGAGGAATGATCAATACATGATCTTTGCTGCTTGTAGAGTGTTTTGACCAAGAGAAGCGATTTGGAGAAGAGGAAAAAGTGGAAGATGTTTATATTTTTGAACCAGTTCCCAAAAGCTAACCTTGGTATCCGGAAGGGCTGGGTTTTAGATCTTTTGTTTTTGCTACCAGCAAACAACAGTAATGGGAGATTGAGACAATTTTTTGGTCTTTGAGATTGTGGAAAAAAGATCTGTGGAGTTGTCTATTTTTGAGAGCTATCTTGAAATATCTTTTGAACATGAGGTTTGAAATATCTTTTGAACATGAGGTTTTTGTCACCGTTTTTCATGCTAGAACTACAGAGACTACGCTGCCCTCCAAGGAAAAGGGATTTTGGAAGTGGATGCTGGTACAGGTGTAAGAAGAAATTCTAGGAGATTTACCATGGACAAAAAGACTATGGTGTTTTTTGTTTTGATTCTGCTGATGTTGTTAATTTTTTCTACATGGACTTGGATTCTTATTTTTTAACTTTTATTTGAAAAACCATTACTGGACTCCGTGGTTATATGGGCTACTAGTACCCAAATGGGAAGATTTTTTTCCCCCCACGGAAGACTCCCTGCCCAGTGATTAGGACAGGTGGGGTAAGATTTCATTTGGATGACAGTCTCCATGATAGCACCAAGGGCCCAAGAGGTTATTCCCCCCCCTCCCCCTCAGATGAATCCTGGCATTGTAGCTCCCCGGTTTCAGCCAACAAGCCAACTGTGGATCCCACTACATTTGCATACCCTAGGTCTCCAATTTGTGGATATCCAGAAAATTCGACTGATTAGGTGTGGCTCCAGAAGAGGGTTGGGAAACATTACTTTATATCACAATATGGAATGCTTGAATGATTTATTTCATAAAGCCCAGAATATTAGGAATATACTTTATTTTTTAATGTAAAAAAGAAAAAAAACATTAAATAGAAATTTAACCAGTTGCGGATATCCTGAAAAGCCATGGTTAGTCAGATTTTCAAGATATCCGCATTGAATATGCATGAAACTTTGTATGCAGTGGAGACCTAGCTCATGCAAATTGATTTCATGAGTATTCATTGTGCATATCCAAAAAACCAACTGGTCATGGGGTTTCCAGGAGACATCTGGGAACCACTGGTTTAAGGCTGGTATCACACAACCATTCTAACTGTACATCACAAAAATATTTTTGCATTCATGTTACACATAACCCATGAAAAGATGGAAGGCTTCTGGCGCCTAATTCACTAATCTTTTTAGCCCACAGATGCAGAATGGGAAGGAGCTTGGGAGTCAATTTTTTCAAACATTTATGTGCTTAATTTAGACCCTTTTGAAATATGACTAGAGCTGAGCACCTAAATTTAAAATTCTAAAAAGTAGCTGGCTATAGGCAGAACCATTAAAAAGGGTGGGCAAGGCAGGCACCAAGCCAAGGAAAGCATGAGGGCATCATAGTAAGCTACAATATGATGTGTTCTCCGTGAGGCGTTAGCAATCTGTTGTCAATCTGTTAACAGAGCTCTGTAGAGAAAGCTGGGAGTTAGCAATCTGTCAGAAAGCTCTATTGTTAAAGCTGGTATTTACCAATCTATAGTTATTTAGAATAGTTGTGGGTGGATCCTTGGACCAGTGGCAGGTGACCACGCCCTCGGGGGAAATCCCAAGAGGAATCACTGGTCAGACTTAGTGTAGGAGACAGACACACACTAGTTCTTTTATTAGACAATATAGTAAACCACCAGAGGTGGCAGTAGTGAGCTGGAATCACCCGGCTAGGCTGTAGTTCCTCAGGTACTGGAACAGCGATCCCAAGATGGCTGAGCTGTAGAGAAACTAAGAAAGTGAGTAGGCAAAGCATGCGGCGTTCAGGAACAAGTCCTTGAAGATAACACTCACACAATAGTCTCTTAAGGCAGCCCAGGAGTTGGTATGCATTAGGCCCTCGAGGAGCGAGCACCTGGACCCAGGAAAAGTTCTGAGAGATAGATGGAAACTCACAATGTTGTAAGCAGTGATGACTTCTTAGCAGAAGTGGTATTCAGGAGCAAGTCCGGGACGTGGGCCCTCGAGGAGCGAGTACTGGTACCGGACTGCGACCTGAAAAGAAAAAGAGAGAGCGGGGCCTCCGAGGAGCGGGTACCTCTAGTGAAGTCCGAGGAGGCAGAGTAGCTGGGTTTGCGGAGAGCGAATCCCATCCACAGCGACCAGGAGGAAGTGAACCCTTGCTAACTAGTCTTGTTAGCGAAAACTGAGACCTTAAATATCTGGAGCTGGTGACATCATCTCAGGGGGACGTCTCTGAGGTTCGTGCCAATGCTGGTACATCAGTCGGGCCGCGCACACGCCCTTAGATATCTGGTCAACATGGCGTCTTGCAGCGTCGAGCCGGTCTGGGAACGCCGGAGGACAGCCTGGAGATGCCTCAGCAGCTAGCCTTCCATTAACCCCGAAGGGAGTCGCCAACGAGGTAAGGTGGGCGGAGCAGAGATGTCGGACAGCGACGGACACAACACAATATCATATGGCCAGCTGGCCATGTTCTTGAAAGGAGAAGGCAGCCAGCCACATCATTGGAGAGGGACCGGCAGCAGGAGCATCAGAGGGGTCCTGTCCTGGAAAGACACTGCAACATCAAAGGGGGACCCTCCTTCCTCTCCCAGACTACCTGAGGCAGCAATTAGCCCTGTGATAGTGCTAGCTCCAGGGATGGAGTTAAAATGGGGGGAAAAGTTAGGCACTAAATATTGATTTTCATTGCTAGGCACCTAACTTAGGCATCTACATCTAGGCAAATGAATTGCAGGCCTAAAATTAGGAACATTTTCAGCCAAAAACTTAAGGGAAACTGTTTGGCTGAAAATTCACCTAAAATGTAGGCACCTAACAGAACCACTGAGAAAACTGACTCCCCTCCCCTCCCCCCTCCAAGAATCAGACCCTAAAAATCGTTTGTATTGATATCATTTGACTAATGCCATCACTGTATCCCAATTTTTCTGTTTGCCATTCATTGTCTTCTCCCTCTGGCTGTAGCAAATGATGTCCGGTCAGCCCCACGCTGCTCAATAGTGACAGCCCCAGGGCAGCGAAGCAGAGCTGCTTGTAGCTTGACCTGTGTACACCAACAGGATCAAGATGCTTTTTTGACAGAGGGATAAAGTAAAAGAACATCAAAGTAAAACAATGCATTCTATTTTCTTTAAACCCCCCCCACAAAACACATAATGTAGCCACATTTTTTAAATAATTTGAAAAATAGATTATGGAAGGATGAGAAAGAATGCTGACAAACAAAAAACACACTGCATTGGTGGAAAGTGCTTTTTCTAAGTATTTATTTCAGAGAACTGCAATGATGAAAGGTAGTTTCTGATCTATAAAGGAAATGTTAGCTAGGTATGTATTTACAGTTAGAGGTCTTGAGAGAATGAAAAGGAAAAAGGGCTAGACATTATTAAAAACATACCAGTTTGGAGGAATAGCCTAGTGATTATAGCAGTGGACAAACCAGAGTTCCCTCTGAGGAGAGAGAAATACCTACAGTACCTGAACGTAATCGCTTTTAAATGCCTGAAAAAGTGGAATATAAATAAGCCTATTTTTGTTTCACTAAAACCTGAACAAATGGATAGATAGCGTGTGCATCAATGCTAGTCAAAAAGAATTAGAAATCACCTTCATGCAGTATGCAAATCTGAATGTTTGCTATTAAAATTAAGGAGATAGCTTTGAATACAATAATTACATCGATGCCTTCTCCTCAATGCTGACTCGCTTCATATGTTACATTTTACAGGGGCGGTGTGAATTCCTTTTTTTGTGTGCACTGTAAGGAAAATCCCTCTGCAAACCCATTGCAGCAAGAGCTGGAACGCTTCACCTCGTGCACGATGTCCGTTCCCTGGCGGCGCGCGCAGAAAGGCAGCGCTCTCTCACGCCACCTACAGGGGGGGGGGGGGCGCTAAGATTTCCTGCGGCAGCCCCGAAAGACAACGAACCCAAACGGCGAGGTGAACTCCGGGCATTTCAGCACCGCCTGATTTTCACCTTAAAAAAAGAGCCGAGAAACCAGTGCGGCGAGCTTTCCCGGAAGCCCCTCCGTGGTGTCTCCTGAAGAGACTCCTGCCGCTTCCGCATTGGTTTCCCAGCCCGATACAGAGAGAGAGAAAACTTACCCGGACGTGGTAGGTCAGGCCGGCCTCCAGGGCGCGGGCGGCGGCGGCGGGCAGAGGAGGGCGCACGTCCCGCCGGCTCGCGCAGGCCGAGTCCTCCCTCGGCGGCCGCGCGCGCTCTGCTGCGGGTTCCACTCGCGCCTCCGGAGCCGCGGACACCGAGCTCGCGCAGCTGATTTCCGGCGGCGGGGACGCGCTCCTCTCCGTCAGCTTCACTCTCGCCCCTTCTTTGGTGCCCAGGGAAAAATGCCTGAGGCTGAGCAGCCCGGCCGGATTGGACAGTTTGATGTTAGCCATCTTCGGCAGCAGAGTGCAGAGGGCGCTGGAGCTGTCCTCGGTGCTCAAAGGGGCATCTTCCAGGGGGAAATCGGGGCGAGTTAAGGAGCCTTTGATGTTCAAAGGAGTGCCTTGGGTGCCTTCCTCTAAGGAAGTTACGGAATCGTTCCGAAATCGGCTGTACTTAGCCCTGTGAAGCATTCCCGGGGGTCTGAAGAGTCCTACATAGAGTTTGTGTTCACTGAGGCTGTGAGGGGTCCGCTCTCGCATAGCCTCGATGGTGCTACAAGAGGATGCTGTTGCATAAAGTGGCTTTCTCCCTGAATGACGGGCAAACTGAATGGTTCAGGAGAATATTAAAAAATTAAAAACCTCAGAAATCTAGTACTGAATTCGCCCTTCCCCACCTCCTCCAATGATGCCTTTAAATTTAAAATCAAATCACAGGTGAGAAGTGAGTAGATATTTTGTTGAGCAGTCGAGGGGAAAAAAAAACCTGCCAGAGTAGTTTAATGAGCTTGAAAAGATGCTGTAGATGACCGAACTTAACTTTCGCCTCTCCAAAAAAGGCATGAAAAATGTTCTTTGTTTTCAGTTGCACCTACTACAGCATTGATCTAACTAGAGAGAAGAAACTATGCATACTGTGGTAGCCCTGACTGCAGTACAAACTCCTGAAAGTCAGTTAGTTCAGTGCGACGGAGGCAGATTCTCAGAGATAAACTGGAGTCTGCACTTCTCCTTTTTGGTCACTTTTTTGATGCCCAACTGAAATTCTGTTGCATCAAAATCCTTTCATGTCTTTTCTTCTGATAATACAGACAAAAATGGAAGAAATAGCTGATCTGGGGGCCAGAACCAGGGTTGACTTTCCAGATCTTCTAACGCCCTCAGTGCAGCTCTCCAGAAGAGCTCTTGTCTTCCAGGAGCTTCAGCTGGAATGTGATCCCAGAACTGCAGACAGATTCATAAAACGCTGCTACGGTTTTTTTGTGGCCGCAGTCCCTCTTCTAGCCGTTTTCCAGGCTGGCTTTGAAGCCCGATCACAGCAGCAGACGGTGCGCCCGAGAAAGATTTTAAGGCGATGGCAATTTTTGTGAATGAACTTTTCTGAATGAATTGCTTCCTGCGCGTGTGCACGCTCATAAATCTGTGAATGGAGCAGAAAAGGGGCTGCGTTTGACTGACAGTCCCAGGGGTGTTTAATTTCTGACCAATCAGTGCACAGACTGATGACTCATCCACCATAAATACACTAAGTTCAGCATCCCTGGGAAGCATAGCGCTTGTAAAAGAGTAATAAACACACATGAACGTTTCATCTGCCGATGACACTTAGGCGCATGATTGAAACCCAATCAATACCTATATAATCTTTAGGTGGTTTGTATGCAAATGTTTTATCATCCATATACTTACGGAAAAATGCAGATGTAAAACTGTGCGAGATAGTAGCAGTAGCAAAAATAAAATCTATTGGCCCACTGATATTAGAACATATATTGTAATGCAGTCCCTCTGGGAAAATGCCGTACATCTTTCCTAGAACCGGAAATCTTTTTTATTGACTGTTGGTTCAATCTCCGCTCCAATGCAACTTCCTGATCCTATCAAATTTACTCTGAAGATATGAGACCTGCAAGAGGCTAGGCACACAGGAAGCAAAAGTATGAGGAGGCATGTAATCTTGTTTAGTTAATTCAGCTCTTGAAATTCCTGAAATAGAAAAATCTGCTCCCATTTGCTATCAGCAAGGTAGTTCCAAAATGTCCTGCTTTTATTCTAACACCAAAGAGTATTTTTTTGTCTCTTTCCAAGCTATTTCCAGGCAGCATCTGTCTATCTGTTGTCAGAATAGGTTACATTAAAATTACAGTACTGACATTATAATTTTTTTTTCTAAGGAAGATGATGATCCAAAATACTCCAAGTATCAGCCATTATGTGTTGACTTTGATTTTTTCAAATAGGAGAGGAACTCCTCATGCCTAATCTCCTATATTTATTCATATATCTTGTGAATTATGGTATATCCTTCCTTAAAGAGACACTTCATGCTGAAAAACCTTTTCAGCAAATGCTGTATTTTGACAATTCATAATAAATCATTGCTGGAAGCCAGATGCTGGTCAGTAATAACTTGCAATTTCAAGAAGGAATTTTCAGACAGCTGGTGCAGGGGCAAGCTGGGCAGGGGCAAACTTATTTTTTCTTCCACTGCTGATGGGGCAGAGGTAACTACAAATAATCTACTTTGAAGTAACATGAAAAAGCAGAATATACATTTTAAAAGGGCTGTTCAGTGTGGAGAAGAGACAACTAAGGGAGGGATATGATAGAGGTCTACAAAATCATGAAAGGACTTGAACAGATTGATGTAAATTGGTTATTTACTCTGCCAGATAATAAAGGACTAGGGGGCACTCCATGAAGTTAGCAAGTAGCTCATTTAAAACAAATTGAAGAAATTATTTTTTTCACTCAGCAAATCTATGGAATTCATTGCCAGAGGATGAGGTTATGGCAGTTAGTGTAACTGGGTTTAAAAAAGGTTTGGATAAACTCCTAGAGGAAAAATCCATAAACTATGGAATTAGAGATGTGGCACTAAACTGGTTTATATCATTTTTACAGAACAGACAGTATAAGGTCAAAGTCAACAAGGATGAATCTCAACCAGTCAACTGCAACTTGGGAGTCCCACAAGGATCCTCACTCTCTCCAATCTTATTCAATATATACCTCCTCCCACTCTGCCAGCTCCTCCTCAATCTAAATCTCATATACTATCTATACGCAGACGATGTTCAGATTCTGATTCCAATTACCAAATCTCTCCAAAAAACCCTGGACTTCTGGAACTCATGCCAACATGCCATCAACAACTTGCTCTCTAGCCTCAATTTGATCCTTAATCAGAACAAAACAGAATACCTCCTCATCTCCCAAGACGGAACCTACACACAATTAATTAACAACCTGTCCTCACAACCAACTCTCTCACCACAAGTCAGAAATCTAGGAGTAATACTAGATAACCAAATGAATTACAGATCTCTCATCAAGAACATTGTAAAGGATGGATTCTTCAAATTACAAGTCTTAAAAAGACTGAGACCACTCCTCCACTTTCAAGACTTCCGATTAGTTCTACAAGCAATCATTCTCACAAAAATAGATTACTGCAATGCACTTCTATTGGGCCTCCCTGCCAACGCCATAAAACCACTTCAGATGTTGCAAAATGCGGCTGCAAGGATCCTAACCAAGACTAACAAAAGAGAACACATCTCTCCGATCTTAAAAGACCTACACTGGCTTCCCGTTAAATTCAGAATACACTTCAAAGTGCTTTCATCAATCCACAAGGCACTACATAACTTTGCCCCACTCGAGCTCAAAATCCCTCTCAAACTACACACCTCTACCAGGCCAGTGAGACAAGCCTACAAAAACAACCTTCAGATTCCACCGATAAGATCATCATTAAGTAAAAGAGCCTTCTCTACAGCCGGCCCCAAACTCTGGAACACTCTCCCGTCAGACCTCAGATTAGTGCAGTGCCCCACTATATTTAAAAAAAGACTTAAGACTTGGTTATTCAATCAAGCGTTCTCATAAGCAACAGCCTGCCGAACTATTCATGCCAAGGACCCTTCTTTAGTAACCCCCCCAGAGAACTATATAGATCATATCCAGAACTCTCAGGCCTTCTTTGAATCCTTAACAGACTTAAATCCATTCCCAGATTGATACCTTGCTTCTTTGTTTTAGCCTACATTAGGCTCTGTAGCATTTACGTTATGTTATGTTATTACCCCATATAGCTGTATCCAAGTTACTTTTACCTGTTCATTGTAAGACATTAACTTGTCATTGTTCTGTTCAGAATGTAAACCGAATTGATCAGTAGCTCTGTTATTGGAAAATCGGTATATAAAAGTGCAAAATAAATAAATAAAATAAATAAACTGTTATTAATCAATAAGGAATAGTAGCTTGAGATCTATTTAATGTTTGGGTACTTGCCAGACACTTGTGACTTGGCCTTGGTCTGATCCAGTATGGCAAATCTTATGCTTTTATGTTCTAAAGTTAGTACATTATTATTAAGAAGAAAGGTAGCTGGCTTTGGGTAAGGCCCCACTGAGATTTTAAGTACTCAGCATTAGATTTCTCTAAAATTCATTTTTAGCTAACAGTAAAATATTAGTGGGCAGCAACTCATTGTCCAGTAAAAACTTATAAAGGACTGTCAAACCACAGTATTTGTTTTAAGTTTACTTAGGGAATAGCCACTGCTATTAATTGCATCAGTAGTATGGGATCTTCTTAGTGTTTGGGTAATTGCCAGGTTCTTGTGGCCTGGTTTGACCTCTGTTGGAAACAGGATGCTGGGCTTGATGGACCCTTGGTTTGACCCAGCATGGCAATTTCTTATGTTCTTAAAAAAAAAAAGGGCATTTCAGTAAGAAAAACCTGCTTTTAACTTGGGGTGGGATGGGGGAGGGGCTGTGGAAAGATTATTCTCTTATCTAAATTTATGGTTTTAGTATTTTAACTTTTCAAAGCCAAAACTGTGATTACACATTTGAAGGAATTCTCATCTGTATGAAATTTAAAATAACATTACCTATCATACCAGTTTCTGAAAACTAAAGATCAAGTCTAAAAGTCAATATGAATCTCATCTAACCTAAAAATTCAGCTATCCCTTATTATTCCTCACTGGCTCCAAGTTCTTTTCCTCGCATTTTGTATTTACATTCTGCTATTCCATACCCCCCCACTGTTACTCAATTTAGGCTATTGTATTCAATGTGACATTGGTCTCGCTGCTGACAGTTAATTTGCTCCTGCGAATACATGGTTATTTATATTTTATTGTTTGATATTTAATGATGTATGCATATTATCTTTAAAACCCTTGTTTCTGTAAAGCCTGTTGCTGTTAAATGTTTTACTGTTTTTTAAACTGTTACATGTAAAGCCTGTTGCTAATTTGTTTCACTGTAAACCGAGGTGATGTATGTCTATACGTACCGCGGTATAAAAGAATCTATAAATAAATAAATAAATTACTTTATCATTTTAATTTTTTTTAATCTTCTTCAATTTTTTAACACCCTTCCCAGATGGCATGCCCATGTAACTCTGGAGAAACTTTGCTGACCCAAGGACTAGAAGGACACCTCCTCCAAGCTTTCAGGGTCATTCGTCATTTTGCAATAGGCCGTTATTGCACGTGATAATGCCGTAACATGCGCGATAACGGCCTATCGCAAATCACGTATGCAAATTAAATATGTATTATTAAACAAGGAGGAGTTTAGGTGCAGGTTTAGGGAGATTTGGGGCTGCCAGCACTGTGTGCGATAAACTATCACACACTAGAGAGGGCAATTTCATGGGAAATAACTACACCTTTTCCCGGGTTGCTACAGGGGTGACAATGACTAGCATGGCTGATATTGTCACATGGTTACCATATGCTGCAAGGCGGCCGGCTGCTCATTTGCCTCTCCAAACCCCTTTTTCTACCGCAGGCGATCATTTCACTATAATTATAGCAAAATTATGAATCTAGGTCTATATATGCAGCACCACTCTTTGTCTGGCAGGGGCAACAATGAAAGTAGTCATTTTTCCTCAGCCATTAGCGCAGCACCTATGCAGCATTTCAAGGCATAATTGGGAGTAACTAAGTACGGTTATTAGAAAAGTTTAGAAGAGAGCATATCGATCTAATAAAGACCTGTTACTTCAACCTACTATGCAACAGCGAGAACCACAGTTGGGTTTATGTGCTTCTTTACTCCATTGAATCAAATGGATTTGTGGAAAGTATCAAGACACATTGTTCTATATTACAATTAGATCAGGCATTCCATTCTCATCCCATAATTCGCGTTTAAGAGAGGTTGGAATGTCCTGGATCAAGTGTTTTGTGATGCAATAGATTCAGATGGAATATTAGAAGAAGATAAGGAACATTTCAATGTGAGATATGTTCAATTTGCCCCCACATGCATGAGGGAGATGCATTTGAGCCATTTTCGATCATGAGTTAAGACATTTTGAGACTCCAAAGGGATAGTGTATATTATATAGTGCCCTTGTGATCTGAATTATGTAAGTCCAAAAGTTATCTAAAACAATGAGTTACAAAACATCAAGTTGCATTCAGTGTCAAACTGGAAGCTTCACTTGTTTCTTATTGCTTACAGACTCAACATTCATTTGAATCTTTGAAGTGTTTTGTATTAGGAAAGCCTCATGAGAATATTTGTGGTGGTGATTTGATTGGAAGTTAATGAAACAAGACCACCACTGGATATTCTAGTTATTTATTTATAAGATTTATGAATCGCCTTCCAAAACTTAGAATAAGTCTTTCCAAAGTGATGTACAGCAAAAGTAAACAAACTAAAACAGTGCACCGGGTTATGCCTTATGATGGTAGGTATTGTTGAAAACTTTATTAGTTGAGGGTTATAAAAGAGTGTTATAAAAATCGTTTCTATGTGACCAAGTTAAACATTTTTTAAGGTCACATTTAGTAAATTTATGGTATAAAACTAAGAAGAGGTGGTAGGAGAATGGCAGATGATTAGATCTCAATGCATATGGATGATTCTGTCTAAAGCCCATTGGGCATAAGACAGCAAATTGCTTTAGAGTTTTGCTTGGACCAATACTATTCTCCTTCTTATCTTCCTTTTCTATTCATTGTTAAATTAATATTTACCCCGGATAAGGGTCATTAAAGCACCTTGGTTTTTTATTTGTTTCCACATTAATAGGTGCTGTGCACTTTATATGGTTTGTTGGTGGTTTTTATTAGTCATTTTGCCCGTTATTTTAGGCATGGTATATTGTTTAAATGAGGGTGGCCATGCCACCTGTTGGGAATGCTATAATTAGTGGGTTGTGTGCTCAATGTTTAATTTCTTTACATAGAATCTGTATGTATAACTTCATGAGCATGAAAGTTGTGGAGGATTAGGAAATTTTTAATGATCAACATTGTATTTTGTGTTACATTACTAAAAGGTTTATGTGGTCTGTGGGTTTTTACTGTAATTTGCTTTGAGGTTCTGAAATTAAAAGCAAACACATCAAATGTAAAATAAACAAACAGTGCTACAGCCTGAGATATGAGGCCAGCCCACTCTCTCGTTTTTATAAATATTCACACAAGCCTCAGCTTGAATACTTGGAGATTATTGGACCCACAGCATTGTCTTGAGTTGCTTTAAAAAAGGAAATAAATAATAGATGGATCAACTGAAGAGTTATACAGGATTTATCCTGATACATAACTTTCTACACATCTGTAGATTGTGTAGAATAGAGGCCACAATTTTCAGAAGGAAAAACAAATCTGTACATTTTGGCCTCCCTACATCAACACTCGTTTGCGCCCCCAAAGGTGACTAAAGGCCAGATTAATAAAGGAAGTCTCCAGTTCTGTGATTATGGGTGAAAATGCTTAGTACATCTGTCTAAAGATTTGTCTTAAGGTATTCACTAGGAAACTGAGAAATAAAAGGGAGGCTGGGAAGGGCAACCAAGCCATAAAGCTTGAAACTTGTAAAAAAAAAAAAAAAAGCACCAGAACTTACATGTAAAAGTATGTATGTTCTGGAAAACCAAAACAGTACATATGCTGTTACCCATGCTAGGGGCATGGGGGTTAACATTTTTCATAAGCCATTTTTGTGTAGAGAAACACGTTTACCTGTGTAAAAACCTTTGGAAATTATTTTGATGGGGCTAGATGATTATAAATATGCCAGCTCATGTACGATTCTCCACCACCTCCTTAGTTTTCTGCCATTGGAAGTGGTGAATTTAATACAAGCTCCAAGTTTTAAAGCCTGGTTTCCACCCCCTCCTTATAGTTTTTTCTTGGAGTAATCTTTTTGCTTCCACATTTGGATTGTTCAGTTAGTTAGGAAACCTCCATCGATGAAACCCACACTCTTTTGTAGCAAAAGCAATGAAGAGCTTTAAAGAAATATAAAAGACAACTCTGGTCATGATTTTCACGGTTTCTCCACTTTATTCAAATGGTCCATAAATACACGGATAAAAAAAGACCCAGTACATTCTTTGCATGAATGCTTTGATGTGGGCGCGGGCACCCAACCGAATTTAGAGTGGCACTGCCCCGGTCTTCTCTGGTACATTCTATTCTAGCCTCACTATTATTGTGCACGACAAACTAAGAAAACTACTGCCCTGGTTTAAGCCACAATGCAGAACAGGAACTACAGAAAGTTTTGCATAAATATACCTCCAGACTTTTCTGTTTCCTGTCTCTGCTATTTTAAATATTGTCAAAAGCCTCCCATGCCTGCCTGCACCCTTCTCTGATATATTCCTAGCAACTCATATTAAGACCTCCCAAACCCAAAGCCTTGCTGAGAATAATTAGAATTAGACAATCACAAGTTCTTTTCTGTTCTCTAGGTCTGTTCTAACTTCTGATAAACCTTCAAGCTTAGTAATTCTCTTTATTCTGAAACTCTTAAGATTATAGTGTACTTGCTTGAACAACTTTCCTCTATTTACAATTCATATCAGCAAGTAGAAGACTATTGAAAATACAGTGCTTTATACAAAGCATCTCGATGTTAAAAAAAAAGTGATAAAGGAAGAAGCATGAAGCTGCAGTGCACACTGCTGTAAGTTTTGCATTTGGTCTTGTTGTGTGCATGGTTACAAAAAGGACTCTCGTTTTTAGGGAAAAGCAAGGGAAGTTGCTGGCTACACAATTGTATCAAAAACCACTGTGTAAGGAAGAGAAAGATATTGCTTTTCTCTCTGTGTGCCAGTGGGATCCTTTATAGGCGTACTAAGGGGGGGGTGAGGGGAAAGGTCCTCCCCGGGTGGAAATGGGGGGGGTGCCATTGCCGCCGGCAGGAAGGAAGGTCCTGCAGAGGCATGGAACAGTGACATGGCGGGGGAAATCCCGCTGGCAAAAGCAAGGTCCTGCAGCAGTGGCAGGAGCCAGCGGCAAAGAACAGGCCCAGCACTGCCGCTGGCGCTCCCAGAGCCGGCAACCAAAGAAGAGGCCCTGAGGTGCCGCTGGCAGCCGAAGAAGAAGAGAATGGCCCTGTGATCAGGCCTGGCACCACCAGGCCCGTGCAAACCGTGCAATTGCACAGGGAGACACACCCGGTGGTGTGGCATTGGGAGCAGGGAGAGGCCGGCACACTCGGGACAGCGTCGGGAACAGGGAGAGGCCTGCAAGGCTGCTGGTAGACCCCATCTCGCCAGCAGCCAGGAAGAGGAATCGGCCCGTGAGACCAACGGTGGACCCCATCTCACCGGCGGCCCAGAAGAGGAGTCGATCTATGAGGCCACCAGTGAACCCCATCGCGCCAGAGGCTGAAGAAAGAAGAATGAGCCTGTTCTCCTACTTCTTGGTGCCGGCATTTGCTTTCCAAAACACATGCAGCTAGCATGTTTTATATGATGATCTCGCAATGCATGAGATCAGCATAGAGGAAGTGCTCGGTTCGCGTAGTTTGATTAACACATGGGCTGGCACACAAGGAGGAGCAGCAGAATGACTCCTGGTGGTATGTGTGTGTGAGTGAATGAATGAATGAGAGTCTTATTGGGGTGTGGGGATGTGGTGTGTGTGAATGAGAGCCTGACCTGGGGGTGTGGTGAGTGTGAATGGGAGCCTGACTCAGGTGAATGCGAGGCTGACTGGAGGTGGATATGTGAATAGGAACCTGCTGGAGTTAGTGTGTGTGTGTGTGTGTGCATGAGAACCTGACTGGGATGTATGTATGTATGTGTGTGTGTGGGGGGGGGGGGGGTAGGAATCTGTCTGGGGGGTGTGTGTGTGTGTGTGTGTGTATGGGAACCTGTCTGGGGTGTGTGTATGGGAGCCTGCTTGGGTGGGTGGTGGTGTGTGTGAAGAAAATTTGTACTGCTGCATTAATCCATGCCTTACTCAGGATGACTGGAAATAAAACATTTTCAGGTATGAAGAGCAGTGAATTTTCCATCTTTATTAGTTTAACTTATTGGATGTCTGTCTGCCATTTTGAAATAATTTATTATTGTTTGGGAAATTTTTAAAATTTTGTATGAGCTCTCAATTATTGGATGTTATTCCATTCCTTAAAGCAATTTAAAAAGAATATTTCTGTTGCGTTGCGGATGGAAGGGAGCACCAGGGGGCACTCCCCAGCGCGGGACAAGATGTGTGCCCCTGCGGCAAGACAGTCCAAATCTGGGAACTGGAGAACCAGGGGCCTCTTACCAAACCTGCACGCCCAGGATGTGTGTGTGTATGAAACAGGTGTGTGTGTGTAGATGAGACGGGTGTGTGTGTGTGTGTGTGTGTATGAGACAGTGAGTGTATAGAAGAGTGAGTGTGCCTGTGCATATATGAGTGGGTGTGTAGGTGTGAAAGGGTACCTGTGTGTGTGTATGAGAGGGTGCCTGTGTACAGGGGTGGGGGGTGAGAGAGAGGAGGCATGTATGTGTGTGCATGGATGAGACAGGAATTGTGTGTGAGAGATACAGTGGAAGTATGTATGTGGGTGGGGATGAGGGTGAGACAAAGGAAGCGTGTGTGTGAGAGATACAGAGGAAGCGTGTATGTGTGAGAGAGAGAGAGATGGAGGAAACATGTGTCTGTCTCTTTCCCACACACACACACACACACTCAAGCTCCCTCTGTCTCTCACCAAGCATGTATGTGTGTGAGAGACAGAGGGAGCATATTTTGTTTGTGTCTGTGTACCCCAGTTCACGGTAATCTCAGGGTAACAGGGATTTTTTTAAAATCCTTATTAGTTTTAATTACTGGATGTTATTTTATGTCTACTATTTTGAAATATGTTATCAATGTTTTGGAAATTTTTAAAAATGTGTACAGGAGCTTCTAATTATTGAATATTCTATTCAACAGCTATTTTGAAATGTATATATTTTAGTATGGTTTTACTATTCTGATTGATTTATATTTCCTGATTGTATTGTTTTGAGGAATAGTGATTTTCTGCTTTTCCATTGTTGCACCACATACAGAATCTGGCTTGTGGTTTCCAGTTCAGTTTTTGTCTGCATATGTGTGTGTGAGAGAAAAAGACGGAGGAAGCATATGTGTGTGTGTGTGTGTGTGTGTTAGTACGTGAGAGAGACATAGAGGAAGCTTGTGTGTGTGAGAGAGAGAGAGATGAAGCATGTCTGTGTGAGAGAGCACAGAGGAAGTGTGTGTGTGCGAGAGAGGTACAATCTTAAGATTGTTGTATACTAGGGGCACGCATGCGCACACACATACACACAATATGCTCCCTCTCTCTCTCATACACACACATACGTGCTTGGTGAGAGACAGAGGGAGCATGTGTGTGCTTTCTCTGTACCTCTCACACAGACTTCCTCTGTGTCTCTCACACAGAAAAAGGTTTAATTTTTTTTAGGTTTTGGCCTTCTTAACCAAGAAGAACTTCCACTTAGATCGAAAGCAGCCTGCTTTGTGGAATGTGTGTATGCATGGACCTGTCAGAGTCCTTATGGCCATGCTATGTCCTGAAATTTTGGTATGGATAGGACACCAAACACAAAAGTGTGTATCAATATATATATATATATATATATATATATATATATATATATATATATATATATATATATATATATATAAAATGTGTATATATACACACACACAGTGATTTTCACATGACGGCCATTTTGGCATTGAAGAACTATCGGAGTTTTCAACAGAGGGAGTTTTTTGCTCACAAGATTGTAAGTCTATTGTTGAGATGTTTTCATCCATGGCAGCAATTATCTAGATTTTCAAACAGTGGATTGGACCATTTGCATGTACATTTCCAGGGTTCTAGAACATTTTGCTTTGCTAGAACCTTCTTATGACTATTTAAGATTTTATCTGTTCTCATTCTCAGTGTAATATAATTGTTTGTTTTGTACAATTTCATTAATAACATTTTGTATGATGGATTAAATTTAGCATGTATATATAATTCTTCCAAAACCAGAACAGTGCATTCCTCATCTCAGGAACAAATACAGATTATAATATTGTTTCTGGTAAAAGAACATATTAAGGGCAATTTTCAAAAGCCATTTACCCAGGTAAACAGATGATCTGAAAATTGCCCACCCTGTACATGATGAAACCACATGTGGTGATGAAAAATGCACCTACTATTACCCACAGGAAAAGCAGCCAGACTCAGAGGCCAGGGGGAGACAACGACGTGCATAGTTTGCATTTTCGGAGCTCTGCGTGGCCTTTTGCAGGGAAATGACCATCTGCAGAAAGAGCAGGTGCACCTCTCTGCTGGGAACTTTTTTTTTCTAGGCAATTTCCAAAGGGTAGGTACCTGTGGCCTTTCCCTTTAAGAACTGGTTTAAAGCTCACAGGTAAATGTAGCTTTGGACTTTAAAACTACCCAGCAACATTTGAATATTGCCCCCCGTTTTGACTTTGCGATGATCCCCTTCTGTACCATAACACCGTCAAACAGGAATGAGACTTCAGCCTGCTACTGTGTAAGCCAAATAATTAACCACAAGAAGTTCTGGACGATTGCCAAGCTTCTATCATTAGCCACCCACTCAGAAATGTTAATATGCATGAAATATATGAAATCAGAATTTGTTTTTCCATTACATGCTTTACAATGACTTTAAATGATACCTGTTTGACCCCTGATGCACCACACAGCCTGTGTTCAGTATGTTCTCAGATCTAAACTATCTAGGACAATCTCTATTAATGCGAATGCAGCTCCTGTGACCCATCCTCAGTGGAGAAAGCTTATTAAATGAATGGAACCTGCTTGCTGTGGGCATGAATTTCTGTGTAACTAGCAGAAGTACAAATTCTACACCTTGCAGGTGGGAGATCTCCCCCCGGTTGGTCAAAAACTAACCACTGATTCAGATCCTCCTTACTTCTGATCTACCCTTCAGGAGATTTTAAACAATGCCACACATGAATTGGCAGAGTTGAGTGTTGTGCTCTAAAGCAGTTCTGCCAAGCAAAGTGAGTGAAGGCCTTATGCTGGCTCTGACTGCAGGGACTTTAAGATTCTCATCTCGAGGGTTGACCTGATGAAAGTCTGTGATCCTAGGATAGGGAATGACTCTGATGACTGAACAGGAAGAAAAGTGTGGGGGAGGGAGCACTAAAAAGAGAATAGAAACCTTGTGTAACTGTGCTGGAGGCTCCTGGTGCTTACCAACTACAATGCTTCACTCATTTTCAGCCAAGAACTGACCTTGGAAAATTAAATTGATTAAGCTGATTTTTTTTTTTCAAGGAAAGTAAAATTGAATTTTTATCCAGTCTGCAAAATACGTTCTCTTTGCTTTCTCCAGCTAATTCCAAAGTCTGTTGATGGCTTTATGGTTGGCTGTGGTTATAGGAAACCTATGTCCCCAAATCTTGCCGAATTACATTGGTTGCCTGTGTCCTCAGAGATGGATTTAGGATTTTGGGGACCCTAGGCACTATAGGTGCTGTAGACCCCCATCACTCCCCTCTTCCCCTCCCCCTGCCCCGCCCTGAGTTTGAACAAAAGGGAGCAGAAGGTCTCTAAGACACAGTCCTCTGGTTTCCAGTGGCAGTTTGGGGTAGATTCTGTGGGAACATTTTTTAAAAATTCCAAAACAAAAACATTTCTATCTTTTATATGACATTATAAAAATTAGTTTTGCAGTATATGTATTAGGATAATATTTTTTATTTTTATTGGTGAAGAAAAGTAATCTCAAGTTTCAGTACAGGGAGGAGACCTCAGAGATGGGGAGAGCAAGGGGGAAAGATCAGGAATGGGGTGAGGAGAAAGGGAGGAGGAGTGCAGGGGAAAGAGGACTAGGGACGGGGAAGATTAGGAAGCTGAGATGGGGAGAAGAGGGAGACAGGGGCAGGTTCTTGAATTGAGGAAGAGGAGGAGGGAATAGGAAGGGATGGAGAGTGGATTCCAGGATCTGGGGAGAAGGGAGCTTCCAGGATTTGGGGGATAGAATCTAAAATCAAGGGAGGGAGGATCTGAATGGCAGTGAGTGGGAGGAGAGGAGGGAGGGGCCTTTACCAGGCTCCGGTCCTGTTCCTTCTTGCATCTCACCCAATATGTCATACACTTACACTTAGTACCAATGCCTTCTCTCTCATACACATGAACACTGCCCCCTACCATTGTTCCCCCCTCTCTCACACTGAGATGTTCAAAGCAGCCGATCCTCCTCTCATCCTCAATTGTCTTTACTCTGCCCCTCCCCAAAATGATCCCTTTTTGCTCTGTCTGATGCAGACTCTCTCCCCCTCCTCTCCTGTTCCCGGAACACTGCCTGGGAGGGGAGGAGCTGGAGTAGGACGCAGAGGGCTGTTCTCTGGCGAGGGAGATTCAGCACAGTTGGAAGACAGCAAATCTTCAGCCAACGATTTTGCAGCGGCCTCGGAGGGAACGGGGAAAGCCATCGGGGCTCCCCTAGGGCTTGGCGCACGCAAGGTGCACAAGTGTGCACCCCCTTGCGCGCGCCGACCCCAGATTTTATAACATGCGCGCGGCTGTGCACGCATGTTATAAAATCGGGCATAGATTTGTGTGCGCCAGGTTGCGCCTAGCCTGGATTGGCTAGGATTGGCTGGATTGGCGCCTAGCCTGGATTGGCCACTGTTGGAAACAGGATGCTGGCTTGATGGACCCTTGGTCTGACCCAGTATGGCAATTTCTTATGTGCTTACTCATTGCCCCTCCCAAAATCTACACAAACTTTACCCAGAGTACATATGAACACAACAAAGTAAAGAACAATATAAGTGGAATTTAGAAAATCCAGCAATACAATATCAGATCAGCACTATCCTGATGAAAAATTACAGCCAGAGCCCACAGGACACCAACAAAGCAGTACAAGATTTAAAAGCAATTTTCTATAAAGCAGCAAGGGAATTGTTAAACATAAAATCAGATCAAACAAGACACATCTTGATAGGAAATATAAAATCTAAAACAATTCTCCAGTCTGAAGCACAGAGAGCCCCTGAGGGAAGATTTACACTGCACCTAAACTGTAAACTGAGGGATTACACGTCAACCCCGAGAAGGGAAAAAGCTGAAAATATGGAAAAAATAAAAATCTGTTTGAAGTCAAAGAGGCCAAAGATAAGAATTCCTTGTGAGACATGTGAAAGGGACTTAAACCCCAAACTAAAGCTGAATTAGCACTGAGCACATCCAGCATCTCTATAAATGTGCAGGTCCCACCCAAGATCAAAATCACATCCAAGGGAAACTAGCTAGAAAAGGTAATCAACACTCTCTTATGCAGAGCGAGGATTGCTTTCTTAAGAGGGAATATTCCCTCATATGCCTCTCATCAAAATCTAGTAAAGAAATGCAGACTTTTAAAGCTTAACCGAAGAGATAGGCTTTGCTCGTGCACATGAAGCTTTCTAGTGCTGACAAGCAAATACTGGAAGCTTGGAAATGGGAGCTGAAGTTCCTACTTCAACAACAAGCCCTTTCTTCTATTCAGTACTATAAATCCAAATTATTCTGGTTTGGAAACAATCCAGGTAGACTGGGTCAGCTCAACCAGCTAAGAATCAAAAATCTTCAAACCATATTCTGGTCTTAAAGGATGCCGAAATATTGCTGGTTAAAAATAACATAGAAATTAAGGGAAACTTTCGATCCTTTTATATCAGGTTATACAAAACATGTAAACATAAGGAGACAGAAAGGGAAACTTTCTTTAGCAAATCAATTTTATTTAGTGCATCAACTACAACAACTCAATGCCCCTATTGAGGAGGAAGAGATAAGCAATCAAGGAGTTGAACTTAATGAACTCTCTAGATCCCCACTGGTTGGATCCAGAATTAATAAAATCCTTGCTGCCTCTATTACTGTACCTCTTTGGAAGATGTTTTATAACTCATTTGCAAAGGAAAATCTCTTCCTACATTTTTTTAATTGATATTCTGCCTTTTGAGACACTTCAGGTACTGTCGGTATTTCTGTATTCCCAATCTAAGGGCCTGATTTACTAAGGCTTTACCCCCAGTCTGTGTCTATGGAAAAAATACTTAGTAAATGAAGCCTAACGCAATGGAGGGTGAAGTGATTTGCCCAAGGTCACAAAGGGTCTCAGCAGGATCTGAAGCCTGGCTTCCCTGCTTTGTAACCTGCTGCTCTAACCACTAGGATGCTCTTCCATGCTAAAATGTAGGTGAATTGTCAAAGGAGTTACGTGCATAAATGTAACATGCTAGCATAGTAATTTTCAAAAGCCATTTACACGCGTAAAGAGGACTTACACGTGAATATCCTATGGACAATTCAAGGGCATATATATTATAGCAATTTTCAAAAGCCCACTTACATAGGCAAAGTGTATTTACATGGGTAAAACCCACTTTTAAGCATATAAATGCTTTTTAAAATAGGCACATTAGTGTCCATTATTGTTCTGCCAAAGACAGAACTAATCTGATGCCCCAACCATATCACCCCATCTTGTTAATTAATCAGGTCCTGAAGATATTGGCTAAAGTGCTCACTAATAAATTATCAAGTGTTCTCATGTGGGTTTTGTGACAAATCAGCATGCAGTGTGTTCATTGTTGGCTATTATGTTTGCAGTTAGAGATGGGAAATATGGTGGCATTTGATAAAGTGTTATAAAGCTATGAGGTCCATATTCAGCCAGCGATTGGTTGGCAAACTTTGCCAAATAAACTCATCCAGCTAACTTAGCTGGGATATTTAGAGGCATGGGGTATTAAAGTGGAACTCCCCACCAGAGGGTCCCATCTGGTTATTTGGTATTTATCTCTATCCATACTTCACTTTCTGAGACCAAGACACAGAAAAGAGGTTCGGGCCCTGGAAATCTTTTGTGGGCCCTGGAAATCTATCACCACTGGTTCTGTCAGTGTGGGAAGATACCTGGGCTGCAAGCTGAATTTTTTTTGAACTGGCTGCTGCTATGGGCCAGTGCCAGGACTCTGGGATGAGAGAAGGAAGAACGCATGCACCTTCAGTGACCTGGGGAGAAGGCAGGGGAACACCCCCCCCCCCCACCCTAGGGGTATTTCTGAGAGGGCTCATTAAATCTGGCCCTGGTTAGGGCATTCACTTTTGTTGCAACTAATGCCTACAAGTAAACTCTGGGTGGCGACAGAAAGCAGTGAAGCCATGCAAAGGTTTATAGGATTATGGAATAAGTTTTTATATTCCCTGTCAGCTGGTGAAAGGGACTGCGCACGCAGCACTTCTTACACAGAATGGTTGGAAAATTTGGACTGGGTGATAATAGTTTTCTATATTGTAAATTATAGTCCTCCGGCCCCATTTGCAGCAGTGTAATAATGAAGGGAGTCAGCAAGCCAGGAACAACATTACGCCTCAACAAAACCTATATAGGTCTACTAAAGGCCACCCCGTCCTCTCTATCATTCACTCAAAACATTCAGGAAAACCAAAAGCACAGTACATTTATATATTTTAAGTTTTCAAATGCAAATTAAACATCATGTGCTGAAATTTCATCCCAGTTTATGAACAGTCAGAATCATAAATAAGAAACACAAATCTACCCCGATACCAGCTGATGTTTAGAGTGAACTCTGCTTCAGGGGGGGACATTAAAACGCAAGTATCATGGGGTAGAACAATTATTTATTAATGCTCTCTCTCCCTGCATCTAACCAGTTCTATAAACAGACATTCCCCATCCACTGAAACTTCCCCCAACGCTGAGTACAGGGCACATCCACTCACCAAACAAAAATATTTCAAATTCTGGTAAACACAAACTTCCTCTACCACCAGGTAGTTTGTAAAGTAACACAAAACCCTGCAAACACACACACACACACCCAGCACCTACCCAGTAGGTATCAAACCTGCCATACCAAAACAGTACCAAGTCGCAGGACTTACACAGCAACAACTCTTCCTGTGAAATGGAGCACTGCAAATACTACAATAGGCCCTGGAATCCCAATACACTTGGCCAGATGTATAAGCATTTTCCTCCTCACCCCCAAAATGGGGAAAACTCCTTAGTACATCTGAGACAATTGTGAGGTGCAGCTTGGACAACAAAGGAAGCCAGACTGCTATAGATCCCTACACAGAAATGACACACTAGCAAGATCCCTCACCTTGCTCATACACACTTACAGCACACAGACTGACTGTCCCCAGATCTAAAATAAGTGACCATAAATTAGAAACAGAAACCAAACCAGAAATGCCAGAAAGCCAGACTCTGCATGAAACAGAAAAGCATTTCTTCCTGCATTGTGCAACATAGAAAAGCGTAAGAGAAGCACAGTCCCCCAAAGCTGTCAGAGAAAAATAAAAGAAAAAGAGCCACAAAAGAATAATCAGAAAAAAAAACCTCTATATAATCCCCCAGGGAAACAGGAGAACCGCAGTTATAGCAGCAAAATATGTCATATCCTGCCACCAGGACACGAGACAACACTCTCATCAGAGGCCTGGAACTGCCTTTAGTTTTGTACTTTCTGCTCTTTGCAATTTTATGATTCTTATTACTACAATCATATTTTTTCCTCTTCTTTTTTTAAACTACCCGGAGGACAGTTTTTTCAAGGCTATTTTCCAGGGTAAATAAATGATTTACTCAGGTAAACTGGCTGCCTGTAAATTCCACTCATGCAATCCAGTTAAAGGCACAGGCTTGGTTGCACAGCACGTGCACAGCTAGCCAGATCAAGGGGAGGCATTCCCAGGGCTGTGCTTAGGGCAGGGTTATAAAACGATGCACCTGAGTTTGAATTTTCAGATCTCTGCATGGTTTTTTTTCCAGCAAAAATCTGCCCATAGGAAAAGCAGTACTCGCAGACTGCGCATCCAGGTGGGCAATTTAAAAATCACCTCTCCTCCCCCTTTCTGTATTAGTTTGGCAACACATGAAAAATTGTCCTGTCGATAAAGTATCCCAAATCTGAACTGGACTCAAGCCGAGGGAGGGGATGGAAACCCACTCCCCTGCAGTCTCACAGTCATGGCTTCCAGCACTGGCCACATCAGGATCTTAATTAAGCAGGAAAATCCACCATTTTGTTAACATGTGGAGACCACTGCAGCATCACAATCGCATGAAATAAAAGGCAAAGGGCACAGCCAAAGGTGAAAGCAAGCTTGTCGGCGCCGCACTCAAACTCTTTCAGTCTCCCAAAGCAAAAAAAGAAAGAGTTAAAAGCCAACTTGCATCTGGTCGGGTTATGACTGCCAGGGGAGGACAAAGGCCCTCAGTGCTATAGCAATATGGTCCGCAGCTTTTGTCCAGGCGCACAAGGGAGCTGTGTCTCTCACACGCTACTCAAATCCATACATGGCTGCTCTGTTCCTGTCCAAGTGAGATCACAGCATGGCGCTGCAGTTCCTTCTGCCCCTACCTCATGTCCTATCAGAGGGAAAGCTGAACCTCTTGCTGGGAAACACACTCAAATCAAATTTTCTCAGAGCTCCTCAAGTCAGCTTTCTCTGTCACATGGAAAAGATCATCAGCTCTCTCTAGATCTAATGTTAGCAAAAGCTAATCTTTCCAGCAAAGAAAATGAATACCTACAAATTTTGATTATAAATATTTGTAATTTATGTAAAAAAATAGAGATCTAATATCTGGATAAGCAGTATAGCAACTTAAATTAAAAACGGAGTGTTCCATATTCAAAAGCATTTAGCTGGCTAACTTAGAAGTTTTAATCAATCACAATACGTCTGTAATGTCCTGGCACTGTAATATACTATCTGATTTAAAAAAAAAATCTTTTTCTTTTCTTTTTATGTTATTGAAACAAACACCCACTGTGTTCTCACCGTCTTTAACTTTGAAGTTTAAAACATTCTTTAGTGAAATTGCCAAGAAGAAATTTATTCAGAGGTTAGTTGAAAGTTTCATATGTTTAAAAGTGGGGCACCTGCACCATAGAGTGGATATAATCATCAACTTCCAACCACCTCCATATGAACCACCTCTAAACAATTTTCTTCTTGGCAATTTCACTAAAGAATGTTTTAAACTTCAAAGTTAAACACGGTGAGAACACAGTGGGTGTTTGTTTCAATAACATAAAAAGAAAAAAAAATTTTAAATCATAGTATATTACAGCGACAGGACATTACAGCCTTATTGTGATTGATTATATCTATAGATCACTGTTTCAGTGGTGGAGTTAATTTAAGTGTAACTTAGAAGTTAGCCAGCTAAATTAATATTTGGCCACTTCTCCAGCTAAATTCTACCTGGCTAATAAGATAGCTGGCTAGAATTTAGTCAGCTAAGTTAAGGGCGTTCCAAGGGTGTAACTGGGCGGAGATGAGTTAGCCAGCTAACTCCAATATTCAGAGTTAGATGGAATACTTAGGCAGCTAAGTCTGATTGGGCCAAACAGCTGTCCTAAAGTTAGGCAGCTATAATTAGCTGGCTAACTTTAAGATAGCTAGCTATATTCAATAGTGCAGTTTCACTATTGAATATACCTCCAAAGTTAGCTGGATAAATTAATCCAGCTAACTTTGCTAGCCACACTGGGTCTGAATATGGACCTCTGAATATCTATTAATAAAACATAATTGCCAAGCTTTCCATGGTCTGTTACATAAACCATTTTCCATCGTAGCACACCTCTTTAAAAATAAATTTGGGCAGTAATTTTGTAAGACCACAAGCAACTTGCAGCTCTACATATTGCTTAGTAATGATGTGATCCAATTCCTAACCTACATCAGGGCCACTCCTTGGACTAAACATGAAGTGACTCACCCACATTATAAGCCTACTAAAAGAAAAAATGCAGTGCTCATTTTAGTTCACTTTGTAGCTATGCATGGTACAGCAAGCTTTAGTGCCCAATGTTTGAAAATAATGGTATAAAGAGCATATGCACACTGTAAGAGACATGGTATAATGACGGCCCGAGTGCAGGAGATTGCTCTAGGACCAACGCTGGACCACCAGGGACTTTTGGCAAGTCAGGGGGGGGGGGAGTCAGGAGGGTAGGGGGTTTGAAGTTAATTAAATTTAAATACTGAATGCAACCCTAAAATCCTTCAATGTTTGAAAATCAGAGCCGCTATGCTGGGAGCTAGAGGAGAGCTGTTGCATTCATCGGTCTTCGACGGCTTCGCCCCGCTTGTTGCACCCCTATCTCGGCTCCTCCCGCTTACTTGGGCAAGATGGCTACCGCAGCGTCATCTAGCCGACTTCTCTGGCGCCTCCGGAACGGCTATGATGCAGTCGTACGCCATTGCTTTTCCCAGGTACCTGCTAGGGTATGCACGCGTGCAACCCATGTCTAAGTACACCCAGTAGCGCGAACCTCGAGGGCGTTCCCTCTGCTGACGTCACGCCACCCTGGGTATATCTACTTCTCAAGATTGCTAGCTCGTTGAATTGGCAAAGGCTCGAATAGACTCGTATTGCTCGACTGTTCCTGTCTGCGCTACTCTGCTGCTTCTCTGCGGCCTGCGGGAAGTTTTCCTTCTGCCCTTCAGGGTTTACTACTAACTTGGGTACCCGCTCCTCAGGAGCCCTCTGTTCTATTTCAGGTGCCATTCAGGGATCAGGCACTTGCTCCTCGAGGGCCTGCTCTCCCGGCCTCAGTGCCTGGACCTACTACAACCATCTGGTGGAATCGCATCCATTACAGCTAACATCAAGTGAGTACATTAATCTCTCATCTGTCTCATCCACAGTATTTGCTGCGGAACCTCCTGACATCATCTTGGAGAGAAGGGCTCCCTCTGCCGAGATCCCTGAGACTACAACTCACCACTGCCACCTGGTGGCTACTTAAAGCTGTATAAATAAAGATTTATTCCGGTGTTTTGTGTACATGAGTCTAGCCCAGTGTTGTGGCTCCTCACGGGGCTCCTTCCCATGGGCGTGGTCATCTCCACAGCACCCAAGGATCCACTAAAACACATGTAATAACAACAAGAGCATTTTAGTGCACATACAAGTCTGGAGTCTTTCAAAATCTGATGATCTACAGAAGCTCTTTCATATGCATGTTTAATACTGTCAGAAGATAACCTCTAGTGAGCAATCTAGAACTCAATGCTTGAGCTTGCAGTAAAAATTCTTGTTTGGTAGAGGAAATACGACGCATTCTAAGTAACTGACCAATAGTAAAAATAAATCTCAACTGGAAAGGATGAAAACTTGTATAATGTAATAGTGTTTCTCTCATGGACTTTTCGGTATACAGTAATGTGTAGTCTATCATCACACTTGGATATCCAAACATCCATAAAAAATATGAATGAAAAATGCAAAGGTCTATAAAATCTTGAATGGGTGGCTTGAGTAAACAGGGAACGGTTATTTACCTTTTCAAATAATAGGGAAAATAAGGGAAGCTCCATGAAGCTAATAGGCATGTGTTTTCTTTCAGTTCATTATTAAACTGAAGTTTGTCAGAAGATTTATTTATTTAAGCTTTTTATATACCGACATACACTGTGAGTATCACATTGGTTTACATTAAAACATGAACTTAGCTTAACACTTTACAGAGAACTCATCATATATACGATTGAGAAGAACTGATTATAAATGTGAAAATTAGAACTTAAAGCGAATAATGTGAGCTTGGCTTACAGCATTTAATTGAGATTTCTTTATAAATGTGTAGAGAGAGAGAGGTCTAGGAAAGAGAGAGGAGGGGGTGGGGGAGGGAGCTGGGTTAAGGGCTAGCAGGGAGGGAGGGGCCGGGGGGCCTGGGAAGGGGCCAGTGGGAGAGGGATGAGGAAAGGGGCGTGGATATAGCATGAGGGAGAGGCGGTAGGAAAGAAGTCTGCATGGGAAAGAGATAAGAGGTCAAGAGGGAGGAAAGTGCCTGAGGAGGTTTCAGCCTGTGCTGGTGTATGCCTGTTTAAAGAAGATGGGGTGAAAACAGCATAGTTGGGTTTAAAAAGGGTTTAGACAAGTTCCTAGAAGTAAAGTCCATAAACAATTATTAACCTTGTAGATTTGCGAAAACCACTGCTTATCCCTGGTTATGTTCAAGAAGAACTAGATATGTTCTTTGGGATATTGCTGAGTATTTGTGACTTGCAGTGGCCACCGTTAGAAACAGGATGCTGGACTTGATAGACCTATGGTCTGGCCCAGTATGGCGTTTCTTAGGAGCATATATATATTAAATCACGTTTCTGGTTTTACAAGTAGTTTAGGACAATATTGTTCAAATGTAGCATCATGAAGCAGTACCTGTTCAAACTATTCTGAGACGGCAGGAAGCACAGCATGCAGCAGCATCTTATTGCCAGGAAGTTTGAGCTGCATGGTATCTATATTTCCACACTGTTCTCATGATGAGTGTGGAGCTGCGCAGGAGTACGGGTGCCATGCAGCTCACTGTGACTTGAGGGCCACACAGGAGTGCGCAGAAGGGCAAGATAGTAAATAGGAGGAAGTGAGATGAGCATGAACAGTGGGAGCTGGGGAAGGCAGAGAGGGTAAGAGTGAGTAATGGAAGCTGGGAAAGGGAGGAAGTGGGAGGAAGCAACGGGGGCTGAGTTGAGGTTCAGAATGAGCAATAGGGGAGTGGGAAATGGAGGTGGTGGGCGTGAGCAGTGGGGGCTGAGAAAAAGCATGGGGGTGGAGGGGGCTGGGGAAGGCGGGGTGTTTTTGTTCTGATGGATCCTGAGGAAATAAAAAGTTTCTACTGTGTTCCGAGAAGAAAAGTTTGAAGACCATTGGTTTAAGGTGGTCGTTTTAATCCGTCGGAATTTTTTCCCCAAATGAGGATTTCCCACACTTATGATCTCTGAATCAAGTTGCTAGGGTGCTAGTATCATTTGTTGGTCTAATTCTGTACTGAGTTGCTATGGAAATGCTTATTTACTTAACTAGTGCCTACCGGTGTCACACAGATGCTTCTGGCAACTCAGAATCATTTCCATTTCATCAATATAAGACCTCGGATAAACAAGAGAAGTAAAGATTCACTTCATAATAACTGTTCATGTAGATGGGCCAAAGGTTTTGAATCATACACAGGTGAAACATTTTTCTCAAATATTTAGAATAGTTTCTTGGAGAACAGGGACAACTGACTGTTAGGAAGAAAATTTAATTTAATAAAGAGAAATGTTTGTAGATTCATTTTAATACTCAAGATCTTTTCAAATTAATATTGTAGTTGCTGGAAGAATATATATCCCATACTACCAAAAGAAATGTATAATGAAATAGTTATGCTCTGAAGCAGAGGTTCTCAACTCAGTCTACAAGATGTACCTAGCCAATCAGGTTTTCAGGATATCCACCATGAATACGTAGGAGATAGATACATCTTCCTGTATGAGATGAGATGCTAGTTATTTTGAAAGATAGAGGGCATTTAGCATACCTCATCTCCCAGGAACACTTGGTAAAGCCAAATAAATTTTACTTTGTACCATTGTACTGAGTCTGAGTGTTCTTGTTGCCCTGGCCCTGAGTCCAGAAATTATGGACAGAAGGACCAATTAATATATCATAAAGAAAATCTCTTCCTCAATTTGTTAAACTATAAGGGCCATCATATGTGAACCGTATAGCTTTGTTATATTTTTCACGGTTCAACAGTTTTAATCATCAGCCTTAAAGCATCACAGTCCAAACCCTTCATTTCAATCTACTCTCTCACATTTTTCGAGAACTTTTTATATTTTGCAATTAAAACAGTCAACTAATCTGCTATCTCTGAGACTGATGTTAACCTTAACATGGATCCGTGCTTCACTACTACATTGGGGAAACTCAATGACCGGCCATCATGTGTCTGCAGTTATGTCACTAAAATGAAGGCATTTCATTATTTAAACTATCCAATCCACTTGGTTATCTCATTGTGGTTAATTACTACTTCACATCCTTCATTATGATTAAAAACAATCCATATATTAACAGAAATCGGTAAATATATTGATCCAGCTGATGTGAATAATACAAAATTGTCTTAAATCTTATCAAAACAGCATTTAATTATATGACCATATTCTAACTCCTCATGGAGACTTCTTGGTTTCACAGTTTTAAATTTTAATATTAATATTAATATTGTTCCCAGTATGTCACCTTCAGTTAGGGATCTCTAGCGCATATTCCTAAGAGTACATGTGCCAGAATAATCCATTTTAAATTCCCAAAACTACGACTGCTTTCCAGGCAATGTGTCACTAAAAGTGCTTGAATCTTTCTTGTCTTAATATAGCTACAATGTTCAATTAATCGCACTCTAATATTTTGCTTGGTGCATCTTTATATAAAGTAAATTACAGGGGCAAAGGGGTGTGGTGGGGCCTTATTATAAATAGGAGCTCTTGGCGTTTCAAACAAGGAAATCTAGGTGCAGGCTCAGCTTATTAAATGTTGGTACTATATTATTTGAAATTCAGCATTTGTTTTATTTTCTCTCTGCCAGGGCCTTTAAAATCGAACTACTCTCCCATCTTTGAGAAACTACTCTGCTTGCAATCCAATTTGAAAACAAGCTTATACTTGGTGATTTTAATTTGCATATAGAAACATAGAAACATAGAAATGACGGCAGAAGAAGACCAAACGGCCCATCCAGTCTGCCCAGCAAACTATGCACTTTTTTTTTCCTCTTACTTGTTACGCTTGGCTCTTAGCACCTTTTAGTTTTATTTCCCTTCCACCCCACCATTAATGTAGAGAGCAGTGTTGGAACTCCATCTAATTGAATATGTAGCTTAGTTAGGGGTAGTAACCGCCTCAATAAGCAAGCTACACCCATGCTTTTGTTTACTCGACTATGTAATTTAGTCCTTGTTGGTTGTTGTCTCTATATATAGATACTCTTTTCTACATTGCCCCTGCCGTTGAAGCAGAGAGCTATGCTGGCTATGCGTTGAAGGTGAAGTAACAGACTTTCTCCCCTGCCGTTAAAGCAGAGAGCTATGCGTTGAAAGTGAAGTATCAGACTTTCTCCCCTGCCGTTGAAGCAGAGAGCTATGCTGGCTATGCGTTGAAAGTGAAGTATCAGACTTTCTCCCCTGCCGTTGAAGCAGAGAGCTATGCTGGCTATGCATTGAAAGTGAAGTATCAGACTTTCTCCCCTGCCGTTGAAGCAGAGAGCTATGCTGGCTATGCGTTGAAAGTGAAGTATCAGACTTTCTCCCTTGCCGTTGAAGCAGAGAGCTATGCTGGCTATGCGTTGAAAGTGAAGTATCAGACTTTCTCCCCTGCCGTTGAAACAGAGAGCTATCCTAGATATGCGTTGAAAGTAAAGTATCAGGTTTATTTGGTTTGGGGGTAGTAACCGCCGTAACAAGCAAGCTACACCCCGCTTTTTTGTGAATGCAAATCCTTCTTTTTTTTTTTCCACATTTCCTCTTACCGTTGAAGCTTAGAGCAATGTTGGAGTCGCATTAACCGTGTGTATGTATATTGAATAAGGGTATTATCTCCAGGTAGTAGCCTTCATTCCCGCGAGCCACCCCGTCTTCATTCACGTCCTCTAGATTTGATGGATCCTCAGTGTTTATCCCACGCCCCTTTGAAGTCCTTCACAGTTCTGGTCTTCACCACTTCCTCCGGAAGGGCATTCCAGGCATCCACCACCCTCTCCATGAAGAAATACTTCCTGACATTGGTTCTGAGTCTTCCTCCCTGGAGCTTCAGCTCGTGACCCCTGGTTCTGCTGATTTTTTTGATGGAAAAGGTTTGTCGTTGTCTTTGGATCGTTAAAACCTTCAAGGTATTTAACCTTGAAGGTCGGTATAGAAAAATGCTAAATAAATAAATAAGTATCTGAAAGTTTGAATCATATCACCCCGCTCCTCCTTTCTTCCAGGGTGTACGTATTTAGATTCTTCAATCTCTCCTCATAACTCATTCGATGAAGACCCTCCACCTTTCTGGTCACCCTTCTCTGTACCGCTTCCATCTTGTCTCTGTCTCTTTGTAGATACGGTCTCCAGAACTGAACACAGTACTCCAGGTGAGGGCCTCACCAAGGACCTATACAAGGGGATAATCACTTCCCTTTTCTTACTCGATATTCCTCTCTCTATGCAGCCCAGCATTCTTCTGGCTTTTGCTATCGCCTTGTCACATTGTTTCGCCGACTTCAGATCATTAGACACTATCACCCCAAGGTCTCTCTCCTGCTCCGTGCACATCAGCCTTCCCCCCCCCCCCCCCCCCCCCTCCATCGAATACAGTTCATTCGGATTTCCACTCCCCATATGCATGACTTTGCACTTCTTGGCATTGAATCTCAGCTGCCATATCTTCGACCACTCTTCCAGCTTCCTTAAATCCCGTCTCATTCTCTCCACTCCTTCCAGCGTGTCCACTCTGTTGCAGATCTTAGTGTCATCCGCAAATAGACAAACCTTACCTTCTATCCCGTCCGCAATCTTGCTCACAAAGATATTGAACAGGACCGGTCCCAACACCGATCCTTGCTGTACACCGCTTAAAACCGCTCTCTCTTCAGAGAGTGTTCCATTTACCATCACACATTGTCTTCTGTCCGTCAACCAGTTTGCAATCCAGGCCTCCACCTCGGCACTCACTCCTAAGCTTTCTCATTTTATTCACCAGTCTCCTGTGTGGAACCGTATCAAAAGCTTTGCTGAAATCCAAGTAGATGACATCGAGCGCTCTTCCTTGATCCAATTCCTTGGTTACCCAGTCAAAAAAGTCAATCAGATTTGTCTGACAGGATCTTCCCCTGGTGAATCCATGCTGCCTCTGGACCAGCAGTTCTCTGGACTGTAGATAGTTCACTATTCTCTCTTTCAACAGTGACTCCATTACTTTTTCCACCATATGGATGCGATATCGATAATAGAGACTGTGGGCCAGATTTTAGTACCTACGCGCGGGCGTAGATTTGTGCGCGCGCAACCCAGCGAGCACAAATCTACGCCGATTTTATAACATGCGCGCACAGGTGTGCACATGTTATAAAATCCAGGGTTGGTACGCGCAAGTGGGTGCACACTTGTGCACCTTGCGTGCGCCGAGCCCTAGGGGAGCCCTGATGGCTTTCCCTGTGTCCTCCAAGGCCGCTCCGAAATCGGAGCGGCCTCGGAGGGAACTTTCCTTCTGCCCCCCCCCCCATCTTCCCCTACCTAAACCCCCCCATACCTTTGTTATGCAAGTTGCGACTGCCTCCAGGCAGGCATAGGATGCATTCGCGTGCTGGCCTAGAGGCCCTATGGAGGCCTCTGGCCATGCCCCCGGGCCGGAACACCCACACCTCGCCCCTTTTTTCAAGCCCTGGGACATACGCATGTCCCGGGGCTTGCTCGCGTCACCAGGCCTATGCAAAATAGGCTCGGCGCGTGTAACCCCCCTTCACACGTAAGGCTTTAAAATCTGCCCCTGTGTGTTCTCCAGAGCAGGACCATAGTGTAAGATAAAACAAAGTCAGATCTTCGTGAAAAATAGGCCCCTGCCATAGCAGATCCCTCTAGACCGCTAATCAGAGAGGAGAGTCCACCAGGAGCTTCCACATATCTGCATTCCACCGCCTCCTGGGCCAATCTAGCACCACCAGAAGCACTAACCCGGTGTGTCTCTCAATCCTCCAAATCATTCTGCCCAACATGAGTCATGGGAAAAAGGCATATAGAAGCTTGCCTTCTTCCAGCCACTCCTGCCTGAGGGCATCAATGCCCAAAGATTTCAGATCTCTCCACCTACTGAAGAAACAAGGAACCTTCGCATTGTGTGATGTCGCCAGCAAGTCTAGAAACAGGAGTCCTAAGCAGCCCACTATGAGCTGGAAACTTAATTTCACAATTCCCATTTTCCTGGATCCAGGAAAATGTTGGGCCGAAAACCGGACGCTCAATTTTGCTGGCGTCCGGTTTCCAAGCCCGTGGCTGTTAGTGGGCTCGAGAACCGATGCCGGCAAAATTGAGCGTCGGCTGTCAAACCCGCTGACAGCCGCCGCTCCGGGTCTAAAGGAGGCGCTAGGGACGCGCTAGCATCCCTAGCGCCTCCTTTTGCCCGTTTATACTGCACCACCTAATTTAAATACAGAATCGCGCGCACAGGCGAGTGGCCTGTGCGCACGCCGGGAGAGCGGGCGTTCATCTGCTCTCCTGCGGACTTTACTGAATCGGCCCAAAGGTCTTCCTGCAATTTATCACAATCTGCTTGTGATTTAACTACTCTGAACAATTTTGTATCATCTGCAAATTTGATTACCTCACTTGTCATATTTCTTTCCAGATCATTTATAAATATATTGAAAAGTAAGGGTCCCAATACAGATCCCTGAGGCACTCCACTGTCCACTCCCTTCCACTGAGAAAATTGTCCATTTAATCCTACTCTCTGTTTCCTGTCTTTTAGCCAGTCTGTAATCCACGAAAGGACATCGCCACCTATCCCATGACTTTTTATTTTTCCTAGAAGCCTCTCATGAGGAACTTTGTCAAATGCCTTCTGAAAATCCAAGTATACTACATCTACAGGTTCACCTTTATCCACATGTTTATTAACTCCTTCAAAAAAGTGAAGCAGATTTGTGAGGCAAGACTTGCCCTGGGTAAAGCCATGCTGACTTTGTTCCATTAAACCATGTCTTTCTATATGTTCTGTGATTCTGATGTTTAGAATAGTTTCCACTATTTTTCCTGGCACTGAAGTCAGGCTAACCGGGCTATAGTTTCCCGGATCACCCCTGGAGCCCTTTTTAAATATTGGGGTTACATTAGCTATCCTCCAGTCTTCAGGTACAATGGATGATTTTAATGATAGGTTACAAATTTTTACTAATAGGTCTGAAATTTCATTTTTTAGTTCCTTCAGAACTCTGGGGTGTATTGCTTTTAGTCTGTTTAAAGAACTATTTTATGAATGTACTATCTGTTACATGCCTTGAACATATGGATATGTGCAGAATACCAGCTTTTAAAATAAGTAAGTCCATGCATCAACTGCTCTTCCAGCTGAGTGAGCTGCAGGTGCCGCCTTTCTCCCATATAATCTGCTGTACCAAGCAAGATAATTTCTCATCCAAACATCAAAGCTGGCAATTGCACCAATATCAATTAAATTGAAAAACACTCATTAGCCATCTGTTTATTTTGTCTTTCCATGTAGTCAAATGTATCAAGTGATCCAGGTTATCCACCCCCTCCCCTGTTTGATTTTATTGTCATCCATAATAAGTGGGTTTCTTTCCTCCAGCTACTGTCATGTCGTAGTGCATTCATGATAGTATAATTACTGCTTTAGACTTCCTGGGCACATATGAAACTAAGGTGAGATCCTCATCAAAAACAAAAATGGATGAGAATTTCTGTCTTGGGATCAGGCTCTATTTCATTTGTAATGTCAGCCTTTTTTCTTCTGATGATGCCTAGGTAGGTCAGGTTTTCACTTAGCAGTTTGTCTGCTAAGTATGTGCTGGTGAAAAAGCTATCACCCACAGCATTCTTTGATGAATTTTACCAGGACTGAAGCAGATTTTGTACAACTGTTCTTCTCCAGCTTATTTGCCCAAGTAGATACGCCATTCTGGGTTGTGAGATGTTACCACATTACAGCACCATACATTTTGATGCCATATTTTGAAGGTTTGCTGGACATATATGACCTAAAGCAGTAGTCCCCAACCCTGTCCTGGGGGCCCACCAGCCAGTCGGGTTTCCAGGATATCCACATTGAATATGCATGAGAGAAAATTTGCATGTTATGGAGGCAGTGCATGCAAATTTTCTCTCATGCATATTCATTGTGGATATCCTGAAAACTTGACTGGCTGGTGGGCCCCCAGGACAGGGTTGGGGACCACTGATCTAAAGGGACAGTAATCCATGAAAGCTACCAGCTGCTTATCCATAGTCAGGTGTATGCATTGCCATCTATTTGGACTGCAAAAACCCAAGGAAGCAAAGCAGTAGTATAAGGTGGTGAGTAGGGCCAGATAGGGCCTGAGGAAGTACTAGGCAAGCTAGGTCTGGGCCTAGGACACTGGCCATTGGGGGGGGGGGGGGGGGGAAGCCACTTCAAGAGGCAGAATTTTGAGGTGGCAAAAAGTGCCCCTTCAAAATTCTGCCCAGCCCCCGCCTCACCCTGCCTTCCTCCCAGTCGTGCCACCCTCCCGCCCCCCACCCCCAACACTCACAAAAACCCCTGGTGGTCCAGTGAGGGGGGCCGGGAGTGATCTGGTACTCCTGGGCCGTTGGCTGCCACTAACCAAAATGGTGCCGGTAGCCTTTAGCCCCTACCATGTGACAGGGGCCGGCTAATGGCACTAGTAGCCCCGGTCATACGGTAGAAACTAAAGGTCACCGTTGCCATTTTGGTTAGTGGCAGCTGATGGCCCGGGAGTGGCAGATCCCTCCCGAGCACCCCGCTGGACCACCAGGGGTTTTCGTAGTCTTAGGGTGGGGTGGGAGGGGGGCGGGGTTATTTTATTTAAATTTGAGGGGGTGGCGGCATGTGGTCCCCACCCTTTGAGGTAGGAGTCAGGGCTGCGACCGGGGACAGGACAGGGTGGTGTCGGCGCGACCGGTGAGGGGGTGGGGGAGGGACAGTACAAGGCAGAAGGTGCCTGGGGCACCTAATCCCCTTGCACCAGCCTTGGGGCCAGAGGCATGGGAGGCTCTCCCTTCTCTTTCTATCCCTTCTTCTATCCCTTCTCTTACCCCTTCTCCTCTCCCTTCTCCTATCCCTTCTTACCCCCTCTGCCTTCTCCTGTCCTTCTTATCCACCTCTCCCTTCTCCTCTTCCTTCTCAGCTCCCTCTCCCTTCTCTTATCCCTTATTATCCATCTTCTTCTCTCCCTTCTTCTGACCTTACTCCTCTTCCTTCTTTTACCCCTTCTCCTCTCCATTCTCACCTCCCTCTCCCTTCTCCTTTGCCTTCTCCTAACCCTTATCCATCTTCTTCTCCCCTTCTCTTACCCCTTCTCCTCTCCCTTCTTATCCACCTCTCCCTTCTTCTCTCCCTTCTCTTACCCCTTCTGCTGTCCCTTCTCCTATCCCTTCTTACCCCCTCTCCCTTCTTATTCCTTATCCCTTCTCCTCTGCCTTCTACTATCCCCTCTGCCTTCTCCTCTCCCTTCTCCTGCCACTTCTTATCCAGCTTTCCCTTCTCCTCTTACCCCTTCTCCTCTCGCTACTCTTACCCCTTCTCCTGGCCCTTCTTATCCAACTCTCCCTTCTTACTACCTCTCCATTCTCACCTCCCTCTCCCTTCTTCTCTGCCTTCTCCTCTGCCTTCTTATCCATCTTCTTCTCTCCCTTCTTCTGTCCCTTCTCCTCTCCCTTCTTATCCAGCTTTCCCTTCTCCTCTTCCTTCTCTTACCTCTATTCCTCTCCCTTCTCCTCTCCCTTCTTACTCCCAATCCCTTCTCCTGGCCCTTCTTATCCAACTCTCCCTTCTTACTACCTCTCCATTCTCACCTCCCTCTCCCTTCTTCTCTGCCTTCTCCTCTGCCTTCTTATCCATCTTCTCTCCCTTCTTGTCGCTTCTCCTTTCCCTTCTTACCCCTTCTTCTCTCCCTTCTCATATCCCTTCTTATCCAGCTTTCCCTTCTCTTCCTTCTCTTACCTCTATTCCTCTCCCTTCTCTTACCCCTTCTCCTCTCCCTTCTTACCCCCAATCCCTTCTCCTGTCCCTTCTTATCCACCTCTCCCTTCTCTTCTGCCTTCTTCTCTCCCTTCTCCTGTCCCTTCTTATCCACCTGTCCCTTCTCCTCTTCCTCTTACCCCTTCACCTCTCCCTTCTTACCCCCACTCCCTTCTCCTGTCCCTTCTTATCCACCTCTCCTGTCTCCTCTTCCTTCTCCTCTCCCTTCTTACCCCATCTCCTGTCCCTTCTCCTATCCCTTCTTACTCCCTCTCCTTTCTCCTATCCATTTTAACTCTCTCTCCCTTCTCCTACCCCTTCTTATCCACCTCTCCCTTCCCCTCTTCCTTCTCTTAACCTTTCTACTCTCCTTTCTTCTCTCTCTTATCCTGTCCCTTCTTATCCAGCTTTCCCTTCTCCTCTCCCTTCTCTTACCCCTTCTCCTGTCCCTTCTTATCCATCTCTCCCTTCTCCTCTCCAACTCTCCCTTCTCTTCCCCTTTCTCCTATCCCTTCTTCTCTTGCTTCTCCTGTCCTTCTTATCCAGCTTTCCCTTCTCCTCTTCCTTTTCTTACCCCTCCTGTCCCTTCTTATCCACCTCTCCTGTCTCCTCTTCCTTCTCCTCTCCCTTCTCTTACCCATCTCCTGTCCCTTCTTACTCCCTCTCCCTTCTCCTGTCCCTTTTACTCCCTCTCCCTTCTCCCATCACTTTTTACTCCCTCTCCCTTCTCCTCTGCCTTCTCCTATCCTCTTATCCACCTTCTCCTCTCCCTTCTTCTGTCCCTTCTTATCCATCTTCTCTACCTTCATCTGTCCCTTCTCCTGTAACTTCTTAACCACCTCTCCCTACTCCTATCCTCTCTTACTCCCTCTCCCTTCTCCTCTGCCTTCTTCTCCCTTATCCACCTCTCCCTTCTCCTCTTCCTTCTCTTACTCCTTCTGCTGTCTCTTCTCCTATCCCTTTTTACCCCCTCTTCCTTCTATCTCTTTTTACTTCCTCTCCCTTCTCCTACCCTTTCTTATCCACCTTCTCCGCTTCCTTCTCCTATCCCTTCTTATCCATCTCTCCCTTCTCCTCTTCCTTCTTACCCATTCTCCTCTGCCTTCTCCTATCCTTTCTTATCCATCATCTTCTCTCCCTTCTTCTGCCCCTTCTCATCCACCTCTCCCTTCTCCTCTTCCTTCTCTTACCCATTCTACTCCTATCCCTTCTTATCCATCTTCTCCTCTCCCTTCTCTTACCCCTTCTCCTGTCCCTTCTTATTCACCTTTCCCTTATTACTCACTCTCCCTTCTTCTGTCCCTTCTTATCCACCTCTCCCTTCTCCCTTCTCCCCTCTCCTGTCCCTTCTTATTCACCTCTCCCTTCTCCTCTCCCTTCTTATTCCCCTCTCCCTTCTCCTGTCCCTTCTTATCCACCTATCCCTTCTCTTCTGCCTTCTTCTCTCCCTTCTCCTGTCCCTTCTCCACCTCTCCCTTCTCTTACCCCTTCTCCTGTCCCTTCTTATCCACCTCTCCCTTCTTACTACCTTCTCCATTCTCACCTCCCTCTCCCTTCTCCTCTGCCTTCTTCTGTACCTTCTCCTCTCCCTTTGCCTGGCCCTTCTTATCCAACTCTCCCTTCTACTCTTCCTTCTCTTACCCCTTCTTCTCTCCCTTCTCCTGTCTTCTTATCCAGCTTTCCCTTCTCCTCTCCCTTCTCTTACCCCTTTCTCCTATGCCTTTTTCTGTCCCTTCTCTCCCCTGCTCCCTTCTATCCCTTTCCCTTCTCCTGTCCCTTCTTACCCACCTCTCCCTTCTCCTGTCCTCTCACATCCCTCTTCCCTTCTTCTGTCTCATCTTCTCTCCCTTCTCACGTCCCTCTCCCTTCTTCTGTCCCTTCTTACCCCTTCTCCTCTCCCTTTTCTTTCTCCTGTCCCTTCTCACTCCCTCTCCCATCCCTTTCTCCTCTGCCTTCTCTCCCTTCTTACCCCTACTCCCTTCTCCTCTCCCTTTTTCTGTGCCTTCTCCTATCCCTTCCTACCCACCTCTCCTGTTTGTCACATTTTCTTTCCCTTCTTACATCCCTCTCCCTTCTCCTGTCCCTTATCCACCTTCTCTCCCTTCTATCCTTTATCCACCTTCTCTCCCTTCTTCTGTACTTTCTTCTCTCCCTTCTTACCCCCTCTCTCTTCTCCTCTCCCTTCTTGTCCCTTCTCCTGTTCCTTCTCCTGGCCCTTCTTATCCAACTCTCCCTTGTCCTGTTCCTTCTTCTCTCCCTGCACTTGGGCCGTAATAGTCATAGACCTTAAAGCACATGCACTCTTTATATCCATGTGATTCCTTCACCGTAACTGACTCAAAGTTAAAGGGACAATTAATCTAGGAAAATTTTCTACCTCACAACCCCTCCCTCAGCTCCCCCCCCCCCCCCCCCCCACACACAGACAGCAAATCCCTACCTCAGATATCTGAACACCCACTTTTTCTGCCCTCTCCCCCTGTGCCTTTTGGATACTCACCGTGCACCCATCCTCTCCCCTCCCCTGGCTGGAAGAAGGCTCACATCTTACCTGTGGAGTACCATAGATCTTATGGGGTCAATTCTTTTATTTGTCTCCCCCCCCCCCCTGACTGTCAGAAGGATCATAATCTTACCTGTGGAGTACCATAGATCTTATGGGGTCAATTCTTTTATTTGTCTCCCCCCCCCCCCCCCCCCAAATCCTCCTTCCCACCCTGTCCTTTTTGTAACAAAACAAAGTCACGGAAAAGCACAATAATATAAAAGGGCACTGTCAGAGCATTCCACTGAAAAATACCATTTTTTGTATGAATGCTTCAATTTTTTTCCTGGCCTTTCACATCACACTGCCCAACCACTCTTATAGAGAGGATGTATTCCTGTATGGGAGGCCATGTAGCTATGCATCTACTAGGTGGCAGTGACAAGGGCCACTTTGATGATGAGAGCCATTCAGGAGAATGACCTCCAGTTTTAAATTCTACCCCTTAATTTTTGGGGGGGAATAGAACATTTTTTAATCATTGAACTTTTTATTCAACAGATGTTTTGAAATATTTTATTGGTGTTTGGGGAAATTTTCAATATTCTATTCATTAACTGGTTTGACATTTTTTTTATGAATAAGATTTTAATATTATGATTGTTTTATATTTCTTGATTTTATTTATTGTTTTATGAAGAATGGTATTCTGTTTTTCCATTGTTGCTCTGCATATAGTTGCTGGCTTGTTGTGGGTTCCAGTTCAGTTCTTCTCAGCTCGTTTGCTTGTAATTTCTGATCTCTTTATTCTGTATTTGGTCAGGGTCTCTGTGTTGTGCATATGTGACCAAGGTGAGGTATTTTGCTGGCATGTTATTTCTGTGTAGGGATCTATAACAGCCTGGTATCCAAATAAGAGTTTTATTGGTGTTCTAGGGCCTGGTGTAATTTGTGCAGTGTTGCCTTTTCATAGATAAGGTTGTTAGGATTGTTTTGGTATGAGAGGTTACTATATTGTAATGGTAATTGCATTTATTCATGGCTTTTTGAGGGCCAAGCCCATAGCCAACATGCATTACAAAAAATCAATTCCATAGGAGTTCCAAGTGTCTTTTTTTGCAGAGTTTTCTGGTTGGCACCACAGCAGTGCATGTAAATATAATATGCAAGTTGTAAGTGATATTTTTGCCTCTGAAGACTATACTTTTGAATGTTCTTTGTCATGTACAATTTGGTATAAATGCATAATTTAAATTGTCTGCATCTGTAAAGGGTGTGGGAGTGTGTGTGTATGTGGGTGTGGAGTTTGTGCAAGGCTGTACGGTTTGCCTAGGATACCTAATACCCTTCCCTATCCATGGTTCTGGGGGGGCGTGTCACTTTTTAGAAATACAGATTGCTGGAGGGAGGAGGTTTTTATTTGATGTGCCTGGGCCACAGACCAAATGAATCGGGAGGGGGCGGGCAGCACAGTAATTGTTTGCATAGGGCAGCAAAAAAGCCAGCACAGGCCCTGTAAGGGGACTTTAGTTTCTAGTGTGCTATTCAGCAGTGAGCAGCCTCAGGAGGCAGCACGAGATAATCATCCCCTGGGGAAGAGCAGTGCCTTGGCCTTTTCTCTCTGGTCCACTCTCAACACCAGCCCCAGCTACTGCAACGGGGTGGCATTACTGTCCCAGGTTAAAGGAAAAGCAGTATCAAAAGGTGCATCTGGGAAAGGATTGCCCTGAATTATGTTAAACTAAGTAAAGTATATAAACTAAACATACGTTGTTTACAGTGAGGTGCCATGCACACCATCATGGACTGACATAAGCAGTTACCAACCGTGACATCAGATCACAATGAAATGCTACCAAGATAAAGGAAGGGGATAACTGGAACTTGTGGGATAGAAAACAAAGGGGCAAGTCCTTCGTAAACTATCAGAATACTGCAAAAACAAATAAAATACCCAAGGCCATCCATTTCTACAACCATCATTTTATTTGTTATGGAAGAATTCCCACTAGTATTTACATAGTGCAAAAAAGCTATTACTCCAAGATGCATGGTAGACATATTATCCTTCATATAGCAAAAAGAAAAAAAAAAAACAAACAACTTGTGTGTTTTAAGGACTCCACTAGGAAGAAGTATTTCAGTCTTTTTAAACCTTGACTGGACTGCATCATCATCAAATATAACACATTAAATTACATATTAGTAGAGATCAGAAACTACTATATTGTTAGAAAAGGAACACACCAATACACAACAATTTATGAACAGTGAAAGGTGAGCTATGCCCACTGGTAATGTATTAGCTTTATAACGAGTATGAATTTCAAGTTAGGTAGAACTGATATAATGTCTTAAGTACAGGAGCAGAGTGAGGAGGGAAACAGTACACAACGAAAGCTTCTCTATGGCTGGCTGCTCATTCATTTGTCTTTCATTGCTAAATGTATTTCACGTCATTTGTTTTCAAAGTCATCATTTAAATATTTCAAACTACCATGTTAATTAGTTGGCACAACTTCACAAAAAATACTTTCAATGACAGTTTGTAAATAACACCAACTTTTCCAACCATAATACTTTTTGCATAAATATCTTTTAAAGTCATGTTTTACTCAGGTTTAAGTACAAGAATTGGCATTACACGTATTCTGCATACAAGACTTTGCTGACATAAAACATCAGCCGTCTTCCATCTGGTAAAAGGGAAATTATACTAGTGCATTATTTAGACATAACAGAAAAGCTTCATTTTTAAACAAAAGAACCAACAATTCATGTTTCCAACATTTTTTCTCTTTTTACATAACTAAGATACAGAATGAAGTCACCGACACATTCTAGTCAAGTTCATCTTAAGCCGGTTTCTTATAAAAGCTTCCTTACTGTCCCTATTTTACACCCATCTTTTCATACTTCCTAGCAGATTTAAATCCACTGCCTTTTTATTCCATTCTATACTGTAATTTTTTTTTATGTCTAGTATAAGGTACTAATGAAAAATCTGTATCCTCTCTCTTTCCTTTAGTACATCAGATTTAGCTGATGTGAGGAGAAAGAAGATTCGGATTTCATTCAGCTAGGTTGATTCTGTGTAGCCTTTGGCCGCAAACAAACATTGCTTGGTCATTATATTAAGCAACCATGTCTTGACAGAGGGCATTCATGTACTCCATATTATAGCCTCAACTCTATCATGCCGTTTAAAGCTGAACACCTCCATCAGTTTTAAGAGCTCTGGCAGATGTCACCAACAGCCTATGTCAGAATTTAAAGAGTTTCAGCATTAAAGAACTATCATGCTTTCCTAATAAACATATTTGTCTATACACTCCAACATTAATTTGTAAAGTATTTTAAATTAATCATATTGCACCACCCACACAAATTCCTGTAAAGAGTAGCAGGCTGTCCTGATGAAAACACTTTTTACTTGACTATACAAAAATCAATGCAGCAAAAAAAAAAAAATCCAACCATGATATTATGCACTTCTATTTGTTTTGATTATTCCAGTAAGATACTAAACTATTAAAAACTAGGGGTGTTCTTTAAGTTCTGTTTTCAAAAAACAGAAGCCTAGAAGTGATAAACTGTCTGCAAAAAATTCCCCTTTGACTCTTAAGATTGCTTTGTCTTCGGTTTGGGACATGCAAGTTGGGTTACAAGCAATTATACCCTGGCAGGCATTAACTAAAAAGAAGAATGCCTTCAATTAACACTTCTGTCTCTAAAATAAAAACATGCTTTATACAACTATGTTTTAAAGTAGAATATTAGCCCAGTATTAACATGTAGGAGAAACTACATCTTTACAAACTGTATAGAGTACAATGGCATATTTCTATGATTTGTACTGCAGGTGTTCACAGGATCAGGAGTAACAATGAATTATAACTTTTACATACGGTACAAGTGGTCAACCTCTATCAGTGGTAAATAAGAAAGCAAATACAATGTTCTAACATTACAAGGGACATCCTGGGTTTCACAACTGGCTCACTTTCCACATTATTTAGCTATGTCAAGCTCTGTCACTGTCACTTAAAGCTAGCAATAACCTGATACTCCATCATTAACCCTCAAAACACTATCAACAACTTTTTTTTGATTCACTACTTGGATGGTAGGTGCCTTGTTTTCTAAATCCTTTGTATGTGTCTTCTCCTGTGAGCAAATTAAGAAAGGTAAAGAAAATAACCATAACCTGAATCATATTTACACTTAATATAAGTAGACTGAAAATTAACCAACCATAGCATCTTAATGTAAGAAATGTTTAAAAAGAAAAGAGTGGGGGGGGGGGGGGGGGAGAATAAATGGCAGTTTAATTTCAAGAGAGATAGAAAGGTAAAAGATTAGAAACTTGATAATGCTATTACACCAGGGTCAAGCATTATTTGAACTACTGAGCCTGAATTATCAAAATGAACTTTACAACAAATGTTTTGTATGTTTCCTCTTCTTAATGGCAAGTTTTGTCAGTTTAAAATGCCCATTTCCTAAAGATAGCAGAAGACTGTTAAGACCTGCCCTACATGGTCTCCAGCCATCACTCCTCACCTTTGCACTCCTGTAAATGCTTCTTCCTTCTGTCTAGGAAACTAGCTCCAGTAAGTTTAAAAAAAAAAAAAAAGCAATCCTCTTTCAGGAAATGCAGTCAACACAATGAAACTTTGGACAAAGACTAGTTTAGCCACAATTATCAAAAGTATTATTTACAAAGACAAAGCAAGCTCAGTCTTTACATTAGCCCTTGAAAGAGGCTTTTCATAACAACTCTGCCCAATTAAAAACACATTTCTTGTGATCAAAATGTCTCCTCTAGGATTCATACGTGGGATTCAACAAACCTAATTCTACAGGAATCATCCTTCGATATTTTGATCTATTTTGGCCACTTTAACCATTTGCTTAGCAAATTCTCCTTTGTCTGTAATAGTACTCATGTTATCATGTAATGCACATTTGTGTGTTTCAAAGTTACAACAAAGAAAAAATATTTGAATCCCCTCTCTTCCCCCACCCAAGGCTTCTTGGTTCTTGTTTGTTTTTTTTTTATTCCTGCTTTAGTCAGTATAAGACTTTTGTATCTTTTCTGGAGCTACTGCCTCATTTCCATCCTGAAGAGCCACCCTTCTTATATATAGAAATCTACCATCTCTCAGTGTGACTGTCCAGACAGATTCCAAGATGAAAGTGAACAAGTTCAAAGCATTTAGCAATTTCAGCCTTCTTTTCTCTGCAGACTGCCATCCAATAGTCACTATAACAAAGCTTAGATTTGCTACACTGTTGAAACTTTTTTCTCTCCATCTACCAATGACCCTCATTTTATTTTGCAGAAATAAACACAGTACCCTTTACTGTGAAAAGCGAATAGCAGGGCAGCATAACAATAAAGAGTTTAGAAAATGGGCACAGACACACTTCCATCTTCTCTGGTTGCATAAAGCGAATTCTGATTCATAGAAAAGCATTTTAAAGCACCAGCCCTGACACATTTTAGATGATTCAATTGGTAATTAAACAAGATCATTACTGTCACCCTGTTTCATTCTCATTTTTAGTTGAGAACAGAGGAAAAATAGGTGTTTAAAGCCTATGCCACTTAATCCTCCCAACACATATAAATCAATGTCAATCAAGGCAATGTTCTGTCAACACCAATCAGAACCCCATGTCAGTTTTACAAGCATAGGTGTAAAGCATGAAATCAGCGTGAACAGCTGAAGAGCTATCCTGGGAAAGATTTTTTTTTTTTTTTTTTTTTAAACGAGGCACATAGCCATAATAAAAAAAAAAAATACATATATTTATCTACCTTTACAAAACGACAAATAATGAAGAGACTAACGAACAAGACCAAGAGAGGAAGCATCTGGCTCAAGATACCAGTGAGCTGAAATTTTAAGTGATCTAGATAGTGCTACTAAGTTTAAAAAAATATTTCTCAACTAATGCTCTTGTATTTGTGATTTTTGTTGTTCTATTTTAAAACAAAAGTTAAATTAGTCTATTCTACTGCAATTTACATTAGCACTAGCAGCTTTCTCCAAAATGCAAACCCCTGTATGCCAATTAAAAAGCCGCCATCATGGTTAAATAAAATACTATGTACAAATGTTCCTTAAAATCCTCTTTTCCCTTCTTTTGCTCACACAAAATGTCTTTTAAAGTGAAGCAGACAGATCTGTGTTTTATGTCCTAGCCTAGAAGTTCTCAACAGCAACAAACTGGCCTGGTTTTCAGGATGTCCACAAAGAATATATCTCAGATCTGCAGACACTTGGTTCAAGAACTGGGTTTGTTTGCATATCTTGGTTATTCTAAAACAGCAGACCTATTCAGAGCCCTCTGTTACTGGGAATTGAGAACCCCTGCCCCAAAAATGATATACAGACCATGTGGAACCTCGGAGTATCCAAGCCCATTAATATTTATAACCTTCAGCTTAAATACTTTCATATAATTAACATCACATTTTTAAAGAATTTAGCTTAAAATCACTCATAATTAGTTTTTTCCTATAAAAATGTAAAACTATGCAAGAAATGACTATTAAACATTTGCGTAAAGCAACTGTCACATGGATCCTGTTTCCAGGCAACTGAAGCTCCAGTATGTTGAAAATTTTGCATGTAGATATAGAATTTTTCACATAAATTCCCAAAAAAGAATAAAAAAACCCCATTATCCTCCTGATTTAAAAAAAAAAGATGACTTTAGAAATGGCATTGTGGTTTTTCAATTTTTGCCTTCATTCTTTAAGAAATGCATTTACCATTGATGATACTGAAAATCAAAGAGTGTGTAAAACATCCAATACCACCATGGAAATACCTTAAAACCAGTTAATTTACAGTTAATAATCGCTGACAACTGCACAAACCAGAAACTGGTATAAAATTTACAGATAAAGTGAAAAAATATTTTGGACTTTCATAAAAGTTTTGTTTTCGCAATTTCTAATAAAACGCCACCTACATGAAAAGTCTTTCATCCAAGTGCAGCTTCCGCAACATGTGAACGAAGCCACAGACTACGCCTGGAAATGAGCTTTAATGCTAATTGAAAGACCATCACTAGTTTTTACGGAAACAAGTAATAAAGAGAGCTATAAAAATATTTTTGTCAATTAAATACAGGTATTAATATTCAACAGTGCAAAATATTGAGATGAAGCCTATAAGGTAATAGCCAAAACCCTTTCTTGAGTTAATTTTCCACATTTTAAAAATTTCCAGAAGTTTATTTATTTATTTATAGTTTATAACCAGAATCAGAGTGCTCTTTATTCAGGGATGTGCCACTGGGAGGTTTTTCTGTGGGGCACTGCTTTCGTGCTTATCAGCTGTCCATTCCTCGCTGTCATTTCTTGGGTCTACCTGTTCAGGAGTTTCGGCCTCGTCCTCTTCACTCTGTTCAGCATTATCCTCCTCTGCACTATTAATGATTTTGCCGAGCTGAAGGGTTTCCATAGTTCTTTGGGTCTCGGAGACCCAGGACTGAATGCGACTGTTCAGCTGCACCTCTACGGATATGGGTTCATGGGTGTAATCATCATCACCGTCGCCGTCATCTTCTTCTTCTTCTTCTTCTTCAAGCATTCCTGGTACCAGAGTACTAGTGGTACTGGTCATGGAAGAATTTAAAATATCCCTGCAGCTGCCATCCAAAGACCCTGTTTCGGTACTTTGTTGCGAGGCCCATTCCAGGTTGTCATCTGGTTTCATCCCCTCTTTGTCAGCTGGTGTTGATTTCCCAAGGTTTGCAGTTGAGGTAGTGTTAGTAGTGGCCATTAGCGATGTTTGTTTATTGACAGCAGCTTTCTCAGTTGGAGGGTTCCCAGACTTTTCTGGTGTAGCAGTCCTGCATAAGGCTTCTTTATCAATTTCAGATGTTTCTAATGCATCTGAAGTTTCCACCATTTTTCTCCAATTGGTTTCTGTGAATGACAAAACAGACCACTATTGCTCAGGCAAAACATGTCCAGGATATCATTTTAAAAGATTTTCATATTTTCAAATTTCCAATATTCCTAATTTATAAGAAATCTACAATACAAACTTTACATGAATGTCTTCAGTACAGAGTAATACAACAAGGAGATACAGAAGGCTGAGCCAGGAATTAGAGAAAACACTAAACTTAGCCAACATGTACCTAGATATAATAAAACTTCTTCTAAACCAAATGGAACTAGTTATCAATATAGAGAAAACTGAATTCTTACACCTTGAACGAACAAACATAACGATAATTCAGAACCCAATTACACTCAATATCAACCAAAAGATACAACTAGCTGAGAAAGTATGAAACCTGGGAGTGATAATCAATTCAGAACTAAATATGAAACATTTCTCAAAATGTAAGAGAGGGATACGCCAAACTTATGACTCTTAGGAGACTAAAACCGCTACTAACGCCTACCAACTTCCACTCTGTGTTACAAGCCTTAATCTTTTCCAGTACTGACTACTGTAATGCCCTACTACTGGGCCTACCATATACCACAATAAGACCACTACAGATACTACAAAACACAGCTGCAAGAAGTTTAACTGGTAAAAGTAGAAGAGAACATATCACCGAAACTTTACTAGAACTACACTGGTTACCCATTGAACAAAGAATACAATACAAGACTTTATGCACCATACATAAAGTAATACACGATGAAAAAGCAGAGTGGCTGAACACAGCCCTCCACGTACATACCCCCCACAGAAACCTGAGATCAGCAAACAAAGCACTGCTAACTATTCCCTCAGTTAAGACGGCCAGACTAACTCAAGTAAGGGATAGGGCCCTATCCCTAGCAGGACCCCCAATATGGAACAATATGCCATTAGAAATCAGACTGCAAAGAAACATAAAAACCTTCAGAAAAAGTTTAAAAACATGGCTATTTAAGCAAGCATACCACAAAGAGAATTGAGAGGAGAACCCAGGGAAATGTTGGCTGCGGTCAGTCAAACTCCCACGCACACACACCTTTTTTCTTAATGCGTGTGTTTCATTTTTATACTCTAATTCTCTTTTATCTTTAAACAACAAAGAACTAGTCAAGTAACACTTTATCTTAAAGCTGAGACAGAGAAAACTGGACATGACTTATAACACCCACCAAATATTATTTGTTATGAAACTATGTTACAGTATTTTTTATGGCACCTGTTTAATTGTTAGAACTCTAGACACTCTATACAAAATATAGTTATGTGCCCTATTGTGAACCGTTGTGATGGCATCCGCTTAACGACGGTATAGAAAAGATTTTAAATAAATAAATAGATAGATAGCAAACCGCTAAGTGCTGGACAATCCAGACAGTCCACTATTATTTTTTTTTTTTTTAGGACTTCCAAGATTGTTTGCTGAAATGTTTGTTTAATAATAATCAAAGTTTAATTACTGATAAATGAAGCAATGTAGCACTCTTTCAAAAAAACAAACAATATGTTCTTATAAACCAGGCATACACCAAGCCCTCCACTGCCTGGTCAATCTGTGCATGACACTGATTATGTTAACATATGTTAGTAACACACAGCCCGATTTGGAAAAGACTGAGGCACTTTAGAAGTTAGCCACCTAGACTCTTCCTGGTCTCAGCATTTAAATGTAGGTGCCTTAAAACGGGATATGATAAGGGTGTGGCACAATTTTAGGTACTCAGCACTGTACTCCTACACGTAGGTGAGTCAATACCTTTCCTAGCTTAGAAGCCTCTAGGCACCTATATTCAACCATTTAAGGTGCCTTAATTAGAAGTCTTGTTTAGGCACCCATGTTGAGCCTTTCAATTTTCCAAACTGATGAATAAAGGTGCCTAAATAAGGTTCCTAATTAAGGTACCTTAAATGGTTGAATATAGGTGCCTAAATGGACTTGAAGGTGCCTATATAGGTCCACTGAAAAACACTCAATGGGAAAAAAAGGTTACTTTTTGCTTTTCGTGTCTTTAACGTTATGCTAAACTTGTATATTTGGTGCTTTATTTTTTGATTTGGACGTTTTTTTTTCCTGCTCCTTTATCCTTCCAGTTCAGCTAGATCAAGGCTGGGATCTGGTACCATGAGCCTCGGAGAGGTTTCCCTTATTTTCTCTCTTTTTCCAATTTACCTTTTTTTTTTGTTTTTTTAAGTTGTTCATGATTGATATTTTTATGTTTTTTATGGTTCTTTTATGGTATGTGCACTTGTAACCCGTTAAAAGCACATTGGATTGAGCAGGTCAGAAATCTTTTTAAATAAATAAATAAAATACAATACTTTAGTTTAGTCATTGCAGTGATGATTCTCAATCATGGGGGCCTGAATGCAGCCACCAAGTGTCACAATTGTGCAATGACCAACTCCACCGCTCCTGCCCCCACTCACTCAGCATCCCCATGGAAGTGGGAGACCTGAACTGGAAATTAAAATCCAGGTCCTTCCATATGACAATGCACAGCACTGCCATGAGCCCAGGTCAGCTCCTGGTGCTCGATTTATAGCCCCATATCATTCTTACAAAATGACCTACCATACTCCTTCTCGTTCACTTCAGAGATGGGCTCAGAGATGACACTACAGAAAGAGATCGCACTTGCGGCAGAGGGATTGCGAGAATGGCCCATGTGATGGGGAACCTTCTTAACATTTTTCAAGGCTTCTTCAGCCTGCTCCTGCTCCATTGCTGAAACCATCTCTCTGTATGCTTTCCTGGCCTCTTCTGTCAGCGAGACCAACTTATTAAATAGACTCTAAATGTAGAAACAAAGGGTTACTCTATTTTTTTTATCTGACTTTTAAACACAAAGCAAGTTTTTAAAGTCAATTGTTTTGAAATCAGGTCACATTATACATCACCCACCCTCCGTACTCCTTGGTTTTTGAAACTCCTATCTTGTGGGGTAACAGGACAGGACAATTATGAGGAAACTTTACAAGCTCGACAGACAAAGTACCCAGCATCTGCAATTCCTGGGTTGCTGGTTGTCAATGTGGTACTTCCTCAGTTTTCAGAATCGGTAAATAATGGCTTTTGAGTTCCAGTAGAATTAGAGTATTTGGACATTCATGCCACAAGTTCATCACTTCTGAGCTATGAAGACATCTTAGAAACCCAGATGTCATTGACAGATAAAGAGCACTTGGTTAACCCAGTCTGCCTACTGGGCTGCCACAGATTCTTCTTGATCTCTCAAGGAACATTACACATTGAATTACAATAAGCTTTGACATATTGTACCTACAAGCATAATAGTCATCCAGTGCTTGTCACAAGGAGGCCCTGCTTCCAGGGTCAAGCAGGCGAGCTGTGGTCAGAATTTTCAATGTATTCCAAAACTGAACTTCACCAAGTTCAATGGGCATGCATAAGAAGTTACTTTTCCTTTTTTGTTTTAAGGCACTGAAGCCAAACTAATAGTTCCACAAAGTTCTACACTGCTGGCTCAGACTGACCCAGCAAGTTTCTGCTTATTTATTTTTCAGCAAAACAGAGCAACAGAAACCAATCGCCTTTAATTAAACAGCATCCCATTTTGGACTGAATTGCTATGTCTGACAATGGAACAAACAGACTTAATGACATCCATTTAACCTTTGTAATTGCTAAATTTTAGTTTGCATAGCCTTTTTAATGTATTTAAATTTACATATGCATATTGGCTTGTTTTTTTTTTGTTTTTTTTTAATAAGCTTGCCCAGACTCTACCTGAATACTGAAGTGCTAGCTGCAACATTTTCAAGTAGCATCAGGAGATCTTGAGCAAAAATGGCTGAAGGCACAGCATTTCAAACAATGACCTGCAGCAATGATACTGCATCTCCCAGCAGTGTTGTGGCTAAGAACACATCCCCACTCTGCTAATGCTACCACTATTTCATCTTTCTTGCACCGTCAAGGAATCACTGGAAAATCTTTACTTACGTCAGCTCCAGCGTAGTTGAAGATCCCCACAACACTAACAGGAACCAATTTGTTCACACAGCGGCCTAGAGCTTTGCGCCCAAGTGCAAAAACAAAAGGAATTTCTTGTTCCCGTGCCATGGCTATTACATTGTAGAGGGCTTCATCCAGCCCACCTGCAGGAAAGTATTTAAGTGTTCATTTGGCGGAAAGAGAAAAACTGTATAACTACTCAAGTTAAACTCGGATATTCTAACCACAACAAAGACTGCTGTTACTATAAGGAACCTTTTTTTTTTTTTAAAGCTGCTCTGATGTCTAAGAAATACACTCCAGCAATGATAGTAGAAAGAGTACTAGATAAGATAAATCCCTCCTCCCCCGATCAGTCACAATACATAATGACAGACAAATTTGTGCTGGTCATGCTTTCAATTTCAGTAGCATTTACTGCAAATGTTGACTCTGGGTCCTGGAACCATTAGGTATCAACACAGGAGAGTGGGGCTCGATCTTTCTCCAATTTTAAAGTAAAAATTTCCTCTTCTAAAGAGTACTGTGTTCCCAATAGGGAAGGCACAATCCACATCTGCTAGGAGACGGAGAGATACTGAATGGTTGAGGTCACTGCAGGGGTATATCTAGGGTGACGTCATCTTTGAAACCTGACTCCGTCTCCATCTGCTGCAGGGGAGCATATAACCCATTGGTCCTGAGTCCATCTGGCTACACGATAGGAAATGCAAATTTTGACTCTAGGCCCTATTCTAAAAGTTTCCACATTCTGTACTTATGACAAAAAACTTTGATAAAATAAGAGGGCTCATTTTTAAAATAGCAGTGCCACAGACATACTTAATTCTGGCTACATCTTCTACTTCTCTGGAAAGGAAACCAGTCAATTCTTTCCCTCTCCTGTTTCTCAGAATTTGTGGAAAAATACTTTAAACAATACATTTCTAGGAATGCAATTTAAATATGGTCATCAGTGCACTTCTCCAATATGTTCAATTTGTAGCCGCACCTCTCCATTATGGAAGGTGAGCAGGAATGGTCTTAACAAAAGGGATGAGGCTTGGTGTCTAGTGATACCGAGAAAGTGCTGGGTAGAAACAGAGAAAAAAAACACAGCAGCCTCAGACCCTAGCAGGATTGATTAAATAAAGAAAAAAATGCTATACAATTAGGAATTAAATACAGAAAGTTACTTATTGGGCCAGAAAAACATTTTAAATAACTTTTAAACATGACGCCAGAAATCACAGCTGATTTAAGCAGTCAAGTCAAACAGCATAAATCTCAGAAGCCATATTAATCAGAACTTCACCCCAATCACAAATGTATTTGTTGTACTGTACATGATACCAATCTGTAAACAATGCACATTTATAACAATACAGCAAATTCCCATACCTTTTGATTGGATTTTTTCACAATTTGGAGAAATGATTACACACTTGATCTTGTTCAACTTCATGTGTTTGGTGACTTCACGCAAACCCATGACCAGTCGTCTCTTTGTCTTTGCCTTCATTGGATCCTTTTGGTAAACTCGTTCTTGGAAGCTGACAAGCTCTTGCAGAAGCAAAGTCACACATTCATCTATCTCTTTGCTGAGAACCTGGTTACAATACCTGTAGGTTCAGAAAACAAAGATACAACAAATATTTACCTAACATAATATTCACTCGTCCTTCAAAGCACTGAAATACCATGTTATATCAAATTTATATTAGGATACACCACAACACACCACAATTTTGTGTCTTCCTGAGACTGCAATGCAATAGTAAGACAATGCCATACTTTGTTATATCACACAAATTAATCAACAGTTCTTACTCTCTGAATCTCTTGCTGTGTATTTTGGTGATGGCAGAAGCTGCCATTGGACTACCAATGCCTGAACTGGCTGGTGATCCTTGCGACATCGGTGTCATGCAATAGGGAGAGTTCTGACTAGCTGGAGAGAGAGAGGTGTCGCTGGGCACGCTTAATCCAGTTTCTGAAATAAAACAGAAAACAATTATAACAAGTTAAATATCTATAACTATCATTCCTTTCATCATAATAAATAAAGGAAAATTGGTTCTTACCTGCTAATTTTCATTCCTGTACCACCATATATCAATCCAGACTCTGGGTTTTGCCTCCCTGCCACCAGATGGAGACAGAGAAAGTTTCACTGACACTGTACATAACCCAGTGTGCCACCTGCAGTCCCTCAGTATTGACCTGTACCCAAGCCAAGATGAGAGCAACAACCAAACTCCCTTCCCTCCAATGAGCTGGAGGAAGGTAAAGTTGCCCAAAAAGACAATGGAAAACTCAACATAAGTGATCAGCATTGAAAACCTCCAACAACTTCACACTATATACAAAGCAATATTACAGGCGGCAGACTCTCCTTCTCCCTCCACCCCAAGAAAATGGACAGGTCTCTGGACTGATCTGTGGTACTACAGGAATGAAAATTAGCAAGTAAGAACTAATTTTCCCTTCCCTGTATGTACCCAGATCAGTCCAGATTCTGAGTTGTACCCAAGCCTAGCAAAAGTGTGCAACTTCCCAGTAGTCACCCTACAAATTTCATGCAGAGACACCTGTTGTGACTCAGCCCAGGCGGTCACCTGATAACGCATTGAGCGTGCCCCTAAATCCCCCCCCCCTGGAATCTGGCACCCTTTTAGAAATATAAGTCGACTTGATTGCTTCCTTCAACCACCATGCAATTGTACCTTAGATGCTTTACCTCCCTTCTTTGGACCACTCCACAGTACAAAGAGGCAATCCGATCTATGGAAATTAGATACTGCAAGAATGCATGCCTCCCATCTAAGAGTCGAAAGCTCCCCCATGTGAGGCATAGAAGCATCCAAATTCAGAAAAGCTGAAAGTTCCACTGTCTGACTAAAATGGAATGCCAAATGTACCTTAGGCAGAATAGAAGGCACCTGAATCCAACATCTGTAGGCAGGGATCTTGACAAGATCACTCCGAAATTCTCCTGACTGAACAAATAGCCATCAAGAAAACCACTTTAAGAGTCATCCTTAACCATAGCCTTTAGTGGTTCAAACTGAGCCTAACATAATTCTCTAAGGACTAGATTCAAATTCCAAGACGGACAAATGTTAGCACCTGAGGACACAAGTTCTTAGCTCCCCAAAGAAACCATATAATATCCAGATGTGTGGACAGAGGATACCCTTGGCACCTTACCCAAGAGATGTTGATACCTGGACTCTCAGAGAGTTAAAAAACAGTCCCTAGTCCAGAACCTTCTGTAGAAAAGCCAAAATGTTTGATAGCAGATCAGGACTCAATAACTCTCCAAATTCACACATATTTCAAGGATGTAGAAGGTCACCTGGCCTACAATAAGGTGGAAATAGCTGCTTCGGAATATCCTCTCCATCTCAGTCATCTCCTCTCAGAAGCAAAGCCGTGAGACATAAGTGAGTCACCTGACCCAAAATTATTGGGCCCTGGTGAAGAAGTCTCGAGCAATGTATGAATCTCAGCGGCCTGTCTATGGCCATGTTGATCAGATCTGGGAACCATAATTGACGTGGCCACTCTTGAGCTACCAGGATCATGTTGCCCGGATGTTTTTCTATCCACTTTAATCCCTTGTCCACCAGAGGTCATGGAGGGAAGACAAAGAAGAATTCCTCAAGTCCACGGCAGCAACAGAGCATCAATTCTATGTACATCAGTTTTTCAATCCCATCACATACAGCTCTTTTGGATTACTGCATCCCAGATACATGACTCTGCACTTCTTGGTATTTAATCCTGGCTGCCAAATCTTTGACTACTGTTCAAGCTTTCTTAAATCACTTTTCATTCTCTCACTTCCTTCAGGCATATCCACTCTGTTGCAGATCGTAGTATCATCTGCAAATAGACAAACTTAACCTTCTATCCCTCCCACAATGTCGCTCACAAAGATATTGAATAAAACCAGTCCCAATACCGATCTTTGTGGCACTCCACTTATCATGGTTCTCTCTTCAGAATAGGTTCTCTCTTCGCACTACTTTATTTTTTTCGTTGTAATGTATTCGTTGTAATGTATTCCCCAGTTACCTGTTCCAAGTTTATCTCCCTGTTCGATGTAACCGCATTCTTACATGCATGTTAATGTTATAATGTAAACCGAATTGATATGTAACATTGCTACATGAATTTCGGTATATAAAAATGTTAAATAAATAAATAGGTTTCATTTACCATTACACGCTGTCTCCTATCAGTCAACCAGTTTGTAATCCACCTTGATGCTCACTCCCAAGCTTCTCATTTTATTTACAAGCCTCCTTTGCGGGACAGTATCAAAAGATTTGCTGAAATCCAGGTAGAACACATTGCACACTCTTCATCGATCAAATTCTCTAGTCACCCAATCAAAAAAAAAAAACATCAATCAGATTTGCCTGTCAGGACCTTCCCCTGGTGAATCCATGCTGCCTTGGGTCCAGCAACTTACCGGATTGTAGATAGTTCAGTATCCTTTCCTTCAGCAGCATTTCCATTAATTTTCCCACAACTGAGGTGAGGTTAACCAGACTGTAGTTTTCAGCCTCCTCTCTGCTCCCACTCTTATGAAGTAAGACCACAACCACTCTTCTTCAATCTTGCGGCAGCACTCCCATTTTCAGGGATCTATTGAATAGGTATTTCAGCGGACCTGCCACCACATCTCTAGAGTTCCCTCAGTATCCTGGGATATACCTCATCTGGCCCTCATGGCTTTGTCCGCTTTCAGTTTTTCTATCTTTGTCATACATTTTCTTCTGTAAACATAGTTGTGTCTACTCCATTCCCTTCTACGATCTTCTCCACCAGCAATGGTCCTTCGCCAGGGTCTTCTTTAGTGAACACCGAACTGAAGTATTTATTTAATATTTCTGCAGCTTCATCTCTCTCCACACATTGCTCCTTGTCACCTTTCAATTTTACTATACCACTTTGGGCTTCGCTTCTTTCTCTCATATCTCTGAAAAATGTTCTGTCACCTTTCTTCCACTTGACCTTTTGCTTTTCTTATTTCTTTCTTCGTTTCCCTCAGTTTCACCAGGATTCTTCCCTGTGTTCCTCTTTTTGGGAACTTTTAAACTTCCTGAACACTGATCTTTTTGCCCTTATGTTTGCAGTCACCTCCTTTGAGAACCAAATGGGCCGGCACCCCTTCATTGGGAAGGCTTAGTAGAGGTGAAACTGTGGGAGGCGCCACCAGGCTGAGGTCGCCTGCCACCTCGTCAGTGTCTGCCAGGAAGCAAAGGAAGCAATCCTCCCGGCACGAAAACGGCGCAGACCCCATAAACGTCCTCGAAAGGTGCCAGAAAAACGGGAAGCTCTGGGTTTGTCCTCCGGGAGTTTGTAAACCTTAGTCTCCCAGGTCTTTAATAAGTTGCTCCAGCTGTTCACCAAACAGCAGCTTACCTTTAAAAGGAAAAGAACCCAGTTGAGACTTAGACATGGAATCCGTCGCCCAATGACGGAGCCACAATAGCCTCCTGGCTGAGACTGCCGAGGACATCGTGCGCACAGAAGATCGTATAATGCATCAGCCGTATAGGCGACCGCCAACTCCATGCGGTTCACCTGCTCAGCCTCACCCGGAGAAAGTTCCTGTGATGTGAGCAATTGTTGAATCCAGCGGAGGGTAGCCCTCTGCATAAGGCTGCTACAGACAGCTGCCCTTACCCCAAAGCTCATACCTCAAAAATACATTTAAGTAAAATCTCCAATTTCCTATCCTGAAGATTCTTGAGTACTGTCCCTCCAGTCACTGGAATTGTTGTGTGTTTGACGATAGCCGTAACCACTGAGTCCACCTGAGGGATCTTGAGAAAATCTAAAGATTCCTGGGGTAAAGGGTAGAGCTTTTCCATGGCTCTGCTGACCCTTAAGGATGCTTCAGGCAAATCCCATTCCCTAGAAACAAGCTGAAAAAGTTTCGAATGAAAGGGAAAAGTTTGAGGTGGAGGCCGAAGCCCTGATAAAATCGAATCCTCCGGAGAGGGATCCAGGGTCGTTGTGGGGGGAGGGGAACTTCAAGCTCTCGAAGCACATGCGGAATCAGGGGATCCAACTCCTCCTTACTGAACAAATGCAGCACCTGCGGATCATCCCCCTCCACTGGAGCAGTAGTATCCACATCAACATTCACATCCAGAGTGGCAAGGTCCGGAAGGGGAGGATCCACAGGCGCCGAGGGACCAGGGACCTCGGAAACCGCAGCTGTAAGAGAAAACCTTGGCCCAGAAACCCCCTGGTCCGGAACAGGACTCAAAATTCTGGCTGGGGTAGCCCCTGTATTATTTAAGTCTGCTTCAGCCTCCAAATAGGCTTTATGCATTAAAAGTATAAACTGGGAAGAAAAGGGGGGTTGTTTCTTTAAGGGTCCCCCCAGAGGAAAAAAAAAATCGAGGGGGGGCCGTGATCGGGAGCGAATCGCGCTGTCTCTGGGGGCTTAATGCCGGCGGGGAAAGAGGAGGAACCTCCTCCTCCTCCTCCCAGGGCTGCTCTGTATCGGCACCCGATGCAGACAAAATGGCCGCCGCTTCTTCCCCGAGCTTGCCCGGCCTGAATCTTTTGGCTGCCGGCGCCTCCGACGAGCCGCGTAATCGGGAGCTCCTCCCCGAAATCGGCCTCCGCGAGGGTTCCTCGCCCCCGGGAAGACAGCGGGAGCAGAGACCCTCATGGGAGAGCCGGCTCCCCGTCTCTCCACAAGCCACACCAGTGGTGCCATGCGGCCTGAAAAAGGCGCAAAGAAGCAGCTCCCAGCCGGGTGAAACAATTCCACCCCCTCCGGAGGCCCGGGAGATCGAGGCAGGCGTAAGTGTTGGCACCGAGTAAAAATGATTATCGCAAAAAACCCTTGCTCTCTATAAATAAATGAGTTGTTCTTTATTTATTTATTTTTCCCTTGTCGCAGCCACCAGAGGAATAAGCGTCTCTGGTCTATTAGAATAGGCAGTGACCGCACTGGCCAGAGGAATGACCCTTCTCTGGTGCAAGGTAGAAAAGAGGAGAGAGTGACTGGCCCACCGGTAAATGCTCTCCCCACTCACCGGGCTAGAAGCCAAAAGTCTCCAGGTATAAAGTCTTAAGGGCAATGCCCTGCCTTAGGTGTATTTCCAGTCTATACTGACTGAACATAGTAATTCTTAGATTTCTTTTTTTTTTTTTTTTTTAGTTGATCTAGTCAAAAGTTAATAGACAGAACACAAACAACCAAACCGGGTCATAGCAAACATATATAATCTGTAATTTTGACAGGGATCAGGACCGCAGGTCATGCCTCTGCATCTGCTGAAGTCAGAGAGATGCTGAAGGGGACGCAGGTGGCACACCAGTATATCTAGGGGTGCCTTTTCAGTTTTTCTCTGACTCCATCTGCTGGAAGGGAGGCATAACCCAGCAGTCTGCACTGATCCTGGTACGTACAGGGAACACCATTTTGTCAAAGACTATTTTTGAAATTCAAAACTCAGGTCTTCGTGTGACTTCTTTATATCTTATTTGCGATGTATTTTTAAAGAAAAACTCTACAAAAAATAACTCAGTGTTCACAACTAAGCTGCTGGCAAAATAATGTAACCAATTAACCGGGTTAGCTTAAATTTTTATAAACACTGTTCCTTTCTTATAGTGGCTGCCTATAGAAAGCCAAGAATGGATTCTGAGGTAGTTCAAATGGATACAAAAGTCTACTATTTTCTGGGGAAAAAAGGGAAGAATACTGAATACCTTTAGTGATATCTCTTGGTTTACTTCTACAAGCCTATTTCAACCCCTTTGTCACATGTCTGTATGTATTTTGGTTTCATGCATAACTGGTCTTTAAAGAAAAAAAAACCGCTTTCCTTTATAAATTATGAAAGAAGTAGTGTAGTTGTTGTGTTAGTCCACTTGGATACATAGAAAATAAAAGGACAAACAAACAGTTTACAACTTTGAAAAGCACTACCACACCCCCACTGTAATCCAAACTGCAACTTCCTTGTATATTTGGGCAACATCAACCTTGGCCCATTCTGCACTGACTGATGAAGGAAGCAGAGATCTGGAAAGCTAGTCACAAATATATTGAGTGAGTCCAATAAAAAGTTATCATCTACAACTTGTTTGCTGACCTGTATTTCTATTTGCCCAATCATGAAACAATTGGACAAGAATGCATTCAAACCAGAAAACTTTTTAACAGCTCTGCAAATGGAAAGGCCCGATTCTATAAGCAAGTTTTAGTGCTGAAGATGGTATTCCTTCTACATACCTTCCTGGGATGTTAGTTCCTCAGACTGGTCATCAGTGAAACTCAAAGGAGTTTCTCTCTGTTCTTCTGATCCCAAAAGATTATGATCCACAGACAAACGGCCTTTCTTTTCTTCGCGCTCTTTCAGAATAATCTAAAATGAAAATGTTCAATGCAACTTAGAACTTTAGCTTTCTAGAACTGATTGACAAAGGGAAAAGAAATATTCCACCACATTTTGGAATGCACAGACATGGAAGAAGGCAAGCTAATTATCTGCCTGAAAAGTATTCTAACATGTAAGCTAAATCTAAAAATGAAACTGGAAATCATAAAAGGTGAAATATACTTTTCAGTAATTCCTTTCCTTTAATCCTACCAGATTAGCCCAGACCAGTGGGTTATTCCCCCCCTGCCAGTAGCTGGAGATAGAGAAAAAAAACTTTCTAAACAGACTTTTCTTCCATATGTAGGCTAGAGCACCAAGTATATTGTACCCAAACCTGAAATAAAATGTCCCCAAAGGGGGCTTCCAATATGACAAAGTGAACTATCAATAATCCAAAACATCGTGTTTCTTCTCTTTCCACTTTCTCTTCAATCTTGTTTTCTAAAAGAGAATATCCACACCTTTCACCATTCAGCAATATCCACTTGACCACAGAGACACAAACTTCCTGGGGATGACCTGGATTGGAAACTAACCTTAAATATAAATTTCACCTTACTTAGCATCCTTACTAGACCAGTCTAGACAAGAAGGACAAACCTAAGCCCCTTTCCTCAGGGAAGGAGGAAGTCAATGAGGCTCTCACGACTTCTGTGCCAAATGCTATTTCACTTCTAGTCTGAACATTTAACCTAAAATGTTTAAAAAAAGAATGCAAGGACGACCATACCACCGTCTGCAAATGTCCACTGGGGACACTGCCCTACATTATGCCCAGGACAAGGCCTGCAAACAGATATGTAAACACACCTTCTGGAACTCCCCAAACCTTGTTGATGTATGTTGAAGCTACTGCTTCTTTAAGTCACCTCACTATAATGGCTTTGGAAGCTACTTCCCCCTTTTTGTGATCACTGAACACCACAAACAGCCTAACATAAGAACATAAGACTTGCCTTATTGGGTCAGATCAAGGGTCCATCAAGCCCAGTATCCTGTTTCCAACAGTGGCCAAGCCAGGTCACAAATACCTGACAGGATCCCAAGGGGATATGTCCCCTGGTCTTTGTACTTTTTGAAAGAATAAACAACTGATTAACATTTACTCGTTCCATTCCACTCATTATTTTATAAACCTCTTTCATTTCTCCCCTCAACCGTCTCTTCTCCAAGCTGAAGAGTCCTAACCTCTTTAGCCTTTCTTCATAGAATAATTGTTCCATCCCCTTTATCATCTTGGTCGCCCTTCCTGTACCTTTTCTAATTCTGTTATATCTTTCTTGAGATGTGGTGACCAGAACTGAACATAATACTCAAGATGAGGTTGCACCATGGAGCGATACACAGGCATTATTATATTCTCTGTTTTATTCTCCATTCCTTTCCTAATGATCCCTAGCATTCTATTTGCTTTTTTGGCTGTTGCTGCACACTAAGCAGAAGATTTCAACATATTTTTAAAATGATACCTAGATCCTTTTCCTGAGTGGTGATTCCTAATGTGGAACCTTGCATTTTGTAACTATAATTTGGGTTACTCTTCCCTAAGTGCATCACTTTGCACTTGTCTACTGTTATGGCCGCTGGCTGCTGTGTTCCGCAACCGGGCCGGTTCCTTGCCAGAGTCGGCGGAGCGCCTCTGATGCCCCCGCTGTCATGGCTGCTGGCCGCGCAGGTTCATTACCAGGGCCAGGTACCTGCATGCCGCGTCAGGCAGCCCTCTCCGACGCTCCCTGCGCAGCTGCTGCCAAGCCCGGCCGCATAGCTCCTGCTCAGCCAGGCTGACTCCACCCCTCCGGGTTGTTTAGAGCCACACACGCGGCTGAAGATTTAATTTAAAGGGGCCACGACAGGAAGGTGTCGTGACTCCTTCCTGGGACTCCTCCCTCGGCTCAGATATTTAAGGCAAGGTCCTGTTGCTGCCCTCCTCTCTTGTTGGACTGTTTCTTCTGGATTGATCCTGGACCGGCTTCCGACCATTCTCGTGGATCGCTCCTGGACCGGCTTACGACTCTTCTTCAGACTTGGACCGGTTTTTTGACCATTCTTCGGCCTCTCCTCCTGGACTGACGTACGGCCAGCTGTCTGGAATCCACGACCTTCAGGAGGCACCTGTATTCAAACCTATCTTCAGTCTTCAGTGATTCTCCTAAGTCCAAGCTGCCCAGGTCCCTACGGGCTCCTCCTGGGGGGACCACGGGCTTCCGGTGGTGAAGTACTTGTTCAACTACGGAAACACCTGGCCTTGCCTTCCAGCGGTAGGGACCTAAGAGGGGATTCTCTCCTAGGTAGCGCTACTTCGGATCAAGGGTCCACCTCTGGATTCGTAACATCTACATTAAATTTCATTTGCCATTTTCATGCCCATTCTCCCAGTTTTGTGATTTCACAGCTTTGAATAATAACATAAGAACATAAGACTTGCCTTACTGAGTCAGATCATTGTGTCATTGGCAAATTTGATTACCTCACTTGTTCCCATTTCCAGATCATTTATAAATATACAAGCCATTAAGTCCATACCAACAGGCTACATTAAAACTTTTTTTCGGTTCGGTTTTCGGAAACGGCACTCTTCTACATTTCTTCTCCCTCACTCCCCTTTCCCCTCTCCCATTCACCTTGGTCACTCGATCACTCACCCCCCCTTCCTCCACTCACCTCCCTTCCCTCAATCTTATTCACCCCTCTTTCTTCCACTGCCTCCCTCCCCTCTCACTGAAACCCCCTTCCCTCACTCTCACCTCCCCCCCCTCATTCTCACTCCCATTCCCTCCACTCCTCAGTCACTCCCCACCCTCTCCCATCCCTCTCGCATTCCCTCACGTCCCCTCAGTCACTACGCTATGTGACTCACTCCTACGCCAGTCAGAGCTCTCAACGTTCCTCCTGTCCCAACTCCCTCCTCCCCCATACTATCCTCTTCCCTTTTCCTGCCATCTCCTCTCACCTCATCCACAACTCTTTCCCTCTCCCTCAGCCCTCCTCCACTCCCTTTTTCTGTTCTCCACAACTTTACCCTTCCCACTTCCTCACTCACATCCTCTTCCCTTTTCCTTCCATCCCCTCATCTTCCCTTTCCTTCCCCTCTCACCTCATCTACAACCCCTTCCCTCAGCCCTCCTCCACTCCCTCTTTTTATGTTCTCCAGAACGTCACTCATATCCTCTTCCGTTTTCCTTCCATCCCCTCTCATTCTTCCTCTCTCACCTCATCCAGAACCCCTTCCCTCTCTTGATGTTTTAAGAGAGGTACATTCTCGGACCGACTACCACAACATGTCTCCTTAGCATGAGCTAATGCCAATTATCACTTACCTTTTCCTCCCCCTACCCCCCTCCTTCCCTTATCTCCCTTACCCCCCTCCTTCCCTAATCTCCCCTTTCCTCCCTCCTTCCCTAGACGCTTCTTCCGCAACGCCTTTTTCCGTAACTCTGTATTTGATATTGGTATTTATATTTCCACATCCAACATCGGTCTGTTTGGATTTGTTTATGAAGACGTACTCTACATATAATGCTATTTATTATTTGTTAATGGTTAATGGTTACTGGTTTGTGGTTATTTGTTACCTGTCATCTAACTTCTCGCTCTCAATGTAACGCCACTACAGCGATTATTTCCACGTATAAGATGTGTTCTTACTTACAATGTTATTTGTTATCGGACGAATTTGTTTCAATGTAACGCCACAGCTGCGATTGTTCAGTTTCAATGGAAACCGATATGATTTGATATCTTCTTTCAAGAATGTCGGTATACAAAAATTCTAAATAAATAAATTCTAAATAATGTTTTCCTTCCTCTCTCACCTCATCCAGAACCCCTTTCCCTCTCTTGATGTTTTCACACCAACGGCGGAAGCAGTTTGGGTCCCTCATTGTTGCTGCAAGACGTCGGCCGCTTGCCCGCCACACTCCAGGGTCCCATTAAGCGTGGCCACTGGACGACACAAACACGGAGATGGGAGGTCTCTGGGGGTCTCTCTCACGCGTGCCTCACAACCGAGCTCGTTGCTGGCCCGCCCGACGCTCAGTGGTGAGGTGCGCGCGAGAAAGAGACCTCCCATCTCTGTGTCTGTGCCGCTGCTGCTCCTCCCCGCCGCTGCTCCTCCCCGCCACTTCCAAGGCATTTCCTCCCAGCACGAGAGAGAGACCCCCGGAGACCTTCTGTGTCTGTGCCGCTGCCACCGCTGCTGCTCCTCCCTGCCGCTTCCAAGGCAGACCTCCTCTGCTCCATTTCCTCCCAGCGCCATGTTTCTCCCCTTTGACAGATGTGCTCTCGCGTATGCGCAGTAAAGCTGCTCTCTACTGCGCATCTGCGGGCCGTCGGTCAGAGCCCATTTATATGGTAGATTAGAGAGCATCAGTCACAGAACAGATCCCTGGGGCACTCCAGTATTCACCTTTTTCCATTAGAAAAATTTACCATTTAGCCCTACTCTCTGTTTTCTATCTTTTAACCAGTTGGCAATCCACAATAGGACACTGCCACCTATCCCCTAACTTTCTAAAGTCCCTCTCATGAGAGACTTTGTCAAATGCTTTCTGGAAATCCAGATACACTATATTAACTGGCTCACCTTCATCCACATGTTTATTTACGCTTTCAAGAAATATAGCAAATTTGTGAGGCAAGACTTCCCTTGGCTAAATCCATGTTGGCTTTGTCCCATTACACTAAGCTTATCTATATGTTCAGCAATTTTGTTCTTTATGAGCGAGCGAAGGAGAGAGGAGTTGGCTGTTCGCAGTCCCGAGGCTTCCCGGACGTTGGAGACCCCCGAAATAAAACCCTGCCGGTAAGAGCAGCTGAGGCCATGGCGAGTGACGTCAGCTGGGAGTGGCTACCGACTATAAGACCTGCGGTAGCAAGGCGCCCTGCAGCCGCCGGCGTGTCACCTAAGCCGCGCAGGCCGAAGGGGCGTGCGACTTGGTCCAGCTTAGTCTGGGTGAGTCTGGTGTTTGGGACAAAGTCTGGTTTCCTTTTTTTCTTCCTTGATGGGGAGAAAAAGGAAGGCGAAAATCGTAACTTCATCTCCAGTGCAGCAGTATCGCACCAGCCTTATAGATCATCATGTCACAAGACTGATGGAAACGCTGAGTGAGGACTGTGTGGGAGCTGTGTCTTTAGCTTCCTTAAGTCCTGGCGAAGGACCGTCGTCTCCACCGGAGCCAAATAGGATACCATTAACAGAAGTGGCTAGAGAACTGGTAGGAACAGTTCAAGGGGACTCAAGCTTCATAAAACAAGCTGAATCTCAATGGACTGAAAATGTTAATATTACTCAAGTAAATAATATGACAAAAATAATGCTCCCAGTTAATACAGAAAGTAATGTTAGTCCGGTTATTATACCTGACAATGTTACTTTGTTAGATCTTTGGCGAATGATATCTAGACATGCTAGTAATATTTTAATGAATAAATCCTTGTAGACTGTAATAAATGCTAATACAGCATCAATAGATGAACAAGTAAAGAAAATTACCAACTGTGAGAAGGATGTAGTTGCTTTAACAACTAAGGTTCAGTTAATTCAAAGCTCACAAAACGTGTTTATTAGAGACAGTATCATTATGCATTAAGAGATTGAATATATTGAAAACTTACAGAGGTCAAAGAATTTGAGAATTATTAATTTCCCTCTTACACGATTATTATCTCCTATAGAGATGTTTAAGAAGTTTTTGAAAGAGATATTGCTTTATGAAGAGGAGGCGCTTCCTAAATTATCTAAAATATATTATTTTCCTAGAAAAATGGTGAGAAATGTGGAAGAGCAAAATGTTGTTGAAGATGCACCCCCCAGTTTAGGTATTTCAACTTTCTTGGAAAAGTCCATTGATGTGATTAATAACAGGGCTACACTCTTTGCTTCGTTTATGGCTGAGCAGGACAAGGATAATTTATTCAAAAAGTTCTTTAGAAATAAAGATGTTTTGAAGGGAGTGTACCTGGAGAGACTTCCCCCCACTAGAGGGAATCAGCCAGTGGGACTGCCATGTGCCTGAGGAACATCTGTGAACTTTTTCCTACCAGGACGAGTTGAGCCACGCCCCCGGAGAAACCACCTGACCGTGAGTGAGACCGGATATAACCAGGGCCACCGGCGCGCAGCCACCAGCTCCTTGCCGTGATTATTACCATCATTAGCTTGTTCCTTTTGAATACATGGGCAGGAAAAGAAAGATAAAGGTTTTTTCCTCGATTCCAGCCACGTCGGTGGTAAGAGGTCCTATGGACTCACATATTGTAAGAAGGTTAAATTCTGACTTTCTAAATCCTAACCCGGAAGTATCTTTTTCCTCAGGTTTGATTCAGAGCCCCGGCCACCATTCATCGCCCCAAAGTCAAGACTCTAGTAGTAATGAAAGAGATCTAAATGATTTAAGTGCATTGTCCTTAATTAATGGTAATCCTCAAGGTAAGGAACTAACTGTAGCTGTTGGGGATTATAGATACTCCAGCGGCAGCAGCAATTCCTATAGATAAGATGGAAAGTTCAAATGTAGATTTACCTGATTTAAAAAATGTGACGTTGCTTGATATTTGGAGATCTGTGAATAGCAACGAGAAATTATTAGCGCAGGCTATGTCACAATTTGTGTCTTTTAATACTGAAACAAAAAATATGCTTCAAGACCATTCAAATCGTTTAAATAATTTGGAATGTAATTATTCCATGGTTAATACACAAGTGGTTAACTTACAAGCAGTAAATACATCTTTTATTAAAGACAGTCTGGTGATGTCTAGACAACTTGAAGGTTTGGAAAACGTATTAAGATCTAAGAATCTCCGTTTTTTACTTTTAATAGTGAAATAGACAATTTAGTGTTACAAAAATATTTCAAAAATAAGGATTTTCTGTATTGTGAAAAAAAAATTCAGATATTCCGGGATGTAGCAAAAAGTACTCAGATGCGAAGAAAACATTTTTTGTTGTTAAAAGAGAGGATTTTATCCTTAGGGGGATTCCTTTTTCTCAAATTTCCCTGTATGTGTTGTATTACTGTCCAGGGAAACAAATTTGTTTTCTTTGACCCTACTCATTCGAAAACTTTCCTTCGAGATAAAAAGCAGAAATCTGAATGATCTAGAGAATTGGTGAGGTATTGATGAAAATACATATTTAAAATGTCTCTCATGATCTGAATTATATATGTAGGAAATATTTGCTTGTTATAACGTATTGTGGACTAGATTAGGTTGATGACAATAGTCAAAATTACTTAAAGGTACTTTTTCTTTTGTGGTGGTGTAATCCTGAATTCCTATGTTTTATTAATGTAAGAATTGATAAACATTTCAATAAAATATTAATTTAAAAAAAAAAAAAAAAAGAAAGAAAGATGTTTTATTCTGCAGACATAAAATCCAAATATTCCCAGATGTTGCTCATGCCACCCAGGCAAGGAGAAAGTATTTTTTATCTTTAAAAAATTGAGTGTTAGCACTAGGTGCAACTTTCTTTCTAAAATTTCCTTGTCTTTGTTATGTAACATATCAAGGGAAAAAATTTGGATTCTCTGATTCTGCACATTTGAAAACGTTTTTGGTAGATAAAAATCCAGTCGAGATAACAGAGAGCGACGTTCATTAAAAAGGAAAACTCCTCTACCAGTAATAAGCATAGTTAAAAAAAAAAATTATGGGTATCTATATGTTCAGCAATTTTGTTCTTTATGATAGCTTCTACCATGTTTTTCTGGTACAGACATCAGACTCACTGGTCTGTAATTTCCTGAATCACCCCTTGATTCCTTTTTAAAAACAGATATTACATTGGCAACCTTCTGCTCTTCAGGTACCATAGATGTTATTGATAGTTTACAAGTTTCCAATAGCAGGTCCACAATTTAATTTCTCAGTTCTTTCAGCACTCTGGGATGTATACAATCTGGTCCAGATGATTTGTTACTCTTTAGTTTGTCAATTTGCTCTAGTACATCTTCCAAGTTCACTGAGATTTGTTTCAGTTCACCTGAATCATCACCTTTGAATATAATTTCTGGCATGGGTATCTCTTACACCTTTCCAAGTGGATACTGAAGAAAAGAATTCATTTAGTCTCTCAGCTCTGGCTTTGTCATCCCTAAATGCTCCTTTTACTCCTTGATCATCTAATGGTCCAACTGACTTCCCTCACAGGCTTTTTACATCGAATGTACCTGAAAATGTTTTTATTATGAGTCTTTGCTTCCATGGTAAGCTTCTTTTCAAATTCTCTCTTTGCGTTCCTTATTGAGGCTTTGCATCTGACTTGCCCATGCTTATGCTGTTTCCTGTTTTGTTCATTCGGATCCCTTTTCCATTTCTTGAAAGATATTCTTTTAGATACTATAGTCTCTCACCTCACCTTTCAACCATGCCGGTAGTTGTTTAGCCTTCTTTCCATCTTTTATAATGTGTGGAATACATCTGTTCTGGGCTTCCAAGATGGTATTTTTAAAAAACATCCATGCCTGAAATAAACTTTTCACCTTTGCAGTTGCTCCTTTCAATTTTTTCCTAACCATTTTCCTCATTTTATCAGTCACCTTTTTGAAAGTTAAATGTTTTTGTAATAGATTTCTTTTTTGCCCTCCCTCTAGTTTTTAAGTCAAATTTGATAATGTTGTGATCACTATTGCCAAGTGGCTCCAACACTGTTACATCTCGCACCAAATCCTATGTTCCACTAAGGACTAGGTCTAAAATAATTTCCCAAGTGCTCCATGAAGCAGTCATTTATTTCATCTAGGAACTTTACTTCTCTAGAATGTCCTGATTTAACATTTACCCAGTCAATACTGGGGTAACTGAAATCACCCATTATTACTGTGCTGCTGATTTTGGTAGCTTTCCTAATTTCTTTTAGCATTTCATTGTCTGTTAGTTCATTCTGGCCACATGGATGGTAACACCTCCCCCCCCCCCCCCCCCCCCCATTACTATATTATTCCCTTTTTCACCTGCAATTTCTATCCATAAAGATTTAACATTGCATTTTGTTTCCTACAGAACTTTTATCCTGTTTGACTCAATGCTCTCTTTAACATATGGTGCCACCCCTCCACGAATTTGATCCATCCTATCAGTATCACAGTGTCCCATTAGTTAGCCTCCTTCTACCAGGTCTCTGAGATGCCAATTACATCTACCTCTTCATCCAGTGCTATACATTCTAACTCTCCCATCTTATTTTTTTAGACTTTTAGCATTTGTTTATAGACATTTCAAAGTATGTTTCTTGCCTGTATTAACAACCTGCTCATCAGCTGACAGGGGTAATTTGGAATGTTTCTGCACTTTACTTAAAGACACCTGATCCCCCCCCCCCCGGCATTTATTGCAACCTCCCTACTGGGATGCCCTATTTTCCCTGATCACTTAGAAACCTTCAAAGATACATCATTCTGAACCATACGCTTCTGAGCGACTATGGCTTTCCTCCATCATCTAGTTTAAAAGTTGCGTTATCTTTTTAAAGGTTAGTGCCAGCTGCCTGGTTCCACTCTGGCTAAGGTGGAGCCCATCATTTCAGAAAAGGCCTCACCTTTCCCAAAATGAAGTCCAGTTCCTAACAAATCTAAAACCCTCTTCCTTGCGCCATCGTCTCATCCACACATTGAGACTTTCGAGCTCTGCCTGCCTCTGGAATGCTACCCTGGAGATTCTGGATTTCAGTTTTCTACCTAAAACACTAAGTTTGGCTTCCAGAACCTCCCTCCTGCTCTTTCCTGTCATTGATACCCACATGTACCAAGATAGCCGGCTCCTCTCCAGCATTATCTAAAATCCTATCTATGTGATGCATGAGGTCCATCACCTTCACACCAGGCAGGCAAATAACCAAGCGATTTTCACGTCCACCAGACATCCAACTAGCAACCTTCCTAATAATTGAATCACCAGCTATAATGGCTTTCCTAACCCTTCCCTCCTAAGCACATGCCCCTGGAGACCTATCCTCGGTGTGAGAGGATAATACATCATCTTGAGTGCAGGTCCTAGCTACAGGATTGCTTCTTACCTCATCAAGCTGATGCTCTTCTTCCTGGTGACTTTTCTCCTCCAAAGCAGCACAGGGGCTACCAGACTGGAGGTGGGACTTCTCTATTATGTCTCTGAAGCTCTCCTCTATACCTCTCTGTCTCCCTTAGCTCCTCCAGGTCTGCCACTCTAGACTCCAGAGATCATATTCGTCCTCTGAGGGCTTGGAACTCTTTGCACTTAGCGCTCACATATGACCTCTTGCCAGCTGGGTGATGATAATATATGTGGCAGTGCGAAAGATTGGAAAGCCTTCCTCTCGCTGCTGGACCACTTCCTGCATCATAATTTTGTTGATTTGTTATCGATTTTAAATTTCTAAGGGAGCAGGGATGTAAAGCTAACCTAAAGTACATTTAGTCTATGGATTTATTTTATGCGTGTCTGGCAACGACCCTCAAAACACTACAATTAATTTACCTATATATTCCTGGTTACCCAACTTATTAACTCTTGTTTTGATTTATTTATTTAGTGTTTTTCTATACCGGCATTCGCGATATGGATCACATCATGCTTGTTTACATTTAACAGTGGGTGTAAAATGAAGATATAATAAAATAAAACTATAACAGGTGCGGAAAACACTGAAGTTACAATAAAACAGGGATTAGATTAGATTCCTTATGTATAAAATCTGCAACAAATTACTCCTACCAAACAAAATTACCATGTAAAAGTAAAATATATAAAAACAAATAAAGTCCAGTAAACAGATAAGGCATAGCAAGGTAAGTAGATATAGTAAGGAAGTTTGAATGGCGCACTTCCAGTCCTCTTCTGCTGCAAGTGGTGCAGGGCCTCTGGAAGCTGGGGCTGTGGAGTTCAAAGCCTGGATCGCTCGCTGTGACCTCTGGAGTCCTCTTCCAAGGGGCTTCTGGGTAGAATATGCAGGATGAGCCTTCCAGTCCTTTTCTGCTGTGAAAAGGATTTGTGACTTTCCAATACCTCAAAAGAATCCGACAGACATCCACAGCATAGAGAGAAGAATCCTTCTCCCGGTTTTTCCTCTTCCAGATTGCTGGAAGAGACATGACCTAGTTAAGGTGAAACTGTGATATAATCTTCAGCAATAAAGAAGGTACCAGCCTGATGGTCACCTTTTCCACAAAAACAAACAGGAATGGATCCTTGCAAGAAAACATCAAACATATTGCCATTAGAAACACTGTTTTCAAAGTCACATCCTTAATAGTAAACCTCTTCAAATGTTTGAAGGGAGCTCCTCATACTGAGGACTAAGTTCAGATCCTATGAAGGGACTAATCTGATGGAAGGGAGGTCAGAGAAACATCTGGATGAGAAAGAAAGGACAACATCTAAATCCTCTCTCTAAAATGCAATATTGCCACTGCCTGTACCTTGACAGGTTTGAGTCTTAATTCTTTCTTGAGATCATCCTGGAAAAAGGAGAAAACCTCTGAGATCAATACTCTACTAGGCTAAACCCTTGACACCAAGTCTCAAAGATCCTCCATACCTTAAAATAAGGTACAGAACTTGAAGCCTTCCAGGCCTTCAAAAGCACTGAAATCAAGGAGGAGGAATACCCTCTCCTTCCTTAGCTTAGCCCTATCAAAGGCCAGACCAAAAGCTAGAATTGAGCTGAATCATCCAAGAAAATTCATTCAGGATGTAACAGCTCTCTGCCTAGAGGAAGTTGCAATCGTCTTTCTGCTCTGATTTGCATTAAATCAATGTGTCAAGGATACCTTGGACCACCCAGTGCCACCATAATGGACAAACTCAGATGACCCATCATCCTCTGAATTACTCTGCCTACCAGAGCACACAACAGGAAGAAAAAGTAGACCTTTGGTCAACCACTGAGCCAGTGTATCTATACCCTTGGACCCTCTCAATCACCTTCTGTGGAAAAAGAACTGAGCCTTGGTATTTTTGCTGGTGGCCATCAGATCCATCCTTGGTGAGCCCCATTCTTGTACAATCTGACTGAACACAGCTTTTCCAAGCTCCTATTTCCCTGGGATCAGCCATGCTATATGAGCTGCCAAAATGTTCGTATATTGAACTTCCCCCCCACTCCTTCAACAGGGCTTCCTCCTGGGTCTCTTGATGACTTCTGGTACATTCACATTCATGGACACTCTCCCTGCAGAAGCAGTTTGATCCAAGAACGCAATTTGAACATCTAGTACACTGTCAGGAAAACTCTTCCCATTCTGGTGCTGAAACAAGTTTGCAAGCATTCCAATGTTGGGAGGAAATCAGCAGACTCTTTGTTAAAGTTAAAGTTCACTACCCATGCCAACATCTGCAAAACTTGCACTATTCTGTCCAAGAACAACCAACTCTACTGCTCCAATGTGACTCTTATCAACCAATCGTGCAAATAAAGATGTACCAAAATCCTCTCTATGTAGAAAAATTGCCACCATTACCATCACCTTGAAAAAGGTCCTTGGCATCATGTCTACTCCAAAATGACAAAGACTAAAACTGAAAATGGTTGCCCATTACCACAAACATTAGAAATGTCTGATGTTCCGCTTTGATTGGAATGTGCAGATAAGCTCCTGTGAGATCAAGAAGTCAGATATTTCATTTTTCTTACTGCTACAAAAACCAACTGGAGAGCTTCCATGGAACATGCATATATTTGTTGACCTCCTTGAAGTCCAGAATTGATCTGAAGTATGTTCCTTTTTTTTTTTTTTGGTGCCATGAAATAAATAGAATACCGGTCTTGACTTCTCTGCTTTTCCAGGAAAGGAACTACAGCCTCCACTGACATCAACCTTCTTAGAGTGTTAACACCTCTTCCTGCTTTGCTATGGAATGACAAGGCGATACAATACAAACTTTTAAAATTGGTCTGCTGAATTCTAGAGCATACCTGAACTGGATTATCTCAAGAACACAGCAGCCTTGGGTAATCTGGGTCCACTCCTGAAAGAACTACTGGAGACATCTTTCCACATGAAGAACCCTAGAACGAACTCCATGACCTTCATTATGAAGGTTGAGTCCCCGAGGTGCTACCCGTGCCTCTGATTCTTATTTATTTTATTTAGACATTTTTATAATTTGCTATCTCTATTATTCCTCTTCTAGACGTTCTTTGATCAGACTATACCCTACCAGTGCCTCTGCATGTTTGGTTAAAAGAAAAGCATCCCTGGTTTATATTGCTTAGTGTCTCTCAAATGTTTTGTAGAAGGATCCCCATAACTTGCCACTAACAATTTCGGAAACTTCAAATCACCCAAGTCCTTGACTAGCTTCTCCAAATCTTCTCCAAACAATAAAATTCCCTTCAAAGAAAGCTTGCAGAGATACGATTTAGAAGCTGAATCTGCAGCCCAAAGTCAAAGCCAAAGAACTTTTCATGCTGAGGCTCTAACAAGCCATAGAGCATATTGCCAAAGGCAATTACTGATTCACAAGAGCTAGGTTCCTCGCCACAGGCCAAGGAGGTACCTTCCATCTTTGCTTGCAGTGATAGCTGCTATATCTATCGAATGTAGCCCTTGCCACCAGACCACCACACACCACAGCCTACAAAGAGGAGCTGGAGGTTTCAAAAAACTCTTTCAAGAAGGATTACAATTTGCAATACCAAGAATCCCTAAGATCCATACCACCCTCCATAGGAATATGGTCTTATGGTTAGCAGCTGTCACCAATGCATCCACCTTAGGCAGACAAAAGTACTCTCTAAAACGGTAAACTTTACCACTAACCTCACTATCATCAGCTGCAAATTCAGGGTTTCTCATTTTACCACCACCAAATCTTCAATCACTTGGAGGAAAAGGAAAGTATCAAGTAAGGATCCTGATCCTAGACAAAATAGGATCCTCTATTGCTTTTACCTTCACCTGACAGTCTTTAAACCCCAGCACTTGAGCAAAGGTTGCAATATCTCCTTACAGAAAAGCCTTACTACAGCTAAATCCTCCTTTGAAAGAGTGAAAATCTCCCCCTCCTCTATTTCTCTACCATCACTCTCACTAGGTTTCCTTGCCTCCCTCATCCTGAGGGTCCCAACCAGACAATAATGACCCTTGAGGAATCTCTAGAGAACACTCCCTCAGCAATCTAGGCATTTTAGGGGCAGGCCCCCGACCCAAGAGACTGAATCCTACAGAGGTCCCTGTTCCCACAGACAAATAAAGGGGAAGGGCACCAGAATATTGCAAGAGCAATAAGCTTTATGCAACAGCAACACAAAATCTATTAAAGTCCTCCAGCCTATCCAGAATACTCTGGGCTGCTGACCAGCAGAGACCACATTCACATTAAAAGGACACAAACCCTGAAAACTGCTGTGATAAACAAATTCTGCTAAGGCATTCTTGCTCCGAGCCAGATGCCCCCTGCCACAAAATGGCTGACTTTTCCCACCAGCATGAAAACTACCACCATGGCCTTTTCAAGAAATTCTCACTCACAGGTGGTCACAGCTCAGCGCACTCTTCCCTCCCTAGAATCACTGTTGTCCCACTTCAACTGGGAGTGTATATCAGATCTTTGACTGCTTACTGTAAACACTACACACAAATTGCCCTACAGCTGCTGACACGCATTGTGTCCGGCACCCAATATGCTTCTTCCCCTTCTCAGCCATCATCATCCAGCAGACATCTGTGCTGAAGATCTTTCAATACCAGCTTCTTAGTAATATCGGCACTTCTTCCCTTCTCATAGTAGTGCTATCACTTTACCTTTTTCTATTTTTTTTTTTAAACTTAAGTCAGTATGCAGATAAACCACCTGTACCTCTGGAAAAGAACCCCTCAGCCCTACAGGACTACTGGGATCACACTAGAAGACCTAACACTACTCTGGGCTGGTTCCTCAAGAGAAAGGAGAACAATCCAATGGCCATCACCTGAAAGCCCTTAAGGTCTCAGCCAATACCCTTTCAGGAAAAACGGAACCCCAAAATGAGTCCTCTGGTCCCTGGACCTGTATCTAATATTGCTGCTCCTGGAATCTGCCCCATCTGCTGAAGACAGAGAAATTCTAGCTAAGCATCATGCTGCTTCAGCCTATAAGGATATGTAGCGTCTGCTTAAAAAGTTTTTCTCTGTCTCCATCTGTTGGCAAGGAGGAATAACACTAGTCTGGACTGGTCTGGTCGGGTTGCTAAAGAAGTAGTGTTAAAAAATGTGGCTAGGTTGAAATGCTCCTTGAGTGCACAGTGCTAAAATGTGGAATTGAACTTTTGATTGAAAGGTACTATTTTCACCATGTCTTAATAGCACTGGCTAGTAGAGATGTGAATCGTGTCCTCGATCGTCTTAACGATCGATTTCGGCTGGGAGGGGGAGGGAATCGTATCGTTGCCATTTGGGTGTTTAAAACTATCGTGAAAATCGTTAAAATCGTGAGCCGGCACACTAAAACACCCTAAAACCCACCCCGACCCTTTAAATTAAATCCCCCACCCTCCCGAACCCCCCCAAAATGCCTTAAATTACCTGGGGTCCAGCGGGGGTCCGGAACGGCCTCCTGAAATCGAATCGTGTTGTCTTCAGCCGGCGCCATTTTGCGCCGCCATTTTGCAAAATGGCGGCGCAAAATGGCGCCGGCCATAGACCAACACGCCGCCAACACGTATGGCCGGCCATAGACCAACACGCCGCCAACACGTATGGCCGGCGCCATTTTGCGCCGCCATTTTGCAAAATGGCGGCGCAAAATGGCGCCGGCTGAAGACAACACGATTCGATTTCAGAAGGCCGTTCCGGACCCCCGCTGGACCCCCAGGTAATTTAAGGCATTTTGGGGGGGTTCGGGAGGGTGGGGGATTTAATTTAAAGGGTCGGGGGTGGGTTTTAGGGTGTTTTAGAGTGCCGGTTTTCCCGCCCTCCACCTTCCCCTCCCCCCGATTTACGATTTTTTAACGATAAATCGGGGGAATTGTTATTGTATCGTGGCCCTAACGATTTTTGACGATTTAAAATATATCGGACGATATTTTAAATCGTCAAAAAACGATTCACATCCCTACTGGCTAGTACTGTAAGACAATAAACTGTGGCTATTGTGAACCTGAATGAGGTCCTAAGGGTTGTATGGGAAAATCACAGATAGAACCAACGGGAAACAGAAACATGTTGGAAAGATCAGCACACAAACAGAAAGGAGAAGTAGCAGCCCAGCAGTTGTGCACATCATTTCATGATTTGCAAGCTTTTACCTTTTTAAGAGCTGTAGGCCGTTTCAGTTTTGGAATTTCTTTTTCTTTTCCTCTTTTAACCTTTGGAGCAGTGGAGTCCAGAGGATTAGGGGGACCCATAGATGGCTCTCCCCTTATTAATGACTTTCTGTTGACAGATTCTTTGGTGTGAAAAGGAACGGCACTGCCAACTATATAAAACAAAAGGGATCTTTGCTTCACATTTGTAGAAACAAAGAGCATGTGTTTTTAAACTTTCCAAGAACAACAGTTGACAGACAGATATTTTTCCCTTGGGGGAAAAAAAAAAAGAACAGGCACAAAGGGAGGAAATTTACATCATGCAATGTGAACTCTATATGGTGGGTTAACAGCATGTTACCATTATACGTGTTGTGTTAAGGAAAACAGCATCACATTTTCCAAGACCTCTCTGTGAGTCAAGAATAATAAAAGTGGGCTGGACAGATGGAAGAATTAAATTAATCATAACTGAACTAACTGCCCCACAGCTCATAGTTTGACTTTTGATACACTCAGAAGATGGCCTCTTCCTTTTTGAGGGACTAGGGTATAGTGATGTAGCATGTTTTTTCATTTTCAAAATTAAAACAGGATAATAATTAGCCAGAAATAGGTTTTGAGAAAAAATAGTAGGATAACTGTCAGTTAAACTTATACATATCTGCATCTTTATAAAAAAAAACATACAGCCATCACAAAATGCAGACAACAGGAAAATTAGTTCTTACCTGTTAATTTTCGTTCCTGTAGTACCACGGATCAGTCCAGACCGTGGGTTGAGCCTCCTTTCCAGCAGGTGGAGAGATACCAAAACTGAAAGGATATCCTATATGAGGGCAGAGCCTACACTGCAGTCCTTCAGTATAACCACTGTCAAAGCAGAAAACAACAAAACCAGAATAGGATCAAGCAAGTAACCATAAAGCTCAATTGAGCAACTGTAGAACAATGTAAGGAACATGGTATGACAAACGGCTCTTGCATATACTTGGAACTTAACAACCAAGGCCTTCTGGTGTAATTGCTCAGTATTCTTGCAAAAAAATGAAGTATCAAAATCTGCGAATCTGCAAGAACAAGCTTCGAGAGGACAGAAAAGAAAGACAAACAGGGAAGGGCGTCTGGACTGATCCGTGGTACTACAGGAAGGAAAATTAACAGGTAAGAACTAATTTTCCTTTCCCTGTACGTACCCGGATCAGTCCAGACCGTGGGATGTACCAAAGCTTCCCTATCCCAGGTGGGACTGAGACAGTCCTGCTCGAAGCACTTGCCACCCAAAGGAACCAAAAACCGGCGCTTGCACATCCAGACGGTAGTGTCGAGCAAACGTATGCAAGGACGTCCAGGTGGCAGCCCTGCAAATCTCTTGCGGAGAGCCAGATTGGCTCTCCGCCCAGGAAGTAGCTTGAGAACTTAGCGAGTGAGCCTTTAAGCCCTCCAGAATTGTCCGTCCTTGACAGAGATAAGCCGAGGAAATGGCTTCTTTCAACCATTGTGCAATAGTGGTCTTAGAAGCCGTCTTACCCCGATTGGGACCACTCCAGAGGACAAAAAGATGGTCTGAAACCCGAAAGTCATTGGTAACCTGAAGATACCGGAGGAGAACGCATTTGACATCCAGTTTACGAAGGTCGCCTCCAGCGGTACCCGCAATTTCGTCCGGAGAAAACACTGGAAGCTCTACCGACTGGTTGACATGGAAAGCGGACACCACCTTTGGAAGAAAAGAGGGCACCATTTTGAGAGAGACACCGGAGTCGGAGAATCACAAAAAGGGTTCTCGAAAGGACAACGCTTGAATCTCAGAGTCCCGCCGAGTGGAGGCAATCGAAACAAGGAAAATTGTCTTGAGCATAAGGTCCTTTACCGTAGCCCGAACGAGAGATTTGAACAGCGCAGAACAGAGGGCCCAGAGGACCAGATTGAGACTCCACAAAGGACAAGTATTGCGAGCGGGCAGACGCAGGTGTTTGACTCCCCTCAAGAACTGAACTACGTCCGGGTGAGCCGCTAAAGTATGACCCTCGACCCGTCCGAGAAGAGAGCCAAGAGCGGAAACTTGCACGCGGAGAGAACAGAAGGAGAGGCCCTTGGAGAGACCCTTCTGTAGAAAAGAAAGAACTAACGAGACCGGGGCAGAGCGAGCTGAGACACCTGATTCCTCACAAACAGTCTCAAAGACTTTCCAAACGTGCACGTAGGCTAGAGAAGTCGACTGCTTCCAGGCTCGAAGCAAGGTGGAGATGACCTCTTCCTTGTAGCCCTTACGTCTCAGACGCCGCCGTTCAAAAGCCAGGCCGCTAGACAAAAGCGATCGGCCTGGTCGAAAAATACAGGCCCCTGTCGCAGTAGACGAGGAAAATGGCCCAGCCGCAGAGGTCCGTCCATCACCAGGTTGACAAGATCTGCGAACCATGGCCTGCGAGGCCACTCGGGTGCTACCAGAACCACTGGCCCCTGTGGAGTTCTATTCTCCTGAGAACCTTTCCCACTAGGGGCCACGGAAGAAACACGTACAGAAGGACGTCTGCGGGCCAAGGAAGAGCCAGAGCATCCACTCTCTCCGAGCCGTGCTCCCTCCAGCGGCTGAAGAACCGATTGGCCTTGGCATTGCGCATGGTCGCCATTAAGTCCAGGTGGGGGGGCCCCACCTGCCGACGATCAGATCCATGGCTGCGTCCGAGAGCTCCCACTCTCCCAGATCGAGCGATTGGCGACTGAGAAAATATGGGAGGCCGCCAGGCAATCCAGGTGTCGTTCTGCTCAGGTGAAGAGACGACTGGCTTCCAAGGCCACCAGGCGACTGCGGGTGCCCCCCTGACGATTGATGTAAGACTCGGTGGGGAGTTGTCGGACAGCACTCTCACTGCTTTGCCGCATATGAGGGGCAGGAACTCCTGCAGAGCCAGACGCACCGCCCGGGCTTCCAACCGATTGATGTGCCAGCGAGTCTGAATGGGCGACCAGACTCCTTCAGTGGACCGGGACAGGCAGACCGTACCCCAGCCCGAGAGACTGGCATCCGTAGTTACTATCATCCACTGTGGAGACTGAAGGGGCATTCCCCGGAGAAGATGAAGGAGTGAAAGCCACCACTGCAAGTTGGCGACGGTAGAGGCCGAGAGGGGGAGGACTATGTGGAACTGTTCCGACACCGGCTGCCAATGGGATAGCAAAGCTTTCTGTAACGGTCGCATATGTGCAAAAGCCCAGGGAACTAGATCGAAGGTGGAAGCCATAGACCCGAGGACCTGCAAGTAGTCCCAGGCCGTTGGCAACGGCAACGAGAGCAGATTCCGAATCTGGCCGATCAACTTGAGGGCCCGTGCACGAGGCAAGAAGACCTTGCCCACTCGAGTGTCGAAGCGGGCTCCCAGGAACTCTAACTCCTGGGAGGGCTGAAGGTTGCTCTTGGAAAAATTCACTATCCACCCGAGAGACGCGAGGAGGGCTAATACCCGATTCACCGCCTGTTTGCAGAGAGCCTCCGACTTGGCCCGCACAAGCCAGTCGTCCAGATAGGGGTGAACTAGAATGCCTTCCCGATGAAGGGCTGCCGCCACCACCACCATGATCTTGGTGAAGGTGCGAGGTGCGGTCGCAAGGCCGAAAGATAGGGCCCGAAACTGGAAATCCCAGTTGAGGATGTGGAAACGAAGATACTTCTGGTAATCGAGGTGAATCGGGATATGGAAGTACGCCTCTGTCAAATCAAGTGAGGCGAGGAACTCTCTGGGGCGAATCGCTGCGATGACCGCTCGCAAGGTTTCCATGTGAAAACGTGGGATCTTGAGAGCTCGGTTGACCCGTTTGAGGTCCAGGAACGGCCGAAAAGCCCCGTCTTTCTTGGGCACCATGAAATAAATGGTTTGAAAGAAGTACTTGCTTGATCCAAAGAAAGAAGGATAGTCAGCTAACTAGCCGAAATCAGGAGACCGAAGGGTGAGCTGATTCACCTGCTGGAGGCAGACAAATACTGAAGGGTTACAGGATAGGCTCTGTCCTCATGTAGGACACCCTTTCAGTTTCAGTCTGTCTCCACCTGCTGGAAAGGAGGCTCAACCCACGGTCTGGACTGATCCGGGTACGTGCAGGGAAATTTCATTTACCAAATTGCCTAAGGTATCAATGTGCATAAAGGTATGTGTGCAACCCAATTTCACACATACTTTTACATGAACTGGAGAGAGGCATTCTGGGGCGAAGCTGGGTGTTATGCGCATACTTTGGTATTTTAAAAAGTAAGTACACAAGTTCAACTGCAGAAGTTATGAACTCTATAGAGCAGGCAAAACTTTATACAGATGAGCTTGTGCACATACCAGCCCACAAAGGTACAGGCAGACTTTACCCTAACCTGCCATCATAAGATCATCCTCATTATGGGTTCAACCACATACCTTATAAAGTGGATCAATCTACAACGATTTGCGGCATGAAGCTATCGGCAGTAGAAAATATCACTTCCTTTCCATTACCTTCACGTCAATGGAAACATGCCTACCTGTGTATGACAAGGGTCTGGTATTCGTGATCTGACGGGCCTTCATTGCCTGCTGCTGTCGTTCAAGTGCGGCTAACATGTCTCCCAAGTCTAGCTGCACCGGCGTTTTACTCTTCTTCCCAGATGCTTTTGACAAAGCCTCCTGTGAAATGGAAAACACGAATGCAATAAAAATACTCAGGAACAATGCAGTGATAAAATACTGCTGTGGACTCAATTTCCCAGTTACAAACCAAAGACCATGTAATTGTTAAAATCTAATCATCAGTCATTAGGATGTCAAGAAGTCAAAGAACTGCTGCATGTCTAACATTTCAAACATGTCAGCATTTTACCAAGCCTATTTATTGCTGTTTATCAGTAGTACAATTTAAGGTATGTTGTGCTATTTCTGTTTATATTTATATTTTGTTTTTTGAATTTTTCTGATATTTTTATTCTTTCAAAACATATCATGCAACTCTTTGGAAGTGGCAAGTGAAGGTAGATACATCCATTCAAATCAATAGGCCCCCTAGGTTCCCACTGTTTTCCCAACAGCTACATACCTTTTCTTTAGCATGCTGCTCTGAGCTACAAACAAAAGTCCATACTTATATCATCAATTCTAATTTCCTATGTTGCTGGATGCATTTATTAACAAATCTACCCTGCAAGTTAAATCTTACAAACCTGAAGTTTTTTCTGCTCCATGCTTATCTCAGAATATTCTTGAGCTGTGGCCAGCGCTGCAGCAAGTGCTTTCTTTTTCTGACTTTTTGCCCGTTTGGGTACAGAGGTTGTTATGGGTATTGGAGTCTGGACAATATTAATTGGAGAATTTTCAGGTAAATCGTCCAGCTGAAGTCATGAAAGAAAGCAAAGACGTACGATTAAAAACAGATTCTAATGAAAAAGGAGGAAATTGTCCCTCAAGAAGAGCAGAATAAGCCTAAAATGAAAAGAATCCAAAATCCTTCATCACCAAGCAAATACAACACAAACCTTCAATGTTCGCAGCATTCAAAAAATGGATTAATACTTCTATAAAGAGTTGAAATATATAAATACTCAATAAAAAGGAGCATCTGGGGACTACCATTTCTGTTTCCTGCATGCCACTGCTCTAATTGCAAAATACAAGATGAAGACGAATATATTCCACATGTGACAATGTATGTCACTTGTGGAATTTGTGAGTGTGTGTATGTATACAATACACATATTAGTTTTAAAAAAAAATCAAAACATCCTCAAGATATGAATTCAAACTACCTATAACTTAAAACAGGCACTATTAATTGGGATCTCAGCAAAGATCCAAATCTTCACATTTTTTCAGAAGGAGAATTATTCTGTTCCATCCTGATCTCCAAGGGGAGCTTATTCCAATAGATATTCTGCTCATCCTTCAGCAGTAATGAAGTACAGTAACATTTAGAAAACATTTAATCTTCTTACTTTTATTGTGCTCTGCCAGGATAATAATGGAAACATTTTTCTGAAAATAATGGCTTGGCAACAGGTACAAGAACTAACTGAAGTCCTCCTCTTACACATATATCTATTTGAAATCGCACTATCAACATAAAATGTTTGTTTTCTTTCAGTGCATAAACACTGATATGGTCCCATGATGCTTCCTGACCCTTCACAATGAGATTTATTACTGCCATATCAGAAGAAATTCTAAATTTCTTAAGGTTACCACAAAAAATTAAGTAAATTTTACTTACTACTTGTGGAGATATTTTTGGATGAATATTATCACTTTTAGTATTTCCATGGTCGCTTGTTAACTCAGGAAATTCATCTTCATCCTAGAAAGAAATCAGATCTTTCAGTCTGCTTTAGATGCTTCTGAATGAAACTAGGGAATGGCTTGTCTTAATTTACCTTGGTGTGATTTTGGACTGATAGGTATAAATTGTTTAGAAGTTAAAAATAGAGAAGACATCGGGAAGAAGAAATAAAGATTGTGTTTGATATTTGGTTTTATGTTTTTGGATTTTTTTTTAATGATTATGTACAAAACTGAAATATTTTACTGTAAAAACTGGAACGCAATTCAATTTTATAAATAAAATTTATTTATTTATTTTTATATACCGAAATTCCTGTATGAAATACAAATCAATCTGGTTTACATAGAACGGATAATCGGCCGGGGTTTACAAACTGCCCACGGCTTTACAAGAAACAGTTGGGAATGAAACAGTTAGAAAGTGAGTCTACAAAAACTTTACATATAACGATTAAAACAGTTAGTATTAGTATAAAACTTTAACAATTGAAATATTTGTTTGTTGCGGGGTTGTCTTCGTGTGGCAGCACTCACCCTAGGTGCCGACAGCCTCCAAAGAGATAGGAATGGCACCATGATGCTGTCAGCAATGCTGCTCCCTGGCAGGAAACCTGGCTACCAGCACACATGGAAGGGTATGAAAGGCCCAGCCACGCTCCATAGGACTGCTTCAACAGCAGGTCTCCCTACTTTGGTTCCTGCCTGCCTTGCCTTGCTCAGCCTGCTTTATCCTTGGCTTTACTTCATCCCGGTCTTTCTCTAGTCTATTCGGTACTGACCTCTGCCTTAGATCCGGATTTCCCTCTTGCCTGCCATTGCCCTCAGCTATGAACTCTTTCAATGCTGTTTGCTGCCTGCCTCGACCTCTGGCTATCTCTGAGTAATTGTCCCACTGCAGCCTGTCAAGATGCTGGCTTTGTCCCAGTCTCTCTTTCTCTATATGCCCTGTGGGACCCTTGACTAAGCCCTGCTGGCCCCTTGAAGCCAAAGTTTCAACCTGCGGGCAATGGAGTTACTATAGTTGAAACTCCAGTCTAATTCCAGTCCAGGGCACGTTCACCAGTTGCTGGTATGGATCTGGTAGGTCTGCCTACTAGGCTAAGGTCCACTATCCCTACAACCATATCTATATATATTTATATATATCTATATATCTATATATTTATCAACCTAATAAACAAAGGTTGACCGACGTGCCGCAAATGCGCAGTAGAGAGCAGCTCTACCGCGCATGCGAGCACGTCGGTCACAGTGTGCCTCTTAAAAATAAAAATGGCGCTGTAGGAGCGGCAGGAGCGGCGGCCCGAAGACCCGGAGCGGCGGCCTGAAGACCCGGAATGGCGGCCCAAAGACCCGGAGCGGCGGGAGCGGCGGCAGCGGCACCGGCCCGTAAGACCCGTAGCAGCGGCGGCGGCGGCCCGTAAGACCCGGAGCGGCGGCCCGAAGACCCGGAGCGGCGGCGGCACCGGCCCGAAGACCCGGAGCGGCGGCCCGAAGACCCGGAGCGGCGGGAGCGGCAGCGGCGGCCCGAAGAGCGGCGGCGGCACCGGCCCGAAGACCCGGAGCGGCGGCCCGAAGACCCGGAGCGGCAGCGGCATGCGCGCGAGGGAGGGACAGACGGATGGAAGGAAGGAAGTCTGTCCCTCCCTCGCGCGCATGCCGCCGCCGCTCCGGGTCTTCGGGCCGCCGCTGCTGCCGTTCCCGTCGCTCCGGGTCTTTGGGCCACCGCTCCTGCCGCTCCGGGTCTTCGGGCCGCCGCCGCTCCGGGTCTTCGGCGGAGATCGACTGAGGGGAGGAGGGAGAGGGGAGGAGGGAGGGGGGGAGAGGAGGGACTCAGGGGGAGGAGGGAGGAGTGACTGACTGAGGGGAGGGAGGAGTGACTGAGGGGAGGAGTGACCTCAGGGGAGGGAGGAGGGAGGAGTGACTCAGGGGAGGAGGGAGGGGGGGAGAGAGGAGTGACTCAGGGGAGGAGGGAGGGGGGGATAGAGGAGTAACTGGGGGGAGGAGAGAGGGAGGGGGAGAGAGGAGTGACTCAGGGGAGGAGGGAGGGAGGAGGGAGGAGGGAGGGAGGAGTGACTGACTGAGGGGAGGGGGGAGGGAGGAGTGACTGAGGGGAGGAGGTGACTCAGGGGAGGGAGGAGGGAGGAGTGACTGAGGGGAGGAGGGAGGGGGGGAGAGAGAGGAGTGACTGAGGGGAGAGAGTGGGGGAGGGGGGAGGGAGCATGAGGGGGAAGGAAATGATCCAAAAAAAAATGTTAATGTAGCCCGTTTTAACGGGCTTAACGGCTTGTATAAATATAAATGCCAACCAAGCTCAGGTCAGTCAGGGTAGGGATGCAGTAGAGCTGGGAAGGATCATAGTCACTGCACAACTGCAACACCTATTGGCTGGATTTAGAGCTCATAACTGAAGGGTTAAAAGAAGGAGCCCGGATGCATGGGACCCAACCAAGGCCTATTGCTGTGACAACCAGGCTAAAGCAAGTTGGGAGGGGATACAAAAAAGGGGGAAAAACTCCCTGGATAGTTTCAAATAATGACTCATGGCACCTGCTCCCAGCCTTTGTTCTCGCTAAACTGGTTGTCCAAAGGAGCAGGAAGGAAATGCCAGATCAAAAATAAGAGATGGTTTTGTTTTTCTTCTTTGTTTAAATGCTTGGAAAGGGGTTTTTGTGTGTGTGGAGATTTTCATTGTTTTCTTACAAACTATTTTTTGTGCTTTGTTCATTTTTAAATTTCAACAAATAAATTTAAAAAATAAGAGATGGTTTTATATTCCTTCTTCCAATGTAATCCATTCTAAAAAAAAAAAAAAAAAAAAAAACACTAAAAACAAAAAAACCCCCACTAAAAACAAAAAAAAACAAACAAATCAATCTTATGCATCTAAATTTCTGCAGAGCTTGAGCAAAAAGCCTGCATTCTCCAAGCAGATTTCAAACAAATCTCCCAAAGGATTTAGAGGGCAGAAAGATGAGCTGCAGTGGGAAAAAGCCCTAAAGAAAAAGAAAAAGAACTATGGGCCCAATATTGAAAGCGTGTTCCCTGTACGTACCCATATCAGTCCAGACTTCTGGGTTTTGCCTCCCTTCCAACAGGTGAAACAAAGAAAGTTTTGTAGGCACCACCTCTTAACCTGGTGAGCCACCTGCATCTCCTCAGTATTTCTCTGTCTCCAGCAGATGGAGGTGGTGCAAACCCAAACACAGGTTAAGGATGAGCAGGGGTTGGGAACCCAAAATTGCTCTTTTCTAGTGCGCCAGGGGTGAAAGCTGGTGATCCGGCTGCCTCTTCCTCAGTGAGGATTGTGAGAAGCCTCTGCCACCCCTTCCTTCAGGAAAGTAGCTTTTTTCGTCACTTGTTCTTCGTAAAGTTAAAACACAAAATAAAAATAGGACAAGAAAGAACAGGAAAGTGGTGGTTGGTTTTTACTGCTCGCCCCGTTGCTGGTTGCGGCTGGAGGCAGGGCGCTTAGGCAGTAGCGCTATCACGGCTCCCAGCTCCCAATCCTGCTTGCTGTTATCGACTCCTGCTGCGTGGTCAGAATCGCACCGGGTCATGCTGTGCATGAGCTGCTGCTCTGCCTGAGGAGAGCAATCTTCGCGGCTCTCCCAGGCCAGCCAATGCTCCCAGGGGATGGGGGGGGGGGGGGGCAGGGTTCGTTGTGGGGGGCTGTAGCGGCACCAGTTAAGCAGCGAGGCCCTGGCAGGTTGCCAGCTGCTCCGAAGAATGAGGCCGATCCGCTCTCGCTAAGCGCAGGAACGGAGGCCATCTTGAAAACTTAAGGCGGCTAAGGATAAAGCGGCAGGGGGAGGGGGGTCTCCTGCTAGCACTGTCGCCAGCCGATTTGAGCCCCAATGAGCCCCAGGAGGCTCTAGAGGAGCAGTTGGGTGAAGATCCTGAATCCCCTAGAGGGGGATGGTGAGGGGGGTCCTTCTTGTTTTTCCCCAGATTTTATGCTTTTATTGCTCAAAGCCTATCTGGCCAGTAAGTCCAAGCGGGATTGCTCCCCCAGGCGTAGACTTTCTTAGGGGGCCACCTAGAAAAGTGCACAGTGGTTGGAGATGCCAGGGGTCACGAGGATCGGGAAGAGGTCCAGTGGTGTGGGATACCACAGATGACCTTTCTTCGGAGAAGTCCGACCATGAGGTGCCCTCAGGAGATTGTCTTCCCAGTTGTCCCACCCATATCTTGCCATCAGTTTTGACGCTGAGAAAGCGTTTGACAGGGTGGAGTGGAATTATTTATTCTATGTGTTGCGTTGCCTAGGATTTGAGGGTTTCTTCCTTCAGGCTATTCAACTACTATACAATGTGCCGCGGGCTTGCATAGCAGCTAATGGAACACAGACACCTTCCCTGTGACGCGAGGCACCAGACAAGGCTGCCTTCTTTCTCCCCTGTTATTTCTTTTACAATTGGAACCCCTGTTGCATGCTATCAGTGATTCCCAGGAGATTCGAGGCATTCACATGGACTCAGTTATATTTAAATATGTCGCCTTTGCAGACAACTTGTTAGTTTTTATTACTAATCCCCACTCATCCTTGCCTTCACTCCTATGGTTAATTGGGACCTTTGGGACATTTTCCACAGCCTTTATAACCTGGGGGTTAATAACACCTTTCCTTATTTGCAGTTGCGCCACTATGTAGGTACCCTGCCTGATGCAACTAAGGACGCAGCGAAGTTCACTGGACAGTATATTTCAGTTTGACAGTGCTAAAATCCCTTCCTCATCTAGTTATTATAGAGCCATGCAGCAGCGGGCTCAGGTGGATGTTAGTTCTTGTTTGGTGGCTCGTTGGAATCGGGATGGGGATTTTTGCCTTACAAGTATCATTTTGCGCATATGCTTTCGGCGCATCACCTGATCTCAGCTAACATGTATTATCGGGAAATGCAATTTAAATTTTTATGTTGGGCATGTCTCTCTCCCCAAATGGCCTATAAACTGACTATTGCCCCCTCGCCTCTGTGTGTTCGCTGCCTTCGGACTGAGGGCACTCCGTCCCATGTCTTTTGGACGTGCCCTCCCATTCACAGATTTTGGCACAAGGTAGCAGATTACATGGCAGACTTAATAGATGAGGTCTTGCCTATCTCTCCCATGTGGTTTTTATTTGGCTGTATTTCACCTATCAGAGTTCGAGATCCTGGCTCACGCCTGTTGTTACAAAAGCTAGTCTAGTGGGGGAGAAAGTTATTTTGCTAGTTTGGCGGTCTTCGGATGCACCTTCCTTTTGGAACCATTTCCACGCTATGAAGACGATGGAGAGTATGGCTGCTCAGGGTTCTCTACGTTGGCGGCGCCTGTTCTTAAACATCTGGAATCCTTATATTCAACAGCTCTCCCATCAGGCGTGTAGTCTTGTGCTGAATGACTGATTGGAAGTTTGCTTCTGTGCACACGGACATTCCTGGCGATCATGACGACGATGCCTTCTCTCATCTGTCTGTTCTGTATGGCGACGGATTGTTGGAAAGGGTGGGGGGAGGGGTTGGGGGAATCTGCTGGAGGGCGGAATGTTGAAACTGTTTATTGGTTCTGTTTGATTTGAGGAGGGATCTGATACCACCCTCCTCATTGTCAATGTATGTTCTTTGAAAAAACCCAATAAAATTGTTTGAACATAAATGTGCCACATGCTAACTTCATGGAGTGCCCCCTAGTCTTTCTATTATCTGAAAGAGTAAATAACCGATTCACATCTACCCGTTCTAGACCTCTCATGATTTTAAACACTTCTATCATATCCCCCCCTCAGCTGTCTCTTCTCCAAGCTGAAAAGTCCTAACCTCTTTAGTCTTTCCTCATAGAGGAGCTGTTCCATTCCCCTTATCATTTTGGTAACCCTTGCCTGAGGAGACTCTGGAGCTCAAGGGTACTGAAGGTGGAATAGCGATTCCAAAGAGAACTACCATCCCAGTGGCCAGTGCAGCGGCTCTGAAGGATCTCCAGGATGGGAAACTCAAGGTGCCCTCAAGAAGATATTTGAGGTTTCGGCCCTGGGCATCCAGGCTGCAGTGTGTAGCATTTTTATGGTTTGAGCTAGCCTGAGATGGGTACAGCAGTTACAGAGTGCCAGAGATCTCTCGCCCCAGGATTCTGACCACAAAGAACAATTAGAGGCAGCGGTGGCTTATGGGACCAATGCCTTATATGATCTGCTTCGTACCTCTTCTAGGACAATGGTGTCTGTGGTCTCGGCTAGAAGGCTTTTGTGGTTGAGAAACTGGTCAGCAGATGTTTCTTCTAAGGCTCAGCTTAGTGCCCTCCCCTTAAAAGGGCAAGCTCCTTTTTGGAGAAGACTTTGAACAGCTGATAAAGCAGCTTGGTGATAAGACGCACAAATTGCCTGAAGACAAGCCTAAGGGGGCCAAAGGTTTTCTGACAGTTCACTCTCGGGGCCAAAGGCATTTCCGTCAGAGCAGGGTTCCGGGCGCAGGCCAGAGACAAAACTTGGGGAAGTCTCAGTCCTTTTGCAGACACAGAGTGAACAGAGCCAGTTCTGGCCAAGGGTCTAGCGGAATCAAGTCCACTCAATGAGACGAGGCCAACCCACTTCTTGGTCCCAGTCGTCGGGGGTCGGTTGAGTCTTTTTTTACGAGGAGTGGGTCAAGATAAAGTCTGACCAGTGGGTTCTAAGTGTGATAGAATGAGGCTATGCTTTAGAATTTGCTCAGCCTCTAATAAACCTTTTAATGGTATCTCCCTGCATTTCACCAACGAAGAAACTGAAAATTAAGGAGACCATCCAAAGGCTGAGAATGCTGGAAGCCATTGCTTCCGTCCCCCGGGGTGGACCTCACAGTGCCTCAATGGATGGTAGTGACTACCAATGCCAGTCTCACCAGTTGGGGGGTTGTGTGTCAGTCCAGGATCAGTACAGGGCCGATGGTCAATGGAGGAAGCGACTTGGTCCATCAATCGTCTAAAGACATGGCTGGTGCAATTGACTCTGGAAAGGTTTCTTCCCTTTCTGCACAACCAGGCAGTCAGAGTCCTGTCGGACAATGCAACGACAGTGGCCTACATCAACCGTCAGGGAGGAACCAAGAGACAGCTGGTAGCTCTGGAAGCGGAGATGCTGATGTTCTGGGCGGAGCAGCATTTGGCCTTGATAGTGGCATCATACTTAGTGGGGTCCAATAATGTGCAAGCGGAGTTTCTCAGTCGGCAACAGTTGGATCCCAGGGAATGGGAGCTATCAGAGAATGCAATGGCTCACATTTCACGCAGATGGGGCACTTCTCACATGGATCTGATGGCAACTCAGAGGAATACATCCACGTGCATGTTATAAAATTGGTGTGACAACAAAACAAAGAGCACTCCCGCGATCCTGTATTTCAATTATGAACAACAAAAAAGGAACCGCTACTAGAAAATTTCAAAGATAAATAGTCTCCCATCAAAAATGTAATTTTTGCTTGGCCATTTAAATTTTTGTATATATATATATATATATATATATATATATATATATATATATGCCGCATCAGAAAGCCAGGCGATGTGTTCTTTACACTTGAAGAATTGTCTGGTCTACTAATCATTTGCGGCTTATACAGTGATCAAGCTTGATAATTTTTTTTTAAATAAAGTGGATTTTTGGCAATGGCCCAACTCAGAATGATTAAACCCAAAGAAGATCAACATTCAAAACCCGACAGCAGCCGGTGTTTCACTACGGGATGTAGCTTCCTCAGGGGTGGGTAAAGATATTTCACGTTTCAAAAATCTCTCTTATGTACGGATGCTGAGTCTCACAAAGGGTATTCGAAAGCGGGACAGAGACAGTCCACTTCCAGAGCTACCAGCCGTCTCTTGGTACCTCCCTAACGGTTGATGTAGGCCACTGTCGTTGCATTGTCCGACAGGACTCTGACTGCCTGGTTGTGCAGAAAGGGAAAAAACCTTTCCAGAGCCAATTGCACCACCCTTGTCTCTAGGCGATTGATGGACCAAGTCGCTTCCCCCGTTGTCCCGCTTTCGGATACCCTTTGTGAGACTCAGCGTCCATACATAAGAGATATTTTAGAAACATGTGAAATATCTTTACCCACCCCTGAGGAAGCTAAATCCCGTAGCGAAACACCGGCCACTGACGAGTTTTGAATGTTGATCTTCTTTGGGTTTAATCATTTTGAGTGGGACACTGCCAAAAATCCACTTTATTTAAAAAAAAAATATATATTATCAAGCTTGATTGCTGTATAAGCTGCAAATGATTAGTAGACCAGACAGTTCTTCAATTGTAAAGAACACGTCACCTGGCTTTCTGATGCGGCATATATATACAAAAATTTAAATGGCCAAACAAAAATTACATTTTTGATGGGAGACTATTTGTCTTTGAAATTTTCTAGTAGCGGTTCCTTTTTTGTTATTCATAAAATCGATGTGTCCATGTGCAAGCGTGGGTCTTAACATCGACCCCTAAATACATTTAATATTACTTACAACAGACAGAGGTGCAAAAATACACAAGATGGAAAATGTAAGCGCATCTTAACATAGCAATTTATGCATGTAACAGTTAGCCCTGACCCAGAACGCCCCAGACCACCCCTTTTTATACATGTACACGTGCAAGTGAGCATAATCCCTGTATTTTTTACTTTTATAAAATACGGAATAAGTGAATAGAAGCTACTTACACGCATAAAGTTCTGAAAATTCACCTTTAAGTGCAGGACATTGTAAACTTACTAAAACCAATTATGAATGAGTAACTATACAATATATCAGTCCCTACATTCTGCTACACTACTGCCTTCAGAACTCACTATACAGCCAGTTCAAGCTTATTTAAGGTTTTATTTTAATGATCAAAACAACCTTGCACCTAATAACACATTGCAAATTTTGAAAATACCTGAGTAAACTTTTATTTATTTTATTGAGGAGGAAAAGACTTCAGATGCCAAATATTAGTGAAACATCACCAATTTTGGCAAAGGGCACAATCATTAGCCAAAAACCTCCTTTATTTTTTTTAATAAATAATAGTGCTCTATCCTTGTCTTTAATTAATTGAAGAAATGCCTTGTTATCCATGTTGCTTTATAGATTTGATTTTTAATACTAATGTTCATAACCAACTAGGGAAGCAGTGCAGTTCAAATTTCCAAAGCTCTCGACTCAACTTCAAAGCAAAAATACGGCTGCTTCAGAGAGTAAAACTTGTATTCCACAGCTTCCAAAAACATTTCATAACAGCAATGTTAAAACATTTAATATACACTCATGCGTGGCATTCAACTACTAACTTGATACAGCAAACAAATGGCCAACAGTAGTTGCTTTTAAGCCAAAAGAATCCAATCAGATTCAAACCCATTTATACCCGATTGGTTAACTTCTCTGTACATTGCAATTATGAAAAGTTTTTGGAAGCTGTTGAATACAAGTTTTACTCCCTGAAGCAGCCGTTGATGGCAAAACGCTGGCCAGGTCGGAGTTTCCTTTAAAAACACTGAAAAATTCCATGGACTGTAGAATTTTCACTTTGCAACGGAAGCTGATTGACCGGGAATAAGCATCTGAAGTCTTTTCTTCGTCAATAAAATAAATAAAAATTTATTCAAATATTTTCAACATTTGCAATGTGTTATTAGGTACAAGATATTTTTTGATCATTCTACTGTTTGCACCAATTACCTTGTTTGTTTTTTTTTTTAATTTCATTTCAAAGGTACTTCAACATAAGATTTTCATCAACTCTACAGCAGGTGTACCCTTTGTAAAGCAGACACAAGATAAGTAGTGAACATCTAAAATTAGCCCTCAATAGTCAAGTACAGAAAACTAGAAAGAATACCTCAAAATACAAATGCTCTGGGCTTTGCTCTGCTCTGGTTAGTTGGCTGGTAGTTAAGGGTTTGTTATCTGGTCTCATCTGTGTATCCTGCCTTCTTTCAGAGGATGTGCTGTGTCCTCTGCATCTGAAACCAACCTAAATAGACAATAAATAAAAAAGCAAAGGCTACAATGGTAATATTTTAAAAACTTCTAAGACTAACACATTGAGACTGGTTATATAATTTTTCAGGAGATGCCCACCATTTACCTTGCCATATTCTAAATCTCTAATTTGAAAACATAACTCAAAATTAAAGTTATTAATTTATAATTATAAACAGAAAAACAATCTGACCTATCCAGTCTGCCCAGTTATTTCTGTCCACACTGCAAGGGTATATCCCAGCTGCCAGCCATACAGTATAACTACCTATGGGCAGGGCCGGTGGAAGCACTAGGCGAACTAGGCTTGGGCCTAGGGGGCGCTGAGCAGTGGTATAGTGAGGGGAGGTCAGGGGGAGCCAATTCAGCCGCTGGTGGACCTCATCCCACTGGCGGCTGAGCAGTGAACTACCGCTGTGCTGTGTGCCGGACACACACAGCAGGAGGATTGGCAGGGCCGTGGTGGAGCTCATGTCACCACGGCCCGAAGAAAAAGGTCACGTCCAAACCTGCAGGTGCTCCTCCTCCTTCCTGCCCACACGGCCCCGGAAAAAATGTTGCCGGAGCCGCGGGGCAGGAAGGAGGAGGAGCAGCAGCCGCGTGCAGAAGAGAAGCAGCGTTTATAGTCATCCGCGAATCTCAAGTGAGAAGAGGAGGAGGTCCGGTAGCAGGGCCGCCACCTCGGATCCCACATTGCGAGCGGCCTGAGAAGATCAGGGACGCTGCAGAGCCCATCCTGCGGCGACCCGTGAAGAGGAGGCCCAGAGGCAAGAGAGAGGCTGAGGGCCTGTAGAGTGTGTGTGTGTGTGTGTATATGAGATGAGTTGAGAGACTGTGTGTGGGAATGAGGACCTGAATGTTTGCAGAGACAGCATGTGAGAGCCTCTATGTGTGTGAGAGAGACAGCATGTGACAGTGAGAGCCTGTGCTTGAGCAAGACAGCATGTGGGAGTGAGAGAGAGCCTGTGTGTGTGTGAGAGTCAGACAGTATGGCAAAGAGAGAGACTGTGTGTATGAATGATTGTATGAGAGACAGTATGTGAGAGTGAGAGCCCATGGTGTGTGTGTGAGAGAGAGAAAGCATGTGAGAATGAGAACCTGACTGTGTTTGAGGGAAGAAGATAGATGGAGAGAAAAGAAATAGAAAAAAAGACAATATAAAAGGAATTGGCAAAAAAATAAGAAAGGGAAGGTGGAACAAAAAAGCCTGTGACCAACCGATTAGAAAACTAAGATCAGACAGCAAAGGTAAAAAAAAAAAAATTACTTTTTACTGATTGGCACATGTAATGTTTGGTAATGTGCAAGAGTAGCACTTTCTCTATGCGGATCTCACAATGTAAGAGATCAACATGGAGGAAGTGGAAACCCACAGAGCCGGCACAGAGGAAGCAGAATGTGCTTCAGTGCCAGTAGCAGCAATTAGCGCCTCCCCAATAGCCATGCGGCAGCAGTGACAGTGGCAGCAGAGGAATGAGAGAAGCTCCGAGGCTGCTGGCAAAAGAAAGAGAGGGGGCCTGCCTTTAGTGTGTGCATATTTATGAATGGGAGTCTGCCTGGGGGTGTATGTGTGAGAATAGGTGCCTACCTGTCTGTGGTGTATGTGTGTGTGAGAATGAATGTGTGCATGCCTGGGGGTCGGTGAGGGAGTGGTGTGAGAATGAATGTGTGCATGCCTGGGGGTCGGTGAGGGAGTGGTGTGAAAATAAATGGGGGCCTGCCTGGGGGTCAGTGTGCGCGCGTGTGAGAATGATTGGGAGCGCGTGTGAGAATGATTGGGAGCATGTGTGAGAATGATTGGGAGCATGTGTGTGTCTGCGCGCGCGTGTGAGAATGACTGGGAGCACGTGTGCGTGTGTGTGTGGGAGCCAGTGAGAGTGAGAGCATGAGGGTGTATAAGAAAATCCAGGGGAGTAAGTTTGTGTGGGGGGTGTGTGGAGGGGGAGAGTGTGTCTTAGAGCCTGAGAGTGTGTCAGTGTCTGTGAGAGCGAGAGGTTATGGTGGGTATAAGAGAAAAGCATGAATGTATATGTATGTGACAGTGTATATGTGAGAGAGAATGGACATGCGAGTATGTGTGAAAGAGAGAATAACCTCCTAATCCTCGACAATATCAGGGTGACTGGAAATCAAGAGCTCCCACGTATGGACAGCAGGGGCTTTTTAAAATCCTTATTAGTTTTAATTATTGGGTGTTATTTGATTTATGTCTGTTTTGAAATATTTTATTGGTGTTTGGGAAATTGTAAAAAATGTATATGATTTTAATTAATAGAAATTCTATTTATTAGTAGTTTTAAAATATTCTTTTATTAGTATGGTTTTACTATTATAACTGATGCTTTATGTTTCTTGATTTTATTTGTTTTATGAGGAATGGTGGTTGTTTTTCCATTGTTAATACACAGAGTCTGGCTTCTTGGGGTTTCCATTTAAGTTTTTGTCTAATTTGTGCTCCTTTATTTTGTATTCTGTATTTGGTGAGGGTCTCTCTCTGCTCTGTGTGTGTGACCATGATGAGAGATTCTGCTAGCATGTAGTGTCTGTATAGGGATCTATAGCAATCGGGTTTATTTTGTTTCCTCAGTAGGTGGTGTATTGGTATTCTAGGACCCAGTGTAATATTTACCCTTGCTTTTTCACAGGTAGGGTTATTGTTGTTTGAGTCCTTGGTGTTATTACTGTTACGTTATGATAGGATTGCAGTATAGATTTTGAGCGTCTTTTTTGCGGGGTTTTGTGTTAGTTCACAACATGCCTGGCTGTGAAAGGTGTTTGTGCTGCTGTTACTGTGAGGTGACACCAGAATTTGAAAATATCTTTTAGTATGATGAGCTGTAAGGGAATCATCCAAGCTCCATTGTTTGGGGGAATTTCAGTGGATGCACAGAGTTACAGAACTGGAGGTGCAGGATTTATATTGACATTCTGTCCCTTCCTATATATTTTAGACTTCACTCTCATAGCCATATAGAATTAATTGAATGAGGCTATCAAATAATTTTATAGTGTGAAACTGGCCAGCTTTTTAAAATAACGCAGAAGACCCTTTGGACTTTAACACTTTTTTTTTATAACCAATTTTAAAGAGGGATCCATGCTATAGAGGTGGGTGTGATGAAGAAATGTCATTTTGGCTCCCCCCCAAAAAAACATTCTTCTGTCTAGAGCAGTGGTTCTCAACCTTTTTCCCATCGTGACACACCTGACAGGCCACGCTCACATGTGTGACACTCTGCTCATTACAATTCACGGCGGAAATAAAAAGTAAAGATCCGGTAATTATTTTTATTGTTTAAAATGACACAAGGAAAAGATACATATTCTGTCTGAACAGAAATTGCATAAATAGTAAACATCCCACACCAAAACAGCACCAATTTCCAGCACTTAAACAGTAACCACCTTACCTAAGAAAAGGCAACACTGAAATATTACACCAGGCCTTAAGACACCAATACATCTCCTATTAGGAAAACGGACCAAGTCAGGCTGCTATAGAGCCCTACACAGAAACTACACCCCAGCAGAGAACCTCACCTAACAAAGAATAAAGAGACCAAAACGCATAACTAGAAGCATGCAGAAAAAACTGAATTGGAAACTGCAACAAGCCAGAGTCTCTGTATGCAGTGTAATAAAGGAAAAAAGAAACATCATCCATCCTTATAAAACAAATCAAGAAATATAAAATCAGTAGCAGTAAAACCATACTAACAAAAAGAAAAGTATTTTGAAACAGCTGATGAGTGGAATATCCAATAATTAAAAACTCATATAAAAAATTTCTAGATACAAATAAAATATTTCAAAATAGCAGACACAAAGACTAAGTAATGAAAAATAAGGATACAAAATTTTTTTTTGCTCTGTATACCTGGGAATGTTTGATATCCAGGTGCCCTGAGATTGTTTTGAATTAGCAGGAGGAGGGGTGGTTTGCTTGGAACTTTCTCCTCTCTCTGTCACATACCAGCGCTCTCTCTCACACTGGCTCTCAATTACACACCTTTACACACATGCTCTCAGTCACTTACATATACACATGCTTTTTCTCTCACTTATATAGGCTCTTAATTACACATTTACACACATGCTGTCTATCTTTTCACGCTTACACAAACAGGCTTTCAATCACACACATACATGCTGTCCTTTTCTCACACACAGACTCTCATTCAAATGCTTACAAACATGCGCTCTCTCTCTCTCTCTCTCTCATTTACTCACAGGCTCTCAATCTCATACTCACATGCTCCCTCACCTAAACCAGCTCTAGGTCACACACAGACACACATGCTCTCTCTCTTACTTATACACACAGGCTCTTAATCATACATACACATGATCTCTCTCACACACAAAGGATCTCAATCATACACACATACTCTTTCACACAAACAGGTTTTCAATCACAAACTTACACATACAGGTTCCCAATCCTAAACTTACATTCATGCTCTCTCTCTCAAAGGCAGGCTCTCAATCACAGACATACTCTCTTTCACATATACAGGCTCTCAATCATTCACATACATGCTATCTCACTCACACACAGGATCTCAAACCACATGCTTGCTCATTCACTCTCTCTCCCTCGCCCCCCCCAGAACTAGCAGCAGCAGCCTCCTCCCAACACTAACCTCCTTCATTTTCAGCCCTTGCGGAGGAGGAGTCCCATCAGCCGTGGGGGTTGACGCTCTTCTTCATTTTCCTCCGAGCCGCGCTGCACATTTTTCAGACCACGCCTCTCTTCTGTTCTTTGGGCCGATTCAGACCACACTAGCATGGTCTCTTCTTCCCGGGCACGCACCCACTGCTCACCACTTCCTCTTCTGGGCCGCGGGAAGAAGAGACCATGCCGATGCCGCTGACTCCAGCTGGTCTGCCGCGTTCCGCCCGGGCTGACAGCATTTTAAGCCCGGGTGGAGGAGGACCGGGGAGCAGCTGGGTCAGCGAGGGACCGGGAAGTGTGGCGACACACCTGCATGTTCTTGGCGACACACTGGTGTGTCGCGACACACAGGCTGAGAATCACTGGTCTAGAGCGCCACTGATTTTCTGTGACCTTAAGCATCAGTACAAGAAGGATTAAGGGGGGGTGCTGGAGAGGCACACAAATGCATTGGCCCCCGGGCGCCAGTGACCTTTGTTATGCCACTGGGTGTGAGCCATATGGGGCCACAAGTGGTGGCAAAGAGGAGTGGAGATTTGGCAGGCCACGAGCAGTGCCCAACCTGCTCGTGACCCAGAAAACCACACAGTCGGCGGGTGTGATCGAGAATGAGGTAGGAGTTGGGGCCGAGACAGGGGAGTGGCGGTGCGACCCGGGGGGGGGGGGGGGGAGCATAAGGGAGAAGGCTCGCCTAGGGCGCCAAATCCCCTTGCACTGGCCCTGCCTATAGGATATCACTCATTATCCAAAACAGGTTTTCCTCCACCCTTCTGGGTATTTGAACATACAGAATACCTGTTTTAGTTCACACTCTGCACTCCTCCCCCACCCCCAGTCCCATAATAATCCAAACAGCTACCCACATCAGCACGTGTTACTCAAACATCTAGAACCCTTTATGAAAGGTACCCCACTGCACTGAAACCTAGTCAAAATGAACACATCAGCTACATGAACGACTGCTTTTCCACTAAATTCCTAGACTTATCTATCTAGCGGCCACTGAATAACTGGGTATGTTCAGCGGCTGCCAGATACCCGGAAAAGTGACTAATATGGCTATCTAGTTAGCTGGATAAGTTATGGGTGGACAATGGGCGGATCGGGCCAGCGCTACTTAGCCGGATAAGTAGCAATATTCAGCCTTAGACAGATAGCTGGATAAGTTAAGGTTTGGTCTGCTCAATAGCAGGTCTAAACTTAGATGGATAAGATTTTATATGTCTATCCAGCTAACTTAAAAGAATAGCTTTTCAATACTGACCCCCTACAGGTCAGTACTGAAAATAACTTATTTACAGCCTGCCAGACAGATCCAGCTGCTAATTAAATCTTCTGATCTCTCATCACTTTTCTGCAACTTAAGGAGTGAAAACTGGTTTTCAGTTGTCTTTCTGGGAGGGCTAACTGCTCTTGACATAGGGTTATCAGAAATCAGCTCATGGATTACAGGTACAGATATGGTACAGCTGTGGTGTGAAAACCACCAGCAAGACAAATTCTTGGCATGCACCAGTCCAAATACTTAAATCACACAAGTAACCAGGTACCTGTGGCTAAGCATTTCACAATGGCCAACTTTTTCATCAGCGGTGCTAAAAATGATTCTTTTGGGTGGGAAGAGGGCACCATTCATAATTTTTGTTTGCAAAACAAACTGTGTAATCTCTTGCCACAGGACAGGGGTGACCAACTCCAGTCCTTAAAAACCACAGACAGGTCAGGTTTTCAGGATATTCACAATGAATTTGGATGAGATAGATTTGCATAAAGTGGAAGCAGTGCATACAACTCTCTCATATTCCTAATCATTGTGGATATTCTGAAAACCTGGCCTGTTTGTGGCTCTCGAGGACCTGAGCTGGCCAGCCCTGCTTTAGGAAGTTATAAATTTGGCAGCAGCAGCCTTCTGTTTTGTTTGTTTGTTTTGTTTTAATACAGTGCTTGCAATCAGTTCAAAGAGAGCTGGGAACTGGGCTCCTAGTTTCTTTGCAGGAATGTGGCTCCATAATGGACCTGCAATGATGTCACTGTGGGAATTTCATGCCTGCAGTAACATCAGAAGTCAAGTTTCCACTTCTCATAGTTTTACAATAAAAATAAAATTAAAAAAAAAAAAAAGCAGCTACTGATTCCTTAATAGCCTCACATACTAAGTAGTTTTCATTTTCAGCAACATTAAAAAAAAATAAATCCATTGTAGCCCTCTTTCAAAGTTATTTATCTGCTTCATCTAGATCACATCATCTTTTAAATCTTTCTGTGCGGATAAACTATTCAGGCAGAACAGATGGAAATAAAATGCACAACAATCTAAAAGACTAAGAACATGATGGAACTTTTCAACTCTTTTCTTTTAACTCATGTTGGGTGCAAAGACCATCACCATAAATTGTTGTCATTGTAACACCGCAGATGTAAAATTATAAGAAGTTTTTTTCATGTGCAAAAAGGTTATATTACCTGGGTATTATTTCTCTGTTCCACTGGCCTTCCACCCCTAGAAAATGGACTATTCTCAATCCAGGGTTTCTTCTGGGTAGCCTGAGAAGCTACACTAGCCCAGCTCGTGCCAACTGGGGAAAAAAAAAAAAAAAAGTAAACAAAACCATGTCTGTCCATTACCAAGGCAAATAAAGGATGTCGAAGAAAACACAACAGACCTCCACTGCAGGCTTTACAGCATTTATGGTTTCTTATACAGTCCAAGTGAAAAATTTTAAAATTTGGCACTTCAGCAACAACAAAAAAAACAAACAAACCAAAAAAAAAATCCCACCCCTCCACTGATGGCAATTCTCAAACAATTTTACCAATTACTGTTTGAGAACTGCCCTTGTCTTCTGTGATTAAAAGTACCCAACAGAAAGGGGAGGGGGCAGGTGTGGAGATTTCATTTTACGTGCCCACATCACACCTGTTACAAAGCAGGTGCAAAATTCATAGATAGTAAAGTGCCCACAGCGCTGGCCAGCCCCAAACTTTCAAAGGGAAACTCCACAAGAATTTCCTTTTGAAAATTCGTTTGCAGGCCTGGAGGTACAAAACATTCTATGAGCCTGCAAACCATCTTTGTGACTCATGCAGAGAGACCTGGGATTGGTCCTCGGCTCTGATCTTCCATTGTACAGGTTGACTGGCGTTGGGGATTCTGGAGGCAGTTGGGAGGGGGGATAAATTAGGGGGAAAAATAATCCCAAAGTAGCTGTGAATGAAGGTTCGTGGCATCAGCTCTCAGAGCTGGAAGTCCAAAGGAACTGGAGAAAAGCTGCTAGGCCAACACATGAAAACTTTGCAAAACAAGGAAAAGACCTCCAAATGGAATAGGTCAGGCTACTTTATGACTTTCAAGTCACGTATGACTGACTAAAACAAATACAGAAACCTGCCATTACAGGCACTATAATGAGACTTCTGGATCCGTATTCTGTATTTATGTAACATTGGTTAATTGTCTTTAAATGTCAATAGGGAAAGGGCTTTCTTTCGGTATGCCATTTTAACTATGTTATCTTATACCTGAACAAGTACAAAGGTGATTTTCAACTAGCAAAATATGTGAACGCAAGCTAACTTTAGTCAAAGGGCTGCTGTTCAAAGTATTTCATAACCTGCATGTTATGCATATCTGAAGAAGGGTGTGCATTCAAAAGACTATGTACTGAAAAGGGACCTTGCTCTAGGAAGAGTCCAGTTTTCCCCCCCCCAAGATAAATACAGCTGCTAGAAGTACATTCCATGTTGGACACATTACAAATTCTACCTGAATACTGGATGTCTGCTAAAAAGATCCCTATTCATATATTTATTTGAGATATGAAGCAACTATTTCTCAGACTAAGGCAGAGGACTAGACACAAATAGGTTCTCCATTTCTACTAAACCAAGAGCTCTTTTTGTGTAAATGGTTACCAGAATATTCTGTATGAACAGAATATTCTTAAAAATAAATTACAAACTGAGGAATAATTGTTAAAGAACTGCGAGCAGATACTGTGCATCATGAGTCACAGGAATTAATAATAAAAATATATACCTGCGCATACTGTAGTCATTGGTGGTTCCATTAGCTGTAACGAAAAAAATATATACACAAAAAAATATAATAACCAATTTTGAATGTTACCTAATGAAAAAGATTTCTGGTTGTTGAATATTCAGATCTATGATATAATGCCAATTAACAAAAATACATTTGCTTCAATGGAGGAATTTAACATCTACTTTACCAGCTGTTAAGAACGTAAATATGTATAATTTTTACAACATAAATAGAAACAAAATAAATATACTAAATAAAATAAATTAAGGCAGCAGATCATTGGGCATGCCTAAGCAATAGTGGACGTACACTCAGGGCTCCGCAGTCCGTGCTTCTTGTACTCCCTACTGCTGCCACCACTGCAGTCTGATTGTTGGTGTGTTTGGGACTGCAGTAACCACTGTCACTGTCAATGTCAGCCTCACTAGCCCCTTGTTCACTTGACGATTCTGCAGCAGGGTGAGAAGTTCGTCTCCTCCTGCATTTGGATTTCCAAGTCATTGTACTGGTGCTCTCAGACAGTGACTTGCTTGCTATATCTGATGGAAAATCTGTTAAAAACAAAAAGCGATGTTTGAAAGTGTCACAGAACTATAAAATCCTAGGTATTCTGATGTATGTTAAATCTCTCCCTGGACTATGTAATGTCACAAACACATAACACAGCCCTGAGCTCTCTGAAGACATTCAAAGATCCACCAAGAGTTATTCCTGTTAAAATGTTTCTAACAGAATCTCATATAAATGGAAAAGACAACTTTCTATGACCTAACAAGACTGGGAAACACAGCAAAGAAGAAAGATGTTTCTTAAAAAAAAAAAAGTTTATTTTATTTATTTATTTTATTTAAAAGCTCTTCTATACCGTCGTTAAGTTAGATAACCGTCACAACGGTTTACAGCAAGGCACGATAATGAAAAAAGTAAGTGGTATAGATTACAATTAATCATGTGCCATCATAGTGCGGTAACAATTCACTTCAATAAACTATGTGTGTACATTAAGGTGCTTTAGGTGCGGTTTTCCTATTACAATTCCAATGTAAATGTTGTGTTAAGATGGAGAGTATAAAATACACTTTTTTTTGTTTTAATTTTTATTGGCAACCAAGAAAAAATAAGTGATACATATATGATCAAATAAACATATAGGTAACAGTTTGCTATACCTGAGATCTGTCCCCCAGAAAGCGTTAATTTCAGCCATAATCACCAATTTTATGACCCATATGCAGTAGTCTTTCCCCCCACCCCCCCCCCCCCCCCACAACTATAATAGTAGTACATTTGGAAGTGGGAACACAAAGTGTTATAGTAGGATACAGTGGAGAAAGAACAACCGCAGAAACTACAGTGATGTTAATGGATAAAACAGGAAAAGGGTGGAGTGGATTGTATTAACCCCTTGAGAAATAGAATTTTACCATCTCCAGTGGAGGCTCGGGTAAGTATGTGCAGGATCAGCAGAGGATAATAGTTATGTGAGCCTATGAAGACTATACAGGGTCCAACAGGGCAAACTGGTTTCTTTCACCAATGTTCGAAGTCATTTATACTATGGGAACTCCTTGTCCATCAATCCAGAGTCGATAAGGATTTCATACATTCTGGAAGGCATGCTTTCGGTCCTGATGCAGAGCTGTAAGTTTGCCCAGTTGGTAGTATGAGTGTAGTCTATGCTGAATATTGGCCAGAGATTGTGTTGCCTCTTTTCCAATGTAGCGCAATCTCTGCTCTTGTTGCAATAAAGACTTGTAAAATCAGTTTCTGCGTATCTTTGTTATGTTTTGGAAGCGAGATGCCAAGGAGTGCATGCCAGGGTTTCACATTTACGAGTTCATTAATAACCTGAGCCACCCATCGAAATACCCTCTGCCAGCACTCAGTGATCTTAGGACATTCCCACCATATATGATAGTACGTGCCCAAGGCCCCACAGCCCCTCCAACAAGTATCGGGTATAGTAGAAACAAACTTATGGAGGACAACAGGTGAATAATGACATCGGTATATCAATTTGTAACAGTTTACTTGGAGCCCTACAGAGATAGAACATTTATGTGCCACAGTATATATCCTTTCCCAATCTTTGTCTGCTAGGGGTGCTTGAAAATCAGTTTCCCCATAACATCCTATGCCTCTGTACCCCTAAGCATCGACCGTTAATATAAGCGTAGATTTTAGAAATAACTCTTTTCCAATATTAATATTTGTGCCTTATTGTGAACCGTTACGATGGTACCTAACAGTGATGGTATAGAAAAGTTTTAAAATAAATAAAATAAATAAATAAACTCCCCTAATTGAGGAGGCATTCTTACAAAAAGTTTCAAAGAGGGTTCCCTTTGTTCTTAGAGTACCCTCCCTAAGCCCCTTGAGGGTGAAGTGGTAAACCTTAGCGTACATAAGGAAATCGGTATTCTCAAGGGAGTATTTAGCGCACAACTGATCTTTAGTCAACATAGCGTTTTGCTAATAGACATGCCCCAGCCTCTGTATGCCAGCCGTTTCCCATTGTTGATGAACTTTGGATTGGTCAGAGATTGGCACTATTAAGTTGGTAAATATGTGTGTCATCAAAGAATATTGCTCCGGCCCAACCAGTATTGGTGTCCAAAGTCGCCAAACCCGTAGAGTGTTCCGTAATGCAAAAGGGAGGTAGTGAATCTCACCCCACGATGTCTGGGGCTGCCAGGGGAGCACATCAATTGGAAAGCGCCCCAATTGTGCCTGCACCAGCCTCACCCATTGTGGAAGGTCATGTGTGCGGTGAAGCGCTATCAAGGCTCACAATTGCGCTGTGCAGTAATACCACGCCAAGTTGGGTAATTGTAAGCCCCCCCTAATTTTAGGCTGATATAGCGTTGCCCTTGCAACCCTTGGGGACCTCAGACGCCAAATAAATCCACACAGCATATGTTGCCACTGTTTAAGTAATAGGGAGGGAACATGGATAGGTATCGTAGTAAAAAAATATAAGAATCATGGGAGAATGTTCATCTTAATAATGGCCAGTCTCCCTAGCCAGGAGTGGGAGTATTCTAGCCATTTGTCCAAATTAGCTCAAATAGTAGTTATTAAAGGCCGGTAGTTTAGGTCAATCAATTGATTAGTGTGTGGGCCCAGGCGCACCCATAAGAATTTAAGAGAAGTTGTAGCCCACTTAAAGGGGAATCTTTGTTGTAGCTCATTGGTTACCTGGAGGAGCAAAGTCAGGTTGAGAAGTTCTGACTTCTCAAAGTTAATTTTCATTCCTGATATCGCCGTAAACTTGCCCAGTTCATCCATAACGCCCTGCAACGAACGTTCTGGTTCGGTAAGAGTAAACATAACGTCCTCGGCGAATAGGGATATTTTGAAATAATCATTCCCCCTAACCACCCCCCGGATACCCGCTGCTCCCCTTATCCTGATTGCAAAAGGCTCAAGAAATAAAGCAAACAGCAGAGGGGAGAGTGGGCAGCCCTGCCTAGTCCTCCTGCGGATGACAAAGGTCGTCCCAGAGCTCCCATTTACCTTTACCTTAGCTGATGGGTGCTTATACAGCTTACAGATCCTGGAGATAAAAGGTACCCCGAATCCCATGTATTGTAGAGTCTGAAACAAACTCCCAGTGGACTAGGTCGAATGCCTTTTCGGCATCCAAGGCTAGAAGAACAGCAGGGATACTGTCTTGGTGCACGAGATCTATGACATCTACAATTCGGTGGATGTTATCAGCTGCCAAGCGGCCCAGGACAAATCCCACTTGGTCATTATGAACCAGACCTGGCAGAACACCATTTAGTCGAGCCGCCATTACCCTGGCCAGAATTTTTAGATCGAGGTTAATTAAGGAAATTGGCCTGTAAGAGCTGCAGCTGGTGGGATCTCTCCCTAGTTTAGCCAGTACGGTGATACCCGCAGTATTGGTAGTGTTAGTGAAAGAGGAGCCCTTCAATAGTGAGTTAAAGGCAAGGGTTAGAAGATCCACAAGAATCGTGGCAAATTTATGATAATAAATGCCCGTAAACCCATCTATTCCTGGCACTTTTCCAGATTTTAATTGTTTAGTAGCCGCAAGCACCTCCTGAGGTTTAATGGGCTTATCTAAAAACTCTTTTTGCGTTGGCGTGATTTGGGGCAACTGGGTCTCCCGTAAATAGTCTAGGATGGCCCCCTGTGAGATTGAGGTGTCCTAAGAATAAAGTTGGGAGTAAAAATCAATAAGACACTGATGTATCTCCTCTGACATGGTAACCAGCTGCCCATGATGGTTAAACACCTTAGCTACAACCGTTTGTGCTTGGGCTGCCCTCAATTGCCTTGCCAGGTATCTCCCTGCCTTGTTACCCCCTTCGAAATGCTGCTGTTTGAGTATGGTATGGTAATGGCTAATAGCAGAATCCTCTAAAGATCTCAACTGATCCCTGTCTGCTAATATTTTCCGGTAAAGTGCCTCGGATTTAGTACTGCTGTGACGTTGTGTTAGGGTTGTGAGTTCCAGAAGTAAGCATGTCCTTTGGGCGTCCCTTTCCTTATTACAATGCGCTGCTCGCGCTATACAGGATCCCCGTATTACTGCCTTTGAACATTCCCAAATTGTTAAGGGGGACATGTCATCCATCTGATTATCCCTAAAATATTCCCTCAGTTGGTTCTCTACCTTATTGGTAAAAGAGGTGTCCTTAAAAAGGCTGTCATTGAGCCTCCAGGTCCAAAATCCCACTCCCGAGTCTCCGAGGCTACAGATCACCCACAAGGAGCGTGATCAGACCATGTGATATTATAAATGTCTGCCATTTGGACCCTGGGCTACACAGTGGAGGATATAGAAATATAGTCAACCCTCGAATATGTGGTATGGGGACATGAGTAAAACGTTGTTGTTGTTTGTAAGGATGTGGATGGACCCCTGGACTCTGTGGCTGCTGACCACACCCACGGGGGGAAGACCCGTGAGGGGCCACAGGTCAGGCTCAACTTTAGGACACACACACAGTTAGATCTTTCATTAAACAGTATTGAGGAGCCACCAGAGGTGGCGGTAGTGAGCTGGAATGTAGCCCCTCAGGCTCTGGAACAGTGATCCCACAATGGCTGTGCTGTAGTGGAGAGAAACTGAGATCTTGAGTACAAGCAATATATGCAGGGTTCAGGAATAGAGCCTCGTTGGTATAGTACTCACACAGCGGTCTCTCAGTATGTTTGGAAAATACACATTGAGAAGTGTGACAATTCGTTTGCCTATTTTAATTTTGACAAGGATATACCTGCCATTGGGGTCACTCACATAAGAAAGCTGTTCATGTACAAAGGATGAAGAGAATAGTATTCCCACTCCAGCATATCTATTATCCTTTGTGCTGGCAGCTCATAAGGAAGTAGGGTATTGCGAAAAGACCAAAAGACGCTCATGATGCTTCCTTACATGGGTCTCCTGGACAAACACAATCCCAGCTGCTTGCCTGTGAAGTTCCCTCTTGAATAACAGGTGCTTCTGAGGTATATTTAGCCCCTTAACATTCAGAGAAAATAGTTTAGTCACCATTTAGCCTCTCAAAACCAACTTTCCCCTCATCCAGTCGCCCCCTAATATTGCATACACCCCTCCACCAGAAAGCCCTTGCCCATTGTCCCCTCCCTTTTGTAAGAAGTTCCCATCTCCCCCTTCCACAACAAAAGTGAGAAAAACTATATATTTCGTTGTGTCCCCCTTACATCCTATAGTATCCCAATACCTCCTGTGGGATACACCTCTCCAGTAGGCCTGTAACATCCTATACAGAGCCGGACGCACTCTCCACCCCCCACGAGCCCCGTGAGCAAGCATGTATATCAATCATAAAGATGTTAACCCCCAACGATATAAACATAACATATTGCAAAACCCAGTAATAACCACATAGCTATGCAGAAACTTCAGCAATGAACAACCCGCTTCATAGCTGAACCTGTCTGCCTGGCAAAACTCCGCCAGGCGTACATGAGCCTTCACATCTCATTGAGTGATAGGGTTCTCAGAAAGTTAGGTATCCCCTCAGCCTTGATCCGGTGTTTGTGAGCGGCTCTCCTCGGGTTGACGTCGGAGCCGCTTACCCCCTTTCCCGGCTTTTTGCCACCGGGGGGGGGCCATATCTCGTGGTGGTGTGGGGCCTGCCATTTTGGGTGCTTGAAAAGAAACCGGCAGCTGAGCTTTATGAAAGGCTGCCTCAGCCCCCTCAATGGTCGTGATCCTATACGAGACCCCTTGAACCTGGAAAGACAAGCCAAAAGCGTAGGTCCAGCGATATCTGATTTCTTTCTCCCGTAGGGCAGCAGTGACTTCTCTTAAGTCGTAGCGTTTCTTGAGCGTAGTCGGCGCCAAGTCCCGGCATAGCGATAAATGGTAATTACGCCAGTTAATGTCCTTCATCTGTCGAGAAAGAGCATATATTCGCTCTTTTATAGGGAAGCTGGTGAAGCGTAAGACAATGTCCCTGGGGCTCTGATCTCTTCGGAGGCCTAGAGCGCGATGCGCTCGTTCAAATTGCACTTCGGGGGGGGGGGGGGGGGGCTCTACGCCCTCCATGAGGCCCGCTCCCCCTTGTGATAGGATGTGAGAGAAGATTTGGGCTGCTACCTCCGACAGAGCTGCGAACTCAGGGGTTTCCGGGACCCCCCTGATGCGTAAATTGTTCCTTCTGCTCCGGTTCTCCATGTCTTCCATCTTGGCCTGAAGAGCTTTTATTTCGGAGGCCGAAGATTCCTGTTGGGTAGCCAGAGTGTTGAGTGTGTCTTCGTGCCCGTCTATATGGATCTCCGCGTCATCCACGCGGTTCCCAAGGGCCACCAGGTCTTCTTTTAAATTCGCCACCGACGCCATTATATCCGATTTGTATTGCTTTAAATCTGCCCTTAAATCGATAAACCATTGCCTGGCTTCCTCCCGAGTAAGCAGGGACGCCAAAGTCGGCGCTTCGGGGCCCTCCGATTCATGCGTGCTTTCCGTCATCTCTGTTGTATCGCCTTTATCCGGGCCCGGAGGTTCGGCGCCATCTTGGCCAGGCTCCGAAAGTTTTCCCATAGGAGAACTGGTGTAAGTCCGTCGTTTTCCGCTTGGAAGTCATCCGGATTTCCTAAATGAATTAGCTTTGTTGTTCGGGTGTTTGATCGCCTTAAATTTGGGTATAATTTGGCGATTTGGCATGGTTTAGGGCTCGTGGGAAGCGGAGCCGACTCGTTACGCGTCCTCTCGCATCAGATGCCAGCAACGCCCCCCAAAATACACCTTTTTTAATCCTAATCAACTAAAAAGATTTTTTTTACAAAATAGAAGTCCATCTAGGGTGATTTTTGCAAGTTGAGTTGCTTACCTGTCACAGGTGTTCTCCAAGGACAGCAGGATGTTAGTCCTCACACAAGGGTGACCATCAGATAGAGCCTGATGCAGGAAACTTTGACAAAGCACACTGAGCATGCCCAGCATGTCCTATACCACGCGTTCATGTGGGATCCCTTTTCAGTCTCATAACGTAGAATTACAAAAAAATGAAATAAAAAAAAATAGGGGAGAGCCAATTCCACGGGGTGGCTGGTGGGTTTCATGAGGACTAACATCCTGCTGTCCTTGGAGAACACTTCAAAGTGTACATCCAAGAGGTTTAGATTCAGGTACTATAGGTATTTCTCTATCCCCACGGGGCTTACAATCTAATTTTGTATCTGAGGCAGAGAGTAAAGTGACTTGCCCAAGGTCACAAGGAGTGACAGAGGGATTTGAACTCTGATTTCCCTGGGTTGTAGCCTGCTGCTCTAACCACTCCTCAGACTCCATACTTCCTTTAGTGAAAATTAATTCCTTGGCCCCAGCCTCGATGACCTCCTGGATGAGGAGAACGGGTCTGGAGTGCTGGCAAAGAGTTGTTGGAGGGTTGCATGATGGTCCCTGAGTTGAGCCACAGCATTCTTCAACCTATCTCCGAACAGACTCTCTCCAGTGCACAGCACATCAGCGAGTCGTTCCTGTACCTCCGGTCGGAGATCAGAGGCTCGCAGTCATGCCAGTTTGCAGGTGCCAAGTCCCACTGCAGAGACCCTCGATGCTGTCTCAAAAACATCGTAGGTCACACAGACCTCGTGTTTTCCATACTCCAAACCCTTGTGCACCAGCAACATGAGGTGTCTTGCTGCTGTTGAGGCGGCTGCTCAACCACCTCCTGCACCTGCTTCCAGATGTCCAGTGATGCGGGCAATAAGCATGGCACCCTGGAACACATTCTCCCCAAGAGTGTCCAATGCTCTGTGGTCCTTCCCCGAGGGAGCCTCTTTGCCCTCTTGAGGGCAGATTCAACCACCACCAACTGGTAGGGCAGCTGACGCTTATCGAATACAGCAGCTGTCTGGACAAGATAAATGCCGTCCACCTTCTTATTCATGGGAGGCACTATGAGAGAATGTTCTCAAATCCTCAGCAACTCAAGGATCTTGTGCAATGGGACCACTACGAGCACCTTAGGAGGCTCCACAAACTGAAGAACCTCAAGCATTTTGTGCCTGGCATCTTCTTCAGTTAAAAACTGGAATGGGATGGCCTCCGCATCATCCTTGTAAAATCTGTGAAGGTTAAATCCACAGGTAGTGAGCTCTTTCGTTCCTATGGAGGAGAAAGTTCTAATGGGAGACCATCCAAATCCTTGGAGGAAGACTCCATCTGATCATCCCCCCAGAGATCATATGGACCCTCATCCTCACTGTATATCACAAGGGATGGGGCACTAGGTGCTTTGCCAATGTCCAGAGATGCAGCACCAATGGAAATGGATGGGGAGACTACAGGCTTTGGCGGAGCTTCCTCTTTGGAGTAACCGGCAGCAACCACCATATCGATAGGAGGCGGCCTCTGTGCCCTGCCAGGAACTGATGCCAGCTGGGTCGGTAAAGCACTGATGAGCACATTAATCTTCTCCAGAAGTGGTATGAGGACAAGTGTGGCACTGGCTCCGGTGCCTTAGGAACGAATCCCTGTAGACCCGCTCCACTGCTAGCTGGACTCGACGCTCCAGCTCCTCCTCGAACATTGTCGATGCCTTGGACATCGGGCAAGGATGGAGAATGAGCGCTCCTCATACCTGGGTCGCTTTGGGGGCATTGCGGGAAAAGCCAGTGCATTCCCGTGCCTGGCATTGTGCAGACACTGTTGTTTTTTGGTCGTCCCACGATGTTCGGCCTAGTCTTTACCCAGTGCCGAGGAGCCCGGTGTCTTTGGCCCGGATGAGACTGACAACGGTCTGTCTCCAGTGCCCCTATCCACTGGCGACATTGACAGAACTGACAGTCCCACCGATGTTGATAGCGTGGTGCAGCTCAGAGGTCCTTCAATGCCGATGCTGATGGCTCAGACTTCTTTGACCTGGAGAGGTAGTCCATCTTGTCAAGTCGGGGTCATCTGGGTGCACAAGCAGCAATCTAGGACATCATACGATGCCCCTAGACCAGGGGTGGGCAATTCCGGTCCTCGACGGCTGCAAACGAGTCGGGTTTTCAGGATATCTTTAATGAATATGCATGAGAGAGACCTGCATACACACTGCCTCAGTTGTATGCAAATCTATTTCATGCATATTCATTAGGGGTATCCTGAAAACCCGACTGGTTTGCAGCCCTCAAGGACCGGACTTGCCCACCCCTGCCCTAGACAGAGGATGCAATCATGAGGATCGATTATTGACATGATCCTTGGGCACTGGGGGCATCGGCAGAAACCAGAAGCGGCCTTGACATAGCAGAACAAAAGGGGAAAAAGACAGAACAATGGTGGCTGGTGTTGATGGCTAATGGGTACTGAGACACAGCCACCATGGGAAGGAACAGACTGCGAACAGAAACTTACACAAACGCCAAAAACCGTGACTCTGGGCTACGGGGAGACACTGAGATGGACCCAGCAACAGACCAAAAGAAAAAGATAACAAAAAAGTGCAAAAATCAAAGTTTTCCACAAGGCAAAAGCCAAATTTTGAGTTCTATCAAACTGAGACTCACTGCTCCGTGGTAAGAGAGACTGAAGAGGGACCCTGTGTGGACGCGTGGTATAAGGCATGTTTCCAACATCAGGTTCCATCTGAGGATTACTATCCTCTTGTCCTTGCAGAACCTTTGTTTCCTGATAATTTTCTACCTTTGTGTTTCTCCCTCAATTGTAGTCTAATTAATGGAAGATTATAATGTGAAATTTGTCTTTTACATTGTTTCTTATGTTTTATTGTCTAATTAATCATTTTGTATCAACAATTTTGAGTTATATTATTTTGAAAATTCAGAATAAAGAGATTAAAAAAAAGAGAACTGTTCTGTCCCCAGCAGTGAGTACATGTCTGTTATATACTGTAGCTTAACTGTGCTTACTGCAGCCCCTCCCTTCCAAGAACTCTTGATATTGAAACACCTTTGTAACCCATAATAAAAGCCTGGGAGCCCTGCCTTTAAAGGGAGTTTTGCCTTTAAGAGAAACTCCCTCCCCCCTGCTTCTCTCATTTGGGAAGGGTCTGCATGCTCTCTCAATCTAACTTGAATCTTCTTAAGTACCTTATTGGCTGAAGGGACTGCCCTTCATGTTCCCCTGTGTCACATGGATCCTAGGCTCGCTACCATAGGACCTTGCCCCCTGTCCCCAGCTTCTGGGGATGTTTTCTGTAATCACGCTCCAAGTCTGATCCCAGTCTCAGCCATGCGGCCTCAAAGTCAGAAGTGCCTGTAAGCTCTATGATACGATTAACTTTTTTACATTCCTTCTTATCGCTTTAATTCTAAAGATTAAATCAGCTTCAGAACCCTTTGTCTTCTCACCCTGAATCCCAAGAAACTCCGTTCTCCCCTCTCCTACATACTCCAGCTACAAAGGTCTCTGCCTGGGGCTACACGTTTGGAAGCAACAATTGTAAGTAATGGAAAATTATCTGCACAATAAATAATTTCAAACTTAAAAGATCTTTGCCTGAAGATCTTTTCCTTGGGAAGGAAAGTTAGCTGTCTGGATGAGGGAAACTTGGATGTTTTTTATTGAGCCAGCACAAGAACAGAAAAAGATTAGAGGGGTAATGGTTTGACATGCACAGATGGAGCGAAAGTTGCCTTGGAGGACCAGGATGGGATTGATATTCCCAGCTGAGAGAGGAAGGAGAAGAAGATGATCACAGAGAAGAGAGGTAGAGGTGTGATGTCAGTGATGAGAATGAGACGCTGTCAGGGAGAGTGGAGATAGCTGTATGAGAGGAAGAAAACTTTGAAGCTCAAGACCAGACAGGGCAGAAGACAGAATATCAGGTGAGGTAAAGGATGAGGACCATAGACTTGGTGATAGTAATTGTTTGCAGCAAGGAATTTCGACTCGGGAGAATTAGCATCAGGAAATGTATATATAAATAAGCATAGAAAATGAGGGAGAATAATCTGATTTAAGGTAATGTTTTGGCATGCACCTCCTGGCCAAGTGGTGGAAACCCAAGGGTCCTGGAATGTCCTCTGAGGTACATGGAAGAAGTAAGCAGAAGGATTGCCACTTCCCCAATACCTGGCCAGCTGCTCAGGCCCAAGGTGGATTGTGGTGACTTCTGGAATCGATCACTGAGGCAGCTGGGAGAAGTATGTATATGGGCTGCAATATCCTTTTCTCTCTCACTTTCCTCTTATAAAGTTCCTCTGTTCTTATCTTATGCCTTCTTCAATTCTTTCAATGCTTTTGTCCTCGAAGACTCCTTCTGATCTTCCCCCCACTCCTTTTGTGAAAGCATTTTCTTATGCTACTCCAAAGTCTATTCCTTCCAGCCTCATATTATGGCCTCTTGTTCTAGAACTTTTATTTCATTGAAAAAATGCTTGCCTCTTGTGCATTATTAATAACTGTGAAGCAGTTGTTCCCAAACCTGTCCTGGGAGACACCCAGCCAGTCAGATTTTCAGTATATCTGCAATGAATATGCAGGAGATAAATTTGCATGCGAAGAAAGCAGGGATGGAGTACAAGGGTATTAGGCGCCCTAGGCTGAACCTTCAATTCAGCACCCTCCTTATCACACCTGCCTAACTGCGGCAGCTCTTGAGCAACATCCATCTCGCGCCCTGCTCAGCATCTACCTCTCTCACTCTGCCAAGCATCTGTCTTCCCTTTGCCCCTGCTGTCTACAGTGCTCAGCATTCCTTCTCTATCATCCTTTCCAGCATCTCTGTTCTTCTTCTGTCCCCACAGCATCCATCTCTTTCTCCCATTCACTCCTTGCTCAGCACACCAGCATCACCCCACTCTTTGCCCCTTTTTGCAATGCCCAGCATCTTCTCTCTCCAACTTCCTGTCTCCATCCTTCCCCTCCACATCTACCCAGTGTCTGTTTTTCTCTCTTTGTGGTGCTGGGCCTTAAAAATGGGTTGGCTGCATCTAGAGGTTTCTGGTTTTACTGCCACTCCCCAAATTTTGGCATCCTGTGTGACAGCTTAGGTAATCTAATGGAAGAACCAGCCCTGCATGGAAGCAGTGCATACAAATTTAGCTAATGCATCCCAATGCTACTTGAATTATACATTTCTTATTTTAACTGTAAGTTGTTCAATGCCTGATTTAAATTTGTTGTAATTTGCGTTGAGACCATTCTTGTAAAAAGGCATAATATCAAATGTCTATAAATAAAGAAAAATAAATAATACATAATTTAGAGTTTTCAGGATCCCTACAATCGCAGGAGTCCCCCAGGAAAGTTTTGGGAACCAATACCATGAAGTATTTGATTATGCTTATCATATTCTCCCCCCCCCCCCCCTTAAGTCACAGACTCCTGTTTTTCTATTACACAGCAGATTTCTGGTAATTCTACAATTACTATTTCAAGATTACGCAACAACAGAACCAAAATATACATCACATTTTACCCGTTTGCTGAGCTGCATCCACCAAAAGAACAATTTTTGATCGGCTGTCAGGCCCGGAAGCACTGGTCTCCTTCTGAACAGCTACACTTTTCATTGGAGGCCGCTTCAATTTTACCTGTGGCAGTGGCTGCTGTGGCTGTTTTGAATTAAACAATTGTACAGGTAAGTCATGACAGAGGCAACAAAAAGGCAAAATAAATGGTTACCAACAATATGGTCATTGTTTATGCCGTTTTGAATCTCTCTTTTAATTATGGCTGAAACCACAGCAATAATACAACAACCCAAACAAAATAATTAGTCAAATAAGGCACAGGTTAGATTAGAAAATGCAAATGAAATGGAATGAAGACATTTTAAAAACCTGAGTAAACCCAAGGAAATTGTGTAGCTGTAGAACTGGGAATTTTCAGAAAGCAAAACTGCTTAACGGTATTAAGTATTCTCAGAGGATGGCTGGCCATGTGAGCACCAACAGATGATATCTCATCTCATCTGTTCATGCTCATCTCATTGCCACATACTTCCTGCCCCTAGTCTCTTCCCCCTCCCCCCACTTAATGCATAATCTATTATAACTGCTCTGTAATCCTTCCATTGGTTAACTCTTCTGACTTCCATGTAATTACCCCATTGGCAATTTACATTTTGTGTGTTTCCCCTATACTTATTTTACATACATTATTTACATATTTCAACTCCCGTTACTTTTATATACATAGTTCAACGCCCGTTATGTAAGCAACCTGCCCTATTTTATGTATTGATGTTAACAGTTCATTGTAAAGCATATATGCTGCATTTCTTGTTCCATATAAACCGATGTGATGTTCCCGACGAATGTCGGTCTAGAAAAACTTTAAATAAATAAATAAATATCATCCATGTGTGTGCCTCAATTATTCTACTTATCTTCAGAGAAACTAATATAGTCTATAGCAATTGTTCCCAAACCTATCATGGAGGACCCCCAGCCAGTCAGGTGTTCAGGATATCCACAATGAATATGTATGAGGTTAAAATTTGCATGCTATAGAGGCTGACTGGCTGGGGGTCCATCATGACATGTTAGTGAACTTCTGGTCTATGGCTTTTCTTTTTTTGCAAAATGATTTTTTTTAATTAACAAAAGGAAAAAAGTACATTTCACAGCAAGCAACAACACATATAATATAAACAAAAATGGGTACATAAAGACATCACCTTGCTGGTCAAATAAAATAACAGAGCAAGGAACTCCTCCTCCTTTCCATTTTAATCCCTACAAATAAGAAAACCCCCACATACACCTGAAAAACACCACAACACACACTAACAGACATAACTCATCACCCTCTTCATTCCCTCAAACATACCCTTCCTCCTTTCCCCACCCAACCCCATCCCCGGAAACTGGACCAAAATCAAAATCATCATATCATCAAGGAAAGTCAGCAACATAATACATAGAAAAATTCACAATCTAACAGGGAGGATCAGCACCTCTTAAACATCCCACAGAGGAGCAAAGACACTCATTTGCCTCCTGATGATGTGGCAGCTGTAGATCCATTCCAATGATTGGAGTATTCCATTGTTAGAAGACCATCCTTAAGAGTAGGAAAGAGGCAAGCATAAAGAGATCGCCAGCACTTATAATAATGAGCTCCAAAACTGTGTGACCCCGCTTTAGAATCCAACCACTCCATCTGTGACAGAAATGTCATTTTAAGAAACCAAAGGTCAACAGTGGGTACATCATTCCCCAGTCCAGTGAATTAAAATACACTTACAAGCTACCTGGAGAGCTAGATATAGAAAATGTTGCTCCCCCTCTACATGTCTGTGAGAAATATGAGCCTCCACACCCAGTAAAATGAACTTGCCCAATTTAGTAATCTGCTTCCCTGTACATTTGCCAATGATCCCAAGCACCCCATCCCAAAAAGAAGATATCTTCTTACAGAACAATAATCTGTGAATTAAGGATCCTTGGTCCAGATTACACTTGATACAAAGAGGTGTAGTCAACAACTTCATGTGATATCTTTTGGCATCATCCAAAAAGCATGATGCAGTAATTTAAACTTCATTTCACGCAAATTTGCATCAACAGTAAGAGCATAAACCATTTTAAAATAATTAGACATAGATGCTTTGGAGGCATCCACTGCTAATACCGCACTCCAGTAAACAGCAAGGTATTCAAGATGTCGATCCTGTAAATGTTGCTTAAATAGCTTGCGTCACTTACTGGTGACCTCCTGATGCTCATGCTCAAAAACCCATATTACTCCCATTGAAAGGTATCCAAATAATGTCTGGCTTGCAGGTATGCAAAAAAGTGCCTAGGCAGGACTGAAAACATTTGAGAAAGAGTGGAAAAGGAGCGACCAATCAGGCGATCCTCTTCATAGATGTAGAAAATAAAAGTCACCCCCAACTGTGCCCAGTGCAGAAACGTGGCAGCGTACTCCATACCTGGGGGAAAAAAAGCATCATTGCATAACAGGGGTAAAATTAAAGATGTATGACCAGTATAGCCACCCTGTTTCCTAAACCAATGTCAGGCTTGCACACAGAAAAGAGGGCGGCGAACAGAGAGCAGTCTGTGAATTTCTCGATCAGTGGAATGGATAAGAATCAGCGGAGACCAAGGAAATAGAATATTATCCATGAGGCCAGGTTCACAAAAAAAAAACCAGACCTGCCAGTGATCCACTCTCCAATTAAACGCAACTGATAAGCAGCATTATAAAAATGTAGGTTTAGAAAGTTTAGGTCCCTAGACTCCCTAGCCCCCATAAGTTTAGCTAGACTAAGCCTAGCCCCCTTACCATTCCAAATAAAGGTACGAAATGCAGACTATAATAGTTTAATATTCTGAGTCATGAGCCAACAGGGAAGCATCTGTAGTTTATATAAGATCTTAGGTATGATCACCATCTTCAAAAGTGCACCTCTACCAAAGAATGATAATGGCAGAGACTGCCATAACCTCAACTTCTCCCAGACAGAATTAAGTCTCAAATATTGAGTTCATTTAGAGATGTCAAGTCCCTGGGGATGGGTGCCCATGTGAGGGGAAATGCCAACCCCCCCCCCCCCCCCCCCCCCCAAAGACAGAGCCAAACCAGGGTCTAGTGCTAGGGCCTCTGACTTAAATTGATTTTTAAACCTATCTGGCGAAACTGGGAGAACAGGACAATAAAAACCTAGGTACACTATCCCACGCACGGTCCACAAACAAAAGAATATCATCCGCGAACATAGCAAGTTTCATAAGATGTTTACCAATCAAGAGGCCCTCAAATAACACATCTTGATGTAATTTTATTGCCAACGGTTCAATTGTCAGAATAAATAAAAGGGGAGAGAGGGGACACCCCTGGCTAACCCCACAATGCAAACGGAAAGAGGGCGATAAAGTTCCGTTAACGAGAATCCTAGCACTAGGGCTTGCTGTATAAAGCTTGTAGCCACCCCAATAACTGCACTGGGTAAGTGCCCAAAACATATAATCTCAAGAGAGAGAATCAAAGGCCTTTTCCGCACCTAAGCTAAGAACACAGGCCTCTGGCCTTGGATCGAAGAGAGAGTGCAGCTATCAGCCTGCATACATTCTTGACCCCCATGGCAGACTTTCACAAAACCAGTTTGATCCGTATGGATCACATGCAGGAGAAGTAAATTTACCCTAGCCACCAAGACCGCTGCCAGTATCTTCATGTCCACGTTAAGGAGTAAAATGGGGCGATGGGACCCCACTTCTAAGGGATCCCTGCCTTTTTTTGGTAAAATAACAAAAACCAATTTATTCATAAAGGACGATAGCGAACCCAGAGAGGGAAAGATCATTGTAAAAGTTAGTCAGCACAGGTAGCACTGGGAACTTCAAAATGTTTTAGAATTCTGAACCAAGGCCATCTATCCCAGCAGCCTTCCCTAACTTTAGCCCTTGAATAACAGATGGGGGGGATGGGGGAATTGTTTGGTCTTCGTATCCTGTGAAAAGCCAGAAAAAACAAAAACTCCTAAAGGGCAAAAACATCCTTCCAAGTAATACGTACAAAGGTACAAACTTCTGGGAAGGGGCCCATTCAACATCTTCTCCCGAAAAAAAAAAGAGGCAAACAAATACCACGGCAAGTTTATAGCCTTACAGAAATAGTAAAGCAATAGGGCAAAGACCCCAGGCAACCAGCCAAAAAGGAACCTCATAAGTAGATGACAATAAAAACATCAAGAGCGCATCACTACTGGCACCAACAAAAGAGAAAAACCAGGGAAAGATTTAAAAAAAAAAAAGACCAGAGAAACACTCAAAAGCCAGGGCATGGACCTCAAGGAACTCTGAGCTAGAAAAGGCAAAAAACGTACCAAACCTCCAGCCTGTGTGTTGATACAAAAAGCTAGGTATCACCGTGATGCAACAAAACAGAGGATCGCGCAGATCCTCCATGTTAACAGCCCCTGAAGGCTCCAGAGCAAACCTCAAAAGAAAGATAAAAAAAGAGAAGAAAGAGGCAGTTGATGAAAGTAATTATATACTGGACAGCACATAACAGTCAGTTCAGAGAAACTAAGGTGGCGACAGCTTCCTCCTTAGTGGCAAAAAAAAGAGTTTTATCATCATGATGCACACACAGTTTTGCAGGGAATAACAGTGCGAAATGGATCCCTCTGCGATGTAACTCAGAGCAGAAGATGACATTTCTCGCCATTGCGCGCTGACTTGAGCAGAGAAATCATTGAACAGAAAAATCTTATGCCCTTGATATTCCACAAAAGATCGCTGATGAAAGGCTCACATAAGCGTCGTTTTATGGGACCAATTAAGTATTCTCGCTATGCCAGGCTCACTGCAGCCCCACATGATGTACACGCTCACAGCGGAGGCAATCATTAGCGATCTCCAGGCCCAAGTGCTCAGGCAGCCATTTCTCCATGAACAGATATAGCTCATCTTCTGGTAGCGACTTGGGTAGGCCAATGATTTTTATGTTGTTCTGGCGATTACGATTTTCCTGGTCCTCCAAGCTTTCGAGAAGCATCACATTTCTGCTGGTTAGATCCGCCTCAAGCAGCCTGTCTTCCTGTGTGGAAATGCGTTGTTCCATGGAATCCAAATGTTTAGACTGGCCCTCAACCTGCCCTTAATATCGTCTTTGGCAGTCTGTATTTTAATTAAACATTCATTAAGAACAGCGGTAACACTGTTAGAGATTTGAAGTAAAGCCTCTTCTGAGATTGCTGCCAGCATCTTGCCTCCCTCTGTACCATCTCCATTTTAGGGTCACCAGTCTTCTTGTCCCCCGTGCCGCAGATCACTTTACAGCTCATATCTCCGGTGGGAGCAGCCGTCTAACTCAAAAAAAAATCTTCTCTGCTACTGTGTGCAACGATCAAAACAAAACAGGGTCGGGAAAAAACCAGAAGGTAAGGCGATTATGAAGGAGATGTCTCAGAGCACCTCCGCTCAGCCCGACGCCATAACCGGAAGTCGGCTTATTTTCTGATCTCCATTATTACAGCAAATTTTGAAATATCAATTCTGTGTAGCTACAGCACTTGTACGTATTTTCAATGGCCTAGCAGAGCTCTTCCCTAGCTACTACCTGGCACTATAATGCTTTTGGCACCACAGTCTCTTCCTGCTCTTTTAGGCTTCCAATTCCATCACAACTGGCCTTTGCAGCTTCACTAGCCTTTGTTTGCAACTATATAGGGTTTTTCCACTTATTTTTACATGCCCTGCCAACTCATGGCAACCATTGCAACAACAGTCCTCAGCTTGGGGCTACAAACTGCAGCTCCCTTCAGAACCTGACAAATGTGGATCCAGAGTCTGTCTACCAGATGTTTCTGTTCAGCAACAGCCACCTCTCCCCAGGGTTGTAAATACTGCCTATGCAGCGTTCCCCTGGGAAGTGGAAGACCTGACCCAAAGAACTGAACCCAGACCACTGGACAGGCACATATACTTTTTTCAACATTATTTATTTTTTTCTATTTTTGCAATGCTGTAAACAGGCAAAATAGTCAAATCATCAACTAAAACAGGATGTCGTATTGAATTGACCTGTCTGGTAATATCCAAATCATTTTCACAGATGTGTTTCCGATGAACTCTAATCAGTGAAGTCTTAGGATTTAAAATAGAAACTGGCAGCACAAATACAAAACTGCAAGCAAAGATTTGGTTTCCATATATCTTCTCGGTAATATATAACATAGACAATATGTAAGTATATTGTCTAAATTTTCAGAGCTCTTCCTGAGGCATCAGAACTATAAACATTGACTCACATTAATGTACTCTTCTTTGTAAAGTTGACAACTTTTAAGAAATTATTCATAAGTCCATCACCATTATCTATAAAGCCATCCATCACCATGCTCCACTTAACCTACAAATCCCGCTCAGACAACATACCTCTTCCAGACCCATTAGAGAAGCATACAGAGGATCACTTCAGGTACCACATACCAAAACCACTCAGCATCTAACATTTAGAGATCGGGCCTTCTCAACAGCAGGACCATCGATATGGAATTCCATTCCACCTGATCTTCGACAGGAGCCTTGCCTTCCAACATTCAGAAAAAGGCTTAAGACTTGGTTGTTTAAACAAGCCTTTCCAGACCCCAACTAAACCTCAAGTCATCAACAACCATAGTCAGACACTTCAGAACATTGTAAACAATTGCTCCTCCTTATGTTAAATCCTCTAGCCTTTCCTTCTTTCCCCAGTTTTGATCAACCTCTGTTTATTGTAACTTCACTGTTTCTCTTCACTTGTTACAGTTTCAAGTTCTTTTTACACCCCTTGTTAATTGTAAACCAGCATGATGTGATTGTATCATGAATGCCGGTATATAAAAACTCTAAATAAATAAATAAATAAATGAATAAGAAATATATTTGAAAAAATAAATGCCCTATGGAGAATGGTAAGTGGGAAAAGATTTGCATGAGCCTCATTTCCTAAAGCTTTTTTTTCCCTTAGACACAGCCTTAGTGAATCAGGAGCATTGTGTACTTCCTATTTCCAATTACCTATAATTAGTTCAACCCTAAAGGTATAAATTTTCTATTTATAGTTTTACTGCCACAAAAGAGGAGAAAGGGTGGAGCTCCTGGGAGACAGCCAGGGTTCACTTCTCACCAGAGAGCAGCAAGGATACACAATGCAGGGAACCCTTTTATTCTGAACATCCTTCTCGGGTCCATCTCCTCGCCCCCACCCTACTAAGCAGCATAGTTTCTTCAAGATCACTAGGCTTCACCGAGCCAAGAAGCAGCATTACCTAGGCCTCTCTCAACCAATGCGCCATTTGGAACACTGTTTCCCACCTTTCCAGAGTAATATAAAATATTTAATTTTATACAAAAGTAAAATGTATATTCTTATGGAATGTTTAATACCAAAAACAAACTACATTGTTTTATGGAGCAATTCAAATTGCTATAGAAAAGATATTTATCCTTTGTGTATAATCAGATTTATCTTGTTATTATAGGACTTTGGATATCAGCAATACAAGGTTACAACAGCTTGATTTTGAAAATTTACAAACTGTTACCATGTTTTAACTTTCTTGGTCCCAAAAGCACTGAAGCACATTATGTTTCTGTAAAATGGTTTGAAATGCTGCTTGTGACATCACATACTACAAGGACACAGTGAACAAGAGAAACAAAAGTATAAATAGCATGAGCTTTAAAAACAGGCAAAGGGAACAAGGGCTCTATTCTTCTAATGCTCTTTCCAGAAAGCACAGGTAACACTTCATAAAGCAGAACTCTTTAGCAGTCTGTAACAAATATTTACCAAAGCTGTTCAACAGCAGCACAATGAATTATAAAACAAAAGGGCCAGTTATCATGACTGGCAAGTTCTTTTTATGACATGAGCCATGATTTTCTTACTTTTTGCACTAATGGTCCCCTGTTGCTGTTTCTGCTTCTCTGACTGGACGACGGGAAGACCTGCCCAAGCTGGCTGGGACGATCGTTGCACTCTGGACTTACAGCATTTACTGCATTTGCTGTTTGAAATGATGTGGAGAAAGGGGTGTGGAAAGGGTGATAGAAACCCATGACCTGAGCACATGGTGCTGGCATCAGCTGGTAATAAGTGTACTCAGTGGAAACAGGTGGCTGAGCAGATATAATAGGATAAGCAAGGTAAGGTCCAGATGGGTTTGGGTTAGGTTGCTGCCATCTAATGTCATTATTATACAATGGGAATTGTCTGCAAGCAGAGAGAGAGAGAGAAAGAGAAATTAATGGCCGATTCAACACTCTTGCATGAACTACAAATAATTCATTAATTTCCTTAAAATCAAACTATGCTAGAGGAACAGCATTCTAAACTGAACACTTTGATCCAAACTTAACTTAATGCTTTCAAATAAAAGAAAGATACCCATCCTAATTTCTTGATAATCAAAGAAACAGAATATGATAGATATGGTCCACAAACGCCATCTTGTCTGCCCAAGTTACTTCTTGGTGCAATGTTCTAAATGCCAGTTGACCTCTGGCTTTTTCTTCATTTTATTGCAACTTGTGATCCTCTAGCTTCTTGAATTATGTTATTGCTTTTTCTTTTACCACGAGGTTGTTCCATTTATCCAACCACCTTTTCTATGAAGAAATATTTTCTGATGATTTTTCTAAATCTACCCCACTGGAAACCTATGGGACCTCTTGTCCTAGAGCTTCCTTTTCATATAAAATGGTCATTTTAAGGTGTAAAAAATAAATAATTGTCAGTAGCTTTTCAAAGATAAAGATCAAGTTAAAAAACAAGCAAATTAAAATATGAAATTACATGTATGAAAGAATGACAAAGGAGGCAAAGCAACCATATGTAAAGGAAGCATAGTAAATCTAGAATGGCTTTTCACTTTGACAACTGCATTTGGACAAGTTGTTTTGGTTTTTTGTAGTTTAAACTGTTTACTAAATGAACAAAAATAGATGTCTGACATACATTGATTCCTTATGCATATCAAACACAGCAAAAAACACAGTAATGTTAAGTGTTTAACAGATCAGAAAACAGAAATCACAGGGCAACAGAGTAACATAGTAAATGATGGCAAATAACGACCAAACTTGTCCTTCCAGTCTGCTCAGCAAGGCTTTGGGGGTTTAACTACAACTCCATGCAGGTTGCCCCCTTTCACCTTCTAGCTAGCAGAGTTGCTTACTTCTAGCTAGCAGGTGTTCTCCAAGGATAGCAGGATGTTAGTCCTCACACATAGGTGACATCATCAGATGGAACCCGATGCAGGAAACTTTGACTAGGTACACTGAGCATGCACAGCATGCCCTATCCCTCGCGTCCACGAGGGGTCCCTCTTCAGTCTTGTTACATAGAATTATGATAAAATTAAAAATTAGGAGAAACCCAACTCTGTGGGTTGGCGGGCGGGTTTCTTGAGGACTTCCTTCGCTCATCTGGAGAATAGTCTGACAATAGGCCATCAGAGTCCTTTGAGGACTCCATTTGATCATCCCCCCCCCCCAGGGGTCATAGGGACCCTCATCCTCACTGTGTGCCACAGGGGATGGGGCCCTATGTGCTCAGCCTACATCCAGAGGCGCAGGCACTGCTGGAACTAGCCGAGGGATTGCAGGCCTTGGTGTCTCCGCTGGCCTCAACGAAGCTTCCTCTTCAGAGGAACCGGCGAGGACCACTGTATTGGTAGGGGGAAGCCTTGGTGCCCCCACTGGGCACTGGTTCCATCCTGGGAACAGATACCAGTTGGGTCGGTAACACACCAATAAGCACATTAAAGCTTCTCCAGTTCCGGTGCCATCAGTGCCACAAGACTGAAATCCTGAAACGCCCGCTCCACCGCCAGCTGGACTCAATGTTCCAGCTCTTCTTCAAACGTTGCCAATGCCAACACCGACTGGGAGGAAAGAGGGGTGACCAGATCATCCGACCTATGAGGGGGATCAAAAACTGGCACCAGGACCGGCAGAGACTGTTGCGGATGCCAGGTATTGATGGAGAATGGGCACTCTTTGCCACAGAGTTGCTTTGGAAGCATCACGGCAAACTCCGGGGCAACCCCGTGCCCAGCACTGTGCATCAACAGGGACTGGTGCTGATGTTTCTTAGGCTTCCCTCGATGCTTGGCCAGGTCCTTCCCCAGTGCAGAGGCTGAGGATGACCAACCCGGCATCCTCGGACCGGAGATAGACAGCGGTGGATTGTGGTGGGCGTCGATGGCCAGTGGGCACCAAGGCACCGCCACCATGCGGGGAAACCGACCGCGAAAAGCAACTTACCCAAAATGCCGAAAACCCTGACCGGGGACACTACGGGGAGGCAGAGAGGGACCCGGCGACGGACCGAAGAAAAGAATCGCGAAAACACAAATTTTTCAACAAGGCAAAAAGCCAAGTTTTTACAGCTCAATCAAACTGCAAGGCTCACGGCTCCATGGAAAAAGAGAGTGAAGAGGAACCCCATGTGGATGCTGGGCATGTTCAGTGTGCCTAGTCAAAGTTTCTAGAAACTTTGACATAAGTTTTATGCATCTGGCTCCATCTGCTGTCATCGATGTGTGAAGACTACCATCCTGCTTGTCCTTTGAAAACAAGGTTGTAACCTCTGCTCCTTGCAGGTTACCCCCATGCAGAAAAGTTATTACATACTACTCTAGTACTTCATTTTCAACCTCTTGTCACGAAGGATCCTCAACGTTTATCCAATGCCCTTTTGAATTCCGTCAATGGAATTAAAACTGATTAACAAATGAATGAGTTTACATCCACACTAATACTTAAAACTGTTATGCAAAACACAATTAGTAAGTGGTAGGAAATGTGGCAGTTTTACAGAGAATACATTTTAACTACACTTGGTTCAGGTAATGTGGACAGTTTTAAACATTTAGCCTTCTTAGAAGTACTTTGAGAAATTAGTTTACCAGCGGAATTCAGCTAATGTAATAATTTGAACACAAAATGTAATTTGTAGTAAGGAGCAGCACTAACTATGCACAGCTTTGAGACAACATTGAATACTTTCATGCAACATTCCCTTATCATGGGGTAGTTCCTGAACTATTGCCAGCAGTGTACACAATGAAAATTAATATTAACTAAACATTTTTTCATATTTAAAACAGAAAAGTTAAATCACAGACCATACAAAGCAACATATACACCAAAGAGAAATGCAAATTACCTATTGGACTGGTTTTCTTGTACAAAGGGGTAGCAGGTAATCAAGTAGCTGGGGATAGGAGCAGGATCTGTCCCACCAGCACCACCACTATCATTAGAGAATGCCATAGGGATCATAAGTGTTTCATGTCCCTTCTTCTGAGGAATAAAAGGTTCTACTTCAGCTGATAATTGAACATTCTGCAAAAAACAAAAAAAGAGAATGTGGCATGTTAAATAAAAAGATCTTTATCGGACACAATGTATCGATAATTATCCTATTTAAAGGAATACATTCACACTATTTTAAATTTGACAGTAATGGTGCTGTTTATCCACTAACATATTAATGCAGTCCATGCAAACATAGTCCAAAAGATCACTGAAGACAAAAGTGTGCATTTATCACTGAGCCAACTTATCCTGAAAAGTTATTCCAACACCCAATTTATGCATCCTTCAGGAATTCACCAAATGAAAATGGTATGTCTGCTATACAGTGAATACTGGAAAGCCCATATCTAGCCCGAATGGAACTGTAAATGTACAACATGAAGGACCTTGGTATCTGGTTAGATAATGAACTGAGCTTTAAAAACTGTATAGCCATAAAAATGAGAGAAGGCTTTCATAAACTACAGATTCTCAAACATCTCAAACCCTTACTGTACCCAAATGACTTTAGAACGATTCTACAAACTCTTATTTTCTCAAGCATAGATTACTGCAACGCAATCTTTTTAGGACTTCCTCAATCCACTTTAAAACCGTTACAATTATTACAGAACACAGCAGCACGAGTGCTCACGGGCAAAAGGAAATTTGATCATATCTCTCCAACTTTAAAAAACCTTCATTGGCTACCAATCTCACAAAGAATCAAGTACAAGACCTTAACTATTCTACATAGCGAAATTTACAAAGAAAAGAATTCCTCTCTAGATAATATGATCGCAATTCACAAGTCTCCCCGTTCTTCACGATCTTCTGAAAAATTACAACTAATCAATCCCCCCTTGTCATCTGCAAAACTATCTGCTACTAGAAATAGAGCCTTCTCGATAGCAGGACCCTTAGAATGGAACTCTATTCCAAACTACTTAAGTTCTATCAGAGATTCCAAATCTTTCAAAAAAGAACTAAAAACTTGGTTGTTTAGACAATCATTCACAGACTATTTCAAATAACATTAATCCTCATCTTGAACCCTAATACTTCTGTATTAAATTTCTTCGAACTTAAGATGTACATTGTATACTGCTAACTTGTTTTACTCTACCTCTGTTGAGGTGTTATTTTCATATTTTTCTGTTCTTACGTTATGAGTTAAAAAAAAACAAAAAAAAAAAACTGTGTTTCTTGTATGAATTGTTACAATGTAAACCGGAGTGAAGGCAATCTGCTATACTTCGGTATATAAAAGAATTTAAATAAATAAATAAATAAATAAATAAATGATTAAGAAATTTTGCTGCAAATGCAACCTTAAAAAATTAAAGTAAAATAAGCAAGGGAACATACAGATTTCCTTGAAGAAGTTGCTCCACCTGGAGCTAAAGGTGTCAAAATCAAGCGAATAAGAAAGTTTAAAAATGTGGTTGTTTAGAATTGCTTTTGAAACAGACTAAGTCAGGCGTATAGGTGGGAGAAAAAAAAATAACAAAGAAAAAGTACTGTGATGAGTAGCAAATGTGTCTTTTTTGTTTTATATTGATTTATGTTTTTGTATTGTTTGCAGTTTTATAAATGTTTTAATCTTCTGTGAAACGCCATGATTGTATTTGTATAGATCGACTGTATATAAATAAAATAACTAGAAATAGAATATACAAGTCACGCTCCAAAGTCTAAAAATAGAGCCTGTACATCCAGTTTCTCAAGATGTGTAATCATTCTTTTCCTGGAGAAACCTAGCGTCAGTGGAGACTACAATATGTTTTATTCAACCAAGATAAATATTGCACAGCTGTTTTCGTTTCTTAGCTCAGTGTTAAGCCTAAGGCACACAAACATTAACAAAAATGTTGTTTGGTACACCATCTTCCACAGGGCAGGAAATGTGGACATGAAGAGGATGCATCTGGTCAGTGGAAGAGTTAGGGAAGCACTGACTGTCTCATCCAGTTTCTCTTCCAAATTTTAAAATAAAGGGAGAGATAGGACAACAGAGACACACACAAACTCATCTCAGTAGGCTAGCTCCCTCTATATACGAGTGGAGGAGTAGGGAGAAGTTAGTGTGGCAGGCAGCTAGCTTGGTTATATATCTTGGCTGCCACTGCTGCTGCTGCTCCCAATACTCAGAATGAGTCACATCCAGTGCTCAGGGTATGCTCTCTCCATCTTACTCAGTCTGTGGCAGAGGCTGGAAGAAAAAGGAGGAAACGTCAGTAGGGAGAAGATGAGGAGGTGCTGTGGACTGAATAAAGCAGGGCTCTTCTATCCTTGTCCTACATGCTGCCCATTATTTACCACACTCCAGGGCTCATGCTGTAGCTAGGAAGAAGAACCATGCATGATTATATATGTTCGAGAAAGGCATGCCTACACATTTAAAAGTCATCACTTGTTGCTGGGAGGTGCTCAGAGCAGAGCCCAGATGTTGGCCTGGATCTGAGCATCAGGCTTTTCTGTGGCACACCTGATCAGTTCTGAAGGCACATGGCTCTGGAAATACTGCCTTAGCTGTTAGACCTTTGTGTTGATCATTTCCTTGCCTGAGATTATAAGGAAAAGCAATGTGGGAACCCCAAAACATACATCATTTACATATAATGCTTCTGTTGATTCACTAACCAGCATCCCAACAAATTACAGAAAAACAAGACTGACCCGGAGGCTCCGTGGCTGTATACTGCCATACAGAGGATATGGGTTCAACTCTGGGGTTGTCTTCCTCTCCCCAGGCCAGCTGGGCATGTTGTAGTCACAGTGTTCACAACTCCTTGGGGGAGAAGGGCACCATAGTCACTGCACAACAGCAACACTTTGTGGCCAGATTTAGGGCCCATAATTGCAGGAATCCATAAGGAGCCCTGGAGCATTGAGCTAGGTGAGTTGGGTGGGGATGTAAAAATAGGGAAAAAGAATTCCTGTGTAGTTGTGAATGAAAGCCCATGTTCCCATATCCTAGCTATGGATTCATTTGAGCTCCTCTCAAAAATTTAATTAAAACTAAATCCATGCAAAACATGAAAACGGAAGTTCTTTGAACCACAAATTTCAAGTTCAATGAATTACTAAACAAAATACCAAGACACTTATTTGCTGGGTTTACTAAGAAATAGTTAACATTTTTTTTTATATTTAATAAAATTACAGCATATTTTGGCTGGTGGTTGTACTCCAGATGTGGTGCTCCCTCCATACGCTTCCTCCTTAAAAGCCTACATAAGAAAATGCTATACTGGGTCAGACCAAGGGTCCATCAAGCCCAGCATCCTGTTTCCAACAGTGGCCAATCCAGGCCATAAGAACCTGGCAAGTACCCAAAAACTAAGCCTATTCCATGTAACCATTGCTAATGGCAGTGGCTATTCTCTAAGTGAACTTAATAGCAGGTAATGGACTTCTCCTCCAAGAACTTATCTTCTTGGAGGAACATCTAGAGCAGTGGTTCTCAACCCTGTCCCGGGGACCCCCCCCAGCCAGTCGGGTTTTCAGGATATCCACAATGAATATGCATGAGAGAAAATGTGCATGTTATGGAGGCAGTGTATGCAAATTTTCTCTCATGCATATTCATTGTGGAGATCCTGAAAACCCGACTGGCTGGGAGGGTCCCCAGGACAGGGTTGAGAACTACTGATCTAGAGCACAATATGAAATAATGTGCTCTAGATGTTTCCACTAAAAGTTAGAGTGAAGAAATAGCCTAGCCTAAGAACCAGGGAACCCAGGATTCAAATTCTGCTGACACTGCTTGTGACCTTGGGTAAGTCACTTCACCCTCCATTGTTTCTAATACAAACTTAGGACCCAATGTAATAAGATGTGCTGGGCTGTACACATATTCTAGCAACCTTTTGCATGCACTTTACCTCCAATTTAACAAGACGTTTGTGGTGCAGGGGCCCTGTACTTAAGATTTTCATGTAGAAAATCCAGTTTGTGCACAAGTCATGTTTTCTGCACATAAATTATATTTTATATACAGAATATAAGATGTGCACACACAAAATATGCTTTGAACACAAAACAGGTTTTCTGCACAGAAAACAGGATGTGTGAGCAGAAAGGAGAAATTTAAACTTACCTGATATTTTCCTCTGAATGGATTTCAGATCATCCCCATGAAGTTCCTAGATGAGCAAGTTCTTAAGCCAATAAAGGAAAGCAGAAACTGGGGGGGGGGCTCAGAACATGATTGGTATCCGATGTTTGGTGCGTGTATCCGTCAGAAGCTTGTACATTCTTTGGGCTGAATTCTGAAGGTGCAAGCAGGGTGCTCCTTCACTCTAATCAGAGGATTCTTCCCTAGAAGATTCCTTCCATTCTCTTTTACAACCTTGGCTATTAAGGAAACCAGGCTACATAGGGAGGATTCTTGATGTCAGGGGTTACTTCCTTCAGTGTGAAAGCAGACCATGTAGCAGACCTTAGAATATGGAGCCTCTGTGAGATCAATTTATGGAGGAGACAATATTTCCTGTTGAGAGGGTTCATTCCTTCAATCTTGTCCTTCGACCAAAGGAGATTGGGATGAAGACATAATTCGCAAATCTCGCAGAGGGCAGAGACTGGCTGTGGCTTTACTGCTCAGGCTACATAGTGAGGATACCACCAGATCCCTAGTAGGACAAAGGTCCTTATACTTCAGGGTCTCAAAAGTGACAGCTCAAAACATTCATCTGTACAACGATGGCAATGGCCATGTGAACTGTTGCTTGGTCCTGCAAGAGAACTCAGACTCATTTATTTACTTAAACAGTTAGCTCACTGTCTAGCAGCACAAACAAGGACAAAATGAATTTGCGGAAACAGCACACTGAGCAGACCCTGTTTCATATATCATATAGTGCTGCCTTCCCCCATATAGGCCAGTGCTTTAAACTGGGAAACCCACCCAGTTTTGTTTTTGACAGGGTGCAGACTTATTTTTATGCTCCCCCTCAACCTGGCAGTCAGCATGAAGACTGTTATCCCAGGAGCCCTGTGCATAGCGTCTGCCGCCTGCCCCCACCAAGAGAACTACCCAGTGCTTGATCCATTAGTGTGGGAACTCAGACCCCAAGGTGAAAGGGAGAATCAGTCCTATAGCACCCCCATGTTCCACCGGGAAACTGGGTCTAAAGGTGTACTGGGAGCAGCCTACTCCTAGCAGCAGCACCAGTCCACACATGCATCATCTGCTGGAGACAGAAATACTGAAAGCAGCAAAATCAGCTTTGAGCTTTTTTCTCTCTGTCTCCATCTGCTGGCAAGAGGATATAGCCATTGTTTGGACTGGTCTGCATAGATAAGGAAACATGGTTATTAATTTTCTGAACTGTTGCTGTTTACATGGTTTGTTTTCTAGTAACAAAAATCTGTCCTGTCAGACTATATTAAAGCTTTGTTTCCACATAATTATTATTATACTGGTCTTAATTTAATGGTCCAGTGAGAAGCAGTGGTGTAATCAGAAAACTTAAGGCCTGTATAACAATATTAAGCAACTAGGACTCTCCTGCTGGTACATCTTTAGCTCATTGGTTCAAACCCTAAGGTGTGAAAATTAAACTGCAGGCATGCAAAGGTCGTGGAAATATCACATATAACCTAAATGACCCATCTCTGAACACATTTTTATAGAACTAGATATCTTCCATTTTCTGTTTTTGAGAAAAAATGCTGACCATCTGGACCACTAGTCCTGAAACAGAGGGTGGTAGAAAGATCAAAAATCTCACAGTTCTAAATAAGGCATTTGTTTTACTTTATCTTTCCCAGCAATCTAGTCAAAACAACTGTAGATTGAATAAGTATGCGATTCCCTATATTACTTAACAAGCGTGTTTTACTGTGACACAAATCCCTAATTTCCTCTTATTATTTCACCCTGTCACAATGTTACATACAATAAATATATATATTTTAGAAAGGTCTGCTTGTTAAATCCAAGAAATGGGATTCAGTTTATAAAGAATGGCTAATACTGCTGTTCTGTGCCTCCTACTTACACATCCTACAGTAATACTTATGTCAGCTCTAAGGGAGATTCTTTTCTACCCCCTCTCACACAGATATGTGCACTTACAAAGACCAGCAAAACCAAGAACAATTGAAAAATGTTGCTCAGCACTTTTTTATTACAATGATGTTGAAATTACTTGAAGGAGATGGATTTTCAAAATAGCTTGCAAACACATAATATTCACATTTAATTAATGCCAGTGGTCAGTCCTACAAAAAGTGGATTAGGAAAGAATGCTGTTTGAGGCAAAACAACACATATATGAAATTGACAAAGATTACCACTATGAAGTAATGGGACAAAAAAATCTTTTATGATCGGTCCATAAGAAAACCAAACATACTATGGATCAGGAAAAATGAACCAAGCCATTCTGTCCTAAAAGTGAACCTTGAAGGAACAACACTAACCCTTAGCTCCCAGGCCTGGAGCCTGGGCTTCATCTTGGATTCCCAACCATTAAATCCCAGATCCAAGCTGTGACTAAAACAGCCTTCTTCCATTTACACTCTGTCCTGGATGACACTGCCTTTGTAACTGCTGTTTGAGCCACTGTTTTTTCCTCTTAGACTACAGCAAATGACTATGCAGGAATCCCCAAATCCTTAACAGACACCTACAACGCATACAAAATACTGCAGCCCATCTGTCAATGAAATGCAAACAAATCTGCTCATATACCACAGATTCTAAAAACCTTATACTAGCTCCCAACTCTCTACGTCAGGGGTTCTCAACCCAGTTCACTGAACACACCTAGCCAATCAGGTTTTCAAGATATTCACTATGAATATGCATGAAATAGATTTGCATACAATGGAGGCAGTGCATGCAAATCTAGCTTATGCATATTTACTGTGGATATCCTGAAACTCGAAGTACAGAATGTGCCATAGTAGAATTATATAGGCTATTGCTATAGGAGCTTTAAATAGATAAGAGTTACAGATATACAACATTTCCAGCTAGCTAAAACCTTAGGGATAGTACATCATAGTTGGTTGAGTACAATACGGATACTAGTTAAAACTTCAGTGTAGAAGATATCGGTTATAATTGAGTACAATACTGATACTAATTAGAGTTTAAAATAACAGTGTACTGGTTATATAAAAGGGGTCCATTTGGTTAGATACATTCAAGGTTCTTTGTGGATGAGGGGGATAGATAATTTAAGTGGGTTAGTATTGTGCAGAGAGGTAGAGGATTTATGTACAAAGTTTAGCAGGGTTTGTGTCACTGGTTGGTACCAAAGGCTGCCTTAAAAGCCAGGTTTTCACCAGTCTTCTGAAGTACAGTAGATCCGGGATAAGTCTGATGTGGGGAGGTGGAAAGTCCCCTAGAGTCAGGACCAATCCTGCAAATATTCTCTTCTGTATATTGAGGTACATTGTCCTGGGGAATGGCACTACTAGGCGAGCCTGTGCCAGGGAGCGAGTAGGTATGTACAAGGTTAGAGATGTTTTGAGGTAGATCGGTGCTAGACCTTTGAATGTTTTATAGGCAAGGATTAGGAGTTTGAATTTGATGTCGTAGAGTAGTGGTTCTCTAGCCAGTCCTCAGGACACTCCTAGCCAGCTCACTGTGAACTCCCCAGCTGGAAAAGCGAGATATACGATGATGATGAATTGGCCTTTTTCCTGGTTTATAATGCATTTCTATTACGGATCAAAAAAGGTTTCAACTGACTCTTAAGGGCTGTTATCATGAGCCCAAGTGTGAAGTGGATAACAAAACTCAACTAAATAATTCACAAAAGGAGTCCAAGAAAAGCAGTAACCTTAACGTGAAAAGCTGGAAAGCTATGAGCACAAATGCTCGTAGTTTGGGCAATAAAATCCCAGATCTGCAAGCCCTAATGGTAGAGGCGGACTTGGATGTTGTTGCTGTCACGGAGACGTGGTTCATGGAATCTCATGATTGGGATACGGCAATACCGGGCTATAACTTAAGGAAGGTCAGAGAGGACAGGAAAGGGGGAGGAGTGGTTCTTTATGTCAGAAACAATATCCAAAAATTTCAAACGGCACCAAAATGTTCTGGGGAATTGGTCATGTAATAATCAAAATATATAAATAAGTAACACCCCAGTAAATTTTTAAAATTTTGCAAATTATTAAATTATTGATAACAATTCTCTGCTCACAACCAAGTCTTTGTTTAAATGACCACTGAAAAAGATTTTTTTTGGAAAGGTCAACTGCAATGTGTGGTGAAACACATGCAAGCTGCCTAATTTGCTAAAACCGCAAAATAGGGTGGATTTAACATCATCAGATAAGTCGGGACTCTGAAAGCTATGCTCAATTAAATGATATTCGAATTCTACATATAAATACAAATCGTCTTTAAGGAATAATGGGACAAAAAATGTGTTGCAGTTTTCACTAGGGTTGCACGGAGCTAAAAATAATATAACAGGTGGAGGAGGATTGGTTGATGATTATACATGGAAATTTATCAGACCGTGTGTTGGGCTGAAACATTTATATATGAAACCCTTCCTCTACTTGTCTAAAAATTTTGCGGTTTTAGCAAATTAGGCAGCTTGCATGTGTTTCACCACACATTGCAGTTGACCTTTCCAAAAAAAATCTTTTTCAGTGGTCATTTAAACAAAGACTTGGTTGTGAGCAGAGAATTGTTATCAATAATTTAATAATTTGCAAAATTTTAAAAATTCACTGGGGTGTTACTTATTTATATATTTTGATTATTACAGAAACAATATCCAAGCATCTGAGCTGCAAGGAAGATGGGGCAAAGAAGCTCTATGGGCTGACCTAAAAAAAGATGATGGAGCATCTGTTTTTACTGGAGTGGTTTACAGGCCTCCAAATCAAATGGAAGAGCTTGACAGAGATCTGGTTGAAGACATCCAAAAGATGGGAAAGAAGGGAGAAGTGGTGATTGTTGGAGATTTTAATCTGCCGGATGTAGACTGGAGAATCCCTTCTGCAGAATCTAATAGTAGCAGAGAGATAGTGGATGCCCTGCAAGGGGCTCTGTTCAAACAAATGGTAATGGAACCCACAAGGGAGGGAGCTATACTCGACTTAGTGCTCACTAATAGAGATAATGTCTCTAATGTTCAGGTGGGTGCCCACCTCAGCACCAGTGATCAAACGGTATGGTTTCATATCACAAATAAGATACGGAGAAGTAGCACGAAGACCCGAGTTTTGCAGTTCAAAAACACGGACTTTGATGAAATGGGGAAGTACCTGGAGGAAGAACTAGAAGGCTGGGAGAACAAGAGAGATGTGGAACAACAGTGGACCAAACTAAAAGGAGCAATTACCAAGGCAACTAATCTATATCAGGCCGATACAGTAAAAATCGCGGGAGAGTGGGCGAGCGCCCATTCTCCTGTGCACGCGATTCCGAAGAAAGTGGTGAAGACAAAACTGTGAAGGATTTCAAAGGGGCATGGGATAAACACTGTGGATCCATAAAGCCTGGAGGATGGGAATGAAGAGAAGAGGTATGAGGGTGACTTGCGGGAATGACGGCTACTACATGGTGATTAATACCCTTAATCAATAAACATTCACACGGTTAATGCGACTCCAACATTGCTCTATGCTTCAACGGCAAGAGGAAATGTGGAAAAGAGGATTTATATTCCGACAACAACCAGCAAGGATTGAATTGCACAGTGGGTAAACAAATAAGCGCAGGAGTAGCTTGCTTATTGCGGCGGTTATTACCCCTAACAAATTAAGCCTGATACTTCACTTTGAATGCATATCCAGCGCAGCTCAATGCTTCAACAGCAGGGGGGGAATGAAGAAATAGGATTTACATCCAGACAACATCTAACAAGGCATTGATCTGAGCAGTATGAGTATACAAACATCGAGGTAACTTGCTCAATATGACGGTTACTACCCTCAAACATTAAGCCTTATACTTCACTTTGATTAAGCTCCAACACTGCTCTCTGCATTAATGGCGGGGGTGGAAGGAAATTAGAATCAAAAAGTTACCAATAAGGGCCCTGAACTCAACAGTCGGAGAAACAGATAAGTATGAGAAAATAAGTGTGAAAGCTTGCTGGGCAGACTGGATGGGCCTATTGGCCTTCTTCTGCCGTCATTTCTATGTTTCTATGTTTTTAATGCTCTTCAAATTTTCTTATCATCATCTATCTGGGTACCAATCAGCTCTCTAGAAATAGCATTTAAGTAGGATAGAGAGATTTCCAGTCTCTGAGGAAGCACATTGGGCATATAGCCAAGACTATTGCCTTTTCAGAAGTACTACTTGCTCATGGGTTAAATCCATAAACTGCTATTATGGTAATTAATAAGCAATAGTTACTCCTGGGGGAATTATGTGCAAAAAAATTTAAAATTCTGCGCACAAAAACTAAAAATTCTGCAAACTTTATATTGATCAAAATAACAGAATTTACATGACAGTCTTTAAGTCATTACATTTTAAATTATTACAGAAAAAAGTTATTACTTAAAGTTGCAGAATTTTAAATATTTTGAGCAGAATTTCCCTAGAAATTCACTGTAAGTGTCCCTTCCATATACACACCCTCATACAGGCTCCCTCACTCTCTCGAACACACACATCCCCTCATACAGGGCCCTCACTCTCACGCAGCCCTTCACACAGGCTCGCTCTCTCTCTCTCACGCAGCCCTTCACACAGGCTCGCTCTCTTCTCTCTCACGCAGCCCTTCACACAGGCTCGCTCTCTTCTCTCTCATGCAGCCCTTCACACAGGCTCTCTCTCACACATACACAATCCCCTCACATACACACAATCCCTTTTTCATACACACGAGCTCCCAATCTCTCACACACAGAACCTCCCAATCTCTCACACACGAGCTCCCAATCTCTCACACACGAGCTCCCAATCTCTCACACACAGAACCACAAAGACCCGAGTTTTACAGTTCAAAAACACAGACTTTGAGGAAATGGGGAACTACCTGGAGGAAGAACGAGAGAGATGTGGATCAGCAGTGGACCAATCTAAAAGGAGCAATCACCAAGGCAACTGCTCTATATGTTAGAAATGTAAAGAAAAGCAAAAGAAAACTGAAACCTATCTGGTTCTCAAAGGAGGTGGCTGACAAAATTAAAGCTAAAAGAACAGCATTCAAGAAATATAAAGGATCCCAAAGGGAGGAGCACAAAGAAGAATATTTGTATCAACTGAGGGAGACAAAGAAATTAATCAAGTTGGCAAAGAGTCAAGCAGAAGAGAGGATTGCCAAGGAGATAAAAAATGGTGACAAAACATTTTTCAGATACATCAGCGAAAAGAGAAAGGTCCAAAGTGGTATAGTGAAATTGAAAGGTGGTAATGATCAATGTGTGGAGAGAGACGAAGAAATGGCAGAAATATTAAACGAATACTTCAGCTCTGTGTTCACTAAAGAAGACCCTGGAGAAGGACCATCTCTAAACAACAAGAAACTGGAGGGAAGGGGAATAGATGAAAATCCTTTTACAGTAGAAAATGTGTGGGAAGAACTAAAGAACCTGAAAGTGGACAAAGCCATGGGGCCTGATGGGATTCATCCAAGGATATTGAGGGAGCTCAGAGATGTTCTGGCGGGTCCGCTGTGTGACCTGTTCAATAGATCCCTAGAAACGGGAGTGGTGCCGAGTGATTGGAGAAGAGCGGTGGTGGTCCCGCTTCACAAGAGTGGGAACAGGGAAGAGGCAGGCAACTACAGACCGGTTAGCCTCACTTCGGTGGTGGGAAAAGTAATGGAGTCACTGCTGAAAGAGAGAATAGTGAACTATCTACAGTCTGGAGAATTGATGGACCAGAGGCAGCATGGATTCACCAGGGGAAGATCCTGTCAGACAAATTTGATTGACTTTTTTGACTGGGTAACCAAGGAATTGGATCAAGGAAGAGCACTAGATGTCATCTACTTGGATTTCAGCAAAGCTTTTGATACGGTTCCGCACAGGAGACTGGTGAATAAAACGAGAAGCTTGGGAGTGAGTGCCGAGGTGGTGACCTGGATTGCAAATTGGTTGACGGACAGAAGACAATGTGTGATGGTAAATGGAGCCTTCTCTGAAGAGAGAGCGGTTTTAAGTGGTGTACCGCAAGGATCGGTGTTGGGACCGGTCCTGTTCAATATCTTTGTGAGCGACATTGCGGACGGGATAGAAGGTAAGGTTTGTCTTTTTGCAGATGACACTAAGATCTGCAACAGAGTGGACACGCCAGAAAGAGTGGAGAGAATGAGACGGGATCTAAGGAAACTGGAAGAGTGGTCGAAGATATGGCAGCTGAGATTCAATGCCAAGAAGTGCAAAGTCATGCATATGGGGAGTGGAAATCCGAATGAACTGTACTCGATGGGGGGGGAAAGGCTGATGTGCACGGAGCAGGAGAGGGACCTTGGGGTGATAGTGTCTAATGATGTGAAGACAGCGAAACAATGCGACAAGGCGATAGCAAAAGCCAGAAGAATGCTGGGCTGCATAGAGAGAGGAATATCAAGTAAGAAAAGGGAAGTGATTATTCCCTTGTACAGGTCCTTGGTGAGGCCTCACCTGGAGTACTGTGTTCAGTTCTGGAGACCGTATCTACAAAAAGACAAAGACAAGATGGAAGCGGTACAGAGAAGGGCGACCAGGAAGGTGGAGGATCTTCATCGGATGACGTACGAGGAGAGATTGAAGAATCTAAATATGTACACCCTGGAGGAAAGGAGGAGCAGAGGTGATATGATACAGACTTTCAGATACTTGAAAAGTTTTAATGATCCAAAAACAACGACAAACCTCTTCCGTAGGAAAATAATCAGCAGAACCAGGGGTCACGATTTGAGGCTCCAGGGAGGAAGATTCAGAACCAATGTCAGGAAGTATTTCTTCACGGAGAGGGTGGTGGATGCCTGGAATGCCCTTCCGGAGGAAGTGGTGAAGACCAGAACTGTGAAAGACTTCAAAGGGGCGTGGGATAAACACTGCGGATCCATAAAGTCAAGAGGCCGCCAATGAAGAGTGGGTGACTCGCCAGAATGATGGCTATTGACACAATACCCTTATTAAATAAACATACACATGCTTACTGTGACTCCTACATCGCTCTAAGCTTCAACAGCAAGAGGTAATGGAAAAAAGGATTTGCACTCACAAAGAGGGGAGTAGCTGGCTTGTTACGGCGGTTACTTCCCCAAACCAAATATGCCTGATACTTCACTTTCAATGCATATACAGCATAGCTCTCTGCTTCAATGACAGGGGAGAAGAATAACTGATACTTCACACATCCAGCAGAGCTCTCTGCTACAACGGCAAGGGAGAAGAAAAAGGGTTCGCACTCAAAAAGCGGGGAGTAGCTGGCTTGTTACGGCGGTTACTACCCCAAACCAAATGTGCCTGATACTTCACTTTCCATGCATATCCAGCATGGTTCTCTGCTTCATCGGCATGGGAGAAAGACTGATACATCACGCATTTCCAGCATAGCTCTCTGCTTCAACGGCAGGGGAAAAAAAAACAAAAACAAAAACAAAAAACTGATGCTTCACGCATATCCTGCATAGCTTCAACGACAGGGGTGAAGAAAAAAAGGATTCGCAATCACAAAGCGAGGAGTAGCTGGCTTGTTACGGCAGTTACTACCCCAAACCAAATGTGCCTGATACTTCACTTTCAATGCATATCCAGCATGGCTCTCTGCTTCAACGGCAGGGGAGAAGAAAAAAAAAAAAAAACCAACAAGGGCTGTACAACATAGTCTAGGTAAAACAAATAAGCATGGGTGTAGTTTGCTTATCGCGGCGGTTACTGCCCCTACTACCCCTAACTAATCAAGCTAGATATTTCACTTGGATGCAGCTCCATCACTGCTCTCTACATTAATGGTGGGGGTGGAATGGGAATAGAACAAGGAGCTAAGAGAAACAGATAAGAATGAGAGAAAAAATGTGTGAGGCTTGCTGGGCAGACTGGATGGGCCATTCGGTCTTCTTCTGCCGTCATTTCTATGTTTCTATGTTTCACTCCTTCACAATCTCCTCATATAGGCTCCCTCTCTGAAACCCACACTCAGGCATCCCCCCACTTACCAACCAAGCTGTCTCACCCTCCCCCACTCCTCTCTCACCGGCATCCCCCTCCCCTCATATAGGCTCCCTCTTTCTGAAACCCACACTCAAACATCCCCCCCACCCACCCTCTCTTACCTCCCATGCTCTCTCTCACCCTCCCCACCCCCCTCTTACCAACCATGCTCTTTGTCACCCTCCCCGACACACATTCTCTCTCACCGGCATCCCCCCCCCATGCTCTCTCTCACCCTCCCCTTCCCGACACACATTCTCTCTCACCGGCATGCCACGGGATGTGCTCCGTTTGCGGCGAAGATGAAGGCCCAGCGCGCTGTTCGCGGTGAAAAGGGAAGGCCCCCGTGTGCCGCAAATGGCGCGCCGGGCCTTCATCTTCGCCACGAACAGAGTGTGTGCCGCAGGACACACTCCGTTCGCAGCATGATGGGGTCTCCTCTGCTATTTTCTGCGCAGAATTCCCCCAGGAGTAAATAGTAGCTTATGATCTATCTAGTATTTGGGTACTTGCCAGGTTCTTGTGGCCTGGATTGGCCACTGGTGAAAACAGGATTCTGGGCTTGATGTACCCTTTGTCTGACCCAGTATGGCATTTCTTATGTTCTTATGGAAAGGGAAAGGAAAGGCTAAACCATATAGACAATTTCAGTACATGGCTCAAAACCTGGTGTAAGGAAGAAGATTTTGGATATATTGGAGGCTGGGGCTGCATATGGAACAGTAAAAGGCTATATGGTAAATATGGCCTACATCTGTCCATTGCAGGAAGAAGGATCATAAATGCAAAGTTCAGATATTTCATAATGTATTTAACCTAGAGGACGGGATGGCAGAAGAAAGTTGGAATGATGCCCCTGACATGTACAGAAGTGGGTGGAGAAATTAACAAAAATCAGTTCAATAATCCACTTTTAAATAAAAGGGCAAGCCAAGTGAGGAAAGCTGGAAAACTATGAGTACAAATGCTCATAGTCTGAGCAATAAAACTCAAGGCCTGCATGCCCTAATAGTGGAGGCAGACTTGGATACTGTTGCTATTACAGAGATATGGTTCAGAAACTCTTAGGAATGGGATATGGCCATATCAGGCTATATCCTTTTGAAGAAGGACAGAGATGACAGGAATGAAGGAGAAGTAGTTCTTTATGTCAAAAACAATATTCAAGCAACTGAAATGCAGGAGGCATGGGGAAAGAAGTGTTGTGGGCTTTCTTCTAAAAAGACGATGGTACTTCCATTTACACCGGTGTAGTCTACTAGTCTCCGAATCAAAACAGAAGAACTGGACAGAGATGTGGCTGAAGAAATCCAAAGGTGGGAAGGAAGGGAGACGTTGCTCGTTGGAGATTTTAATATGCAGGATGTGGATTGGAGTATACCTGCTTTGGATTCTGCAAGAAGTAGAGAGCTTTTGGATGCCCTTCAAGGGGTTCTGTTCTGACAAATGGTAATGAAACCCATGAGAGGATGAGCAATGCTGGACCTGGTGCTCATAAATGGAGACAGTATCTCTAATGTCTGGATAGGTGCCCACCTGGGTACCAGTGACCATCAAAAATTATGGTCTGATATAACAGCCAAGAGAGAGAGGAGTCACATGAAGATCAAAGTCCTGGATTTCAAAGATACTGACACTAGTAAAACTGTAAAATACCATGAGGAAGAGCTAGAAGGATGGAATGAGATGGATGAAGTGGAACAACAGTGGGCCAAATTAAAAGGAATTATAACAAAGGCAACAAACCTTCATGTAAAAAAAGTAAATAAGAAAAAGCAAACAGATTGTTTTCCAAGGAGGTGGCCAAGAAAGTAAAGACAAAAAGATCAGCATTCAAAAGTACATAGGAACTAAAAAAGAGAAACAAAGGGAAGATTGATTTATTTATTAAAAACTTACACGGATCACCTGGAAAAGAACAACCTGCTATTCCCGTCCCAATTCGGCTTTCGGAAATTTTTCAACACCGAAACTCTACTTCTCTCTCACTGACACCCTCCTCTTAGGATTAGACAAGGGCCAATCTTTCATCCTTGCTCTACTTGACATCTCATCAGCTTTTGACACCATCAACCATAACATCTTAATAGACAGACTCTCAGAAATCGGCATCAAAGGAACAGCCCTGAACTGGTTTAAATCTTACCTCCACAATAGAAGCTACAAGGTTAATATTGGCAGCAAAGAATCTAACCCCATAAACCTCACACGTGGAGTACCCCAAGGCTCTTCCCTCTCCCCCACGCTATTCAATATCTATCTCCTACCCCTCTGCAAACTCCTCGCTGACTTAGACCTTACTCATTACATATACGCAGACGATGTCCAAATAGTCATCCCCATAACAGAATCACTCCCCAAATCCCTTAAGATCTGGGATAACTGCCTTTCCTCAATTAATCACCTCCTCACCAGCCTCAATCTCGCCCTCAACACAACCAAAACAGAACTCCTCTTCATCTCTCCAGACCATCACAACGGTCCTCAATCCGACTCACCAGCAGCTAAGGTCCAACATGTCAGAGACCTAGGAGTCACTTTAGACAATCACCTAAACCTAAGAAAATGTATAAATGCTACCACGAAAGAATGTTTCCACAAACTACACGTTCTAAAAAAAACTAAGACCACTTCTCCATCCCTATGACTTTCGCTCAGTCCTCCAGACCTTACTTTTTACCAAAATTGACTATTGCAACACCCTCCTCCTAGGCCTTCCCGCTACCTCGATCAAACCGCTCCTAATGCTCCAGAACATGGTGGCCAGAATCCTCACCAACTCCCGTAGAAGAGATCACATTACCCCCATACTCATGGACCTTCACTGGCTCCCTATACGCTTTAGAATCCTTCACAAGTCTCTTACTATCATCCATAAAACCCTGTATAACCCAGACATCCATTGGCTGAATAACTCCCTGCAATATCACACCTCAAACAGACCCATGAGATCGGCGTATAAAGGAATCCTCTGCATTCCTCCCCCCAAACTTATCCATCACATTGCCATGAGAGAATGGGCCCTTTCCATCCTTGACCAGCAATTTGGAACTCAATGCCTGCTCACCTGCGCCAAGAACACTGTACCCATACCTTTAAAAAAAAAAACCTTAAAACTTGGCTTTTTTTCACAAGCCTTTACCTAATCCCGCAGCCCCTAGATCTCAGCCCCCCACCCGCTGCTCCTTCTATGGGTACTACTAAATACAAGTTACTGCTTCGATATATACTGTACATATTGTAAATAATTTTCATATATTGTTATATTTCTTATACAATTGTAAACTTTTGTTACCATATCTTTCCTGGTACCTGACTCTTCTACTCTAGCCCTGTCTCCCAGTTCAGCTCCCTTACGTTATATGTAACTTCGCATTTCCTTAGTTAATGGTTTCCCCAGTTCTATGTAAACCGATGTGATATTTCCTTGAATGTCGGTATAGAAAAGTTTTAAATAAATAAATACCACTTATCGATTTCTAAGTGGTTTACAATAACAATATTCATAATTAAAACAGGTAACAAATAATAAACATGATACAAAAATAATCAGACAATAAAAATATGGATCATAAAAACTCAATGCTGCCTAGGCGTCTACAGCTGTACATTTCTGTTAATTAACACCACTTTCATTTTACAATTTGTAATGATTATAAAGATTAACTAAGAAATGGGTAAATTAAAGGCTTAATTGAAAAAAAGATTTTATCAATTTTCAACATTTTGTGATCAAGATTTCTTTTTTTTATATCTAAGGGTAAAAGATTATCTGGTGAAGCTGAAGGAGACGAGGAAAAATCAGGACAGAGAAAGTGTGAGTGGAAGAAAGGATTGTAAAAGAAAAAGCAGGTGACAAAGCATTTTTCAGATATAATGGAAAAAGGCCAGAAGGCCAGAGGTAGCATCATAAGAATGAAAAGAGTCATAGGAGCAAAGTGTGGAGAAAAATGAAGAAACAGCAGAATAACCAGTTCAGTGTTCACTAAGGAAGATCTTGGAGAAAGACTGATGCTGGCAGACAATGAGAGGGCATCGATGAGAGGGAAGTAGATACATCTCCATTTGCAGAAGAGAGTGTTTGAGTGGAATTAGCAAAACTGAATGTGGATAAGACCAAAGGGCTGGATGAGATACATTCCAGGATACTAAGAGAGCTCAGAGAAGTGTTGGTGAGTCCACTCAAGGACCTGTTCAGTAGATCCTTGGAGATTGGAGTAGTGCCACAAGACTGGAGAAGGGCACTTGTAGTCCTGCTTCACAAACATGTTAACAGGGAGGAGGCTGGAAACTAAAGATCAGCAGAGCCGGTGCTTGGGGTGGGTGTGCTAGGCAGTTGCCTGGGGCACCATGAGCTGAAGGGCATCCTGGGCACTACCAGCATCACACATCCCGTGGTGGCATGACCACAGTAGATCCCATTCTGCCACAGCCAATAAGTGGCCCGGTTGGCCATGGCAGATCCCATTCCACTACTTGGATTTCAACAAGGTTTTTTATAAGGTCCCACATAAGATGCTCATGAATAAAATGAGAAGCCTAGGAGCGGATCCCAGGGCAATGGAACGGATTGCAAATTGGCAGACTAACAAATGTCAGTGAGTAGAGGTAAATGGAACCTATGCTGAAGATCAAAAAGTGTAAGTTCCTCAAGGATTGGTTCTGGGACCAGAAGCGCCACAATCTTCCTGGTCCAGTAATTGTTCTCCAGAGGAGTCCCCTCGCAGCTCCATGGGCATCCCTTCTGACCTACCTCCAAAGCCGCTGAATCAAGCATCTCCACTAGAGGATTTAACATACTCCAAATTTGTGGAGAAGATATAATACAGATTTGAGCACTGTTCCCATCTTCTCCACAAATTTGAAGTATGTTAAATCCTCTAGTGGAGATGATGATTCAGCTAGAGAACGAGTACTGAACCAGGAAGATTGTGGAGAGTGAGAAGGACTGACTACCGCTGAGGAAACTGAAGTAGGTGAAAGTCATTTACTGGCGGAAGACAATTGCGGGGCACATGGCATACTTTCTGAGGTGAAAAGGGAATGATTGGGTAGACCTGCAGAAATGTCAGCTGTTCTAAGGAGGTGAAAAACCCATGTACTATATTCAATATATGCTGCATGGCTTGTTGAGACCTCTATGCTGGCATTAGTGACAGGGAGTCTTCTTCTGACAATAGAACAGATTCATGCTCTGTTACTGGTGGAAGACTGGATGGTAATGAAAGAATGGGGCATACCGAATCTAGAGACAGTAAGTTGTCACCCTGGATCAGAAGTTGGGAGACTGACAAGGCTCTGGTGATGGGGGCCGCGAGCTGTAGTATGGCCTCTGCCAGAGAAGCGCCATATGCTGCATATAGTTGCGTAGGAATAGCAGCTTTCAAAATCTCCTGCACATAACATTCTCCAGGACAGACTGGAAGTCCTGGAAAATATGGGTCTCCATCTCTGCACCTCCTAGAAGGTTGTAGAGTGAGGTGATAAGAGGGAGAGGTTTACACTGACATCTGAAATGATATGGAGAATCTCCAGTGCTGTATGTGTCAGGTGAATTGATTCAGTGATGCTGTGCATCGAAACTTGTGTTGAGGTTAACATTTGATGTATCAAGTGTTCAATATGAATTGTGTGGACAACCTGCATGGAGAAAGCATTAATTGCTTCAACGCAGCATGCATCGAAAGTCTCGATGCATCTGTCTTCGGGGCCTTCGAAGCCCCGTGTGCCCAAGTACCCTGATTTCTCATGTGTTGGCAAGGCTGATGCAGCGCTTATTTTGGTGATTTCGATGCTCCGTGCATTGATTGCTTTGATGATGCCAATGCATATTTTTTTGCGACCTCTTTTACTCAATGCTGCATCAATGATTTTCTCTTTTTAGATGGCACTGGGGCTGATTGCACCATGCAACAAGGAGTCACAGTGCTTTGCCTTAGAAGGCACTCTGACCAACTCTGCGGACTTATATTGACTAGGGCTCGATGTGCCACGGACAGTCCAGTATGAGTCATCACAGTGTGATGAAGTAGTACCAGAGGATCTACTGCGGCTGGTCTTTAAGAAAGGGGAAGAATGATAAGTTCTAGAAGCTGATCTGCTCTTGTTCCTGGACCTCAAACTGGTTATCTTGGCTGCTCTTGACTGTAGGAATCTTAGGGATATCAGACCACACGCAGGGTTAATTAGTTGTTACTCTTTCAAAACGTATGATGACAAGGGGCCACACAATGAAGTTACTAGGTAATACATTTAAAACTAATAAAAGAAAATATTTTTTTAACTCAATGCTTAATTAAGCTCTGGAATTCGTTGCCAGAGGATATCGTGAAAGCTATTAGTGTAGCTGCATTTAAAAAAGGTTTGGACAAGTTCCTGGAGGAAAAAATCCATTAACCATTATTAAGGCGGAGTTGCAGAAATTCACTGCTTATTCTTGGGATAAGCAGCTTGGAATCAATTTACCCCTTACTGCCAGGTATTTGTGACATGGCTTGGCCACTATTGGAAACAGGATATTGGGCTTGATAGCCTTTGGTCTGACTCAGTATAGCAAGTCTTACGTCTTTATGGTCTTGCCCCAGGCAGAGATATCGTAGTTTGTGGTCATCTGTGACAGACATCTGGCCACAGGCGAGCAGGATTTAAAGCCGCTAATGGTTTTCTTGGAGGCCATTGGAGAGGTTCCTCACAGAACTTCCCCGCTCTCTATCTTTTTTTTTTTATATGAAGCAAGTAGCACTGAAAAGTGCTACTGTGGTTCACTAGAATCAGAGGGGTATCAAAAATAGACTAAGGAGAAAATTTTGAGAGAGAAAGACAGATAAGCTGCCCGTGCAAAGCATGGACTAAAATCAGACTGAGAAGATTCTGAGGCAATGCCGGCACAGAAACTTCTGCACACGCTCAGCAGAGCTCAAAGCTCTATTAGCTTGGAGAGATGGTTCCATTCAGTGCCCCATGATGATGTTGCCCACAGATCATTGCTAATTCAGCCCTGCTTATCAATGGAAAAAACTTTGGGTCATAACATGAAACTCTAAGAAGAAAACTCAGGAATAATGTCATAAAATATATTTCTTATAAGAAAATAATCCTCCCTTGATCAACAAATCAAAAGGTTATTGCAAAAAAACATTACAAAATCTAATAGATTCAATAATCCACTCATTTAATTTTTAGAATCCCAGTTACCATATGTATATTTTTATTTTCACTTCACGGACCTTCATAACACCCCGTGGATAGAGAACACTATTACTCAATATTTTGCCGCTTCGGGGTCATCTTTAAGCATCGGTCCAACAGTCCATAGTCCATTCTAAAAATTAAATGAGAGTGGATTATTGAATCTATTAGATTTTGTAATCAACATAAAATATTTCTTCACAGAAAGGGTATTGGATACATGGAATGCCCTCCCAGAAGAAATGGTGAAGTCAAGGTACAGAGGATACCTAGTGACTAAAGAATGGAAATGAAGAAACTGGATAACCTCTGTTACACCTAAAGTTAATATTACTGCATGGAGTGTGCACTTGCTATCCTAGGTAACTTGCTGGGCAGACTGGATGGACAATTTTGATCTTGATTTGCCGTCATTAAATATGTTACTATGTAAGGCCAAAAATAACATCAGCAAAGGCAGCTAGTGCCGACTTCAAATCCCTGATCCTCAGTGTATTTATTTATTAATATTTATGCAGGTGTCTGCCTCACTGCAGTTTCTACTAATATGTACGACAGAGGGAAAGAGAAGGGACGCCTTACACAGCTTATGACAGAGGAGAAGAAGATAAATATAGATTCCCACTTTCCATTCAGTTTTACCACAAGTCAACAAACAAAAAAAAAAATAAGGTGACATTTATTGGACTAACAATACATTTTTGGACTAGCTTTCGGAAGCTCCTTATATATTTTTTTTGTTTTCTGTCCTTAATATCCATACCTTCAAGTGGACTAAAACAGCAATCACACTCCTTTAGGCACAAAAACACTCTTTTGAATATACTGCTCAACAGATCAACTCCTTAGCTTTTGCACTAAACACTCCAGAGAAAATCTGGGTTACAATCCCTAGATGGTGAAATTTTCAAAAAATAAAACAAACACCCTGAAGTATAAATAATCTGACTCCTTTCCATATATGTAAGGTTTAGAAGATTATATATCATTTGTATTTATGTTTTGTATTATAACACAAATCTCCATATGTAATAAAAATACAACAGAGGCCAGTCTAATGGCTTAATAGCAGTACTGTGAACTGCCATGTAGAAGGTCCCCATTCCAACCTCAAATAGGTTCTTCCTCACTCTCAGCTCAGCTGAGGTTGGGGATGCTGGAGATGCCACATTCAAAATCCCTGGGGTGGGACAGGGAGTTAAAGGTGACACCTGTGACTCAATTTAGAGCCCAAGTTACAGCAATGACCAAACTAAGAATAATAAGAGAAGGGACTATTACAGAGTGTTATGGCAAATGAAACCTACTCTGAAGAGAGAACCATGTTAAGTGGAGTGTCACAGGGACCAGTTCTATTCCATATCTTTGTGAGCAACATTACAGAAGGAATAGAAGGTAAAGTTTGTCTATTTGTGGATGATACTAAGATCTGCAACAGAGTAGACAAGCCTGACGGATTAGAGAGAACGAAAAGTGATGTAAGAAAGTTTGAAGAGTGGTTGAAGATTTGGCAGCTAAGAAGAGCAGAGTCATGCATCTGGGATGTGGTAATCCAAAAGAGCTGTATGTTTTGGGGGGTGAAAGACTGATGTGCATGGACCACGAGAGGGATCTTGGCGTAATAATGTCTGGCGATCTGAAGATGGTGAAGCAATGTGACAAGACAATAGCTAAAGCCAGAAGAATGCTGAGCTGCATAGAGAGAGGAATAACAAGTAAGTAAAAGGAGGTGATAAATGCCCTTGAACAGGTCCTTGGTGAAGCCTCACCTCGAGTTTTTTATTCAGTTATGGAATCCAAATCTCATAAAGGATAGAGACAGGATGGAGATGGTCAGAGAAGATTGACCAAAATGGTATGGGGTCAGTATCGGAAGACTTATGAGGAAAGGCTAAAGGATCTAAATACGTATACCCTGGAAGAGAAAAGGTGCAGGGGAGATATAATACAAACCTTCAGACACCTGAAAGGTTTTAATGATGCACAAACTTTGAACCTTTTCCACTGGAAAGGAAACAGTAGAACTAGGGGTCACGAAAAAGCATTCCAGGAGAAACTACTCAGAACCAAGGTCAGGAAATATTTCTTCACGGAGAGGGTGGTGGATGCCTGGAATGCCCTTCCACAGGAGGTGGTGAAAAACAAAAACAGTCAAAGAATTCAAAGGGGTATGGGATAAACCCTGGAATCCTAAAGGCTAGAGAATGGAAATGGAGGAAAGCGTGCATGGAGGTAACTCGCTGGTGCAGCGATTATTACCCTTAACCAATAAGCCTTAACACTTTTGATGCTCTCAGCTTCAACAGCAGGGGGAATAGGGGAATTGGATTTAAACAACCACCAACGAGGGCTCTGACCTTTATGGTTGGGGAACTGATAAGTAGAGCTAACCTACACAGAGCAGCAGTTATTACCCTTAACAGAAGGCATGGAATTATTATCCATAATCAATAAGCCTTGATGCTTTTGATGCAACTGCAATATTGCTTTCCGCTTTGATAGCGGTGAGGAGGGGGGAGGGGAAAGAGAAATTGGATTCAGACGACAACCCATATGAGCCCTGATTTTTACGGTTCGAGGTACTAATACATAGATATAAGGGGAAAAAAAGCATTGGACTACTTCTATGGCCAAGTCCATGAGTAAAGCACATCGAGCAGCACTGTCTGAATTTTCAAGAAGGCTCATCACCCAGTAAAACTATTGCTAGCAGTAAATTTATGGGTTATCATATGGCTTGGGGATAACTGCAAAGAGCAGCAGTTGCTGCCCTTAAGAGATACATGGGGGTAACCTCACGGTGCTGCAGATACTACCTTAAGCTTCCATTTGGTCCTTTCTGCTGTCCTTATTATATTGCTATGTTACAATAAGGGAAAAAATCCCTGGACAGTTGTGAATGAAGGCTTATGGTGCCAGAATCACAGCAATGGATCTAACTGAGCTGGAAGAAAAAAGGGGAATGGAAGAACTACCATGCCAGAAAATACAACAAAACAATATTCTATTTGCCAAATGGTACCTTTCACAAGGACCCAATTCATACACTAACTTTACTAAAAATTACCCTGTAAACACTGTTACATATTTTGAAAAAAAATAATAAAATACTATTTTCAGTTTCTATTTATAAAGATGCATGTGCCTTTTTTTGCTCTTTATATTTCCCATATTCATGGCCCCACAGTAATTAATAGAATTTTTGTTGGTAGTGATACCAGAAGATGGTGTTCATAAGTTTTGAGACCTCACACACATAAGAATAAAGCCTGTGGGGGTCTCGTAAACTCATGTATTACAACATCTTTCTTGTTGGTTCGCTTCTCAGCTTCTTTACGGTTAAGATCCAAGTGCAAGGTCTGAAGTAAAAGCTGAGGACAGTCTCTTCTTAGCCTTTTTGCTGAGACTGGGAACCTATACAATATGGTGGCAGATTGGGGGGGGGGGGGAGGGAGTTTAATGTCCTGACACTTATCTTATTAGGAACATGATGATGTAACAACCATTGCCAAAGCAGGATTAAGCCTCCCACTAAAAAAAACAAAAACTTTTTTTTCATCCTTGTGCTTTTACAAATTCCAGTTCTGAGTATGTGAAAGAATCAGCATCTGATTAGATCCATCTATTTACAGTTTCAGATGGTATTGCAAAAATTGCTTCTGGTCTGTCTAGCTGGACAGCATATTTGTCATTCTTCTGAGTGCATGTCAAAAGACATACACCTTTGATGACTCGGTTTCCATGGTTGGGAAATGAATTTTTGAAACAGACATGCTGTCTGTGATTTCAAAAAACAAACTATAATTGATGATTTTTTGTTGAATTGAAAATTTCAGCTGGTTTGATAATGAAAGTATCTCTGAAAATTTGGTGCAACCTTTTTTTCTTTTTTGTTCAGTACTTTGCCAATAATACTTAACTTTTAAAATGTAATAAGGTTTTATTTGCTGTTCTATGTTAAAATTGTCATATGTTTTTAACTTTCAACCCATATGAAACCCTTATGGTGTAACTATTCTTAGTATCAATGCTGATTTTTAGACAAAGGACAGCAATTGTTGCATTTTTATGGTAGACCTTAAGTTACAGCAAAGAATTTTTTTTTTATAGTTAAACATACAGTGCTACAACTGTAGGAGAAGACTGATCAGCCTGCCCCTACCAGTGTCATCTCTTGTCTATGCAGCTGTTTGTGATTACAGTAGCTATTTTACTGAAAAACAAAGACTCATTTCAGTGTATGTAAAATGTCTTTGAAGAATAGCAATTGTTGTACAGTAAAATATAAACGTTTTCTTCACAGGCAGAGTTACTAGTACTCTATACCACATGTTCAGAGCAATGCTAAAATATTTAAACCATATCTGCATTGTTTATACTAATAATTCCTCCGTTATCTCAAGCCTTTCCTTCCTTCCAGCAGCCTTTGCTTCCAAGTTTAATTTCCCTGTTAAATGTAACTTTGTTTTTTCATGCTCAACCTATTGTTTTTGGTTACTGTTCTTGGTTCAGTTCCCCAATTCGATGTAAACCGATCTGATATGGTCTCTACCATGAAGGTCGGTATAGAAAAGTGTTAAATAAATAAATAAAATATTTAAACCATATCTAAACCATACTTAAACATATCTAATACAAATAAAAATAACTATTTCCTTTCATTGGTCTTATCTATCGCTCTTGAAACATCAGCTCTTGGAAAACATTTACATTATGATGAATAATTCTGACAGACTTCCTCAAAAGAGCTTTTGTTTACTGAAAGTATGCAATACATGACTTGTTACCGTCGCCTTTTATTAAAATACCTCAAAGTAGCATATGACTACTTGGAATTTAAAAGAACACCTGTGTCTATTGTTTTGAGAATTTCAATGTTTTATTCTTTCTGTACAATTGCATTTTACAGATTCCATGTTATAGACAGTAAAAGTCATGCTACCTTTATTAATTTCTTTTCTTTTTAATTCCTTCAAAAGGACAAGAAAATATTTGAATAGATCGTCTTACAATTTTCAAATTACTTTAGTTGAGTCACAAATTTATCAACAAAAGCTCAGAGATGTACAAATAGAAAAATTAAAGCATCAATAAATTGTTGATGAATTACAAACTAAATTCATGGGAGATAAAACATAGCAGTACAGAAAATAATTTATTATGTAACGGTAACCAAATAAGAACATAAGAAAATGACATACTGGGTCAGACCAAGGGTCCATCAAGCCCAGCATCCTGTTTCCAACAGTGGCCAATCCAGGCCATAAGAACCTGGCAAGTACCCAAAAACTAAGTCTATTCCATGTTACCATTGCTAATGGCAGTGGCTATTCTCTAAGTGAACTTAGTAGCAGGTAATGGACTTCTCCTCCAAGAACTTATCCAATCCTTTTTTAAACACCGCTATACTGACTGCACTAACCACATCCTCTGGCAACAAATAAAGAAAGAAATTAAGTTACTTCTATTAAGATTAAGTAGTCTACCCTTTAAACTCGACGCACAACACAATCTTCAAATAAAATAATTTACAGACTCTGAGCACTCACAAAACAGGTTACAGCTCCGCTTTGTAGAACCTAACCACATGTGGGGTGTACTTGAATCTGCTCTCACAGGGGGTCTAAGCAAACAATTCGAAAAACCCCAAGCTGCTGGAAATGATGATGCAACGCGCGAGCAGCGCAACAGGGCTGTCAGGGCAGCTCGGCCGTACACTTCCGCCTGAAGAGAGGCGGCTTCAGCCGCTTAACAGCACCAAAACAAGCCAAGGGGGCTGGGGCGAGCTCAGGCCACAGGCCGGCGGGGCTTTATTACCCAGGCAGGGCCTTTCTACTCCACCTCGACCCGAAAAAAGCCACCGATCCCATTCTCCATCTCCCGCCCTGGCCCCTTAGCGTCGGCCGGGGAAAGGGGAGGGGGCGCCGCCTCTCGGGTACCTGCTCGTCCTTTTCCATGGCGTCCCTAGGCGGGAAGGGGCCTTTAGTGTCCGCGGCAGCGCAGAGCAGCTTCCGCCATTCTGCCCGGGCTCGACGGCTCCGGCTGCACACACCCAGCTCGCGGCTGCACCCGGCTCCCTGCCAGCACTGAGGGGCTGGAGTGCGGCGGGGAGGGGGGAGGGGAGAGGGCGGCCCAGAGCACCGACTCAGCTGCGACGGAAGCCGCCGGCGCTCAATCCACTGACGCTACGCTCGCGACACGCACTCTCACGTCCACAGCGTTACTGCCCGGCAGCCATTGCCTCTTACATGTTGTAGTAAACTCACTGCGTTATGCAAGAAAAACAAATTTTCCCAAAGTATAACCTCTGGGCTAGTGTCCCAACGACCACAGTTTAAGCTTAAGCTGGTAAAACTTCCTCTCCTGATGTCCAAGATTCCCTGAAGTGTAGGAATATTTCCAGGGTCCGGAGTGTTGTTGAATTCACGTTTTAAGCATTAGAGTCTGTTGTATATAGCAGTAATAATCACGCTGAATACCCAACGTTACTTTCAGTGTAACTTTACTGATTAAAGATGGAAAACTGATGAAAGTGTATTATTCCTTGCCTGATTACAGTCCATTTACATTGTTGATTTCCAATAAATCTGACTTCTGACTTTAAATGAATGTACATTATTACAGTTGATCTCTTATTTGATTTTTCCAGTTATGAAGTCCTTTCCAAAATATGGTGTATAGTTGTCTCAAATCCAGTTTATAGAAACATAGAAATGACGGCAGAAGAAGACCAAATGGCCCATCCAGTCTGCCCAGCAAGCTTCACACATTTTGTCTCTCATACTTATCTGTTTCTCTTAGCTCTTGGTTCTATTTCCCTTCCACCCCCACCTTTAATGTAGAGAGCAGTGATGGAGCTGCATCCAAGTGAAATATCTAGCTTGATTAGTTAGGGGTAGTAGGGGTAGTAACCGCCGCAATAAGCAAGCTACACCCATGCTTATTTGTTTTACCCAGACTATGTTATACAGCCCTTATCGGTTGTTTTTCTTCTCCCCTGCCAATAAGCAAGCTTCTCCCCTGCCAATAAGCAAGCTACACCCATGCTTATTTGTTTTACCTAGACTATGTTATACAGCCCTTATTGGTTGTTTTTCTTCTCCCCTGCCGTTGAAGCAGGGAGCTATGCTGGATATGCGTGAAGTATCAGTTTTCTTTTTTTCTCCCCTGCCGTTGAAGCAGAGAGCTATGCTGGATATGCGTGAAGTATCAGTCTTCTCCCATGCTGTTGAAGCAGAGAGCCATGCTGGATATGCATCGAAAGTGAAGTATCAGGCACATTTGGTTTGGGGTAGTAACCGCCGTAACAAGCCAGCTACTCCCCGCTTTGTGAGTGCGAATCCTTTTTTCTTCTCCCCTGCCGTTGAAGCTATGCTGGATATGCGTGAAGCATCATCTTTTCTTTTCCCCTGCTGTTGAAGCAGAGAGCTATGCTGGAAATGCGTGATGCGTGATGTATCAGTCTTTCTCCCATGCCGTTGAAGCAGATAGCCATGCTGGATATGCATCAAAAGGGAAATATCAGGCACATTTGGTTTGGGGTAGTAACCGCCGTAACAAGCCAGCTACTCCCCGCTTTGTAAGTGCGAACCCTCTTTTCTTCTCCCCTGCCGTTGAAGCAGAGAGCTCTACTGGATGTGTGAAGTATCAGTTTTTCTTCTCCCCTGCCGTTGAAGCAGAGAACTATGCTGTATATGCATTGAAAGTGAATGCATATACAGCAATTGAAAGTTCCATTTATGTACATAGGGTAAATATTCAAAGTCAAGTTGGCTTTGAAAATGTGGGCTAAAGTATGCCTGTTACATACAGACTTTACCCCTACCAACATGTTTATAACAATTACCTTAGGGGGAGCGTAAGTGAGGAGAGAGAGACGCCCCTGAATGAGAAAGAACACCCTGGGAAAAGACTGATCTGTGCGATTGAGACCCGGTGAGAATCATCTTCATTGAGAGCCGGTGAGAACATCTAGCGATTGGAGAGACCCGGGAGAGAGACGCGTCTGATGTCATCAGCCGGCATCCGCTGTATAAATTCAAGCAGCGGACCCGGGAAAATCGGTAAGCGAAAGTGAGGAGAGAGAGACGCCCCTGAATGAGAAAGAACACCCTGGGAAAAGACTGATCTGTGCGATTGAGACCCGGTGAGAATCATCTTCATTGAGAGCCGGTGAGAACATCTAGCGATTGGAGAGACCCGGGAGAGAGACGCGTCTGACGTCATCAGCCGGCGTCCGCTGTATAAATTCAAGCAGCGGATGGCGCCGCGCCTCCAAAGGGGCACGCGGCTTTGTCCGGCTTAGTCCGGAGAAGGTCTCTTTCTTTTTTTTCCCCTTTGGATGGTAAAAACTGGTGAATTTTTCCCGATTACTCCACAAGGATTCTATGGGGAGGAAAAGAAAAGTAAAATCTTTCCCGGTATCCCCAATAACACCGAGGGGCCCTATGGACAATCACGTCGTTAGACGGATTGAATCACCACGATAGGACATTGAAGGGGAACAGTTTTCTGCATCCCTTAGTCCTGGTGAAGGTCCTTCATTTCCACCACAACCCAAAGCATCAATTTCGGATGGTTTTTTGCAGTTAGAAGTTGGCGGCCCACCTGATGGAGGGGACTGTGCAATTCCTCGAGAGAACCAGCTAAGTGAAACATTATTGAATTTTCAAGTGGGGTTGGCTACAGGGGAATCTAAGAGGCCTGAAATATGGCCTATAGATCCCCCTGATAACATAACCCTAAAAGATATATGGAAATTGATGGCTACTGTTAATAATAATGTAACCCAAATGAATGATTCATTGTCAGGAATTGTAAATGTTAATAAATTACAGATAGAAGAACAAAGGAAGGAAGTAACTAGTTTGAAGGATAATATGTGTAAAGTAACAACTAAAGTTAAATTGTTAGAAAATACTGGGATAGCCCAGATTAAAGATAGTCTCTCTATTCGTAGAGAATTAGATAATATAGAAAATATGATGAGATAGAAATTTACGATTAGTTAACTTTCCGCAAACTAGGCTTTCATTACCTAGTGAAATGTTAAAAAAATATTTCAAGGAAATTTTTCAATATGCTGAGACAGAGATTCTTGTTTTTTCAAAGGTCTTCTACTTCTCCAAGAAATATGGAGTGGTGGAAGAGGAAAATCCAGATATTTCAACTACGGTATAAGTGTCTCCACATTCCTTGAGGAGTCAATTGACATTATACAAAGAAGAGCTACCTTATTTGTTTCTATGTTATTGGAAGCTGACAAAGATAGAGTGTTTAGGGATTTCTTTAAACACAGAGATATGAATTTTTGTGGTCAAAAGATATTAATGTTTCCTGACGTGTCTCGAGCCACTCAGGCTAAAAGGAGACACTTTCTCTCTCTAAAAGTTAAAGTGATAGCCCTTGGGGCAACTTTTTTTCTGAAATATCCATTTGCATTATTTCTTTTAGAGGGAAGAAATATAGTTTTATTGACCCTTTACATTTGGAGACTTTTTTGTCAGATAAAGATACCGCTGGAGGAAATAATATAGGCCAGGAGAAAAATCCTCTCTCCGAACTGTATATTTTTGATTATTATTACATTTGTTTAAATTTAGCTCCCCCCCCCCCCCCCTTATAGGATATGTAATAGAGAAATTCTTTTCTTTTATGTAATTCTATTTGTATTAGGTTATATTTCTGTATTACTTATTTTGAAATTTTGTTTAAAAGTTTAAAATGAAAATTCAATAAAGAAATAATAAAAAAAAAATTACCTTCATAAATCATGTTTTCTACACAGAGAGCAATCTTTGTGCACCAAGAGTGTTTTATATGGTCCAGATGGTTTCCACCCTAGATCTTCCCTCCCATTGTATGTATGCTGTGAACTTTGGCTAAGAAATAATAAGTTTATTTTAAATCTTGCAAAAACAGAGGCAAAATGGATAGGTGGGACTCCCGATCCTCATATGTGCTGAGGTCTAATAGTAGAGGGATTAACTTTACCACTGTGGATACTTAGGAACCTTCATTTTCAGTTTCTATTTTATTTTCCCAGAGAATTTCAATTTAAAAACAAAATAATTGCAAAAATTGCTTTGTTAAAACAAACAGGAGAAAAAATTGAGATGGGCCAATAATAACCAAGTTCCATTCTTCTTAATAAGAGGACAGATTTAATTCACTTTAAGAGATGGAGCAATTATATCACTTTCCAAACTGGTATTAATTATTGAGACTAAATATAGGAGAGATTCTTAATTAATTTGGATGGGAATGGGTCAAATAAAGAGGTAGTAGAGTTCCAATCATGTAACATTTTTAACAAGGCAAATTAAAAGATTTTGTTAAATGACAAATTTGGAACAAAAAATGCCAGCAAAGGAATTTTCACAATCAAATCTGCATCATCTCTAGGGACTGTTGATGTACATTCCTTTTGAATATCTACAATCTGATGTGACACTTGAAGAAGTAACATCTGTGGTTTCAAAATTTCGGAAGCTGATCCAGTAAACGATTTTAGAATCTGCCAAAAATCCCATGAGTAGAATGTAAATTTCAAAGTTAAGTTATTGTATAGTTTTGTTATGTGAAGTGACATGATAGAGGATTAAATAATTTTATGAAAGCAATTGTAAACCCCTCCTGGGTTCCCAAGAAAGAGGTTATTCAGTAAAATGTAGAACTTTACAGTGCTGGGAGGTTCAGGGATGTGTGTTAAAAAATGAGTGTCGGAAGGTTCCTTTCATGATCTGGGAATGGGATATAAAAGTGCTTATACAGTAAATAAATGTATTGGCTACCAAAATACTGTCCCAGAGAAAATATCTCAATTCCACATAAGAGGGAGTGTACAATCAATTTCAAAAAGATCAGATAACATACAGAAAACAAAACAATTTTGTATTGTTTACTTAAACATCTTATGAATTAACCCAAATCATTTATACTCAAACATTGCTCTAAAATAATGGACATGAATATTATATATGTATCAAGAACATATTTGACCTGTTTGTAGTCACCTTTGGCTGTGCTCGCTTCGGTATAAATCATTATGCTGCTGGGTTTTGTTTTTTTTAATATTTCCTCCTCTCCTGTTATGTGAAAGTTTCAAACATTTGATTTAATAAATCCTCTCTATAGTCTGGTGTGTGTGTGGTTGTATGCAGCTCTCCTGTGACAGGCAACCTCAGCACAGCCAAGACTAGCAGTAAAAACTCATATGTCCGGGAGAAATGGTGTAAAATAGCATTTAGCATGCCTCTCTTTTGATCCATATTAGACATTTTCCTTGCTCTTGTTAGTTGTTCCCCTGAAGCAGCCTCTTTTTGGAGGCGAAACTTGGGCCCTGGTCGGGATCTTTTGGAATCAATCTTCCAAAAATATACTCAGGGACGATTTCCCATATGATGATCCATAGTGTAGATTGAAGATCTGATTATCCTTTCTAGAAAGAGTACCTCCATCTGGATCTATATGAGCAAGAATTACAGTGGTTATTGTTAAAAAGTTTTTTCTTCTTCAGTTTAATTTTTATTCAGTATGTGTGTGGTATGTATGGGTAGTGATTGATTTTTTTAATGTATATTTACATGTAATGTAAACAATAAAATCAGAAAATATAAATCATCAATAGATATAAAACCATAATAATAAAAGGAATACATATTTTAAATATTTTATAACTAATAAATAAAATAACATCCAATAATTTAAAGCTCATGCAATGTCAGGTTTGGCAGGCTGCTTAAGAGTAGACCCCCTAGCAGGAGTAGAGCAGGACACAGAGCAGGGCAGGGTCTTCACCTAACTAACCACCTCCTTGGGTTGAGTCCACAGGTTCAGGTGGCCGGTAGGACTTCGCTAACAGGAGACTGAAGACAGAGGTGAAGGCCAGCTGTGGTCAGGGTTGAGCAGTCTGTCCGAGCCAAGGAGTTGCAATACAGGCAAGGATCTGTGGCAGGAAGTCAAACCAAATGCAGAGGAAGAGCGAGACAGGCAGGAACAGGATGAGCAAGGCTAGGAACACACTGGCAGGATGACCACTGGGGTGGGGGAGGGGCAGTTCTAAGTAACACATGGAACAAGGTAAAACAAGGGTGAAACTAGGATAGGGGTGCAAGGCAGGGTGCACATGGATAGGATAGGCCGCTGGGGGACCTAAATAGGACAAAGGCAAAGCAATGGACAGACAGACAGACAGACAGGGTAGGTCACTGGGAGACCTAAACAGGACAAAGTAAAGACAGGCAACAGACAAGAGCAAGATAGGCAACAGAGTGAACAGACAGATAAAACAGGCTATTGGGAGGCCTAGACAAAACAAGAACAAGGCACAGTATACACTGGCAACAAGGGCCACTGGGAGACCCAAACAGGATAAGAGCAAGGCACGGTACACACAGGAAGAAGGATCACTAGAGATCCAATCAGAGCAAGGACAAGGCGAAGTAGATAAGGAGGGCCACTGGGAGGCCCAGACAGGACAAGAACAAGGCATGATACATACAGGATCCTAATGTCCTGTGGCTCATGTAGCTCCTATGGGCCCCTGATCCTCTTCCTACTGCTGATCATGGATCAAGGCCTCATTCTACTTCCAATGGCTGCCGGGCCTATACTACTTGTTCTGACCCTAGGCCGCACTGCTATTCTTGACTGCTGTATGGGCCAGGGGCCGAAACTGCCTCTTCTTGCAGTAGGAGATGCGCCTGTATCTTCAGTTTAATAAAATTGGAGGTGGGGAGTGGGGGGTAGGACCTATGGACCTGGTCCTCAGATCTTTTAAGTATCTAAGGGCCATATCGATTTTATTTGCTGTTATGTTCTGTGTTTCTAAGCAATTAACATGCATTAATGGACAATTTTAATATAGCTTAGTATATTGCCCCTACAGTTCTCCCAAACTCACCTTCTAATAACAAACTGATAATGTAACAATTATTTCTATTGGCAACTATAAAGTCAAATGTCTGAATATATAGAACTGCAAAGTGCCCTGATACAAAGCTTAGTAATATCTTGCTCGTGGCATGCACTAGCATTTCTTGTTCAACACTAAAATCAATAGTGAACTACCCAAAGTATCCAAAGTTACTTCTGAGCTAGCAAGCTCCAAGGAAGGCTGTACAGCCTGTAGAGCTCTCTGTTGATAAAAGGGCGGTGCCTCACTTCTGGCTGTGAGAGAAGCAGAAGCCCCAGGCTCTGACCCTAGCACACGCTTGACAAGCGATATCAGCAATTGCATATGGAGGAATAGTTACAACACATCTGTTTGCTGAATAAATATAAAATCTGACTGTTTAAATGTTGATGTTATCGTGGATTTATGAGTCTAGTCTTCTCCATATTACAAATTCTTTGTTTCTGATTGTTTCCCACTCCATTAGACTTTTTCTGGGCCACCACTCTTGTTTTGTTTTCTGTTTGGTTTTTTTTTTCAGGTCTATTTTATCCTTTGTACACGTATTTGTATAGTATCACACTAGGTGAAAGATCAATTGGTTAATCAAGGCTTCCTGGTTGTTCCCGTGTACACTGATAAGGATATATCCCAGCTACCAGTCGGAGAAGCTTGACCACATGTAGGATGGCGCTCCTTATGCAAGTCAGTTTTTGCTGTCTTCCTCTTGGTTCTCTATTATCTTTAGTACATGAGCATACAAGTTCCATACTTAATATAGCCCTCCTTCCCCCTCCCATGTTTTACTACCAAACTTTCAGGCCGATACAGTACAGTGCGCTCCAATGGAGCACACTGTTAGCCTGCTATTGGACGCGCGTTTTCCCTTACCCCTTATTCAGTAAGGGGAGGAAACCGCGCGTCCAACCCACGGCACCTAATAGCGCCCTCAACATGCAAATGCATGTTGAGGGCGCTATTAGGTATGCGCGCGGGATACAGAAAGTAAAATGTGCAGCCAAGCCGCACATTTTACTTTCAGAAATTAGCGCTGACCCAAAGGTAGGCGCTAATTTCTTCCGGCACCGGGAAAGTGCACAGAAAAGCAGTAAAAACTGCTTTTCTGTGCACCCTCCGACTTAATATCATAGCAATATTAAGTCGGAGGTCCCGAAGAGTAAAAAAAGTAAAAAAAAAAAAATTTGAATTCGGCCCACGGCTGTTGGGCCGAAAACCAGACGCTCAATTTTGCCGGTGTCCGGTTTCCGAGCCCGTGGCTGTCAGCGGGCTCGAGAACCGACACTGGCAAAATTGAGCGTCGGCTGTCAAACCTGCTGACAGCCGCCGCTCCTGTCAAAAAGGAGGCGCTAGGGACGCGCTAGTGTCCCTAGCGCCTCCTTTTACCCGGATCTACCGCCGGACCTAATTTAAATAGTGAATCGTGTGCACCGGCAAGTGGCCGGTGCACGCGCCGGAAGAGCGGGCATTCGCCACTCTCCCGCAGACTTTACTGTATCAGCCTGTTTGTAATAACTTAAACAGCTTCCAAAATAATGAGGCTGTTGCCCGAACATTTGGATGTCTAGTCCCCATGGTCCTGCTGGACAGAACCCAGCCACCACCAGCTTGCTGGCATCAACCTGGTTGTTTTCTGGGGACTAGTAGCCTGTTGGTTTAAATCCAGCAATCTCCATGGTCTGTGAAGTCGCTTGATTGCACTTCATTCAGTTATCTGCCCATTCTTTTCTCCTTATCAGCTTGCTGGAAGGTGCCCAACTCCACAACTATGATCAATCTGGATGGCTCCTGGGGAGTTGTAGCCTGCTGGTAGAGACTACAGCTCCCTTTTCTTGGAAAAATAAGAGCTACAAGTCCACGCATACAATAGGGTAAAGCCAAGATTGGATTACTCTATACTTTATGAAAGAGTCATTTGGCATCCCTGATTATCTCTACCCAAGACTGTAATTAGGGGTGGGCGAGAGGGACAGTAGCCAGGGCACAAAGTCCCTGGGAATGGAGCAAAAAATGACTGAAATTCAAGCATGTGCTTGTAGTGGATGACAGGCCAGACAGAATGCAACTCTTCTCTTACTGTCCAGGTTGGGGGGGGGGGGGGGGAGAGGGAGAGTGGAAAAGATGGCGGGTGTGAGCTGAGTGGGAGAGGATGCACAGATACACTTGCCTGATGCTTAGTCATGGCTCTGTGCCCATCCCTTTCTTATTCTGAATCCTTTAATGCCACTTATGATGTAAGATGTTGCCTATGTCTCTGTGGGTTCAAGCATATCGATGGCACTGGACCCTTCCAGCGAGGACACGCAAAGATCCTATGGACCTGCAAGATCCCAGTAGTTTAAAAACAATTATTTTATAAAAATAATAAAGGTCAGAAAATGACTTTATGTGTCTTGGTAATTTGTTCATTTCTTAGCTTGTTTTGGGTGGGGGAAAAGAGAGTGATCACAGCAGAGAAGGGAGAAAGAAAGACTGGAATGGGGAACGGAAAGGACAGCGAAACCTGGAGATGTTGGAGGAGAGGGAGGAAGGGAGAATTAAGGAAGGAGAGGGAGGAAAGATCAAAGATGGGGGGGATTTGTGATTGGGGGAGGGGAGGGTGATGTAATAAGGTTAGGGGGAGGAGGATCTGGAAGAATGGATGAGGGGGGCTATAGAGCCCCTCTGTCTCACACAAATACTCCCAGCACAGATTCACACACACACACACACACACACACCTCCCCTCTTTTCTCTCACAATTATATGCACATATATTGGGTGTCAGTCCCCTACCTCCTACTCCAGCCACTGATCTAGAGCCAGCCCTTCCGTTAGGCATACTCTGGACATCACCCAGAGTGCAGCAGTACCAAACCATGCACGAGTCCACAAGGCTCTGCCCTGATGATTCTATTGGACAGTGCCCCAATTTCAGGAAGCAGAGAGCAGCTCTCTTCTTCCTGCTCCAGTCCCTTCCTTCCCAGGAAGCGTGCAAGAGTAGCAGGGAAAGGATGAGTCTGGAACAAACAGAACAGAGAGCACTCTGCTCAGAACAGGAGGGGAGGGGGCGAGTCTGAAGTGGACAAGAGTTCAGCTTTCATCTGTATATTTCTATGTATAATTTGTGCACTTATTCTGTATTTGGTGAGAGTTTATCTGTGTTCTGTGTGTAATTAACATGAGGTAGTTTGTTAATGCGTAGTTTCTGTGTACTCCGGCTTCTTCTGTTTTCCCTAAAGGAAATGCTTTCCTAATAATAAATTTGGATTTTAGGATTTTTGCCTGCCTTTCCAAATAATGCTCAAGATGGAGGACAGCAATTTTAGAATTCAGGTACAGTAAGTTCCTTCCCCAAACAGCTTACAGTCTAAATGGGTATCTGAGGCAACAGGAGATAGTGACTTGCTCAAGGTCACAAGGAGTGTCTGTGGGGAAGTGGTTACTCTGGCTCCTCAAGCATTGCTGTAACTACTATGCCACTCATTTTCCTTCTGGGGAGAATAGTAATGCTGCTCTGGGGCTCAGTGTAATGTTTGCATTGTCATCTTTTCATAGGTAGAGTTGTTGCTGTATGAGTCCTGGGAGTTAGTGCTATTTTGGTAGGGCAGGCTTGCCAAATAGGTTCTGGGTGACTTTTTTTTTTGCATTGTTTTGTGTTATTTCACATTGTGGTATAGATTTTTTTTACTTTATATATTTTATGTAGTTCTTGATTTTTCTTTTTTTGCAGTTTACCCCCCAAAATCAAAGATGACATTTATCTGATACTGTGACATGATTTCTGAAACATTTGTATAAAGTATGCATATATACACATGCATACAGACTAATGAAAAGTGCCTGGTGTTGCTTGTGTTACCTGGTCCATAACAGATATGAATTTTAAAATCGAACAAAAGTGACTGATATATATTGTCATATTTTATTAAGTAATTAACAGAAAGCATATAGAAACTTAAACCTCTCTATAAACTACATTGACAGTATATTAGATGTCTCCTATTGTCACAGGATTTCATCCTGCTGCAGCTGCCTGCAGCTGCCTGCAGGATGGCAGCCATGGATCCCATCCCACAGCAAGGAAGAATGGGTCTGGCAGTGGCTGAAGATGCCATGTATGTGTGTGTATGTGTGAGTGGGAGGCTAAGTGTATATAAGCCTGTGCGTCTACCTGTATGTGTGTATATTAATGTGTGTGTGTGGGGGGGGGGGAGCCTGTGTGTGTGTGTATGCCTATGTGTGTGTCTGTCTGTCTGCCTGCCTGTCTTTGTATGTGGAAGCATGAAATACTCTGTCTCCAAAGTCCAGTCTATTAGCAAAATGTTCCCAGCATTGCTCGGGTTGACTGGTTCAAAACCAAACAAAAGTGGAGAAGATAAACATTGTTTTAATATATTAAATTAAGAGAAGAGCCTGTGGGTGTGGATGCTGACAGACAGGGCTTTGCAGACGGAGCATAGTGTCTTTGCACAGTGTACCTTCCACTGTTCCAGGGACCACCTGGTAGCCACAGACAGACATGATAGTGGACTGACTGACCAATCGACTGATGCAAAGCTTTTATATATATATATATATATATAGATATAGATAGAAAGAGATGAAATCAAGTTTAATATTTAAAAATATGGGGCAGTTTTCAAAAATTTCTGTTTTGGTATAAAGCCCATGGATAGTTTTACGCACAGGTTTCCACCAGTTCTCAAAGGGAAAGAATGAGCATAATTTTCCTTTGAACCATGCAAAATTTTAAATGCTTTAAAGGTGGGCAATTTTCAAAAATCCATTTATGTGAGTAAATACTGATTTACCCAGGCAAACAACTTTTGAAAGTTGTCCTCCCTATGTTCAATTGTGTTGTTTACAGTTTGTTCTGGGAATGGGTGGAGACTGTATTATCATGATTATTGAGTTTAATTATCAAAATTTCAGGGGGATGATCTAAAGGACTGAACATTAATAGGGGATGGCACGGCTGAAGGTTCACCTAGGGTGCCTAATAGCTTTGCATCAGCCCTGCTCATACACACATATACTTTACTCCCTCATCCACTCCCTATATTCCTTCTCACATATACACACTGGGGTAGATTTTCAAAGGGATATGTGCGTACCTCCCGAAAACCTACCCCAAACCCTCCCTGCGCACGCCGAGCCTAGGCATAGGCTCGGCGGCGCGCACAAGTCCCGGGGCTTGCAAAAAGGGGCAGCCGGGGGCGTGGCCAGGGGGCGTGGTTTGGGATCGGGGGCATGTCCAGGGCGTGTGGGCGGTCCAGGGGTGTGGCCGAGTGCCCCGACATAGCGGCCTGTGTCGGGGCCTGCTGCGCCGGCGCGCGTAAGTTACTACTGCCCGGAGGCAGTAGTAACTTTTGAGATAAAGGTAGGGGGGGTCTAGATAGGGCCGGGGGGGTAGAAAGAAAGTTCCCTCCGAGGCCGCTTCGATTACAGAGCGGCCTCAGAGGGAACGGGCAGCGCGCGCAGGGCTCGGCCCGCGCAAGTTGCACAAATGTGCACCCCCTTGCGTGCGCCAACCCCGGATTTTAAAAGGTACGCGCATATCTTATAAAATCCAGCGTACTTTTGTTCGCGCCTGGTGCGCGAACAAAAGTACGCGCATGCGTAAATTTATAAAATCTACCCCACTCTGTCTCCTATCCCCTCTCATCCCCTCTCACTCCTTTCCTCCATGCTGATCCTCTTTATAGCTCTCCCCGCACAGCCATTCCCTTCACATCCTAGTGTAAATACTAAAAGTTTTTAAATTGTCAGAATGTTAATGTGAATCATGTTATATGATGCAATTTGAAATAACTTGTTTTAATATTAATGAGCTACTTTGTACCAATTTGCATGTAATACAGCTCATTAACTTTTTGTATGTTAGTCCACATTAGGTCCAGGAAAATATTAACATGGATGAATATGGGCTGACATGCTAAAGTACATTAATACTAACATGCATTAACATATGTTTAACAAGCGTTAACATTTGTATTAACACACTTTAGTACATTGGCTGCTATATTATTCCAGTTAATCAATTCTTCTCATTTTAGGAACTAGGAATCATACAAACATTAGTTCAGCCCCCTATAACAAAAAGCTTTACAACTAAAAAAAACCACTCTGAATTTGCCCACACATAACTCCATGGAGGCTTTGAGTACACAGTCCCCAGGTTAATAACATTGGTTAATGTGAGTTCAAGTTATTGTACCATTTAAGTACTGCGTACTTTATAAATTAATTGCAGTGTCAGTATTTACTACTATAACAGCACTGCATGAAAACACTGATTTTGTTAGGTAGAGTACAGCAGGACCGTGAATTCCTCTTCAAACACCTGTGAGCAATACAAATGCAGTTACCAGCAGAATCTTTTTACACATTACTTTTATGGAAAGAAACAAGGTACTCCAAAATGTTCAATATCGTTTCTGTTTTCTCCCATCATATCATTTGCCAACTTTCGAGGAAAAAAAACCCAACAATGCATTCCAAAGAAAATAAAGTACATTCATGCTTTGAAGTCCATCCCACTATGAAAATACTTCTATAAGGGTATTGTTATACCATTCCACAGCCATTAACTTTACATTTTGCAAAGGGTTTCTTTTTTTTAATTTAATTTCTTTCTCAGTTTGACCTATACTGTGATGAATTCACTACACATCCCTTCAGAGGCGTGGGAGAATTTGCCTTACTTGATGGAAAAGTCAAACACCAAATCCCACTGTTACAGTTCTCAAACAACTGACTTCATTGTGATGGCTGGCATAATTTATGATATCGGCTTGATGTTAATGAAGCATTCCATCCTCTATAACCCTGATCCTCCACAGTAAATTCTGACATTTTCCTTAGGTATGTACCAAATCTTTCTATGATTTACCATGCTTGTGAAATTCTTATTTCTTGCAAACATCCGGCCTAGCAATGCATGACAAAGTTAAAATCATCACTCTCAAGGGCCTCTATGCATAGTGTTGTGCTGAGAAATTTGTAACAATTCTGGAAGGGAGCGTCTGAATCATTTTATCTATGTCTGGTTTCAGGACTATCAGGATCTGCACTTGAAAATCAATGCGGGAGCAGTCCGAGAGTAGGAGGGTGGAAGGACTGATAGCTTTGCACATCCAGATGGAAAGTATTTAGAGGACAGCTATTTTTGCATTTTCTTCCCTCTACTCCATGGTCTGATTTAGGCACAGCATTTCGGGTTATGTTCTCTCACAGATGACAAAATGTGCCAAGGAGACAATATTTGTAGATTGGTGCTGCTTGTTTAGGAATGGCCTCCAACTGCTTTGAACAAAGCTTAGGGTAGTTGGTTGTCCCTCTGCAAGAGGAATTAATCCCTGCAGTATTTTTTGGGAGTCACTCTGGTACATGATAACTATAGTTTCCAGGAGAAAGGACTACATTTCTTCTGTTGTGTGTCTTTAGGGAAATATATCTGAAAAACCTGCTTGCAGGGTGGATTGGGGCTGCTTGGTAAAGGATTTATGTGGTCGTGGAGCAGAGACAATGTTTTAGACCATTCCATAAAACTATATTTTTCATGAGGTGCATTTAGTTCGTGTGTTGAACAGCATTTTGGTGTGTATTTTTGTAAGAAGTAAAGTCATACCACTGCTCCAGATCCATAAAATCCAAGACCGACAAAGCTTTACTGAGGTATTTTATGTAGAAATAAAGACAGGCTAAATTGTCCTCATTCCTTATCTTGCTCACTGCCCGAGCCGTGAGAGCCCCTCATACAGGTCGATGTAGTATCCACGCAGGAAAAACGGGTGCTAGTGATTGAGCACCCGCTTTCCTAATGCGTGCCCATCCACCTCTCCCGGGCACGCGATGCAGTAGGCTAATGAGCCGCTACATTAAAAAGAGGGCGCTAGGGGAAATTCTGTGTCCCTGGCGCCTCTTCGACATTGGGTGCTCAGGAGAAGTGGCTGTGAGTGGGTTAAGAAACGACGCTCAATTTTATCAGCGGCCTTTTTCCTAACCTCCGCCCAGCCACAGGTTACGAAAATGGATACTTGTAAATTGAGCGTCCATTTTCCTAACCTGGCCACTGGCAAGACATTAAAAAAATTTTTTTTTTTAATGTTGTAGCTTTCTGTGGTTCCTCCAACTTAATATCGCCATGACATTAAATCGGAGGAACCACAGAAAAGCAGTACTTTCTGCTTTCTGTTAAACTTTTGGGGCTCTTCAAGACTTAAATGCCAGCTCCCAGGCTGGCATTAATTTTTGAAGGTTAAAATGTGTGCGTCAGGCGCATAGCTATTTTTTTACTTAAGGGGGTACTAGCTAGCTAATTTATATGTTTTGAGCACATGTTTTGGCATTTACATGTTTTGAGCACTATTAACTACGCACTGGTTTGGAAGCGCTAATCCCTTTTTTTAGCGTGTAGCAGATGGACTTAGGACCAATGGGTATAGTGTACTCCTGATAGCAGTTGGAGACGGATTAGATTTCGATCTGTCAGCCCTGGTACACGTACCCCTGCAGGAAGTGCAGCTCTTCAGTATTTTCCCTCTCCATAGCAGTTCGGGACTCTATGCACACTCACACAGCGTTAATTTTACCAAAGAAACCCAAAACAAGAAGAAATCTTACCTCTATAGATGAGCCCCGCTCTTCTGCGGTGACTCCCCTTGGGTCCCTCCCCCAGTTGAGAATTCCCGAGGTGATTTCCGCGATCCCTCAGAGGTTGGCCTCGGTCCGGCAGCCGACCCTCGGCGTGGACATAGCCCCCGGCAACGGGTGAGGCTGAGAGGCAGTGGGTGCAACTTCGAGCGCGGCGGTGAAGGTATTTTCTGTCTCCCCCCCGCAGCCGGAGACCACCCGGAACGAGACCGGGAAATGCTGAGACAAGGTAAGGTAGAAAACTTCTTTAAAGTCTCCGAAGTTCGAAGAGTCGCACAGGTCGCCGGCCGGCGCCAGTGGCATCGGGTTGATCAGCCCTAGCAGGGCTAGGCCCCGGTCAGATTCGGGGGTCCTCCCACGTGGAGACCCTCCGAGGTGGTTGCCATACTGGCCGTGTGGTCGCCGATGCCATTTTGACCTATTCGCCGCCCTGTCCGCCGTCCCGACCTGTGCGCACAAATCTCTTGTGCGACCATCGCCACGCGCATAATTGCCGTGCACAACCACATGCATACTGTGCCAGGCGCATAAGTTTGGCCCGTGCGCACAGCGGCATGTGCATCTTATTGAGCTCGCATCCGAAATACACGCACAACCTCGACGCACCAGAGCGCATAACTAGGCCACCCGGTCCCTGTATTTTTTACGTGCACAAGCCATGACACCACCAGAGAAGAAGCTCAAGGCTCAGGGCCTTTTCCCAGCATGCCACATCAGAGCTGCGCAGCATGAGGAAGCCACAGCCCTGTGTATACAGTGCGAGGAGGCCCTGGGGGATTCAGCCCATAGCCCTTCCCAGCGGGTGCTGGGTTCCAGCTCCTCGAACAGTACACTGGACCTTGCGCCCCCCAGCGGGAGCCTCCCTCAAACGGGGCTCCCCAGGGACACAGCGCCTCTTAATTTAGACCCAGCATCTATCTCCTGGGTGGAATTCTTCAAAAGCCTGCATACCTTCGTCCACATGCAACCAGGGGCCTCCTATAACATGGCCACAGCCTCCGCTAGAGGACCTCAACATCCCGAGACCCTCTATGCCCAGAGATGTGCTTCCACCGCCCAGAAGCCCCACCCTCGGGGGCACGGACAACTCAGATGGTGATTCAGAACCCCTGGAGGAAGGAGAACTCCCCCCAGGGACCAAACCCCACCGAACCATGAGGTGTTTCTTCACCAAAGAAGAGCTTCCAGACCTAGTAACACACAGCCTGAAAGAGCTCGCTATCCTGGGCACAAGTACCTTGGGGGAACCTAAGACGAACCCCCTCCTAGAGGGACTCCGTCAAACCCCCCGTCATTTCCCACTATTACAAGCTGTCCAGCAGCTAATTGACTTGGCATGGGAAGCCCCGGAGGCCACGTTCAAAGGGGGGCAGGCCCTGGCAGCCATGTTCCCTCTGGACCCCACTGCCAAAGATCTCCTGGCATGTACAAAAGTGGATGCCATGGACTGCGCAGTCTCGAAGCGCACTACTATCCCAGTCAAGGGAGGAGCAGCACTCAAGGATGCCCAAGACAGACGTCTGGAATCCATCCTCAAGCAGTCTTTTGACGTCTCCGCTATGTCTCTGCAGATTGCGGCCTGCTGTGCCGTGGGGACACCCGCCTGCTTATCACAGACCAGAAACAACACTCCTGGGGAAGCCCTGGAACCAGCCGTATCATTCCTCACGGATGCTGCTTCTGATCTAGTGCGCACCACAGCTACAGACTACCACCTTCCTGGTGGCAGTCTGTTCGGCCCGTCGTATCTCCGAGCTACAAGCACTGTCCTGCCGGGAGCCGTTCCTCAGACTCACTCCGGGTACCATCCAGTTAAGCATGGTCCCGTCCTTCCTCCCCAAAGTGGTTTCTCACTTCCATCTCAACCAAACCATCTCGCTTCCATCGCCAGATGAGCATAAGGATTCGGAAGAATCTCACCGCCTGCACTACCAACGTCGGCAGACTCCTAGTCCGATACCTGGAAAGGTCGGAATCCGTACGAAAGACGGACCATCTATTCATCCTTCACAGCAGGAAGAAGCAAGGGGAAGCGGTCTCGTGAGCAACCATAGCCCACTGGATCAAAGAAGTTATCAAGGCGGCCTACATAGAAGCAGGCAAGCCGCCGCCTTTGCAAGTCAAGGCCCATTCCACTAGAGCCCAGGCACTGTCCTGGGCAGAAACCAAGATGCTGTCACCTGCCAAGATATGTCAGGCAGCGACATGGTCATCCATCCACACCTTCTCCAGGTTCTACCACCTGGATGTTCAGGCTCGAGAGGACACAGCATTTGCAAGGGCAATACTAAATGGGACTTGGGCAGCCTCCCACCCGGTTCGGGAGTAGCTTTTATATATCCCATTGGTCCTGAGTCCATCTGCTACATGCTAGGAAATGGAGAAATTACTTACCTGATAATTTTGTTTTCCTTAGTGTAGACAGATGGACTCAGCATCCCACCCACGGCTGCCGTCATTCATGGAATCCTCGGGTGACATTCCCGAGAGCGAGTTATTCACGGGTAAGCCAAGCTTTCCCTTCAATTAGGACACCCATCCTACCGGGTGTCGACGTTTCCTGGTTGAGGGCACTGGTGGTCTCCAGCTATAACCAATTTAACCAGTTCAAGTTAATCAAGTTATACAAGTTATTCAGCCACACATATATCCACAATTGCTTTTCGAGGAGAATACTGAAGAGCTGCACTTCCTGCAGGGGTATATGTACTAGGGCTGACGTCAGATTGAAATCTGATCCGTCTCCAGCTGCTATCAGGAGTACACTATACCCATTGGTCCTGAGTCCATCTATCTATACTAAGGAAAACGAAATTATCAGATAAGTAATTTCTCCAGTTTGCATAAGAGATTATGGACGTGCATCCAAAATGCACATCCAACCATGGGTTAACCTGGTGTTAGCAGGTGCTGTGCCAGCGAGGTCCTGGACCACCATACCTAGGATCCCCAAGTCCAGGCCACAGCCCAGCATCGTAGACTAACATTAGTCCCAGAAATGTGAGTTAACTCCTGGATCAGAGATAGAGTAAAAATTACATTTCTGAGCCTTAAAAAAAACAAACCCAGGGTAAGCACTGAGTTACCCATGTCCAGACCCCCAAGCCAGAAACCCTCTGCTTCAAGACCTCTTTCCCAGGATCCCCCGCTCACCTATCCACTAACACCCCCATCTACCTAACTACCTGCCCTACCCATACTCTAACCCAGCAGGTCTCACCTTACTTTACTTTCCTGGCTCCTCCTGTCCTCTTTGCTGGCCCTTTAAAAATGTTGGGGGTTCAGCTGAGGTCACTTTATGCCTGTTCAGTTTAACATGAACACAAATCATATTGGGGCCGTTGTAATAAGGTGCGCTAGTAGACTGAGTGTGCAATTTTACTCACATGTGCGCACATTTTTGTGTTAGTGCACTTTTGTACACTCCTGATGCATTTTCATACTATTAGCTTACTGCATCAGAAGTTAACTTGTTTTTCAGCCAGGAAAGGTAAGTAAGGTGGGGTCTGCAGGGTTAGTGTATGGATAGGGCAGTAATTAGGCAGATGAGCGTGTTAGTGGATAGGTGTGTGGGGGATCCTGGGAAAGGGGTCTCACAGCAGAGGGTTTCTGGCTTGGGGGTCTGGACATGGGTCTTGTTAGTAAAGAAAATGTGTGCTAAAATTAATCACATTTTCTTACATTGATCCCTATGGACCCGATTCACAAAACATTTTTTCACACAGACATAAAATGGAAAAAAACGTCTTCATGAATCTGCTCCTAAATAAACTAAATTTCAAAATTTCATGACTGCTAAACTAGGCTTCTCCTCCATACAGGAAGTTTGTGGCTTCTGGGTAATGCTGGAACATATTAGGGGGCCTAGATAATGCATCCACATTGAGGGTTATGTCTTCTACTATCTGCAGAAAAACAATATTTGTAGTATGAGAGCAACTTGAATGACAAAAATCGGTGACAACTGAGCTCTAGGCAGTGTAAGATAGATGTTCTGGAGAGTGTGCAGAGACAGAAAAGGTCTGCTTAATGGAACGTAGCAACCAATTTACTATGAAGCATAGCTGTATCTTCTTCTCCCATCTCTTGTAACCGGATAGTGCTTTCTCAATAATAACGATAAAGCTCTCACCCCATGATCTGCTTCCTATCTAAAGTTTATACTTTTACTCTCAAAAAGTAATAGGTCGAAAGAATCAAAACTATCGGATCACGCTGGTGGTGTAGTGGCAATGCTGCACCTCCCCCTTTAGGAGACTTGGGTTTGATTTCTGAGACCAGTGCCATCGGGGGCTGGGGCTGCTGGAGGAACAGAAGCCAGCTATTTGCTATTGCATAATGGTGCCACCTAGTGGCCAGACTCAGAATGCAAACCTACCAGTTCTGGAGGTAACCCTGGTCTGTGCTCTTTGGCTGAGGAATATCATTCAGATGGCTGAGCTAAACAAAGGGGAGAAAGGGGAACCCCCCCCACCCCACACACATATAAATAAAGGCTCATGGCAACAAAGTCCCAGCCCAAAGAAGTAGGAAGAAATTGCTGGAGGTAAAAAGAATCAAGGCGGGCTTCTAAAATGCCTACAATATCGAAATGTAATCCGTTTTGAAGTGTCTGAAAATAAATAAATAAAAATAAACAAGTCAATATTACATGAAATATATATATGAAATTTAACTTGCAAAACATGGGCGCATATCATATAAAGGAAAATTAGTTCTTACCTGTTAATTTTCGTTCCTGTAGTGCCACAGATCAGTCCAGACCGTGGGTTGAACCTCCTGTCCAGCAGATGGAGACAGACTAAAACTGAAAAGGGTATCCTATATCAGGACAGAGCCTACCCTGCAACCCTGCAGTATAACCATTGTCAAAGCAGATAAGAACCAAGATAAGCCCCAAAATATAGATCAAGCAAGTAAACAAGACTCAATCGAGTGACCAACGAAACAATTATCAACAAGGAATGGACTCTGTAAAATAGTGCTCTTGCGTATCCTTGGTCATCAATACAGATGCATCTGGTGTCCTGAATAGAATGAGAGGTGATATACATCCAGAGACCTGTAGAAAAACAACTTCGAGCGGACGGCAGAAAAGAAAGATACCAGGGAAGGGCGTCTGGACTGATCCGTGGTACTACAGGAACGAAAATTAACAGGTTAAGAACTAATTTTCCTTTCCCTGTACGTACCCGGATCAGTTCAGACCATGGGATGTACCAAAGCTTCCCTAGACTGGGTGGGACTGAGACACCGCTCGAAGCACCTGCCGCCCAAAAGAACCAAAGACTGGGGCATGCACATCTAGACGGTAATGCCGAGCAAAGGTATGCAGGGATGTCCATGTAGCGGCCCTGCAGATTTCTTGCGGAGAGACTGACTGACCACCCATGAAGTAGCCTGAGAACACAAAGAAAGAGCCTTCAAGCCCTCAAGAACTGTCCGGCCTCGGCAAAGATAAGCTGAGGCAATTGCTTCCTTCAACCACCGAGCAATAGTAGTCCTAGAAGCCTGTTTGCCCCTATTTATTTATTTATTTATTTATTTAAGGTTTTTTTATACCGGCATTCATGAACTCGTTCACATCATGTCGGTTTACAGAAAACAGGGGTGCGAAGAGTACAACCAAAAAAACATAATAAAACGTGATGAAAAGAAGCAGTTACAATTAACAAGGGCTAATGAACTGGGATTGTAAGAAATAAAGAGAGATAGAGGGGGTTAATTATATACAAATGTACAATATAAATATGTATATTTATATTAATATAAATATAATAATATAAATATGTTAATTATATACAAATGTACAATATAAATATGTATAAATATATTGGACCACTCCAGAGGACAAAAAGATGATCGGAGATTCAAAACTCATTGGTGACTTGCAGATAACAGATTAACACACGTTTCACATCAAGCCCACGAAGATCGCCCCCATCGGGACCCGTGACGTCCTCCACAGAAAATGCAGGAAGCTCCACCAACTGATTAACATGGAAGGAAAAAACGACCTTCGGCAAAAAGGAAGGAACAGTCTTGAGAGAGACTCCCGAATCCAAAAAACACAGAAAGGACTCCCAACAGGACAGCGCTTGAATCTCCGAAACCCGACAAGCGGAACAAATAGAAACTAAGAAAACCGCCTTAAGCGTAAGATCCTTTAGAGTAGCCCGTCGGAGAGGTTCGAACGGAGCCCCACAGAGAACCCGAAGAACTAAATTGAGATTCCAGGACAGACATGTAGGACGGACAGGGGGGCCTCAAGTGTTTGGTGCCCTTCCAGAACCGAGCAATGTCCGGGTGAGACGCCAGGGTGTGCCCGTCAACTCAACCGAGAAGAGAACTGAGAGCAGACACTTGGATGCACAACGAATTGAAGGAAAGACCCTTGGAGAGGCCTTTCTGAAGAAAGGAAAGAGCCACAGAGACCGGTGGCGAACGTGCCGAGACACCCGATTCAGAACAGGCATTCTCAAAGCTTTCCAAACGCGAAGATAAGCCAAGGAAGTAGATGACTTAAGCGCCCGCAGGAGAGTGGTAATCACCTTCTCCTTATAGCCTTTACGTCTCAGACATCTCTGTTCAAAAGCCAGGCCGCTAGACAAAAGCGATCCGCCTGTTTGAAAAATATGGGACCCTGTCGAAGCAGACGAGGAAGATGGCCGAGTCGAAGAGGTCTGTCCAATGCCAGGTTGACCAGATCCACGAACCACGGCCTGCGGGGCCATTCTGGAGCTACCAGGATGACCGGCCCCTCGTGAAGTTCTATTCTTTGGAGCACTTTGCCCACGAGAAGACACAGAGTAAACACATAGAGAAGGATGCCCGAGGGCCAGGGGAGAGCTAGAGCATCCACTCCCTCCGAACAGTGCTCCCTCCAGTGGCTGAAGAACCTGTTGGCTTTGGAATTGCGCAAGGTCGCCATGAGGTCAAGGTGCGGGGGACCCCACCTGCTGATGATCAAGTCCATGGCTTCATCCAAGAGCTCCCACTCTCCCGGATCTAGACGCTGACGACTGAGAAAATCGGCTTGTACATTCTCCTTACCCGCTATGTGGGAGGCCGCCAAGCAATCCAGGTGACTCTCTGCGCCCAGGCAAGGAACCAGCTGGCTTCCAGGGCCACCAGGCGACTCTGAGTGCCCCCCTGCCGGTTGATATAAGCTACCATAGTGGAGTTTTTGGAGAGGATCCTCACCACCTTGCCTCGGAGCAGGGGCAAAAACTCCGATAGGGCCAGGCGAACCGCCCGGGCTTCCAGCCGACTGATGTGCCAACGGGATTGGACTGGAGACCAGTATCCTTGTGTGGTCTGGGACTCACAGACTGCTCCCCAGCCGGAGAGACTGGCATCTATAGTGACTATGATCCACTGTGGAGTCCGAAGAGGCATTCTCTTCAGAAGATGTGGAAGCGAAAGCCACCACTGTATGTCGGCGATGATAGAGGCCGAAAGCGGAAGAACAGTTTGAAACTGTTCAGACACCGGCTGCCAGCGGAATAGCAAAGCTCTCTGTAACGGTCGCATATGCGCAAAAGCTCAGGGGACTAGGTCGATGGTGGAGGCCATAGTCCCCAGGACCTGGAGGTAGTCCCACGCCATTGGGAGCGGAAGCGAGATAAGGTTGCATACCTGTCCGATGAGCTTGAGCGCCCGAGAACGGGCAGAAACACTTTGCTGATCCGAGTATCGAACTGGGCCCCCAGAAATTCCAACACCTGGGAAGGCTGGAGATGGCTTTTGGGGAAGTTGACTATCCACCCGAGAGAGGTAAGAAGAGCTAGAACTCGGTCGACCGCCTGCCTGCAAAGATCCTCCGATTTGGCCCTCATGAACCAATAGTTCAGATAAGGATGGACCAAGACTCCTTCCCGGCGGAGAGCTGCCACCGCCACCATCACCATGACCTTGGTGAAGGTGCGCGGTTGCGAGACCGAAGGGAAGCGCTTGGAACTGAAAATGCTGGCCCAGAATGTGGAAGCAGAGGAACTTCTGCTATTAATTGCATCAGTCACTAACCAACCTCTTTCCCTTCTCAATAGTACTCCAACATAAACATATAAGGGAATAATTGCTTGGTGGTAATCTTGTACGGAGGTGATTCTGTGAGGGTAACCGATTTGCAGTTATCCTCTCATGGACCTCCGTCTATTATTCTTTTATTAAATTTACCAACATCTTTTTTTATTTCTTGGAATTTTCGATTTTTCAATTTTTTCTAAAAGTCCCTTCTCCCCTGCTGCTTTTCCGCCCCACTGGTGTTTTATTTCATACTTATCGGGACGTCACCTCTGTAATGTCACATGGGTACGGAGCTGCTTGTCCGACACGGGCCATGTTTCGGCACGGGGTGCCTGCTTCAGGGACTATGGGAGAATGAGCTGTGTCCAAAACTGGGTTCACAGCATATGGAAAACCTTCAATATATGAAAAAGTTATCTTAAATAACGAAAGCCTTTATTACACATTTAATGGCAATACTTAGCCTAAGACCCACCTTGCCTTTAAAAACTTACTGTTGTGCTGCTTTTCTTTGTCATACGTGGGACGCCCGTGGTACTTGTCTGGGCGTCGGCTCAGTCCTAACTGTTCATATAGACCTGCCTAAGGAGCCTACCTCCCACTCTTTGTCAGACCGAGGCTATCTCAGATGTAGGTAATTAAACTAATGCTTTGAATTTTCGCGGTAGCGGACCTGACGGAGGACTGCTTTAATTCGTCTAAGTGTTTCTGCCCTATAGAGCGGACCTGGTGGAAAGCCAATGCTTACCACGTCCGTTTGGTCGTTTTTTCTTTTTTTCTTTCACAATGGGCGGCATAAATTGAGCCAGGGGCGTTTCCCAGGCGGGGCTGACCACTCTTAATTTTTACTTTTGTGAAGGGCGGGTTTGATTCAATAGAGGGCGTTTTACAGGCGGGACTGACGGCCGCGCCTGTTTGTAAATTAAAAACTTCTTGTTTCTTTGTGAAAGGGCGGGTTTGATGCCATCTCACGGGCGGGGTTGACTGCCGCGTCTGTATATAGATCGGGAACTTTTGTTCCTCTTGATATTGTGCCTCTTTGAAACGATTGTCCTGTAAATCATAAAACTATAACGCTGTTTCTACAACCTTTGAATAACTCTACTATTAAATGCTTTGTTGTTTCGCAGTTTATTTACTCTGGGGCTTGTAGCGTTGCTCTAGGATCCTTGCAATTCTTAATGTTGCCTTGCCGGCATGAGCAAACCTCCTAGTGAGATGTTGGTGATGGAACGTGTATTCTCACCTCGTCTAGTGTGATGTCACAATTTTTTGAAAAAACATCTTCAAACATGGGACAAATCCTTGCCGGGTCTGTGAACCATGCTGACCCATAGGTTAGCTGCTAGCTGTTGAATAAAATATTTAATCTCTTTGAAATAATTAAGTGCATCCATAGAGATTTTTAATGCTTTTGTGGCTATAAAAAGCCTGTAGTCATCTGCCATAGTGCCGGTGTGGCTACCACGGTATCTCTATGGTTGCTGCTGCACAGGTCAGCGTGTGGCTGACCTGTTAAGTAACTTACGCCCCCTATAGGAAGGGGAGATTTTAAATGAACATGATGTGTGAATCAAAAGGTAAATCAAAAGGTAAATATGGGGAATCAGCTGCTGCCTTTCCAATTTGTGTGCTTGATCTTTCTTTTGAGGCCACGCTGCATTCTGATGGCTTGCCCTCAGCTTAATATCAAAGTCAAATCCTTTCCCATAATATTATCCTCCTAGTTCATTGATGCTGATGACAAAAAGATTTTACCAAAATATTGTCCAATCGATTTCCCGATTCAGTCCTTTTGGGTTCACTGTATCCCATGTATATATGTACTTCTGTTCCATCTGAATAAGTCTTGTGTTCAGGTCACCTCCCCTTGGGTGTTCTTGTAATTGAAAAAGGACCGCCGCTTTGAATTCTTCTGATGGATGCCCCATTTGTTGCCAATGATCTGTTAAAGGAGCCCCTTCAGTTTTGTGTCTCAGTCGACTGACATGTTCTTGAAGCCTGTTTTTAATCTTACGCATTGTCTTGCCAATATATACCTTGTGGCAGGCGCACCAGAGCGCGTAGATGACTCTTGTTGAGTTGCAGGTATAAAAACCTTTATAGGTGTATTTCCTCCGTCCCGGGATGATTAACTCTGTGCCTTCATGCATGAACTGACATGCACTGCATTTTCCACATGCTTTTTGTCCTCTTTGAGTGTCTTGACTTCGAACTTGTACAGGTAGTAAATTGGAATGTACAATCAAATCTTTTAGATTTTGTGCTTTTGTGAGGGCAAAAGTGGGTTTTTCCTTCAGATTAGGATGAACTTGTAGAATGGGCCAGTATTTTAAAATACTTTTTTTTAGCATATGGGTTTGTGGTGTGTGTGGTAACACACAAATTAATTTCTCACTATCAGTATGAGTTTTGGGCTGGAGGAGCAGCTCTCTATTGGCCCATCTGGCCCGTTTGTACGCCTTTTTCACTGTTGCTGCTGGATACCCTCTTTGCAAGAATCTTCTGGTCATATCTTCTGCTTGTGTCTTGAACTCTGTAACAGTAGAGCACAGTCTCCTCAGCCTGAGAAATTGCCCTACTGGTAAGTTGTTTCTGAGATGATTTGGGTGAAAAGATGAGTAGTGTAACAATGTGTTTCTATCTGTGGGTTTCCGGTATATGGTGAATTGAAATCCTTCTCCTGTGAGCATAACTTGAATGTCCAAAAACGGTATACTGTTCTTATGATGTTGGCTTGTGAAATGTAAATGTGGATTACAACTATTTAGCCATTGTACAAAATGTTTCAATTCCTCCTCTTCTCCATGCCATATGACAAAGATGTCATCGATGAATCTTTTCCACAATTTAATATGACTTTCATAGTTGTTCCGATATACCCATCTTTCCTCAAACTCTGACATATATAGGTTAGCCAAGTCGGGGGCCATGGTGGCCCCCATAGCTGTTCCTTTGATTTGTTTGTAATACTTCCCTAAAAACATGAAATAATTCTCTTGAAGTGCAATGCTAGCAAGTTCTTGAATGAAGGCTACTGGAGTTCTCCGTCGTATACTGGTTGATGTTAACTTCGCCGTTATAACCTCAATTGCCTCACTCTGAGGTATACTAGTATACAAGGCTGTCACATCTATGGTTACTAGGTAAGTACATTCTGGTTCTGGATGAAGATCCTGTAAGAGAGTCATAAGGTGTGCGGAGTCCCGTATGTATGAAGTTATCTGTGGGATATACCCGCGAAGGGATCTGTCCACGAACTGGGAGAGTGGCTCTAGAAGTGACCCTTTTGAGGAAACTATTGGACGCCCCGGGGGGGACTCAAGTGATTTATGGATCTTTGGTACGGTGTAAAACACCGGACAGGTCGGGTGTTTAACTGTCAGAAATCGAGCCTCCTTCTCTGTAATCCAGTTCGCTTTTCGTGCTTGGTCCACTATGTGGTCTATCTTCTTTTTGATATCTTCAGTTGGATCCTCTGACAATAGTTGGTAAAACTCAATGTCATTGAGTTGGCGCTCTATTTCTGTAATATATTGCTGTCTGTTTTGTATCACAATGGATCCCCCTTTATCAGCCGGTTTTACTACTATTTGTTGACGTGGTAAGCATTGGCTTTCCACCAGGTCCGCTCTATAGGGCAGAAACACTTAGACGAATTAAAGCAGTCCTCCGTCAGGTCCGCTACCGCGAAAATTCAAAGCATTAGTTTAATTACCTACATCTGAGATAGCCTCGGTCTGACAAAGAGTGGGAGGTAGGCTCCTTAGGCAGGTCTATATGAACAGTTAGGACTGAGCCGACGCCCAGACAAGTACCACGGGCGTCCCACGTACGACAAAGAAAAGCAGCACAACAGTAAGTTTTTAAAGGCAAGGTGGGTCTTAGGCTAAGTATTGCCATTAAATGTGTAATAAAGGCTTTCGTTATTTAAGATAACTTTTTCATATATTGAAGGTTTTCCATATGCTGTGAACCCAGTTTTGGACACAGCTCATTCTCCCATAGTCCCTGAAGCAGGCACCCCGTGCCGAAACATGGCCCGTGTCGGACAAGCAGCTCCGTACCCATGTGACATTACAGAGGTGACGTCCCGATAAGTATGAAATAAAACACCAGTGGGGCGGAAAAGCAGCAGGGGAGAAGGGACTTTTAGAAAAAATTGAAAAATCGAAAATTCCAAGAAATAAAAAAAGATGTTGGTAAATTTAATAAAAGAATAATAGACGGAGGTCCATGAGAGGATAACTGCAAATCGGTTACCCTCACAGAATCACCTCCGTACAAGATTACCACCAAGCAATTATTCCCTTATATGTTTATGTTGGAGTATTAATTGCATCAGTAGCATGGATTCTTCTTAGTGTTTGGGTATTTGCCAGGTTCTTGTGGCCTGGTTTTGGCCTCTGTTGGAAACAGGTTGCTGGGCTTGGACCCTTGGTCTGACCCAGCATGGCAATTTCTTATGTTCCTATGTTCTGGTGTTCGGAGCGAATCGGGATGTGTAAGTACGCCTCCGTTAGGTCAAGAGAGGCCAAGTATTCGCCAGGATGAACTGCTGCTATGATCGCCCTCAGGGTCTCCATATGGAAATGAGGTACCTTGAGGGCCTGGTCGACCCTCTTGAGGTCCAAGATTGGGCGAAAGGAATCTTCCTTCTTTGGCACTATGAAGTAGATGGAATACTGGCCAGCGCCAAGCTCTTCCTCTGGGACTGGGACAATGGCTCCCAGCAGCTGGAACCTGGTAAAGGTTTGGGCTACCGCATCCCGCTTCAGACGTCCGTAAGGAGAGACTACATAAAGGTCTGGCAGATCTCGAGAAAATTCTAAAGCGTAACCATCTCGGATAATCTCGAGAACCCATTCCTTGAAGAATCGGGAGAGGCGACCCTCTAGATTGGGAACAGAGGAATGGGTCGACCAAATCTCATTGGGAAGCGGGCATCGGGGTGGTACGCTGAGATGCCCCCTCGCGGAAGGGCCAGTGACCTCGAAAGGGCTGACACCAAGACTGAGACCTGGAAGGATAACCCCGAGAAGAATCACCACGTCCTCGAGCCATATATCTACGTTGGCCCCGAAACCGGGAACGGGAAGGCACAAAAACTCGGGATTGTTTTGGTCGGTCCTCCAGCAGAATATGAACCTTGTTCTCACCCAAGGAATCAATGAGCTGCTCAAGGTCCTCGCCAAAAAGCAACTTACCTTTAAAAGGCAGAGTGCCCAACTGCGTCTTAGCGCCGGGTCCGCTGACCAATCGCGTAACCAGAGAAGCCTTCTGGCAGAAACCTCAGAGGCCATCGCTTTCACCTAGATGCGGAGAAGATCATACAGAGCATCCGCTCCATAGGCAATAACGCCTTCCAACCATTCAGCTTGCTCCGCCTCAGCAGACGGGAGGTCTTGGGTGCCGAGTAACTGTTGAACCCATCTAAGGCCTGCCCGCTGCATGAAACTGCTGCAAATAGTCGCCCGAACCCCCAAAGCCAGCACCTCGAAGATACGCTTAAAGGTGGAATTCGAGCTTGCGATCCTGAACTTCTTTTAAAGCTGTAACACCCACTTCCGGAATAGTGGTGTGCATGGTCACCGTGGAGACTGACGAATCCACCGTGGGAATTTTCAGCATTTCCAGCCAGTCCTCCGGGAGAGGGTAAAGTTTGTCCATGGCCCTCCCGACGCGGAGCCCCGCTTCGGGAGCTTCCCATTCCCGGAGGAGCAGCAATATGTGCATAGGGTGAAAAGGAAAAGCAGAAGCCGGAGCCCTGAGTCCTGCCAGGACCGGGTCCATGTGCTTGGGCAGCACAGCAGTAAGAGTATCTGCCGGGGGACCCTCAATCCCTAACTCCTGAAGGACAAAAGGGATGATGGGTTCCAACTCCTCTTTCTGAAACAAACGGAGAACTCGGATCATCCCCCTCCCGAGGAGGGAGCGTCTCCGCCAAGTCCAAATTCGGATCCAGATCAGGGGTCCCCAGAGGCGCTGGAGGGTCCGGAAAAGAAGGATCCCCCGGGACCACCCACATCCGGACTGACGCCTGCGTGTCCGGAGCAGCAGGAGCAAGCGGAGGGTCCAACCGCGGGAGCTTGGCTGGCAGGGGACCTGGTGAGGGATCCTCCTCCTCCTGCAAGCTGGCCAGATAGGATTTGTGCATGAGGAGCACAAATTCTGATGAAAAACAAGGCCTAGACTTGCCGGGGGGGGGGGGGGGGGACCCTAAAAAATGTGCATCTTCCACGCTGAGTAGCTCCGAATCGGGAGCTGCTGAAACTCCCAAGATGGCCACCGTTCCTGCGGTTTGCCGACCCGGGAACGGCCTGGCCACGCGCTGAGAGGAGTGACCCTGGGCTGGATTAGAGTGCGCTGCCTGGGAGGGACCTTCCCCACCCGGTAAGCACAAAGAACAGAGCCCCTCGCGCAAAAACGCATCAAAGGCTCCCCACAAGCCAGGCAGCACTGTGAGCGCAGCATTCTCACTGAAGAGCCGCAATCCGAAGAGAAAATCAGCTGATGAAGAACCCTTGCTGCCGGGAGGAGCGGAGGCAGTTGACTGAACCCTGCACGCTCCTCTATTAACACCAGGCTGCTGGAGAAAGAAAATTACTCTGTCCCCAAAGGGAAACTAAAAAAGGCTTGTGGAAGAACATTTCTCTTTTTTGTTTTTTCTAAAGCTGAATGCAGGCAAAGGTACCTGCACTGACAGGAGAGTAACTCTCCCGATCGGAAAAGGCAGCCAGGTGAGGGGGGCGTGACTGGACCATCAGTTTCACCCCCTACTAGGAGCACCGGGAATAGGGGCTTAGGCTATGAAAACACAAGGAGCCAAGCCCCCCTAAGCTCCGCAAGAGCGTGGAGACAGTGCTGTCTCCAGAAAACAAAACAGAGCCAATTCCCTTCTTTTTTTTTTTTTTTAATTACCAGAAACAAAATAAAAGTATTTGCTTGATCCGCTAAGATAAGTACCCAAACTGGGAAAGGGCTACTAGCCAAGATCAGGGAACCGCAGGGTGAGCTGATCCATCTGCTGGAGACAGACAAATACTGGGGGTGGCTGCAGGGTAGGCTCTGTCCTGATATAGAATACCCTTTTCAGTTTTGGTCTGTCTCCATCTGCTGGACAGGAGGCTCAACCCACAGTCTGGACTGATCCGGGTACGTACAGGGAATGGGGAATTCCCAAACAACCAAATTTAGAACACTACTACTTCTGTAAACATTTATATAATGTTAAAGCTTGTCCACAGACATTGAGTTCCTAATATCAGAGAGAGTGTGGCAGATCAGGGATCTTTATCCTCCAAGACGTATAAGAGAAAGCAGTCAGAGGAGGCAGTGTGGGTCCATATGTCGATTAACCAATTAGAATGCTGAAGAAATTGTTTTTTAAATTACATGATGCTTTGGTTTAGAAGGACTTTCACTGGGGTTTTTACACAGTCAAAATAACTCTTACATTATATTCTTTCACATATGGGAATTATTTAAAATAATATGAAGAAATAGAAAAGAGTGCCATGCAATATTTGTTGTCTACTTTGCTGTGGCAAGACTGATAAAGATCTGTTTTATAGTCTCAGAGCAACAGGCCAAAATGTTTTGGCGTAAGAATGCATTTTGCAAATGCTGCAACTTTCTTTTGCTGGATCACAAGAGTCACAATCAAAATCGTATCAGACATGGGGATCCCTCACCCGGTTGGACTAATATCACTCTTTCAAAAAATAAACTTGCTTACTATCAGAAAGTAACGGCCCCACTGAGATTTACCTGTTCATGTTGGCATTATGCCTTGTGCAGGGAGGATGTGCTTTTCACATATACTGTTTCAAAGTCATATTGTTTTAGCTTCATCGGCCAAAGTTGAAGCATTTTTTAATAGTGGAGGCACAGATGTCTCTACCTCTCAGCCCCTGTTCTTCAAAGCAGATGAGGCCGCACCATCCCTCACCCTATCCCAGCACTCCTAATTCCAGTAAGTATAAGTCAACTGCGAGCACAAAGGCCAGAAGACAGAAAAAAATTCACTCAAGGCTTAGGAAAGCTTGTACTTGAACATATTTTATTTTGCTGTGGTGTGTGTGTGTGTATATATACATTTCAGCATAGATGACTTTTGGTCTGCTACGGTATGATGAAATGTAGTAGCACTAAAAAAGTTTTAAAAATAATTTCCTTAGCAGTAAAAACAAAACCAAAAAGATCACCCCTTTTATTTTACTCTAGAGTGCTATTTCATTTTCTAAGGAGGTTAGTGTTTAAAGTTTTTGAGAATTCCTTTTAGTACGAGTCTAGATAACTTGGGCCTAGATTTATCATATCACTATAATTATAGTGAAATGATTGCCCATGGTCAAAAAAAGGGGTAAGGGGGCGAAAGTGCGCAGCCGGCCGCGCTGAACAATTTCACCCCCGTAGCGCCAGTAGAAAAGGTGCAGGTATTTCCAGAGCTACTGCCAGCGATAACGTGCAAAACATTAATTGTCCGCAGCGCCAGGGCCCCTCATTTTACTAAACCCTGCCCAAACTCCTCCCCTTTTCCTCATTTACATTTTAACATTGCGATGCAGTAGTTAACCCCCCCGCGATAATGGCCCATTGCGATGTGAAAAATGACCCCCTTGAGTTGCTGCTTAGCAGTGTTCAAATCTTTAAAGAACTGATGTGGCGGAAACTTGACTAACTCCATCAAACCTGCAGCAGTTCCAGCACTTTGCAGGCAAGATCGGCTGTTTGATAAAGTTCTTCATGAGAGGCTTCTAGGAAAAGAAAAGTAAAAAGTCATGGTATAGGTGGTGATGTCCTTTCGTGGATTACAAACTGGCTAAAAGATTTGATTCTTAATCATGTTAATGCGTTTTGTCTATTGGTATCCCAATCAGACTATGCATTGGATATGCACTACGAATGATGATGCATCTTGCGCTTCACAACCCAGTCATCGTTTCCACTCGCTGTAACACATCTTTGGCTCAAATAAACAAGACATCCAGATAGGGGTGAACTAGAATGTTACAGCGAGTGGAGACGATGACTGGGTTGTGAAGCGCAAGATGCGTCATTCGTAGTGCATATCCAATGCATAGTCTGATTGAGATACCAATAGACAAAACGCATTAACATGATTAAGAATCACATCTAAAACAAAAGAATCGATATCGCAGCGGATGATATTCGCAAAGAAAGAATTGATATACAAATTTACAGTTGTTTCAACCAACCTGAGTCCATACGCATCGAAGCCCCTGAGGCAGCCGTTTTGACAACGGCGAAACTCGGCCAGAGTCGGGCTATAACATTTTAGATGTCTCCACCTCAAAGTTTTTGAAAAAGACCGTGGCATCTAATCTTTTTTGCAATCCTAAGTTAGGTCTGTGGCAGGTCTAGCTTATCTGGTTATGAATATTACCACTTATCTAGCTAAATTAATCTAATAAGAAGTACCGCTTCAATCTACCCACTGCCCGTCCACTAGATAACTTCTTAATAAGTGGCTGCTGCTAAATGTAGCCACCACTAAGTAGTGCTGAATATGGACTTTGTTTTTCAATCAATTTTGAATACAAAGGATATTAAGGAAATTAGAAGAAAAAATGTAAAAATCTTGCAAATACTATATAGACAGATATATATACACACACACACACACACACACACACACACACACACACACAGCGGCTTGCAAAACTATTCAACCCCCTAAAAAGTCAGTAGATTCGTGTGGGATTACAAATGACACTTACACAACTTGTTCCAGACAGTATTTTAATTTCAAACCAGCAGGCTCTTAAAGTACATTTTCAAAAAGTCACAATTCATTATTTTTCTCTGCATTTTTTATAAAATAAAATTAAAAACTGAAAAATACTGCTTGCATAAGCATTCAATCCCTTCACACTAGTACTTGGTAGAACATCTTTTACCGCAATAACAGCTTTAAGTCTGTTGGGGGTAAGTTTCTACCAGCTTTGCACTCTAAACCAGGTTGTTCAAGCTGGGTAGATGATGCTTATGGCTTGCAATTTTCAACTAGTGCCACAGATTCTCAATTGGATTGAGATGGGGACTTTTGACTTGACCATTGTAGAACATTCACTTTTTTGTTGTTCAGCCACTCCTGTGTTGCTTTGGCCTTGTGCTTAGGATCATTGTCATGCTGAAGGGTGAACTTTCTCCCAAGTTTTAGTTTTTTGTCTTGCAGTATCTCCTTGTATGTTGCACCATCCATCCATCCTTCAAATTTTATCAAGATGCCTAGTTCCTGCTGAGGAAAAGCATCTCCACAACATGATGCTGCCACCCCCATATTTTACTGTTGGGATGGTGCTTGCTGAGGAATGGGCAGTGTTAGGTTTGTGCCACTCATACCATCCATTTTTGGCTCATCTGACCACAAAACCTTATCACACAATTTAGCTGGGTCACGCTAATGCTTTCTGGCTTTTCTTCAGTAATAGCTTCTTTCTAGCCACCCTCTCATGCAGGCCAGTTATATGCAGAGCTCTTGATATGGTTGAGTGGCACACCTTCACTCCAGTCTCAGTTACTGAACTCTGTAGCTCCTTCAAAGTGATTGCTAGCCTTTCTGTGGCTTCCCTCAAGTCTCCTCCTGATGCTGAATTTTGAGGGACGGCCTTGTCTGAGTGATATGATGCAGCTCACTGGGATATCCAAGCCCTTGGATATTATTTTGTAGCCTATCTTGTGCATGTCTGTAACTTTAAATTTCCTTAGAATGGTCTTCATTTTCACAGTTTTCCTTCACATTCACAGTCTGACCAATGGTACTGAAATTAGGGAGTCTTAACCAGAAAAGCTGACTTTTTTTTTTTTTTTATGATTCACAGGTAGAGGCCAATTGTAAACCAATCGATAGGGCAATATCTTTCACCTGGGTAGACTTGGAGGTTCCACAGCACAGGGGTTGAATACTTATGCAAGCAGCATTTTTGAGTTTTTAATTTTATTTTACAAAAAATGCAGAGAAATAATTAACTATGACTTTGAAAAATTTACCTTAAGAGCATACTACAGGGTAGCCCATGGAAAAAGTAGCCTGCCTCCAATACCAGTGCCGGGAGGCAGGCTACTTTTCCATGGGCCACCCTATAGTTTGAAATAAACATTCTGTCTGGAACAATCTGTGCAAGTGTAATTTGTAATCCACACAAATCTGCTGACTTTTTAGTGGGTCGAATACTTTTGCAAGCCACTGTATATCCACACACATACACCATGTTTAAAACTGTTCCTCTCAAATATTTTATCATAACACAAGTAATACTAGCATATATTTCACCCCACCATCCCATGTCCTTTCCCCATTCAAAAATATGAAAACACATTAAGGACCAAACTGTACAATTTCTGAGCTGCACTGTTTATTCTGCTGCTTGAAACCTACAGTAAGTGACAGTATGCCACTATAGTTATGGGGTTCCTTCTTATCTTTACTGAGCTGCAGGTACAGAAATATATGGACACTTGTGGGAGTTGTGGGGAACTGACATTTTTGCAAAACGCATCAAACATTTCAATGTATATATGAGAAAAGAAGGAAGTGTTCAAAAGGGTACGCATTGCAAGTTACTGAAGGTTATTTCTGTGAGAATTTCTTCAGGTAAAATGTTTAAATTGAACCAATAGTAGTGCGTGAATGTACTTAAAAAATCCGGATGCATCTTCTCACTGGTCATTAGTGGCCCTTGACAGATTACTACCAGGTTGCAAGGTTAGGGCGTGATGTCAATACAGCATAAATCCCGTGGCATTTTGGTTTTTTTCTGAAGGTTAAAGCTGTTTTTCTTGGGATAAATGCAGCAGCAAAACACAAACCAGCTGTTCAAAACAAAAGCACTTCTGCCGTTAACTCCAAAATATTTTTTTTCAGGGCACACCAACTGACAATAGTTTTGCCACTCCCAGTTCTTCTAAGGTTTAGACCACCACACCGTCGCCATAAGTACTTCTTGTAGAATCTTATTCTGTTAAGCCAGTTTGCTGACTACAGCCTGGTTGAGAGAATTTAGCTGGTTGGTCCATTTATCTAATGCAGTGTACCGGGCACCACCCCTCTTCTGATGATCTAGTTCTAGGAGCTGATTCACTTGATCAATTCGGCCATGAATAGTGCTGGGTAGAAAGGGAAAGAAAAGATTTCTTCAGAGATTTAAAAAAAAAAAAAAAGATCTTTGGCGCCATTACTCAGATACTAAAAACCATGAGATTACCCAAATGATTGTGACTCTAGCTCCCAGTTTCCTTCGAGGAGGAAACACTCAACACACAATTTTAGTATAAGTTCAAATACAATCCCCTGAGCATACAATACTATTACACAGCACTGAATTTTTTCAATTTCTTTATCATTTCCAGGACCAGTTCTTGGAGCTGCACTTCTGATTGCTTTCTTATCCCCTGTTGTGTACTATCAAGGAGCTGCTTGTAAAACATCAGATGCCCAGCAGGAGGAAAAAGACAATTCCTGGCAATCTAAAATAATTATGAAAAACATATTTTTCCAAGGAGCTTAGATACATTATGCTGAGATTATTAAACAAATAGATATACTGCACCTGAGTAGTTCAACATGGCCAACAGTTTGCTGATCTGTGCAGAAATTATGCTTTACCAAATCAGTGAAAAGAATTTTTAAATGTCAATAGGATACAGTTATGTTATCAGTTTGCATTTACTGAACTTCCATCATTACATTATTACAGATATACTATGTATGTTTGTTACATACAAATTACAAAACAAATTCTAGATTTTAACTGATGCACAAGACAGCTGGCAGTTTCCTAATCTTCAGGGTTAGTAGACTTCCATTAATATTGTAGCTGTATTAGGACATTGTTGCAGCTTTTGGCGGGGACATGAGCTGGTGGGCCGACTTTGCCGGCCTTGGGTGGCCCCCTTGCTTGGAGGTCAAGGCAGAAGGCTGGGCTGTTTTGCTAGGAAATATGGCAGACAGCACCGGGCAGACATGGCTGGTGTCGGAAGTCAGAAGGGGGTTCATGTATGGAGTTTCACGTTAACATTTACAATAAAGCTGTGGCCTCTTCATCCATTTTGGTCTGTCGTCTTTTCTTGGGAGGGGCGGGGATGGGTACAGACAATTATAGCAGATGTCAATGTTAAAGGTTTATTTTTGGCTTCTCTGTGCAGGTGACATCTCTGCTCCTTGGCTGCCAGTCCTGCTCACAGCCATGCTGACAGGAAAGGCCAAGGGATGAGGTACTTTGTTTACATATGGGGGAGCTCTCATAGGGTAAGCGCGACCCCATTTTTACATCAACTACATCGACTCTCTGTGATGACAGGTGCAATTTAAAATTGATGGATTCTAGTATTCAAGGCCCTTAAGAGTAGTGCTACTGGTTTTTACGACACCTTTTGAAGACTTATGTTCCTGAAAGGAATTTATGGTCAGTTAATAGGGCATTCCTCCAAGTTGGGAAATGTGTAAGATGGCTAATCACTGTAATAGGTCCTGAGGAATGGAATTCAGCTCCAGTGGAGATCTGTTTGGAGTTGAATTGCTTGGCTTTTAGGAAAAAAGTCAAGACTTGGTTGTTCCCCAATGTGGTGAGTTAGATATATGACTGATGGAGAGGTACATGGCTTCTAGGGGGCATGAGGAGAGTTATTAGTTCTTTCTATTGGGAAAGGAAGAGTTAGTGGAAGTAAGTTTTAGTTTTTATTCTATGTTTTTGATATTGTTTTTATAAAATATTGTACACTGCTTTGAGCAGCTTTGTATTCTGGTAGGGTGGTATATAAGAAATAAAATAAAATGAAAAATACAACTCTTGTAAACTGTGAATGTCAGCCCTGTGCAGTCCAACATTTGAGCACATAGATCCTGGCTATCTCTGGAGCCCGATACATCTGCGCCTCTTGGACTGCCAGTAGGTATTGTACGTACTGTACTTGAGTGACATCTAGGCGGCAATTCCTCTTTACTCCACCCAAAGATAGAGAAATTTAATTTTATCTGATGATTTCCTTTTCTTGAAACCAGCCAGACCAGTCCAGACGAATGGGTTATGCCCACTGACCAACAGATGGAGACAGATCAACAAGTTCACCGATGTAACCCCTTATATGCATCCGTGCTGACCTCAGCCTGCCAGTATTATCTGTAACAAGCTAACTTTGGAAATTTTAAATTCCTTAACAACCAGAGAGCTTCCAGAAAAAGTAAATGCCAGAATAAAAATAAACTATGTACAACATGAAAGTGACACATACCTGTACATCACGTGCCATGCAGAAGCCATTCTTCTTCAATCTTCAAGTTGGACTTAACAATGCATTTGGCAGCAAAGGGGGAGTTCTGGACTGGTCTGCTGGATTCAAGGAAAGGAAATTATCAATTAAGATTAAATTTCTCCTTCCTCTTCATCCAGTCAGACCAGTCCAGATGAATGGGATGTACTCAAACTACTTCTGATTAGGCTGGGATACTCTCAAACCTGATCTCAAAACTTCAACTGTGAACAAGGCTTCCTCCCTAGCACTCATGTCTAAACAGTAATGCTTTGAAAAGGCATGCAAGGAAAAGTATGTCGCCGCCTTACAAATCCCCAGTGGAGATACAAACATTCTGCCCAAGAAGCTGCTTAAGTTCTCGTAACATGTAATCTGACTTGTTTGGGTAAAGGCTTATCTTTGGCAACATAACTACCTCCTTCATCCAATGCACAATTCACAGCTTGGATGCTACCTCACATCTCCTGTTACCATTGAAAAGCACAAACAAATGATCCAAACTTCTAAACTCATTGGTGACCTTTAGATATCTCAAACGTACACTCCTGACATCCAAGGAATCCACAAGCTGCTAATTGAATGAAGGCAAACAGACCACTTGATTCAAAAGCTGACCACCTTTTGAAGAAAGGAAGGCACCATACAAAGTTTGACCATGTCCCTTGTCATCTGTAAAAAAAAAAAAAGATTCTCTGCAAGAAAGCACCTGCAACTCTCAGAGAGCTTTCTAGCCAAACAAACCAGAAACACTACTTTCAAAGTAAGCAACTTCGCTAATGAGCTCAACTTGAGAATTCGCCAAGACCACCACCATTAAATTCAGGTCCCAAGAAAGGATGAAGTCCCTCACAGGAGGCCTGACATATTTGACCTCTCTCAGGAACTGAGTAACATCCAGATGGGAAGACAAGAATCCCGCCAAAAAACCTGGTCTCTATAGCAAGAAACAACTACAATTTGAACCTTCAAGGAATTAAGAGCTAATCCCTTCTCCAGACCCTCCTGTAAGAAGGCCAGAATTGAAACAAATGAAGCACTCTCAGGAACAAATTGCTAAGCAGAACACCTTTTTTCAAAAACTCTCCAAACCCTCACATAAACCATGGAGGTTCAGAATTTCTTCACCATTAACATAATATTCATTACCTAACAAGAATACATTCCCTTAATTAAAATGAGCCCTCTTAAGGGCCAGGCTGTAAGACAAAAGTGATATGGATCCTCATGGAGAAGATGACCCTGTGCGAGCAGATACCTTTGCGGTGGAAACCAATGAGATCTGCACACCAGGGACACCATGGCTAGTCTGGTGCCACTAGAAGTCACTAGAAAGTCTTGAAACTCTTTGAACCTATCAATGGTAAGGGAGAGAACATATACAGTCACCCCTAAGGACCAAGGTTAAATCAATATGTCTAGCCCTTTTTTGACTGAAAAACCTTTTAAGTCTTTGCATTCTGATTGGTCACCATGAGATCCATCAGTGGGATTCCCCACCTGTCCACTATCTGTCAAATGCTACCTGAGTTAGTGACTACTTTCCAAGACTGACCATTCTGCGGCTGAGAAAATCCACCTGAATGTCCTCTTTTCCTGCTATATACATTGCTGATATTCCTTCATTACACAAAAAGAAATCTAAAAATAAGTCCAAATCTTTCAACACTTAAAGGCTCCTGGTGCCCCCCTGATGATTCATACTACCATGGCATAGTCAGACATTATTCCGATTGTCTGCCTCCTGATAGGTGAACAAAACAGAGGAGAGCCAATTGAATTGTCCTGGTTTCCAAACGATTTATGGATCAGTCTGATTCTTTTACTTACTATAGCCCCTGAGTCACATGACCTTGACAATGTACCCCCCCAACCTACAAAGCTGGTGTCCATCATCACTGTTACCCAGGCTAAAGGCTTGAATTCATTCCTCTCTTCAAATTGCTGGAACTTATTCACCATTGCAGACAATGAGCGTCCACTCCAGATCAATCAAGTCCTTCACCGCTCTATGCAGTAGAAAGGATTTTGAAGGCTCTTTCATACTGATCATAATAGGATCCTCCAAAGAAGTAGTGGGTTCCTCCCATTTTTCCTCAGCAATATTAAGAGTTTTCAATGCTTGAGAAATCAGAGAAGAGAGCAATTCCTTAAGAAAAAGGCAAACCATGGAAGAACCATCATACTTCAGGAATTCACCTTGCTCTAACTGTAAATGGCCCTTACATAAGAACATAAGAAATGCCATACTGGGTAGTCCAGTATCCTGTTTCCAACAGTGGCCAATTCAAGTCACAAGTACCTGGCAAGTACCCAAACATTAGATAGATCACAAGCTACTATTTCTTATTGATTACTATAATAGCAGTTTATGGATTTTTTCCTCAAGGAGCTTATCCTTACCTTTTTTAAACCCAGTTACACTAACTGCTATAACCACATCCTCTGGCAATGAATTCTAGAGCTTAACTATGCGCTGAGTGAAAAAGAATTTTCTTCGATTTGTTTTAAATGAGCCACTTGCTAACTGAAGAAGATGGTTCCAGAGGGGAAGAGAATTGCCCCTTTCTGACCAGTGGCTCACAAATTTAGAATTTCTGTTTCTTGCTCCGCAGGGCTGAGAGTCAGAGGCCCCAGCAACTTTGCACTACCCCAGGCTCCCAAAATGGCCACCGATAATCAGCACAGGTCCTGGATCCCCAGTGGAATTGGACTGCCCAAATGACCCTGCCTACGCAGTTCCTCTGATATGTTAAAATCACAAAAATCACCAGTTCTCTCCCTCCAGGCATACCTATAAAAAACTTTACTGCTTCTTTGCTCTATTGCTGGTAGGCGCCACAGCTGCTGCAGAATGTGGGCTTTTTTTCCATGCTCTGCTGCAGTAGCTATTGCTCCTTGCTCTCAACAGGTTTCATTGCCACCGACGGGAAAAAATCAATGAATCCCTGAACTCACCACACCAGCCTCCGATTGGTCCCAAAACTGCTTCCTTGAAGGTAACACTGCTGCCACTGCTCTATGTTTCTTGCTTTTTTTTTTTTTTAAACTAACTTTATGCAGAAGAAAGTTTCTTGCCTAATCTTTACCTTTACTTTGTTTTCTCTCTCTCTCGGGTTGTTTGTTTTTTTTTTAAAGAAGGAGCCGGGGGGTGGGGGGGGGAATTCTGCCCCACTTAAACCAGTCCTAACACAAAGGAACTGGAAGCCCCTTGGCTCAAGCTCTGCTCATACGAAGGAGATAATTCTTTCACTTCAAGAGCTGCCTTGAGGGAGGGAGGACATGCCTTTCATCACAGGAGACACCCTTAAAAATGTCTTTCCTCTTAACCAGCCTAACCAGGCCTTAGACACAGCACGAGACGCTTGCCTATCATCTGCTGGAGACAGAGAATTCTGGCAGGCTGAGGTCAGCATGGGTGCATATAAGGGTGACGTGAGCGAACCTGTTGATCTCTCCTCCATTTGCTGGTTGGTGGGCATAACCCATTCATCTGGACTGGTCTGACTGGATGAAGGGGAATGTGAAAATACACTTTTGTTTAGCACATAGAAGTATAATTTAAGAACCCATTAATATCTATATATGAAGCAGGCCAATACTTTGCTTTAACATACATCTATTGTTAAGATTTGAAAGAATCTGAATAAATTGAAGGGTACAGAATTATTTTCTGAAATTTCAACCCAACATTTGGTATTGAAGATCAAAAGCACAATATATTAATCTTGAGGTGGGGCAAAAGTCAAAAAGCAGGTGCAAATTTGTGCCGGTACTTTTGAGATGGGAAATAATCAAAGCAAAACTAAATCAAGTCACGTTGCTTTGATTACTGCAGCAAAACCCATGGGTAAAATTACCCACGTGGGTTTGCCAAACCACCAGTAGTTTGACTATGTGCATGGCTGAAATATTCTATTGTACGGCATTTTAGAAGTAAATCGTTCAATTCTCCCATCATGAGTATTTAGACATGTTTTGGAAGCCAGACATGGATCATCATCAATGATATGTAAGCACTATCAAAGATAGACTGTATAAGCACCCAGCTCATACATTGTACTTGTGAAGCAATTGTCAACAGCCTTTTCATGGAAAAGCTCCATATATGCTATACATTATCTATTCTCCAGTCTCACATTTTTACATAAGTGCCAGGAAAAAAAGAAAAGAAAAATACATACTTATCCAATATGCACTGCACCAGCAAGCTCTCCACATCGGCTACATCTATATTTAGCTCCTAAGACAGAAGACTCTTGGTTACATTGTGTGTTACATTTCTTCAGAACACCAAGACCTTGGATTTTTTGGGGTTTTTTGGACCAACTAGCTTCCCTGGACTTTAACTGGATTTTATGCTAGTTACCATGTTTACAGAAGAAAGCTGGGGTGGCTTTATTCCTAGGGAGATGGCACGGCAGCAGCGGTTCCAGGGCTGCAGAGCACAGGTATAAGCTTCCCTTCACAGCTTGCTAAAAGTAGTACCTTGGTTGGCCAGAAGGTGTCAACTCACGGGAATGCCCAAGTCTTCCTCATCGAGGGAGGTCGCTCACTCGCATCACAACTTTTAATTTTACATTCATTTTTCATTTTTGATTGTTTCAACCAGAAATGGTTGAAAACAGAAGTACATTAGTAATATACAGAATGATTAAAAAAAAAAATATATACATTTTTAGTGTGTACCAGAACTTATATCACAGCATTTTGTTCTTATAGCAGCTTTCCAGAAACTTAAAAAGGCAGCAAGCACCACACGACTGCACTTTTGTTCATCCGATGGAGCCAAAGAGGCAATTTTTAAATTACCTGCAGGGCTATGCAAACTAATTTTCAGAGGGAAATTCTGCAAAATTCAGGTCGGCAGGGAAATGCAAGCACTTTGTACCTGCTTCAGAGAAGGTGCAACCTTTCCCTTCCCCTGGCTTAACCCTGCCCCGTTACCTGCACTGATGGGGGTGGGGAGGGAAGTCTCAAACTGGCGTGAAAAGTTGTGAAAATTACCTTACAAATGTTTGAGCCAGTTTGGCTTCTTCAGCCTTTGGATTTGGCTCTAGCTCTGATTTTTACAGCTTGCCTACTGTTAGAACAGGTTTTGTGTTTTACTGTTGTGCAGACAATCATCAGTATGTACCTTAGAAATAAAAGGAATATGTATTCTTGTATAAGGCTTAATTAATTTTATAAGCACTTGTGTTCTGATGTTTCGTAAAAGCTCTGAAATAAAAAAAGAAAGACATTTAAGGACATTAATGCTATACAAGTAATAAAATGCCCTAAAGTTTGATCTTGGCAACAATACATTTGCGCACCAGCCAACTGCTGGAGACAGAGAAATACTGAGCTACTGCAGGTGGCACCAGGGCTTTTAAGCAGTGTCAGCAAGGTTTTTCTCTGTCTCCATCTGCTGGCAGGGATGAATAAACCCAGGAGTCTGGACTGATCCGGGTAAGTACAGGGAATAATGCCCTAAAGTTTGATCTTGGCAACAATACATTTGCTAAGGAACTTCTCAGGTGCAAAGGTGCACTTTAAGTTCGACATGGAAAAAGTTCTCTTTAATAAACTGTAGCACTTAGTAATTCCACTTTAAAATATTGCTTGCAAATTTTTCCACATTGCAGGAAAAATGTTAGTTGGAAAAATCAACCAGTCAATGAGAAACATTAGCACTTTTATGTGGACTAAACTAAGGGCATATTAATATTTAGATGTTATATATTCCCTTGGCATGCTCCAGTGTTTAATACTTTGGAAATTAAAACATTTGTAATTGAGTTATGTTTACACATGCAGAACCATGGTGCTTGTACATTTTTTTTTTTGCCAGGATAAAAATTCTTCAATGCTATAATCCACAACATCACAATGGTTAGAAAAGGTTTTTTCCCCAAATGCACAGAATGGCAGAAAATATTTTTGATAAATCAAACCCTTCGTTTCCTTTTAGTATTAAAAGGGAGAATGGTCCTAAAAACTGCAAAATCAGAAAGTCAGAATTATTCTAATAATTATTTAAGATTCTAAAGCCAAATTCAAATAAAAGTTACATCTATTTTCTGAATCTCTTAGTTTATATTCTTTTTCAATTGTAGCAAATGAAGAGACGATGTAGATGAGAGAAAAAGATCATGAAAATCCTTCACTTAAAAAATGCATAAGGGGGACTGGGGGTGGGGGAGATGACAGACTGGATGGGCCATCATTTACTCTGCTATTCTACATACACACAGAGCTCCCTTTGCTGCACAAGACTGCTAAACATCACAGAGGTAGTTTAGCCTCAGGAACACGATTATACTGAGCTTGAGAACTTCCTGTACAGCTCTCTCATAAATCAGAGTGTGATCATGTGGTTCAGTGATTTCTAAAGTTTTTGGCAGCCCTTGCAATTTGTCTCCATCTCAGTTCTTTTAGCAGTGCAAAAACGCCAAAGCAGAGCAATAGCAATCCAAAGGTTTAGAGTTCCCTCTTTTAAACACTGGGGCTATAACTAATAGAAGAAATATATATATAAAATATATATAAAAGGTCATCTACTGTATCGCAAACGAGCACAAGCGGTGCCAAATTTTTATCTCAACTTGTGTAAATTGACTAGTTTGATTTAACAACAATTACATGCAACAGGCCTTCTGCCCCAATGAGCGACAATTCTCTCATGCCGCCCATCCTACCACAATGAGGATGGCACTTGTGGAACTGAAAAACTGCATATTGCACCCTACCCACTTGTTACAAGTTCCATACTGTACAGATAATCTCAGACCAAAAGCAACTCCTGCTGCAAGGAACACATTTCCCTTTTCCAGGTTTAAGAGGAGGAAACATGGCTTATTTTAAGACGACTAATGCTCAAAGATGTCATTTTTTTTTAAAAAACAGGAACATGTAAGCAACTGTTTCCCTTTCTTCCCTGATTTTAAGCACATGAACTACCTTCAATATGCTCCCTTATGAAGGGATCGTCCATGATGTTGCTGTGGTTTGTTTTCAGAATCTTCTCAAATTCGGTGATGTCGTTATTCTGATAGGCACTTTAAGAGAAAGGTAGAGTGACTATAAATCTGATAAAATGCAAAGTAGCATCAAGGTAGGAAAACAGACTCACTAATGGCGAGTGGGAAATCCTTAGGGGTTGCATGACAGCACAGCAAAAGACTTATCTGTAAATGAAATTCTTCCCACAATGAGTCCTACTTATTATGCATACATTTCACACAGTGAACCGATGGCTTTTCAGACTGTCTCTAACAGTCAGGTAACTTGGTAACACTATTTATCAGCAAGAAATATATATACACACACACACACACACAGTAACTTATCAAGGTTATCTATTGCTGTGTTTAAATTGCTAAAGTTTCTGGCATAGCAGTGAAATTTATAACTTGAAAGATTCCTTCGGATAAAGAAAAGTAGTAAAATATAGCAAAAAAAACAAGCCCTTAAAAATACTTTGACTTTAAATTTAAAACAAAACTTTTTTCCCCCAAAATATAGGCCTTCGTGGTGCTGTAAATCTGGTTGCCCAGTAGCCTCTAACAGACAGCAGTTGCCAGAAGACTGGACTCTCTGAGAAATTTCGCTGGAGCTTGGAACGCCACCAGGGGAAGGGGAAACGACACAAGGGAAAGAGGGGAGACAGACAGACATATTACTAACAATGGAGAGGAAAGTGGGTTCAGGTAGTTAGAGCCAAATCTCCTATTCCCTGTGATTTTCAATAAACCATTTTATCTTCTCCTGCCCAATTTAATTTACTGTGCGTGGATAAGAACATTATTCCTTCTCCCCTCTAGAAAACTGAATATTTTTTCTTAGCAATTTAGGTACCAATAATGTAATTGCAGGTCATGAACTACAGAGTTGGCCACATGTTTGATTCTAAAGTAGCATAACTGTAAATCACACTGGGACTCCCTCTGGGCAAACAATACTATAGTACACCAAATGTTATTATATACAAATCTTGAAAATGAGCACTCATTCAGCCATTAAGGAATACATACATAAAGTACCTTACCTTACTAAATTTGTCATTGCTAAAATTTCTGGATCATTTTTGTATGGTTTAGCCTAAGCGTAAAAAACATAAAAATAAATAGAATAGAACAGTCTTAAGATAACTGCCATGCCAAGAAAGAAAAATAGTCTTTTGAACGACATTGTTTTTATTTATAACCGTACCTCCTGAGAGTCAAATGGATTTATCCCGGACTTCATCAGCATGTTTGCTAAGACCAAATATTTCAAGCAAGTAGTTCGCCTGGGACTCCCTGACTCATCGTAATTCTTAAAAGCTTCAAAAAAGTCAGTGTGCGCCTTTTCAAATTCTCCTTCTCGTAAGTGCATTTTTCCTCCACATTCTGAAAGGAAAAGGAAAGAAAACTGGCAGAGTCAACTGCACGAGCAGTACTGTGATTAACTAGTCTGCCTCCAGCAGGGGCCGGAAATCAACGGTGCAAAGATACATGAAGTGGTATCTCTGGGCCCAGCGGTGAGAAAAGAGTGGGAGAAAAGATTGTGAGCCAGAAAGCAGTGAAACTGGAAGAGGGTGAGAAAGAGAAAGAAACTAGACGACCAAGCAGGAAAATAAATGGCACTAGAGCGAGACCAGCCACATCAGGCATACGGTGCAAGCAAGGTAGAAAGCACAGTTAGTAGCTGGCAATGGAGAAGGGCTCAGATGAGAGTAGCTTGCCCAGTGCAAAGAAGTCATGAGGAGAAGTGTAAGGATAAACAGAGGTAATGAACAGCTGTACATGAGCAGAAGCAGCTAATATAGGCCTAAATTCAACATTTTGCTATAAAATTGCAAAAAATAGTGCCTGCGATAAAAAAGGGGCGTGGCTAGGGTAATTTTCCAGATACCACATCACATAGCTATTTTACTGCTACGCACTTTAAATTTATTGCACCCGCGATATTTTTACATTGCATGCTAAGAAGTGCCCAGAAAGGCTTTTATCACATTTTGGGCTGCTGCTGAGTGGTTCAGAGTTCTATGTGGTATATAATTGGATGGGAAGTATGAGGATGACAAGGTAATGGGTGTAAGTTTGAAACGATTGGAGAAGTGCAGATGGGACTACATTGGATATTAAGGAAACTGATTCATTAAATGAGTTTAGTATGATGGACGTTTGAGGCAATTTAGAACGGCAAGAAGAGCGGTTGAAGTCGGCACCAGTATTGGTGCAGTGTATTCATTGGGAGCCTATTTGATATTATCGATGATGATTGGTTCGATACACTCCTTGATCGTGGAATGAGTTGTTGAGTTGAAGAGTGATGGAAGACACCAATTTATAGATTTTGTGCAAGGAGCTGTAGGAACATCATATCATTGGTTAAGATAACCCCTGAAGAAGCCCGTGTGGGCGAAACAAGGGACCTTGTTGGGATGATACTGATTAGTACGGTGTGGGGATTCTAGATTATTTTGTGTGGAATGATATATTCTTATTTTGTTATAGGATTTTGTCACGTATATGATTGGTTGAGTGTGGTATGTTGTGAAGTGAATGGTGTGAGTAGGGATGGAGTATTATGATTGATTATGTATTTAATCTGCTATATTTGAAGTTACATTTAATATATATTGGTAAAACATGTATTTAACAGTGATATGTTTGTAATTAAATAATTGTGTTTTGGAGAAATAAAGGAAACGTGATTATAGATGTTTGTAATATCATCTACCCCTGAGTTTGTGTGTTTAGTTTGCTAAATTATCAGTGGGTAGTGGACACTTTCCGTATTTTTGTATGTATTAAATTCTAGCCAGCTCACTTATTATCTGGCTAGAATTTAGCTGGATAAGTGCCCAAATCTTTAATTAGCCAGATAACTTCCGAGTTAACCGATTAAATGCTTTTGAATATGGACCTCATGCTAAATTTCCCTACAGCAAGTCAGAGTTATGAAAAGACTGGAGATCCGAAAATGAAGTCCTTTCATGGACACAAATTCCAAATATTTTTAAGAAGCTCACTTTATCAGAATCAACATTTTTAAAATGTGGTTGCGACCAATACGCATGCTTGCACTGAACTCTTTCATCCCTCAATAATTCAGGCTTACAGAGGTATACTAAAATAAAATGGACTGCTTGGAGTATCCTAAAATATGCTCGTCTGGTGGAAAAATGTTTGTGAGAAGGTAAGCTGAGCAAAGCTTACTTGGCCTATTTTTAAATTTCTCTTGCATTCTTTCTGCTGTTATAATTTACACTGACCACAAGGATGCAATAGCTTTTACTTCAATCAGTCTGTCTTCTAAGCATCATACTTGCCTCGGATCACGCCCATGATGAGTGGATGAGGGATTGCAGATTTGATGTGCAATGACTGTTCATATAGTGCTTTAAGTTTTTTATTGTTTTTCTGTGCTGTGTACATTTGAATTTCCAAAGCATAGATTTCCAATAACTGTGTGCCCTTCTTTAGGTCATCCTCCCCATCATCAGTCTGGAAACAAGAGGTAAATATTTAGCCTTATGAAGACCAAGCAGAAACAGAACTTTCATGTGAAACATTTTCTGATATAAACACCCACAAGTCACGTGCATAAAGAGAGGGAAATTATATTTCTAAAGTTATATGCTACTTAAAAAAAAGAACAAAAAAAACCCAAAACATTTCTGCAAAGGCAGCAAAAGTAAACTATGCTGAAATGCACAGTTGCGTGTATTATGCCTACTCTTTAAAAGAATAAGAACTTAAATATTATTTCTATATTGTGTTCTGATTTCTTCAATGCCAGCAAGCCCTCGAACCTAATGTACTAGGGAACAAAAGCCCCTACAAAATAGTTTTCCAGATGGAGTCCAGCTGCTTCAGGAATTAAGAAATGTTTTTCTCTTCCATGAATATTAAACTTAGCATGTAGCTGTGGTAATGCAATTACCGCTTATATTGTTTTACATAGAAGAAAATGTTCTAGCACTAATAACGTAAGCAATAAAGAACATTAGACTTTCCAAGTAGTATAACCTCAAAGGGGAGCTTCATTACGATTAAAAGTAATTGGTTTACTTTTCTTTCTGGAAACCAAAGATGACCCAAAGAGAACATGATAGCATTACGTAACTAGAGAATGCATACAAAGATCTATCCAACAGACTTTTATCATTATTTACAGTGGAGCACATCACCTTGAATTAAAGAAAACAAATTAATCTCATATCTACCTGGATAATCATAGCATGAAACATACTATGTTGGATATCACAGAAACTAGATCTGGCTATTGCTAACTGAAGATGTGTCTGTGTAATTCACATCTGCCTGTAAGACTCAATTATCGCAGTGCTCTCCATTTCCTCAGAACCACTTGCTTTTACAATTTTGCCAGAAAACACAGGGGAGCTACTGAAGGAAAATTGGTTCTTACCTGCTAATTTTTGTTCCTATAGTACCACGATTCAGTCCAGGACAGCTGGGTTTTGCCTCCCCTCCAGCAGATGGAGACAGAAAAAGACGTCGCGGACTCTGTCATATACCCCTGAAGTGCCACCTAGTGTCTGCCAGTATTATACTGTACCCAAGCAGAAATTAGAAAAACCATAACGGCAACAATAAAACCACTTCCCCCTGAAGAGCAGAGGAAATGAAAACACCTGAAACCTTATGAATGAATGAAAAACATGCCCAAAACCTTTCCCTGAAAAGGGGGCATTCAATAAAACTTGCAGAAAAATTGATCAGCTACCGGCCGAGCGGATTCTCCATTTTCCCCTGGGCGGGCGTCTGGACTGATCCGTGGTACTACAGTAACAAAAATTAGCAGGTAAGAACCAATTTTTCTTTCCCTGTACGTACCTGGATCAGTCCAGGACAGCTTGGATGTACCAAAACTTTCCTAACCAGGGTGGGACTGAGAGAGTCCCGCTCGGAGTACACTGGTTCAGAAAGAACTGGGCTCTGGGGCCCGGACATCCAGTCGATAATGTCTGGCAAAGGTATGACGTCCAACTGTCTTAACTTCCCTAGACTCGGAAGTAGAAAGATGTAGGCCCGCCAAGGATGGGAGCGCCACCGTCTGATTCAAATGAAAAGAGGACACTACTTTCAGAAGAAAGGAGGGAACCGTTCGTAAAGAAACTTCTTAGTTAGAAATCCTTAAGAAGAGCTCCTGACAAGATAAGGCCTGTAGCTCCAAAACACGCCGCGCCGAGACGATAGCCACGAGGAAAAAGACGTTTAATGTCAGATCTTTCAAGGTCGCCCGCATCAGCAGCTCGAAAGGCGCATTACAAAAGGGCACGGAGAACCAGGTTGAGCTTCCACGAAGGACAGGGGTTCCGAATCGGAGGACGAAGATGTTTAAACACCACGCAGAAAACAAACCACATCCGGATGAGACGCTAGAGGGAGGCCCTGTACCTTTCCCCGAAAATTACCAAGGGCTGCCATCTGAACTCATAGGGAATTGAAGGCTAGACCTTTTACTAGACCTGCCTGCAAAACGGCCAGAACATCCGGAATAGCAGCCCTGGACGGCTCCACCACGTGATTCAGGCACCAGTCCTCGAACATACCCCAAACTCTGACGTAGGCTATGGAGGTAGAAGGTTTACGGGACTGCAAAAGCGTAGCAATCACCTCCTCCGAGTAACCCTTATTTCTCAATCTCCGCCTTTCAAAAGCCATGCTGCTAGACAAAAGCGATCTACCTCTGTGAAATAAACGGGACCTTGTCGCAGCAGACTCTGGGATGGATGACATCTCAGCGGGTCGTCTACCGCCAGATTGAGAAGGTCCACAAACCACGGACACCTCGGCCACTCTGGCGCGACGAGTATCACCTTGCCCGAATGAGCCTCGATGCGGCGTAGAACCTTGCTGACCAATGGCCATGGCGGAAAGATGTACAACAGAATGTCCTTTGGCCAGGGAAGCACCAGAGCGTCTACACCTTCCACTCCTGGCTCTCTTCAACGACTGAAAAATTGAGGAGCTTTGGCATTGCGCTACATCGCCAACAGGTCCATCGTGGGCCTGGACCATCGGTTGCACAGGAGTCTGAAAGCCTCAGAGAGTTCCCACTCTCCTGGATCCAACTGGTGGCGGCTGAGAAAATCGGCCTGCACATTGTCTACTTTGGCAATGTAAGAAACTGCTATCCTGTACAGGTGCTGTTCCGCCCAGCTGATTAAAAGTTGAGCCTCCGTCGCCACCAGACGACTCCGAGTTCCACCCTGATGATTGATGTAAGCCACCGTCGTCGCATTGTTGGAGAGAATCCGCGCATTGTTGGACAGAATCCGCACTGATCTCCCCTCTACTCAGGGAAGGAGGGCCTGTAGCGCCAACTGAACCACTCTGGTTGGAGACCAATTGATCGACCAAGAAGACTCCGACCTCATCCACTGACCTTGCACTGCTGTTCCTCGACAAACCGCTCCCCACCCGGAGAGGCTGGCATCAGTGGTTACTACTATCTAGGAGGGAATTTCCAAATCCACACCCTGTCATATTCTGGACACAGCCACCAAAGAAGACTGGACCGTGCCAAATCCGTCACGGCTGGGAGCCTTACGAGAGAAGGATCCAGAAGACAGTGAGGCCCGAAAATGACAATTCCCCCGGAATTTGGACCTCTGAGGAAAAGATCTTCTGCTCCTGGGCCTGTCCTCTGGCAGCTTGTGGACCATATTCTCTCCCAGAGACTTAATCATGTCCTCCAACTGCTGGCCGAAGAGCAGTTTTCCCTTGAAAGGCAAGGAACTCAGCTGAGCTTTCGAGGAGACATCCGCAGACCAATTTCTGAGCCAAAGGAGCCTGTGGGCCGAAACGGCGGAGACCATTGTTCTTCTCAACGTACACAGGAGATCATACAGTGCATCCGCACTGTAAGCCACCGCCGCCTCCAAACAACCAGCTTGAGCCGCGTCCACTTCCAAAAGGGATGCCACAGATTGTAAGTGCTGCACCCAATGCAGGCACGCTTGCATAGCAAAACTGCTGCACATGGCCGCCCGCACTCCCGGAGGTCTCAAATATCTTTTTAAGCTGTACCTCCATTTTCAGTCCTGCAAATCTTTTAGGGCCGTCACTCCCATGACTGGGATGGTGATCTTTGTAGTGACTGCAGAGACTGCCGCATCCACCTTGGGTACCCTGAGCAGCTCCAGCGCATCCTCCGGTAGCGGGTACAACTTATCTATAGTGCGGCTGACTTTCAAACCTAGATCCGGAGTGTCCCACTTCCGGAACAAGAGGTCAGTGACCGACATATGAAAGGGAAAGGAGCGAGCCGAACCTCTAAGACCTAACGTCACAGGATCCACCGCTCCCATATGCGAATCCTCCTGTGGGACTTCAATTCCGAGCTCTTCTAGAATATTCAGGATAAGCGGACCCAATTCATCTCTCCGGAACAAGCGTACCACCTTGGGATCATCACGGTCCACCGCAGAAGCACCTTCCTGCTTGGGCACCAGGGGCTGACCATCCTGGCCTGCGTCTACCCCCTGAAGGTCTTGCGGGGGGGGGGTAGATCCGAAGAAGACGAATCATCCAGATCTGCCACGGATCTGAGAGGGCGCTTAGACTTAGTATGCCCCCCACCGGCGGGGACCTGGGACGCTTACGGGAGGAGGGAACCTCAGAGACCTTGCCCCTCTTGCGTTTGGATGCTCTCCGTGCCTTGAATATTTTGTGAAAAAACTTCACCGTCCGAGGAGAACGACTAAGATGACCCATCTGAGGCCCCCTCAGGATCACCATCCGAAGTATCAGCCCGATCCTCCTGCGACCTGCCCCCCCCCCCCCCCCCCAGAGGGAGAGAGGTGGCGGGGAACTCCGTGCCTCCATCGCGACTCTCTCTGCATCCCTGAACGTTTTCAAAATGGCCTCCGTCCCTGCACTAAGCAGGAACGGATCAGGCAGCTGCGGCTGAGCTATAAGCCTCCCAGGCTCCGGGCGCCAAGAAGAACTGCTGCTGCCATGGGGATTCCCCTCAGCGGACCTCCCTGAGGTCCCTTCACCTCCCAAGACACAATCTGCACAGATGCCGGCTCTAGAGAGGTGGGTGCGCGCTGCTGCTTGCGGAGCAGGCCGCACTACAAGGCATAGCCTCGGGCTAAATTTAGCTCCGATCAGCTGAGGTAAGCGTGCCAAAAATAGACCGGGCGGCATGGGCCTTCGCGCGAGCTGAAACACGGTGGTAAGGTAGGCAGAGAGGAGCTGGAGAGAACGCTGGACCGGCCAACCAGAAAAAATAAGCTGTTACCATTTCCCCCCCCCCACCACAGTGCTCAGAAGGCTGTGCTGAGCTGCCTGCCACGGGTGAGTGAGCCGGGCTCCCCGGTATCACCCGCTGGCTGTAGCAGGCCCTGGGTCTTCAACCCTCTGCTCTTTTGCCTCTGATACCAGGGGGGATGGTCCCATCAGGACTTGCCAACCCCCGAGAGGCTCAAAGGAACTTGCTGCGCTTTCTGCCGCTGTTTTCACAATCTCAAGTAAATTTTTTTTTTTTTTAAAGAGCCAGAAACCTTCTAAGGCGCATCTACTGGCTTGGCTGGCTGGAGCTGGTGATCCTGATCCGCATCCGGTCCCTCACCAGGGGCTCGAGAAAGAGACTCGCCTTTATCCACCCTGTCCATATCTGAACTGTCCACCTGACAGGAAAAGGACCGGAGGGGGCATTTGGCCTTGTGGGCTTCTATGCCACTGTGTGACTTGGTACGCTTGTGGTGTAATGAAGCTCCTGTCCCAGCCTCCAGCGATGGCGGGACCCCACAGGGTACCTTAGTACCCTGGCTCTTTGCTGCTTTTCGTGCTTTGAAGGCTTTCTGCAGCAACAAAACAAAATCGGAGAACGAGGAAGATGACTCATCTGAGTCCTAGATCTACGCTGCCTGCAAATCACCCCCCCCCCCCCCCAGGGGCAGCAGGACGTGGCGAAAGAGCTGACAGAGAGCTCACCTCCCCCAGGGCAGCCTTCTCCTGCTCCCTGAACGTTCGCAGTAAGGCTTCAGTACCTGCACTAAGAAGAAAAGGGTCCTGAGGCTGTTGCAGCAATTCTGCCCTCATGCTCTAGAGCTGCTGCAATGCGATTTCACTGGAATCAACTTCCCCGAAGAGCCTTCCCCTCCAGACAAGCACCCGGTACAAACTCCGGCCTGCAGGCCGCACCATGTGGCATGATCCCCGAGCTAAATTAGGATCGGGGCCTGAAAAAAGAACCAGCGCGACCAAGACAAACCCCCGGGAGCTCGCAACTGTCCAATCACTGCTCTAACCAAACTTTTTTTTTTTTTTTTTTAATTTAAAGGGATCCTTAAACTAAGCTTCCCCTGTAAAATCAAGCGCTAAGAGACAAAAGTCAGACCAAATCCAACCCTAAACTCAGCATCTCTATCAGACACTAGGTTTTGCACCTCCACCATCTGCTGGAGACAGAAAAATACTGGCAGACACTAGGTGGCACCTCAGGGGTATAGGACAGAGTCCGCAAAGTCTTTTTCTGTCTCCATCTGCTGGGGGGGGGGGGGGGGGGGGGGGGAGGCAAAACCCAGCTGTCCTGGACTGATCCGGGTACGTACAGGGATGTATATTTTTCATGGAAGCATGAAAACAAAAAAAAAACCAAAAAAAAAACAAAACTTGCACTGCTGAACACTAAGGTCATGTTAAAGGAACTGTAACCCTTACCTGGCAAGACTGATGTAGCTGGCGCAAAATCTTCTGTAATTTCCCATACTCTTCTCTTTCTAAATACAATTTGCCAAGCTGTAACAAAGTCATTACAATAATTATGAAACAATGTAAAACCAGAGCTTTCTAATCAGGAGGAGTGGTACCATCACAAGCAAATGACTGAACGATAGTTTTTACCTTTGTGTTTGTCTTAAACCACAACCTGTCATTCTTTGCATCTTTCAGAGCTTCGAGTGTGGTTTCATAGAATTCCTGCAGCAAGTCCATCTGACATAAAAAATCAGGATTCTATCATTACAAAGAGCAAATTTGCTCCTATTAATGACGTCAAATTGGTGGAACTTCAACATAAATAAAATACTTGCCAGTTCATGAATGACCACTTGCGAAAGAGTGATTGGAATTTCAAACTTAGAATCTAGCATTAGGGTTTCTTCTGTTCTAGGTTCTACTACCGTTCCCTAATAAAAATGGGCTAACAGATAATTAATGTGTTGAAGCAAAAAAGAATAAATGCAACATAAGCAATTAAAATACAAAAGTAAGCTTACACTTAAGTTCTGAACCATCATAAAAATAATTTTTTGCTAATCATCTATGTTATGTCATAAATCTCTATAACCCCAACATCTGTTTAGTAATAATAGTCTTATTCATAACAAACTATACATATCACTGTAGTGATATGTATAGTTTGTTTGTTTGTTAAGGCTTGTTACTAGCCAACATACATTATGCATATATTTCCCTATTTGAAGTCACTATTTGTCTGCAAGTACTCTCTTCTCTGGTTCACACAAGATGCTTTAGTGCTTTGTGCAAGATTACCCATTAAGGGGCCTATTTGCTAAAGTGTGTTAATGCATATTAATGGCAATGCACATATTCACATCACCGTTAACGGAAAAAAAAAAAATCCACTTAATTCAGGAAAAATATGAGTGGTGTCACATGCAAGTTTATGAAAGCAGCTCATTAATACTAAAATGGATGAACACATTCATAATCCCATTAACATAAAAAAAATTCTTCACATCTCAAGAGATATAGTTAAATTTTGGTGAGTGTATCAGCTGGCTAATATGTTCCTGCAAGGTGCATCATGTGTGTTTAAATGACCTGCTGTGGTCAAAGAAGCTACCCCCTCTCGCAATGTTTCAAGAACTGTCCACAGCCCAAGGTAACCTCCCTTCACCCATGGTGAATAAAGGCCTTCCATTGAACTGAGCAAGCCACCCACACACTAGAGCTTCAAAGGGACTCTGAGGCTTAAGGTCCCTTCTCAGATCTTCCCCAACTCGGCCTATCCCATCCAATATTGTGGAAAGGCTGTTGGAGTCAGGAGAGATCCCCGCTCCTTCCTGTCACCCTTGTTCCAAATCTAAACATGACACTGGCTGATCTGATACTCTCCCTGTTTGACACACTTTAATAAATGCATTAAATGGTCTGCACGAATGCGCATCAATATGCATTTTTAACGCAGTTTAGTATATAGGCTCCTAGGACTTCTGGGTTTACAACTATGTGCTCTGACCATTAAACAGAACTGCCAGTCTCATTAGACATGAATAATTAACAGAGTACTTATGAAAATAATTTTTTTTTCTGGGATCTAGAAAGGCAGTCTCTCTTCTATCATCTTCTCACTTCCATGCTACATATTCAGAACAGCAGTTCTTGCCTTCCTTTGTATGGGCTAGTCAGCAATAAGTTAAAGGCAGGAATATTTTGTTTTGATGCAGGGGTGTGATGAAGAGCAGTGGGAAATCTGAGATCTACAAAAGAGGATTCTGAGGGTTGCTCCAGGCCTTGCATTGGGATACTGGATACAACGAACAGCCCCTTACATTTGCCAAAATCAGTCAGGAAGCACACTCAGTGAGACTGCATCATGTTAAGCATCCCAAAGAGAAGGAGGACACTAGGAATTCTGATTCTCTATTTTGCCAAATGTGGCCAAGAACAGTGCTCAATATTTGTACTAAATGAATATTACAACCATCTATAACACATCACATTATTACTTTCTTTTAATACATAAAATATAACCTGTTTGGAAGTAGATATATAGTCAAGAATAGAGTTGATAGATTTTTCTGAATAGTTCCTCGTGACAGCACTTCGAATATAGGTCAGCAGCTGTTTGTATCTGTTCATCATTTCTGGATAGTTCCCCTATAAGAAAAATAATTTGATATCAGTACTGATGATAAATTTAGACACAGACAAGCAGGTAAAGTCATTAAAAACATCTCCAATAAACAAAAGGAGACCAAATATAGCTCTTATAAACAACATTTTTTCCTAGCACTTATGGTAACTTTATATTTTTATCTATTTTAAATTTAATTTAAGATGTTTTGAATTTAATTTTTTTTCTGTGCATCACTGATTTACTCTCGTAACGTACTACGTACAATTAATGAAGTCAAACAATAATAACAATAACATGCTACAGGTCATCAGGAAACAGACAGTGATGACTTATCAGGTACCTCAGTGGCACAAGTCTGTCACTGCAAAAGGTTTAAAGTTTGCAGTCAGCATACAACCTTAGGGCCAGATTTTCAAAGGATTTACGTGCGTAACTGCTCCTGTGCGCGTCGAGCCTAGGCCCCGGCGACGTGTGTATGTCCCGGGGCGGGACCACGGCCTCCTGCACAGCGGCCGTGCCGGGGGATCTCGCGCCAGCACTTGGCCGGCGAGCGCAACCTACACCTGCCCAGAGGCAGGCGCAACTTATTAAACAAAGGTTGGGAGGGGGGGGGGGGGGGGGGGGGGAACAGGAAAAGCCATCGGGGCTCCCCTAGGGCTTGGCGAGCGCAAGGGGGTGCACTAGTGTGCACCCCCTTGCGCGCGCCAACCCCGGATTTTATAACATGCGCGCGCAGTCGCACGCATGTTATAAAATCGGGTGTACATTTGTGCGCGCCGGGTAGCACGCACAAATGTACCCCGCGCGCGTAGGTTTTAAAATCCGGCCCTTAGTATACTGAGGGATGAAAAGCGAGAGGATATGAGAAGGAAATAGCTGCAGTATCTGAATGGTGAAATATAAATAAAATAAATAATGTCAGTCTTCACTGAAATTTACTGGCCTAGGGAACAGGGTATCTGATAAAAAGACAGGAAACACAGAGTAGGACTAAATGATCAGTTTTCCCATTGAAGAAAGGTAAATAGATCTGAACTGGAACCAGTGTTGTTTAACATGTTCATAAATGATCTGGAAAAGAGAGCAATGAGTGAGGTGATCAAATTTGTAGACAATACAAAAGTATTCTAAGCTGTTAAACCACAAGTGGAATGTGAGGGTCTGCAGAAGGACCTTCTGAGACTGGGGACTGGGCATCTAAATAACAGATGGCATTTAATGTGTACAAGTGCAAAGTGATGCACATAATTTAATTTCACTGGGCTTATTAATGTACCTACGGACAGGGCTAGTCAAATTTTAGACCAAATTTTGTTTCCAGCAGAACTTTTACATGTTTTGGATTTTCTATTAATAAATGTGGTTCTCTGGCCCGATCATTATTTCATTAAGTTTTCTATGCAGCTGCCTGAGCACAGAAAGTCTCCTACTCTTCAGCAGTTTACAAAACAAATGCGTCCCCCTGTAGATAAATGGAGAAATTACTTACCTGATAATTTTGTTTTCATTAGTGTAGACAGATGGATTCAGGACCAGTGGGTTTATGCTCCCCTGCCAGCAGATGGAGAAGGAACAAGCTGACATCACAGTATCCATCCAGTGAGCCCAGCCTGCCGGTATTCTCTCCAAAAAGAAACTGTGGACAGACCAGTAAAAACTTGATTAAAAACAGTCGACCATAACTGTACTCAACACAATAAACACTGAACTTGAGTAAAAACATAGGTACTCCAATCTAGGGACTGGAGGAACACTTACCAGTAATCCCATGGAATCAGTATCCCCACAGGAGGACGATGAACAGTCAAGGGACAGCCGAAGGTGGGAAGCTGAGTCCATCTGTCTCTGTTGCTAAGGGGAAAACCCTTTTTTTTTTTTGTTAAAACACTTACCCGAGCTCAGTACTTACTGGTTGAGTACAGAAATGGTCTCCGGCTGTGGGGGGGAGAGGGCTTTAGCCGTCACCGCCACGCTCGGCCTGAGCACCCGCTGCCTTTCAGCTGCACAAGCAGCAAAGTCCACGCCGGGAACCAGCTACTGGACCAAGGCACAACTCTGAGGGTCCACAGAAATCACCTCAGGAATATCTCAACTGGGGAATGGACCTTTAGGTATCACCGCAGGAGGAGAGCGGGGCTTTTCCTTATCCTCAATTTAGAAATCTCTTTTCAAAACAAGGCAATCCCCATAGAGAGATGCACATCCACCATCTGCTGGAGACGGAGAATACTGGCAGGCTGGGGTCACTGCAGGAGTATATATACTGTGATGTCAGCTTGCTCAATCTCTGTTTCCTGGCCAGGGAGCATAACCCACTGGTCCTGAGTCCATCTGTCTACACGCTAAGAAAGGCCTGATTAGACATGAATGGGATAAACATGCAATTTCATGCGATTCTGCAAATTCTGTGGCCATTTCATTATCCTCAGTGTTGACAACTGTAATGGAAGCTGTAGCCCCTATTTAAACAAAAACACTAGCATTTACAAATAGGAGAGTTGCTTGTTTTTCACAAAAACTTAGGAATAAAAAAGAGAAATATGTATAGGGCAGAAAGACTGTGGCAAAGACAGTCCACTGGAAAAGATTTAGAGTCTTATCGCTTGATTCGCACAGAATTTAGAGAACTCTGATGTTATCTGGGAGGTGGCTTGCCACTTCATTTATCAGTGACCCGGGGCAGCTAATTGATGGATTTCCCAAACAGCAGCGTGGCAAGCAATCTCTGCGGCCACATTCTCAGCTCACTGCTCTGTGCCATAATGATTGCAGCACGGGCAAACAGCTGCTGAGTGCTGCCTTCTTACCACTGCAGGGCCGGGGGGCTTGGGAGACGACTTTGGCAGCAGCAGCATGGCCCTTTCTTCTTCCCACGTGCCCGATAAACATCACTTTCTCTTCCGGGCCACAGGGGCAGGAAGAAGGAAAGGCCATGCTGCTGTTGCCGGCTTCCACACACACACTGCTGCTGTTCCCCTCGGGGCTTGAATATGCTGACAGCACGGGCAGGAACGGCAGCAGTGTTCTTTGGAGAATTCTGTGCGTCTTGCTGGGGTGAGAAGAGGGAGACCAGGATGTGCTCGACACACCGGTTGAGAACCGCTGGATTGATGTAGGGGATCTGGTTTTGGTATTGGGTTCTGTTTTTAATATGGCAAGGTAATGGCTAAGACAAGAATTGTATATATCAATGTAGATGGTCTCAACGCCCATAGAAAAAGGCAATTGCTTAAATCTGAAATAAGAGACTCCCAGGATGCTCCTGTTTTACTGCATGAAACTCATCTAAAATGGAGGATTGAATATTTTTTAAACTGGCCTAATTTTTCTCATATGTTTTTTGCTGCAGCCACCTGATTAAAACTGAAAAAAGTATTCAGGAGTGGGGATATTATTTGTTAAAGACTTTACATGCCAAATAAAGATGAACTATGGAGACCCTAATGGGAGTTCCCTTTAGTCCAATTTGTTGTTGAAGGAATAGCGTATACACTGATTAATCTTTATGCGCCTAATAGTGAGCAGGGTTTTTTCTTTGATATAATAGAAGAGCAATTGTCTGTGAAGGGTGAGGGTCATTTGATAATAGCTGGAGGCTTTAATTTGACAAATAATCTGCTACTGGATAACTCTGGGAGAGGTGATGTGGGTGCTAGTAAACAGAGCCAAACTTAAATCACTGATTTAAAAAAAAAAAAAAGAAAAGGGATTTCATAGATGTCTGGAGACTGTTTTCCTTCAGTTCTGAATTATACATTTTATTCATCTCCACATAACTCTTACTCACTGACTTCTTTTTGGTGGAAAAGATATTAGTCAGTCGAGTTGTTCAAGCTGAGATAGAGGTCATTTCATGGTCTGACCAGGCCCCTATTTGGCTGGATTTGAATTTTGAAAAATTAGACACTGGAATCAGATACTGGAAACTTAATGATACTTTATTGACCGACAAACTATTTTGTCAACAGTTAAGCAAGGGACATAAAAGTTTATATTAAGACCAACAATGTTGGTAAAATAGCCCCCTCTCTCCTCTGGGATTGCTTGAAAACTATCCTCAGGGGAAAATGAATATCCCAAGCATCTTATGAAAAGAAAGAAAAATATGAGATGAAAAACAAACTGCAAAATGAATTGGCTGCCGTAGAAAAACTCCATAAACATTTCTTATCGTATTCCATAATGTTGAATTGCAGAGAGTGTGACATGCGCTATATTCTCTGGAATTGGTAACAGCAAGCTTCTGCTCCTTTTAGGCTTTCATCTTAATTGGAATCGAGGCTAGTATCCAGTACCATGAGTTTTCATTCACAACTATAGGAAAATTAGTTTCTTACCTGATAATTTTCGTTCCTGTAGTACCACGGATCAGTCCAGACACCTGGGTTTTGCCTCCCCTCCAGCAGGGTGGAGAGAGAAGTTTTTCAAAATAACCCTGCCATATATAGCGAGGTGCCACCCATGGTCCCTCAATCTTACGTAATATCAATGCAGCATGGAACAAAACCAACCCATATCCGTAACTATAACAATGCTCAGGAAATCCCAAACGGGAACAGAACAAGTGATACTGTAGCAGAAACAGAAAGAAAAAACAACAGGATCTGAGTGGACTCTCCGTTACTTCAATATATACCGGAAAGGGCAGGGCTATGGGCTGATCCGTAGTACTACAGGAACGAAAATTATCAGGTAAGAAACCAATTTTCCTTTTCCTGTACGTACCCGGGTCAGTCCAGACACTTGGGATGTACCAGAGCCAACTCACTGAGGGTGGGAGCCGGAGAGTCCCGCACGGAGCACCCCTTCTCCAAATCCCCCAGCATCCGAAGCTCGCACATCCAATCTGTAATGCCCTGCAAAAGTGTGCAAAGATTTCCAAGTAGTCACCGTGCAAATTTCCTGGGGCGAGACTTGGTGACATTCTGCCCAAGAAGCGGCCTGTGACCGTGTAGAATGAGCATGAAGCCCCACCGGCACAGTCTTCCCATGCAGTAAATATGCGGAACCAATGGCTTCCTTCAGCCAACGAGCTATTGTAGTCTTGGAGGCCATCCCACCTTTACGAGGACCAATCCACATGTCATAGAGATGATCAGATACCTGGAAAGGATTAGTTACTTCTAGATATCGAAGCAGAGCTCTGCGGACATCCAGTTTCCGTAAGTCCTTGGCTACCGGATCCGATCGATCCACAACCAAGAATGAGGGAAGTTCGATTGGCTGATTCAAGTGAAAGGAAGACACCACCTTTGGGAGAAAAGATGGGACCGTTCGCAACAAGACCCCTGAATCAGAAATCCGCAAGAAAGGTTCCCAGCACGATAACATCTGCAATTCGGACACCTGGCGCGCCGAAGAAATTGCCACCAAGAATACCACTTTCAGCGTGAGATCCTTTAATGTCGACCGCTTTATAAGCTCAAAAGGTGGTGACACAATGAGGAAAGCACCAAATTGAGGTTCCAGGAAGGACATGGATGGCGAAGTGGGGGGCGCAAGTGCTTTGCCCCATGTAGAAAATGAGCCACATCCGGGTGTAACACCAACGCTACCCCCTGGACCTTACCTCGGAGACAACAGAGTGCCGCAACCTGTACGCGGAGGGAACTACAGGAGAGACGCTTAGAAAGCCCCGCTTGCAGAAAACAGAGAATGTCGGAAACCAACGCCTGTGTAGGATCTACTGCGCGATCCAAACACCAATCCTCAAAGACTTTCCAGACCCTGACATAAGCTTCAGAAGTAGACGGTTTTCGTGACCGCAATAATGTGGCCACCACCGCATCCGAATAACCTTTATTTTTTTTAACCGTTGCCTCTCAAAAGCCAGGCCGCGAGACAAAAGCGATCCGCCTCTTCCAAACAGACGGGGCCTTGATGAAGAAGAGCCGCGGACTCCCGAAACCACAGGGAAGCCGTGGTGGAGAGATTGAACAGGTCCGCAAACCAAGGACGCCTCGGCCATTCCGGGGCTACCAGAATCACTTCTGCCGGATGGAGCTCTATTTGACTGGTTACTTTGCCGATCAGCGGCCAGGGAGGAAACACATGTTTGTCAGCCAGGGAAGAACCAGGGCATCGACCCCCTCGGCCCCTGTCTCTCTGTGCCGACTGTAGAACCGTGGAGCCTTGGCATTCTGAAATGTGGCCATCAGATCCATGCACGGCGTGCCCCATTGCTCGCAGATGAGCTGGAGGGCCTCGTCGGCCAATTCCCACTCTCCGGGATCAAGATGGTGACGACTGAGGAAGTTCGCCTGTATGTTGTCCACACCTGCCATGTGAGAAGCCGCAATACTGACGAGATGCTGCTCTGCCCAGTGCATCAACTGTTGCGCTTCTGTCGCCACCGGGCGACTCTTGGTTCCTCCTTGGCAATTGATGTAGGCCACCGTAGTCACGTTGTCTGACAAGACTCTGACCAACTTCCCCCGAAGGAGCGGGAGGAAGGCCTGCAATGCCAGAGTCACTGCCCTGGTCTCCAAGCAATTGATTGACCACTGAGATTGATCTCTGGACCACTGTCCCTGCACTGACTTTCCCCAGACAAACTGCTCCCCATCCGAAGAGACTGGCATTCGTGGTGACGACTGTCCAGTCGGGCATTACCAGGGGAACTCCACGCTCCAGATGTTCCGAGATAAGCCACCAGTCGAGGCTGGCTCTTGCGGAGCCCGTAAGCGGAAGCGGCAGGTGAAACTGTTCCAACACCGTATTCCAGTGGGACAGCAATGCTGATTGTAAGGGACGCATATGAGCGAAGGCCCAGGGGACTAATTCCAGGGTGGACGTCATGGATCCCAAGACTCTCAAGTAATCTTTCACCCTGGGCAGCCGCATGGATAACAGGTCCCTCACCTGTCCCTGAAGCTTGACTAACCGCTCCGTGGTGAGGAAGACTCTCCCCTGTGCCCCGCGCTCCTAGGAACTCCAGCGACTGCGAGGGAACAAGACGACTCTTGGCATGGTTGACCACCCAGCCGAGTGAACTCAAGAGCTGGAGCACCTGGCTGATAGCCATCTGGCACTGAGCCTCGGTCTTCGTCCAAATTAGCCAATCGTCCAAGTAGGGATGCACTAACAAGCCCTCCCTCCGGAGCCGCACTGTAACCACCACCATCGCCTTGGTGAACGTTCTGGGCGCGGTGGCAAGTCCGAACAGCAGAGCCCGGAACTGGTAATGATTGCCCAGAATGCAGAACCTGAGGAACCTTTGGTGTGACGACTGGATACCGATATGGAGGTACGCTTCCGTGAGATCCCGAGAAGCCAGGAACTCTCCTTGCTGTACGGAGGCGATGACGGACCGAAGGGTCTCCATCCGGAAATGAGGTTCCCGAAGACATCTGTTGACTCTTTTCAGATCTAAGATTGGTCGGAAAGTACCTTCCTTTTTGGGGACTATGAAGTAAATGGAGTAGCGGTCCCGGAACCGTTCCGCAGGTGGGACCGGTGTTATCGCCCTCAAGTCCAGGAGCGCATGAGTGTGCCGTGTACTGCCTCCCGCTTTTCTCGGTACGCGCACGGAGAGACCAGGAATTTGTCCCGAGGGTGCTGTACAAAAATCTAAAGCGTAACCTTGACTTATCACCGTGAGGACCCACTGGTCCGACGTCAGTTTGGTCCATTCCTCGAAAAAGAGCGATAGTCTGGCCCCCACGTTTGGTACTTGATGGATCACAGGAATGGAGGAATGGACCAGCAGGATCTCATTGCGAGGCCTTAGCCCCCGCCGCCGGTTGCGGGTTGCCCAGTCTGCCAAAGTGCCAGCCTCGAAAGGACCGCGGCCACGATCACTGCCTGTTTGAACCCGGGTGAAAGGAGGAACCGATCGACTTCGCCGGATGGGGTCTCCTTGAACCACGAAAACGAGACCGTGCTGTAAACGATCCTCTTGACCTGGGTCTGTCCTCCGGCAGCTTGTGAACCTTGTTCTCTCCCAGCGAATGGATCATGTCTTCTAACTCCTTGCTGAACAACAATTTCCCCTTGAAAGGTAGTGAACCAAGGTGTGCCTTGGACGAGAAATCAGCCGCCCAATTGCGGAGACAGCGGACACCATGGATCTCACTAACGTGTGCAGCAAATCGTAGAGAGCATCCGTGCTATAGGCGATGACCGCCTCCAGCCTTTTCGCCTGAAGAGCCTCCCTCTCGGAGAGATCGGCGCTGGCCTGGAGCTGTTGGGCCCAGCGAAGGCCCACACGCAGCGCAAAATTACTGCAGATCGCAGCCCGGACTCCCAGCGCTGACACCTTCTTGAGCTGTAGCTCCAACTTTCTGTCCTGCAAGTCCTTGAGAGCTGTAGCTCCCGTAACTGGGATAGTGGACTTCTTGGTTACTGCAGACACCACTGCATCCACCTTCGGGACTCTCAGCAGCTCAATGCCTCCTCTGGTAGAGGATATTGCTTGTCCATTGCTTTACTGACCTGCAACCCCAGATCTGGGGTATCTCATTCACAAAAGAGGAGATCCGTTGCCGAGAAGTGAAAAGGAAAAGACACTGACGGACCCCTGAGTCCTAGCAATACAGGATCCATAGCCCCCAGCAGGGACTCCGCCGGTGGGGCATCCACGCCTAACTCGCTGAGGATGGCCGGAATAAGCGGATTCAGCTCATCTCTTTAAAAAAGGTGGACCACCTTTGGATCGTTGCCTTCTATAGCCTGAACTCCTCGGCCCCCCCCTCCTGCGGTGGATTAGTATCCTCATCAACCCCCCCCCCCCCTGGGAGTTTGGGTGGTGGATCTGGTTCATCCTGGGACGTGGAGTCCGAATCCATCCCTGGAGGCACAGACTGTAAGGGCCTCTTGTCCTTAAGACGGTCTGCCCCCTCCCCAGAGCCTGCACGCTTCCGCAACTTCTTATGAGAAGCCTGTGAAGAGAATTTTTCCCGATTCCTTCCAGCCTCTCTCTCCTTAAAGGCCTTGTGCATCAGAAGGACAAACTCTGAAGAAAAAGAGGAATCAGACTCAGAAGAATAATCAGCACCCCCTCATGGTCACTCTCAATTGCAGGGGGAATAGGGGCTGCAGGCTCCTCCCCCTCAGGGAGAATTCGCTGCGGAGATAAGGAGGATGGTGAAAGCCCCTCCCCCATCGCGTCCCGCGTGGCTGCCCGAAGGGAATTCAAGATGGCCTCCGTTCCCGCGCTCAGCGGGAACAGATCAGCTGGGGCCGGGCCGGCTGCCTGGAGCTTCGGGGAGGACCGAGGAACCCTCAGGCGATATCCCCGGGGCAAAACGGAGGGGCCTTCCCTTCCAGGCAAGCAAGCCACACAAAGGCCCTCCCTGGAAAGGCGCGGCAAGCCGAACCCCAAGGCATCCTTGCCGCAGCAAGGAAATGTATAGAATACAACAAAAAAAAAAAAAAAAGACAGAATAAAAAGCGCGGCAAACTGGCGAAATGGCACAGCACGGCTGAGGGATAGAGAAATAACGGAGAGACAGTGCAGCAAAAAGTAACACAAACTTTTTTTTGTTTTGTTTGTAAGACTTGCCCGATCGCTGTCCTGGGTTCTGTAACAGGGCCTGCTCCTGTAGGGGTGAGTGAGCCGGGCTCCCCGGTATCACCCCGACGCTGCTGATCATCCAAGGCAGAGTCCTCGACCCTTACAAGCAGCGATCTCGACCAGGAGGGATGATCCCCTCAGGACCTAGCAACCTCCTGGGAGACTGACAGAAGCTGAGGAAGGATGGCGGTTCTAACAAAAATTTCTTTTTTTTTTAAATTAAAGGCACAGATTCCCAGAAAATGTACCAACTCTAAACCTGACACCACCACTACACTAAGCACTAATTGTCATCAGGTAATCAGCAGAGAAAGAAAATTATTCCTTACCTGCTAATTTTCGTTCCTGTAGTACCATGGATCATTCCAGACGGTGGGTTATGTCCCCCGTCCAGCAGATGGAGTCAGAACAGACTTCGAGGGGGCGTTACCATAATAGCCAGTGCACCCTCTGCTGGAGCTCAGTATAACGTATAGCAAAGCACTAGTAGAGCCATAATAGTCTGGATCAAGTTTACATAACATGAAATAAACCACAAAACCAGTGAACTATCGTCAAATAACAGCCAACTTGTGGGGAGCTGTGAACAGAGATAACAGTAAGAATAAGAAAAGCAACGTCGCCAGTAAGCACCCGAGCAGGGACAACAAAAATCTCAGAGTGGTGGGCGTCTGGAATGATCCATGGTACTACAGGAACGAAAATTAGCAGGTAAGGAATAATTTTCTTTTCCCTGTACGTACCAGGATCATTCCAGATGGTGGGATGTACCCAAGCTTCCCTAAATCGGGTGGGCCCCTGAGAGCCCTGCTCGGAGCACCTGATCGCCAAAATGTCCTGAGGTAGACGACCCCAGATGTAGGCGGTAATGCCTCGAAAAGGTGTGCAACGATTTCCATGTCGCTGCCCGGCAGATTTCCTGTGTGGAGACGGAGCGGACCTCCGCCCACGATGCCGCCTGCGATAGAGTCGAGTGAGCTCTTACACCACTCGGCGGGACCCGACCCGCTCCAACATAGGCTACTGAAATGGCTTCCTTAAGCCAACGTGCAATGGTCGTCTTCGAGGCCTGGGACCCCTTCTTCGGACCGACCAGAGTACGAACAGATGGTCTGAAACCCGGAATTCATTCGTGGCTCCCAAGTAATGCATCAAAGTGCGCTTGACATCCAAATGACGAAGTGCCCGAGGTTCGTCTGGAGCAAAGGAAGGAAGTTCCACTGTCTGATTCAAATGGAAGGCCGAGACCACCTTCGGGAGAAACGAAGGTACGGTGCGAAGGGAAACTCCAGAGTCTGTAAAACGGAGGTAAGGCTCCCTGCAGGACAATGCTTGAAGCTCAGAAATGCGCCTTGCAGAGCAGATGGCCCTCACTTACCCCTCCAGGAAAGGAGCACAAACGCAACAGGAAGGCAGAACAGACTTAAGATAGCCACGCCTCCCCAAAAATTGAAGGGCCTTTTTTTTTTTTTTGGTAAACCAAAAACTTGATCCAAATTAAAGTGACAGGAGAGGAAAGAAGGTAAAGAATTGAAAAGCCCCTGCCACCCTGGGGAAGCCGCTGGTTCCCCAACTCTCATCTGCTGGAGTCAGAAAGATACTGAGCTCCAGCAGAGGGTGCACTGGCTATTATGGTAACGCCCCCTCGAAGTCTGTTCTGACTCCATCTGCTGGACGGGGGACATAACCCACCGTCTGGAATGATCCTGGTACGTACAGGGAACCATGGGTTTTGCACCTCCGCCACCTGCTGGAGACAGAGTAAGACTGAGGGACCATGGGTGGCACCTCGCTATATATGGCAGCGTTGTTTTGAAAAAAAATTTCTGTCTCCACCTGCTGGAGGGGAGGCAAAACCCAGGTGTCTGGACTGATCCGGGTTCGTACAGGGAACTGGGAATTCTTCTCAGTGTTGCATCCCTTCCTAACTCAACTTGCCCAATCACTGTAGGGGCAGTCCTTGGCTAGGGGCCACGATTGCAGAATATCCTTACAGAACGCTGCAATTATGGGCTGTAAAATCAGGCCACCAGATGCTGCCGCTACATGAAGACTGACACTCCCTCTTCTACAGGGGCTGTGAATGCTACGTCAACAGCATCCTCAGTCAGCCCATGGATCATATGACCTGATCCAGGCATCAAATTCTGATTCTCTGTATTGCAGGTCATAGCACTGCCACTGAGCCAACAGGCCGGTGCCAGATTGCATTTATTATTTAATCAATATTTTATTCCAATTACTTTTTACTGTCACATTAATATTTCCTAGTGGCAATACAGTACTTCTAGGATGACATCACACATAGGTGTATTCAACAGTTTGACAAACCTGAGAATATGCACCTTTACTGTGAGACTATTTTTGTGTGCGCTGCACTCTGAGGGAAGTCTTGTTACATGACTGTATGCTTTACACTATAATGCATAATTCTTTTTTTTCCTTCTACATTCTAGCACCACTAGTTCCTGATAACCCGCTCCACAGCACCCTTATTTACATTTATAGCTCTGAAAATGGCTACGAACAAGGATCTTTCAAATGTTTCAAAAACGTTTATGAGTCTCATCAGGAATGAAATAGTTGTCACTGAGCCAGACATGTTCATGCCATTCTTTAGAAAGCTTTCAGTCACTAGAGATTTCAAATACATAGTCTGCTACTAAATGATTAAAAAAAAACACGTGCCTAGATACTGGACACATGGTAATAGACAAGAAAAGGGGCTGAATTAGCATGTTTGAATTTGTGAGCAGTAGCACCAATTTGAAAACTAAAACATGAAGTTAAGGTCTATTGATAAGCCGATCATTTCCAACCTAAGGGCTTCATTTTCTAAGCATTTTTCTCCATAGACACAGAACAGGAGAAAAGCCTTAGTAAATAAGGGTTCAAGTTTGCCAGCTGGAGAAGCAGAAATCCTCTAAAACCAGAAAGCTTGAGGGTTCATGTGTAGCACTTTAATTATATATACTCCTATAAAATCTGTCTTCTAATATAATACATATTAATGGGTTTGGCTTAATTACAAAAGAAAAGCTTTAACATACCAATTTGAAGTTTATTTTAATCATCTGCTTTAGTGCTTTGAATCCCCATTCTCCTTTTTCACCCTCAAGTTCCAAGACCTGAAATAAAGAAAGACACAATGGAAAAATGCTTCCAGACTTGGCAATTTTGTACTGCCATTCTCTGGTAGTGCAAAATGAACTTAACAGTTTTACCATAGACACATTAAAGGAATAACTCTTTAGTACATCTGCTTGTTAGTGTTTAATTATTATGAATTTACTAGTTGGAAAGCCCATCATTACTGATGGTAAAAATGGTGGGGTGCAAACCTGTACCAGCTTCCCCCCTCAGCGCCACGGAATAGTGGCTGATAGGGCTGCATTAGTGGATGGTGTGTGCATGGATAGTGCGTGTGTGTATGAATAAGGTATGCAAGTGGGGTGTGCAGGAATGGAGGAGGCAGGGTGAGTGTGTGGAGAGTTCACATATGGCAGGGAGTGTGAGTCGGGCTAGTCCATGGGAGTGTGTGCATGAGTGAGATGTGAGAGAATGGTGTATTGGTGAGTGTAGGGGTGGGAAGGGGTTTCATGATCTGGGGGAGAGCAAGTAGGATGTATCTGAGTGAAGTGGTGGATCCCCTTCCCCATGTTCCATGTCTCCCTACTATCATCCCTTCTTTTAACTCTCTTTTCCCTCACTCGTCCTCCCTTCCCTCCCCTCTGTTCTTATTCCCCTATCATTTATGTCATCTTCCCCAGCTCCTGCGTGGCCTCGGCTTGTGAGGCCTGGGCTTCCTGCCAGCTGCACCGCTCACTGCTGCAGCAGTGCATCTCAGACATTTATCAAAGCCTCCGATTTCTGACAGCAGTGCTGAAGTGGATGGTGCTCTGTTCCCTAGGGGCCAGGCCCAGACTCCTTGCTAACAGCAGTTTGTCTTCCTCCAGCACAGCTGTGTCAGGCTGCCAGTCTATCTACTGTACCAAAGAGATATCATCATCTCAGGCCTGCTTGCCCCACTGCTCAGGGTCCTAGGTGCTCTTCTTGTTTGTTGGGGCGAGGACTGCACATGCTCAGATCATACCAATCACAACAAACAAGAAGAGTAAAAACAACTGCCTTTTATATAATGAAGGATTAGAAATTCATTCTCAATTCATCTAAATTATTTTGGCCACTGGAGAGCAAATAATGGAAAAATCTGAGCAGCAAACAATTAGCGAAACTAAAATGATATTCAGCATGAACAGAAGGAACCACCATAGCTACTCCATAATATCTTTACCTCCCTCCCACAAACACCAATGCATCCAAATACTGAGGCAATTCTTGCCTCCTGCCAGCAGAGGGCCTCTGTGGTCCTCTTGGAAACTCTGGTTAGTCCTCCCAGCTCTGTAGCCCACACTTCTTGCTGGCGGATATCTTGTTCCTGTTTGACACTGTTAAATTCCATTCTCACAACATGTACTTTGCCAGAACTTGGTCCTAGATTGCTTTATGTATCCAGGTTTCCTATTTGGTCCATGTTTGCTTTATGTATCCAGTCCTCCTGCAGTAGTCCTACACTGCTTCTGTAGGTGACTTCATGTCTCCAGGTTTGATTTCTACTTTGCCTTGTGTTTCCTATTGTTCCTGTTGAATTCTGCAGGCCACCAGCAGCTAAGAGCTCAATCCAAGGGGAAGATGCCCATAGCAGGCAGAAGAATCTCTGCTCCTACTCCAGTTAGAACCCGCCAGTCTAACCTTGTCTGCACCTGACTTTGGGATCACAAGTCCAACTGACTACACCATCACAAATACACAAACAACTTTGTGAACCAAGGGATCAGGGGAGCACCAAGAGCAGCAGCTGCCCATGCAATCTGGGATATTGGGGGCATGCCAACTAAGAGATTAATGGCTCACTGGGACCAGCAGCCTGCCAGAAGCTGCAGCAGTCCATGCGATCTGGGAGATCAGCAGCACGCCAAGAGCAGTAGTAGCCTATCCAATTGCATGGATGGCAGGAGGGGCAGCTGCTTGAAAGTTTTGCTGATATAAAGGGCTCTAGCTTCAAGCAGTAATACCAGTGGCTGAAGAATGCAAACAGTTATGATGGCTTTACCGAATGACGGTATATAAAACTCAAAAATAAATAAATAAATCAGATGGTGTGAACAACAAAAAGACAAGAAAGCATTTCTATGAAGGGAAAACAGAAAGCTAGTCAGATTTTTTTTTTTGGAACAGAAAAAGATTACAGTGTTTTGGACAACTATACAGAAGCTGGCATGAGGAATCTTACAGAGAACCTTTTTAACTGTGTAACTCATGCTATTACAGCTAGATCTCTGGCCAGCCAATACGGCACCAGTAGTAATACCTTATGCGATCCTAAGTATCAAAGAAGGAAAAGGAAATGGTCATTTCTAGGATGTTTTGAATTCTCTGTTTTAGAAAATTTAAGTCCAACCTACTTAACTGAGTCTATTCAAGCTTAGACTAACCCTTCCAGTTGCTTTTCTTGAAGGATTGTGTTTGCAGAGATGCCATGGAGTACTCCAGTACTGTACTTACCAGTGCAGAGACTTCCTTAGCATCATAAAATCTACTGATCCTTCTACATGTCTATATCCAAATGACACAATAAGAATACTACGCTGGAACAAATAGTTAAGACAGTCACTTTTACTTACTATATTCTGTGGCCATAATCGATAAATGTAAAGAAGGCAAATAATATAATTTAAAAACTTAACAGATGCAGGGTTAAGCTTTAGCATGATCAAAACTTTATAAGAAATAAAGTAAATTATGAACCTTCTGGAAACTGCTGAGTGCTGCTTTTGGGTCATCTTCCTTCAAAGCTTTCGAATTGTAGTACTGATTTTCCAGATCCACATTCGGCTCAGAGTTACTGTCTTCTGAGTATTCCTGCAATTTGAGAGAACAAGAAAACATTTTCTTTATTTTGATCTTAGTCAGGAGAGCAGGAAGATAGTAAAAAAGCAGCATAGCAGCATTAACATAGTCTTTCCTCAGTGAATCCTTTGATTCTTCACATTTTATCCCTCTGCAAAATTGAATAGGAAGCACACAAATCAAGAACATGCTTGATACCTGCCAAATTCTAGTTCATATACACTCGACTGTCTGCACATGTAGTGTACCCTCATCAAAGGAGAATTCAAATGGAAAGACACCAGTATAGCTGAAGTCTAATGCTGCTATCTGTAGGGACAGAGGTAGCTGCCACCTATCCACATTCCTGTCCTGTGACTGTGCTACGTTTGTGCAGCTGCCACCTGACTGATCTCTGGGCTCTATACCCCATTATCAAGTCAATAGAGTCCTGAAGATGGCATTGCTAACTCAGCGGTGCTGTTTAATATATATGTACATTGTTAAAGAAGAAATCAAGTTCTGAATATATGCAGATGATCTACAGCTATTATTTCCAGTTATAATAATATTAATGTACTAAAACTGAATTTTTACCTATTGTCTGTGCAGAAAATTTTAAGCTCCCTTTTTTTTTTTTTTGTAACTTTCTGTTTATTATAGCAACCAAATATAAAACCACATAATACAGACAAAACTGCATAATTACATCTGAAGAACCAACATCCATCCTCCGCCATGCAGAGTCATCTGATATACATTAGCAACACAACTTTAGGCATATCATAAGCCACCAATCATCTTTTTTAAATCTGTAATCCCCACTCCCCTCCCCTCCCCCCAGTCCTCAAACTGTAGATATCAGCCATGAATAGGTGTAGACCATTGTTGATAAGGTTTCCATATTTTTTGAAATTTCACCAGCGCATCTTTGCTTAAGGCCATCAAATGTTCCATGTGATAAATCCATTTCAGCCTGCGAAGAACCGCTGAAAATTCAGGAGCTTTATGCAATTTCCAGTGCATAGCAATTTCGCCTCGCACCGCAAATGCCAGCGCCCTAACAAAGGCACTAGATATCTGAGGCCTCTGCTCATCAGGAATATTCAACAACATTTCTTTCGGACTAAGTGGTAAGTTCTGCTGTAAAACCTGATTCAGCCAGGCCCCCGCCTGGGACCATAAAGGAGCGATAACTGGACATGTCCACCACATGTGGAAGAAATCGCCCTCCAGTCCACATTGCCGCCAGCATAAGGAATCTGTACGTAACCCCATGTTCTTCAGTTTACAAGGAGATAAATACCAACGAAATAATATTTTATAACTGTTTTCTAACAATTGAGCAGCTATGGAGCTCCGACTGATAGCTTTAAAACAGGCTTCCCATTCTCCTTCTGAGAACGGAGCTCCCAAATCTTTTTCCCAGGCAGCTATATGCTTGACAGAGCTAGACACTGCCCCATTGAGTAGGGTATAAATTTTTGATATCACTCCCCGTATTACAGAGGCTTTTTCACAATAACCTTCGAAAAGTGTCTTACCCTTGAGCATATCCCCCCGAACCTCCTTAACAGATAAAAAATGGCGCAATTGTAGGTATGCATACCGGTCAGCATTGGTCAAATGATAACGTACACATAAATCCTCAAATGATTTCACTCCCTGATCAACCCACACTTGTCCCAGTGTACCAAGGCCATTCTTAGCCCATCCGTGAAAGGTCTTCCCCTCCCTCCCAATAGCAAACGCCTCGCAACCCTGCACCCGTGTGGTGAAGAAGTATTGCCTATCTCCCACCAGTAGTCGTCGCCACCTACGCCAAAGCAGCATTGTAACAGCAAGACACGGTGAGGAGCTTTGAAGGTTAGGAGGAAGTCGACCCCCTCCCCATAATAAATCTTCTATCACTACCGGGTCCACCATAGCCCGCTCTATTCGGACCCAGGGTTTGGGAATTTTAGAATTATGAAAATCAACCACAGCTCGGAATTGTGACGCTAAATAATATTTCAACAAATTAGGTACCCCTAGTCCCCCTTCTAATTTATGCTGGTACAGTATGACCCTTGATACTCGAGGTGGCCTCCGTCTCCAAATGAAGGAGAAGATCTTGGCCTGAAGACGCTTTAAATAGGGAATTGGCACTGTACACGGCAAAGTCTGGAACAAATAAGCCAGACGCGGAAGAAAAGTCATTTTAATAGCCGCGATGCGGCCCAACCAAGTGAGAGTCAGCCTATCCCAGGTCTGGAGATCCTTGTCCAACCGTTTACTAATTGTGGCGTAGTTCATATCAAACAGAGCATTATAATCAGGACCCAGGTGCACTCCTAGATATTTAACAGAGGTCTTTGCCCACTGGAAGGGAAACTTCCGTCTCAATTGCTGGATCTCATCGAGGGATAAACATATAGGTAAAATTTCCGATTTATCTGTATTGATTTTGAATCCAGAAACTTTACCATATGCCTCCAGCCTCGGCATCAACCCCAGCAGCGAGTCTTCAGGTGCAGTCAGAATAAATAACACATCGTCAGCATAAAGTGCTAATTTATAAGAACCAGAACCCACTGTGATGCCCTGAATACTCCTGTCAGATCGAATTATTTCCGCTAGGGGCTCTAAACAGAGCGCAAATAGTAAAGGGGACAAAGGACACCCTTGGCGTGTCCCTCTTTGCACCTCAAAATTCGCCGAGTAAGTCCCATTTACCTTAATGCATGCCCTCGGATTGTGATATAGAGCCTGTACCCAGGTCAGAAAATGTCCCCCCAATCCCACCTTCCGTAATACCTGAAACAGGAAGGGCCAATGCACCCTGTCAAACGCCTTCTCGGCATCCACCCCAAATAACACGGAAGGGATCTTATGTGAACGTGCATGATATATTAAATTCACTACTTTGCGAATGTTGTCACTCGCCATTCTGCCTGGCATAAAGCCAGCTTGATCCTCATGAACTAAAGTGGGAAGAACTACCTTAAGGCGGTTAGCCAATATTTTCACCAACAGCTTCAGATCGATATTAATAAGAGAGATCGGCCGATAAGAACTGCAAAACATGGGATCTTTGCCAGGTTTTGGCAATATAGTAATACCCGCCACATTGGCCTCAAATGCTAACTGGCCATCAAGCCTAAGACTATTGAACATATTTACTAAAGGACCAGCCAATTCTTCCTTAAATTTCTTATAGAAAAAAGGAGTATATCCATCAATACCTGGTGCCTTACCCGATTTAAGGTCGGATATAGCACTGGTAACCTCCAACAGAGATATAGGACGATGTATGCTGTCCGCCATGGATGCATCTATACAAGGCAGTTGAATCCCTTCCAAATAATCCACTATATCACCCTCAGTAACAATATCCTCCCGATTATATAAAGTAGCGAAAAAATGATTGAACTGAAGACCTATTCCCTCCTCATCCATTACAACGGTCCCATCAGCCGCTTTAATTTTAGTGATTTGTGATTGAGCAACTCTGGCCTTCAAAGCATGTGCCAAAAGTTTCCCCGCTTTGTTACCATGCTCATAATAAGTTCTTTTAGTCAGATCCATATGATATATAATTTCATCCGCATCAAGCTGCTGAAGTTGTTGTCTAAGATCACCCAGTGTAGCTAAAAGCCGCTTACTCGGAGTTATCTTATGCGCCCGTTCTGCGGACTCTAACTTTCCTTGTAACTCAAGGCGTTTCTTAGCTTTCTCCTTCTTGTTGTGAGCCGCCAACGCTATTAATTTACCCCGCAATACAGCCTTGAGACATTCCCACAGTACTACGGGCGTGACCTCATCAGTGGAATTATCAAGCAGATAGTCCTTAATGGCCAATCTGAGTTCCCGTACCCTTTCTTTATCTTTGAGCAGCGAATCGTTCATCCGCCAAAATCTACGCCCCTCCTTTAATCCCGCTATCTTAAAGGACCACCACACCGGAGCATGGTCAGACCATACAATACTGCCAATCCCCACATCAGTAGTGGCCCCTACTAGAGTGGTATCTATAAGAAAGTAATCAATCCTGGTATAGGAATCGTGAGCCTTTGAGTAAAAGGAATAATCCTTCTCTATTGGGTTACGATCCCGCCATACATCAATAACCTTCCATTTCCCCATAAATGAATGTAAGGCTTTCTGATCCACCAGTGAGTAGTGTCCACCCCCCTTGGAACAGTCTTGCATAGGATTGGGGACTACATTAAAATCACCACCGACAATTAATCGCCCACTGGGGAGCCGTAACAACTGGGCATCTAGGCGATCCAAAACCTCCCTCTGATGCACATTAGCATTATATAGAGACACCAGAGTGTATACCGTCTGACAGATAGTCAGGGAGACTATAATAAATCTGCCATCCGGGTCACGGTAAACCTTATCGATATGAGCGGGAAGATCCCTAGAAATCAGAATACCAACCCCTGTATATTTCAACTGTGGCGTACAAGCCGCCAAGAAAATCTGAGGGAAATGGACTGAGTGTAATAAATGCTCATGCTTCTTACGGAGATGAGTCTCCTGGATAAGCAACACACTGGCCTTTAAAGAGAAAGCCTCCTTAAATAGACTCTTGCGTTTAGATGGATGGTTAAGACCCTTGACATTCAGGGATATTAGCTTTATAGGCATCATTAAGTAAGCACACCCACTACCCCCCCATACACATTATTCGCCCCACAAAGATTCCTCCAGCCGACAAAACCCCCGACCCACATTTTCATAGCAAACCCATACTTTGACCCAGGGTGATCCACTGCTCGACAGCCCACTATCCATCGCACAGCATATCTGAGGACTCCTAATCCCAACCCCCTGTACCCCCATCCCCCTCCCTGCCCCCCCTTCCCCGTCCCCCCCATACTGAACCCCTGCCGAACATACATCGACAGGATAATCTGAGAGGTAAGTGAGGTCCCCCTCCCTCCCCACCCCGTATCAGCCATTGAAACCATCAACAATAACAGATGTAAAACAGCACCCTGAAGTAAACAGGTTAGCACTAAATAGTGAACAACCAAAGAGTCCCACAGCATATATCATGAGCCCAACATGAAGAAATTGAAACTCGTCCAGCAGCCCGAGGCTGTAAAGGAAAACCCCGTGAATAAGGGTCTCTGCATTTCAGTCCACACTGTCAGTAGTTTCGCCGCGGTCCAGAGACTTTTGTTGCAATCTGGAACCCGATTTCCCCACTCTTTGCCACCTGGGCCGTCCCGATCCCACCATCTTCTGTCGAGGGAGCTCTGCAATGGGAAGAGGTAATCCCGCCGCTTCCAAAACCGAAGCCGCGTCCGCTGCGTTCTTGACATGATGAGTGACGCCATCTTTAGTAAATGCTAGACCCGTAGGATATTGCCAACGGTATTTCAAATTTTCCTTACGAAGCAAAGAGGTCACAGGTTGTAAGTCCCGGCGTTTTTGAAGCGTGATCGCCGCTAAGTCATTATAAATTGACACTGTCAGTCCATCCCAACTGATATCACCAAGAGTACGTGCTTGCTGCATCACTGCCTCTTTGAGTCGGTAGCTGTGAAGGCAAGCGATGATATCACGGGGGACATTAGGGTTCGGAGCTCTCAGCGCTCTATGAGCTCGCTCGATGGAGATCTCCCCCTCAAACAGCTCTTGTGGTTCCGAGCGGCTGCCCAGAATATGCTTACACAAGTCCTGCACTACGCATCCGACCGCTTTATATTTATCCGTTTCAGGGATCCCTCGGATGCGGATGTTCGAGCGCCTGGAACAGTTCTCTAAATCCTCAAGTTTCAATAGAATTTCTTCATTTGCTGTTTGCACATCCATAACATCTGTTTTAAGGCGCGAAACTTCGATTGCCTGCCCTTCCACAATATTTTCGACATCCTCGACCCGCCTTCCAAAATCGCCGAGTTCAGAACGGAACTCGGTTAAGGCCGCTTGCATATCCGTTTTAATAGACTTTAAATCTTTTTGTATTTCAAAAAACCATTGTTTAAAATCTGCTTTCGTAGGTTCAGATAGCGTTCCCTCCTGACCCGATTCTATAGCGGCATCCATCATGGCAGGCAGCTCAGGACCTGCTCGCGCCGCCCCGTCCGCCATAACTTGAGCGCCAGAGTCCTGCACCACGCTTAGGGCCGCAAATCGGGAACCGCTCGGGTCATACGCAAAAGTTTTCAAATCCATGGATTTCTTACGATGTGTCATCACCGTGTGAACCGCAATCCTCCGGCGTAAACCAGAAGAGAAAAATTAGCCTGTAACGCTCAAAAAAGCTAATAAACAACGGGGTAGGAGAGGAGCTATCGTTTCAAGCGACCATGCTGAAGGGCTGACGTCACTTCCCCCCCTAAGCTCCCTTTTTGTTTGCAATTCGATAATGCTAATATTACATCAGTGGAAGTCGCTTGAGATTTGGAAGTGTTTTTTGATACAGCTTTTTATTTGCAAATTCATTTATGTGAGGTAGTAAAGAGAGGCTTTTTTAAACATACAGTTTAAGGTGATTAAAATATTTTCTTGTAAAAGATGATTTTAAAACAATTATGCACACATTTGTTTTATCTATTTTGGATTATTGCAGTACACTTTATATTGGTTTACCAAAATTCCATGTAAAAGCCCTTCAGCTATTGATGAATACAGCAGCTAGAGTAGTGGCAGGTAGCCCCTTGTCTGATCATACTACTCCTATTTTAAAAGGAGCTACGTTGGTTGCCTGAGGAGTCACAAATTAAATTTAAAATTATTAGTATAAAACTTATCGCACCCTACAAGAAGACCCATTGCATATTAGAAATCTATTAAAACATATTGCCCTACATGAGCATTGCATTCAGAGAACCAGCTATTGCTGGTAACTCCTTCAGCCAAAGCAACTTGGCTGCAAGAAACCAGATGAGCTATCACTTTTGCCGCCCCTTTGCTCTGGAATGCCCTCCCGCTGGAGTTGCATAAAATCACAGATTACAGATGCTTTAGGAAGACATACTTGTTTAGGGCTTGCTTTTAATTGAGATGTTTTATGCTTTTATTTTTTAGTGTTTCATTTCAATTGTATCATTTGTATTTATTGTATTTGATATTGCTGTAAACTGCTTTGAACAAAAGTTTTAATGGTAATGATGCGGAATAGAAATTATTGTAAATAAATATATTTGAGGATTTTTTGTTTATTTGGTTTATATTCAGCCTTTCAGTCACTTCAATGCAGATTACATTCAGGAACTATCACTGCCGGCTTTCACACCCAATAGCGCCATTGTAAAAGATGGTGCTATTGGGCGTGCTACTGGCGGCGATAAGGGTCCTTACCTTTTCACTGTCAGCAAAGTCCGCCCCAACAACGCCCTGACTCCTCCTCTTCTGGTGCTGACACCACCCCGACTCTGCCCCGACCTAGGTATCGTATGCAAAAAGTCCCTAATGGGAGGCGATAGGGTTAGAAAATAACCCCCTTAGATTATAAGCCCTCTGGGGATAGGGAAATACCTACAGTACCTGAATGTAATCCACTTTGAAGTGCTGAAAAAAGTGCGAAAAGTGGAATATAAATCTAAATAAATGTACCAGTACAAATGATTTTCAGATGTACAAGCGACTTGATAAATAGATCCCATCTATTCTGAGTAAATGATTCTGTAAAAGAATGTGCAATCTTTCTTAACTCAATTTATATCATGGCATAATTAAACTTCTTGAGGGCTTTTGCCTTGCTTGGTAAAATCTGTAGACATGTGCTCGTCTGGTAAACAACCATGCAGGTGCCAGTGACGTTCAAATTTTGATGAAAAAGAAGCATACATCTTCCTAACTTGAATAGAAAAGGACTGAAAGAAAGATTAGATGCCTGCTTACTTTTATATTACAGTGGCGGAGTAGCCTGGTGGTTAGAGCAGTTGACTATGTACCAGGAAAGCCAGGCAAGGTTCAAATCGCACTGCTGCTCCTTGTGAATTTGGGCAAGCCACTTCACTTTCCATTGCCTCGGATACAAACTTGAATAATTTAAAGATCCATATTCAGCCATTATCCAGCTGAGCTAGTTAGGTTGGTCGGATAAATCTATCCGGCTAACTTAGGTTAAATATTCAGTGGTGCGGCTAACTTTTAAGACTATCGGGCTGTAGGACAGGTCTTTGGCATGACAGTTAGCCTGATAAATTATCTGACTAATTCTGAATATTAGAGTTAGTCAGCTAACTCTTCTCCTCCCAATTTCATGGCCACCAGCTAACCGGCTAACTTTTAAGCCGGATAAGTAGTTATCCATCTAAGTGGTGACCGCTGATTCCAAGCAGATATTCAGCTGTCGACGCTTAGCTGAATAAGTAGAAACTTATCCAGCTAAGTGGCACTCAATGTAGAACGCTTAGGGGTAGATTTTAAGAGGCGCGCGAACAGCCTACTTTTGCTTGCGCATCAGACTCAAGCAAAAGTACGCTGGATTTTAGTAGATACGCGCGGAGCCGCGCGTATCCACTAAAATCCGGGATCGGCGCGCGCAAGGCTATCGATTTTGTATAGCCTGCGCGCGCCGAGCCGCGCTGCCTCCCCCCGTTCCCTCCAAGGCCGCTCCGAAATCGGAGCGGCCTTGGAGGGAACTTTCCTTTGCCCTCCCCTCACCTTCCCCTCCCTTCCCCTACCTAACCCACCCGCCCGGCCCTGTCTACACCCCCCCCTTACCTTTGTCGGGGGATTTACGCCTCCCGGAGGGAGACGTAAATCCCCGCGCGCCAGCGGGCCTGCTGCGCGCCGGGCCGCGACCTGGGGGCGGGTACGGAGGGCGCGGCCACGCCCCCGGGCCGTAGCCACGCCCCGTACCCGCCCCCAAAACGCTGCCGACACGCCCCCGGAACGCCGCGACGACCGGGCCCGCCTCCCGACACGCCCCCGACACGCCCCCCTCCGAGAACCCCGGGACTTACGCGAGTCCCGGGGCTCTGCGCGCGCCGGGAGGCCTATGTAAAATAGGCTTCCCGGCGCGCAGGGCCCTGCTCGCCTAAATCCGCCCGGTTTTGGGCGGATTTAGGCGAGCAGGGCTCTGAAAATCTACCCCTTAAAGTCTGAGAACAAGGAGATGAAGTGATCTGATTAATGTCAGACAGCAAGTAGGGAAGAAGAGAAATTCAATCAGGTCTCCTCTAGAACAGAAACTAAACAGGTACATTGTTCTCAATTCAAAACAAAGCAGAATTCCAATTTTCCCCAAACACTGACATCTCCTTCTCTGTAATGATAAGCAACATACTACAGTGCTCCAGATTTCTAAAGAGAGCTAGAGGAAAATACATTTTCCATTGTAACCCAGAGGGTAGTATTTCTAGCTCTTAGTACCGATCAACATGCCACCTCTAACATGCTAGCACATAGAATGTACTATGGCTTTCAGATACTTGTTACTGTTGAAAATAAAAATGTGAAGAGAGAGAGAAAAAAAATCTACCATGTTTTAAAAGAAAATGTTTCAGCTACTGAGAAACTGAGATACTCCATCTACAAAAGTATATGGACAGAGTTTAGAAGGTATTATTAAAAATTGTGCCAGATGAAATGAGGCTTCCCTTTGCATATTTTGGGGAGAGGGGTGGTAACCAGTGGAATTTTGGATTCTGGTGCCAGCGGGCCAGGAGTGACTGTGGATTGCGTCTTCTCCTGGGGGTGGGGGTGGGGACAGGACCCACACGCTTAGAAATTAGGTAAGCAGAGACAGAAGATAAATGACAGAAACATTCAAATACCTGAAATCAATAATAAATATTTTTCCATGAAAGGGAAGTTTTAGAACAAAGGGTCATGATATGGAGTTTCAAGGGACTCAGAAGCAATGTCAGAAAATATCTATTGACAGAAAAGTTGGTGGATGCACGGACACCACCTTAAAGTGGATGCTAAAATAGTAACAGCCTTCAAGAAAGAATGGGATAAGTATAGCAGATCCTTATTTGCAATAAAATGAAGGGATAGCAGAAGCATTACCTAACAGCAAATATTTAAAATAACCTATTATAACAATTCAAAAACAAGCATTGGAGCTGCTGGAATGAAAGGCAAAGTAGATACCATAATATGAAGTGCTAGAAGTACTATTAGAAAATGCAGGCAACCTGTAGCCAGCTCAGTCTGGCAGGCTGCAATGACAGAATTAACTAGCAGCTGGCTCAATCTGGCAGGCTATGCATTGCTCATGTCAACTGGGTCACTGCAGCAAGTTCATGTTAGAGGACTACCATCTACGAAGGCCATGGGGACCTAAGAGGTTGCATATTGAAGCAACTGTCATATTTAAATAAATATATAAAATTGTAAGATGCACATTGTAAAGGACTAATTGGAACTTCTAATATGAAGAAAACTTAAAAGACCAGCAGGGCTTTAAACAGAAGTCTGAAACTAGGAAGCACTGGATGACTTTGTGAATTGCCTCCGGACATAGAGCCTTTCATCTTTGTGTCACTGGTTCCATAGTGGGCAAACGTCATTATCATCTGTAAGCTATCTGGTGTCCTATATGAAATAGAAACATAGTAGAAATTACAGAAAAAGACCAATCTGTCTATCCAGTCTGCCCAGTTATTCCTATCAACACTGCCAAGAACATATCCCAGCTATAAAGCATAACCAAAACAGTATTTGTCATCTTGTTCCTTTGTACTCTAGGTAGATGAGCATACAAGATCTCCTATTTAGTTCACTCTCAGCACCCTTCCCTTGTCTAACTATAACGCTTTGCAATAATCTAAATAGTTATCAATACTAGCGTATTTCTTCTTTCCTGTATTCTATGGAAGCTGTTACACTGATAAGGCATCAAAATGAGCAGTAAAAGTTGCCACACCAGAAGCATATGCATGTACTGACATCGGTTTGTGGATGAACAATGCAATATACGGTAAATATAGATTAGTATTAAAAATGTTACTTTAATATTCTAACATCTAGTACCACTTTATAGACACAGATGTAGGATATCACAATTTTATTATTTTACTGTTATAAAGTACATTTTAATAAACATGAATAAATGCTTGCCATGAACTTTAACTACCAGTCTTCTTTATGATCAACACTATGCCAAGAATTCAGTTATCATAGCAAAGAGTCTCTTTCTGTGGGTTGGAACCTAATTTGGGGGGAATTAGAAGTTTTGGAAGATATAATCAAAAGAAAAATATTCCTTTTCAATGTATATGCATACGCCACAAAATGATCCTCATGATATCCATTCTTCAGATGAGACATTAAAAGCTATATTTTTTACTTTTGACTCTGAATCCCACCGACAAAACATTTTTTTGAAGCAGTCATTTCCTGACTCTTAATGGCTAGAATAGCAATTAATCAAAATGTGTGATCAACTCTGCAATAAGTAATGGATTAATGAATCAATGTAATAAAAAAAATGTGCTGTGACAAAACAAGAGGCATCTGCATTCAAAGCCATAAGTTGATATCCTTATTGAAAGGAGTACCTAAAACACACATTTGTGAACAATTAGTTTGAAATTAAATATCAACAGATTCCTAAAAATACTATTACTCATGACTTAAAAATAGTAGAATCTCAATCATAAATATCCCCTGTTGCTCCTCAGTAAACATGGAAGTGCAATCTTCCTCTCTTCCTCAAGGCCAGGTGCTTCTAAAAAATGACAGAGTAAATCATTCCATGGCAAGGGGGTGTTGTGACATCAAGAAGAGAGAGGAAGATGCAAACTGACGCATAAGAACACCACTAAAATTTCTGTCAGGTGAGACAAGGCTCAGCAATGTGTTAAAAAAACAATTGCATAGCTATACAATAATGAAAAAGTTGCAATGCTTTAAAGTGGGTATATAGAATTATTTAACAAACAATGAAAGACTTTGTCAGTAATGTAAATAAACACAACACTTACTTTAGAAATTTACAAACAGTTTTAACAAATATTTTTCCCATTGCGACCATACAACCATTTCTTGCAGATCAAATATGTAAACTTCCATAAATTTGTGTGTATTACTAACTTATGTCAACAAACAAAAATAAGGTAAAGAATTCATGGGTGTTAATAGTCAGAAACAAGGCAGCTTTGCCTTATAGGCTTTTTTAAATGTACAACTTCAGTTTTCTACTAAAGCAGAAGGCATGACATATTCTTCTATCCACTGATAAATGAAAAATTTGGCACAATCTAATATTAGCACTTGTTTAATTCTGAACATGACTGAAGGTATCATCTCACTAGATTTGTTCTGGAGGTTGAAAGTTTATTTTGAACTAGTCGTTAAGAAAGTTGCAATGATGAAAAACATTTACAGAAGTTAGATTGCTGCAGCGTTTATTATATACTTGAATAGATAATAACAAAAGTGACCCATACTTGTTAGGCCTTAAAGGGCAGTTCTCGGGCCTATGTCACTCACACCGGGGAGCTGCAGGTGGACTTGTGTTTTTTAAGCTATGGCAGATATTTAACCAGGCCCCGCCATTTTCTGTCACACAGACCCTTGCCGCTCACTTTACCCGGCGACGGGACAAATATCGCGCTGATCTGAACGAAACTCGTCCTGTCATCGGCCACTAAGAGCATCCGAAGCTCCACAGCACGCCGGGGGGGGGATCCGAAGAGAGAGACCCAGCCACCACCCGCTCCTACCACCCGCATGAGAGAACGAGCTGCGCACGGCTCCCAGCAGAGGCTGCAGGGAGCCGTGGTCGTCCGCCCATCTCCGACACTTACCAGGTCGTAGTCTTCCTCATCATCGCACATGAAATCATCCTCCATGTCAGACATCTTGGCCAGCGGGCTGGGAATCCGACTCTCCCAGAATCCTCCGCGGCTCCGGAATTATTCAGCACCTAACAACCACCCCCGCCGGCCGCTCTCCCAGGAACAGTCAGCTTTGGGCTGAGGGGGTTGGAGGGCGCCGATTCCCTGTAACACAAGGAAGGTTGCTGGCGAAGAGGGCGGGCAGAAGAGGCGGAACCACCGGCCGTCCTAGCAACGCCGGCCAACTTCCGTTGCCCGCATGAATCCGGAAAATGTAAATTGCAACATGCTTGCTTTTCAGGCCATAGCTTGGTGAGCAAGAAGATCCGACCGTGGTTTCTTTGACGGTGTAATTGAATGCGTGAAAATAAAAGTCTAAATTTTTATAATGGGATACTTTTTTTAATGGGACTAAATACTAGTTTTTGCGAATTTAACATTCTCTGAGATTAAACGAGCAGGTCAGAGTAGAGGATGATATTTGAACAAAAAAAGTGAATCTTAGCATTACAATGGTCGTAGATAGCAGCAATTTATTTGATTTGCTCTTCGAAACCATACCGGTTTGGACTTCTTGTAGCATTTGTGAGGCCCATAAAAATGTCAGAACTCTAGAATTCCTATCACTCCCTCAGAGATCCCTTGTATTTATCCCATGCTTTCTTGAATGTTTGTGGACAGCAACGATGGGAGCCAGTTTTACAGGGACAACGGAGAGCTTGGCCCCAAAAACAAGAAACTGTAGCAACAATTATGTAACTTAAAGGCACTGAGCCTGAGGAAGCAAGCCAGAGGAACCTGATTTTAAAATGACAAGCCTACAGAAGGGCTGCTTTTTAAAGGGGCAGACACTTTTAACTATTGCTTACATGCGCCTCTTTGTGGATAGTAGTAATACCTTTTTAAAAACCCAACAGCAACAAAAAAAATGTAGTAAAGCGTTGGAAACTTGGAAAGCCCTTGTATGCTGATCCATTAAAAAGTATCAGTACCTACCAACACTCCAGTATTTTCCCCCAGAACCACTTACTACAGAATGTTAGATAACATTACATTTTATACCTTCCATAGTATGACTATGATGCAGTTTACATACTTCACTGTTTCCTAAATTGTCACCATCTCTCGCAAGCTGAATTTATTAGGGCGGTATGAGGACAAGGTGACATATTTCAGAGGCGGCCCCTCTGCTGTGCCAGATTCCACATTTTCAATAGCGCTCTCTCCCCATCCGGAACATACAGGACTTCCGTGTGTGTCAGCCAGTTCTGCAGACATCCCGTGCTGCTCGCGTTCATTCTGCTCTGGAAAGCAGAAGGATCGTGCTGAGAGTTCTGTATCAGCAGAAAAGTGCACCGTGACTGAGAAATGGCATCGGCTACTTCTCCCACCCTGCGCGTCCAAGTGGACGATAATGAACGGTAAGATGAAGCTCCGTGCAGGACAAACACCGGCTTTCCTACAAAAGCCAGATTTCAAATTTGCTGGCTTCCACGTGCCCTTCCTCCACCCCATTGCTGAATCTCCACTCTCCTTTCATTGCTGGAGCGTGGATGAATAGATGTGTGGGAAACAGTCTGGCCGGAGGAACAGCTGGGCTGATATCGGGCAGAGCAATGAGAGCGTAAAAAAATAGTCGTGGGACTGCATGGTGGGCGGGGCTGGTGGAATGCTGAAGGCAATTGTGTGTGTGTAACGTTTACAGTAGGGGATTCAGTAAATGCACCTGGTGGTGTAATCATCTTCTACCCCCCCCCCCCCCCAATCTCTGGCATAAGTACTTTCCCTTTCTTCTACTCCTCTACTCACTTTGCATAATCACCTTTCTTCTACTCCCTATCCCATTTGCATAATCACCTTCCTTTCCTTCCCTCTGTTCCCCACCTCAATGCCATAATCACCTTTCCTTTCTCTTATTTATTTATTTATTTATTTATTTAGGATTTTTATATACCGACATTCTCGATACAAATATCAAATCAAGTCGGTTTCCATAGAACAAAACTTCTTCCTTGTCCTCCACCCCAACTTGACATAATCACCTTCCTTCACTTCTTTAACCCTCACCCCTAGCATAATCGCCTTCCCTTTCCTCTTAGCCTAATCGCCTTTTCTTCCTCTCCCCCACCCTCCCTGACATAATTAGCTTCCTTCCTTCCCTTTCCTCTCCCCCCCCCCCCCCCCCCATCCTCTCCGGCATAATCATCTTCCCTTCTTTCTTCCCCCCTACCCTTCCTGGTTAATTACGTTCACTCCCTATATGCTCCATTGGCATAAGCAGCTTCCTTTCCCATCCCACCCTTCTGCTCCATGGGCATAGTCTGCTTCCTTTCGCCCTCTCTCCCCCTCTCCACCACGGGCATAATCGGCTTCTCTTCCATTCCTCCCACTCACTCCACGGTCCTTCCCTCTCAGCTCCCCTCTGCTGGCTTACTCACCTACCAACTCCTTTCCCCTCCCCTGGCATAATCAACTTCCCTTCTGGCTCTGCCAGTAACCCTTCAAGGGCTTGTGCTAGCAATTTTACCACTCCCTAAGAGTTGGCACTCTGGGTGACTATCTAGTTCCCCTAATGGAAGTATTGGCCCTGACCAAATGTCTTCAAATGTTGCTAAAATGATGAGAGCTCTATCCTGTATCTCTCAGCTGTTCATTTTGGTCCCTAGTTTGTGGGTTGAACATAGGGTTGGTGCAAGGGCATTAGGCACCCTAGGCAAATCTTCAGCCTTCCACCCCCTTCCCCCTCCAATTAACTTTCAGACCCTCTCCTCTGAGAGGTTGATAATTAAATTCAACAATCGTGATAATTCCACCACATCCCTCCCAGAGCAATCCTGGAAAAACACAACTGGAAACAGGAAGGACAATTTTCAAAAACCATTTACAGGGGAAAATACTGATTTTCCTGGGTAAAAAGACTTTTTGGAAATTGCTCATCCTAAAAGCACCTGAAAGTATCCGGATACTTATAATACCTTCATTTTTTCCACCTTTTTCTAGCTTTAATTGCAAATTTAAGGCTTCTATATATTCTATTTTTTTTCTCTGCTTCTTCCCTTTATACATCTGTGGTCATTGCTAATATATCTTTGTTTAAGCATTCTTAACTCCAGTTTAAGCTCATTAATCCATTTCTTTATATTGCTTTTATAGCATTTACCAAGAAAGGAGCTTCAGGCTTTTAGACACATTGGAGTCTGATGCTCCACTGGTCATGCTTTCCAGGGAAACAGGGTTAGTGGATGCCCATGCACTACCCTGATCTGAAGATTTAAATTAATCTTTTAAGTTTGAGGTGTGGATTTTTATTTTTTTTATAATCCAACATTTTTACCACTGGGCCGATACGGCAGAGCGCACTGTTAACCCGCGATTGGACACGCGTTTTGGACGCGCTAGCTTTACCCCTTATTCAGTAAGGGGTAATAGCACGTCCAAAACGCGCGTCCAACCTCCATGAACCTAATAGCACCCGCAACATGCAAATGCATGTTGATGGCCCTATTAGGTATTCCCGCGCAATACAGAAAGTAAAATGTGCAGCCAAGCCGCACATTTTACTTTCAGAAATTAGCGCCTACCCAAAGGTAGGTGCTAATTTCTCCGGGCACCGGGAAAGTGCACAGAAAAGCAGTAAAAACTGCTTTTCTGTGCACCCTCCGACTTAATATCATGGCGATATTAAGTTGGAGGTCCTGAAAGTTAAAAAAAAGTAAAAAAAAAAATTGAAATAGGCCCGCGACTCGCGGGTCGAAAACCAGATGCTCAATTTTGCCGGCATCCGGTTTCAAAACCCGTGGCTGTCAGCGGGCTTGAGAACCGACGCCGGCAAAATTGAGTGTCGGCTGTCAAATTCGCTGACAGCCGCTGCTCCTGTCAAAAAAGAGGCTCTAGGGACGCGCTGGTGTCCCTAGCGCCTCTTTTTACCGCCAGCCCTAATTAAAATAAATTAAAATTCTGTATCGCGCGCACAGGAGAGTGGCCTGTGCGCGCGCTGGGAGAGCGGGCGCTCGCCTGCTCTCCCGCATTTTTACTGTATCGGCCCGCTTGTAAGATGTATCTTTGGTCCAATTTTTGTGAGGAGTGACAAGCCGGTGGTAGCCAATTTTACCAATTTGCTAAAAGTGAAATGAGAGTTCATCTCATAAGTCAGGGGTTCTCACTCCAGTCCTTTGAATATGAAGAATATGCATGAGACAGATTTGCATACAATGGAGGCAGTTCATGATAATCGACCTCATGCATATTCACTGTGGATATCCAGAAAACCAGACTGACTGGGTGTGCCCAAAGGACTGGGTTGAGAGCATTGCCTTAGGCTGCTGTCTCAAGAACTAACATTGCTTCCGCCCATTTGTCACTATTTAATTAGAAGCATTGACTCTTCCTGAATGAATAAACTGTTAACTGAATAACAGCATTGATTCAGTTTAATACAGTGAAAACTGATAAACCTTATCTAGCAATAGGCTAGCATCAGGGATCTTGTCTATTAAGTAAGAAGAGAAAATCCACACTTTTTTACATTTTATCATTTTTTTCACCCAACAGCTTCTTCCTGTGCATTCAGAACCAGGGGTAGCATCTTACACCATGAACTTTCTGTCTGAAGCATCCCAACTTCCTTTTGGTCTAATCATTGCAGAGACGGTCTTTGGCCATGCACCAGGTTTCCTTCATAATCTTGGGTCCTAAATCTGGCCACTAGGCGTTGCCATTACATAATGACTGGTTCTCCCTCCCCTCCAAGGACTGTTGAACGCTACCTCTGCAGCATCCCTAACCCTGGCCGACTGGGGAATGAGAGACCTGAGGCGAGAATCAAACTCCGGTCCCTCCTTGTGTGCAGGACTGCTACTAGGCTGGCCCTTTATCTAGTCTGTATTAAGATGTCCTCTGGCAGTCCCTGCTGACAAAAAAAAAAATGCAAACTCAAAGATTCTTCCATGCACCAAAGAGGCCCCATGTCAGTGCAGCATGACATAAACACTCAGTGCTATGAAACAAGTTAGGAAAGCAGTGACGTTTTTCTGCACAGTAACCCTGTTAATGTTTTCCCTTTGTGTCCAACCACAGCCTTAATTTGTTGCCATGTGGCATGTTCATGGTTGTTGATAATCATGGGCTGCAGTTACAAAAAAAAAAAAAAAAAAGAATAAAATGTTATTTCAGGTTTTCTGTGTGTTTTTTCAACTAACTGCATTGTTTAGGTGAGGAGGAGCTAGAGGGGAGCTACAGTGTGCAACCCTATCTTGCCAGACTGTTGGTGATTTATGGTGCCATCACTGTGTAATTACTCTTTCAGCTGCATGTCTAAGCTGCAGCCCTCCTGAACACTAAGTGCTCAGCACAGAAGAGCACTGCAATGTCTTAAGAGCCAATCCAGAATGGATGCCTCTTGGAAGGCAGTAAAACCTTATGGTTGCCAATGAAAATACAGCATTCCTGTTTCCAAATTCTATTACCTTTCTTGGCCAGGTCAGGTGGGTGTGTCTGGAAAAGGCTGAACCATCATGGGAACATCCTCCTAAGGAGGGAGAAGTGGCAAGGCAACTTGGTGCTAATGAGCCAGTGCACTAATTCCTTTAGCAATCACTATTCCTGTGTTGCTCGCAAGAAATTTCAGTGATGTGGCAAGGAAACAGTTTCTGAATATGGTTAAATACAAGTTGGCATTTATAGCAGTCAGCAGAGTGCTGGGCAGCTTTGAATTTATCTTAATAAAAACACAGCAGTAAAGAAGCCTGGTAGCCATATTGGCTAACACTAGAATTTTTGTAGGATGTGCTCAGCTTTTCTTGCACATCTGAAGACGGGAAGGAACATATGTGCTGGAAAGTTATAATTTGTGATGGTCCAAAGACACTATACACCGCAACCTACAAAAATTCTAACTAAAATAATCAAAGGTCAAGTTTTTGCGATGAGAGTGGAATATAGTGGTGGGACCTCTACTTCAGACTAGCAGCTCTGGGCACCTGGCTGCACTTAATTAGTAGGTTTGTTTATGGTGATTTGCACCTAATTAGCAGCATGACTACCCCGTGGACGTGAAATGTGTAGTAAGGTCATTTTATCCATAAATCATAAAAACAAATGGCCAGTGTGGTATTGATAAGATTCATTCTTGGCTAACTGCATTGCTCTTTTCACAGTGGATATCAGTGGCTCAAGTGTATTTTTTTTCTCATGCAGACCTTTCCTTCGTGCTTTTCAGGTTTCTCAAGCTGAAGGAGATGTTTATTTCTAAATTTGGATCACCGCCTAAATTTTATGTTCGTGCACCAGGGCGAGTCAACATAATAGGTAAGGAGTATTGTTCCTTTATTCTCTGACATCGTGTTTGCTCTTTTACATCTTTGCATTTGAAAACATTTTGGATTTTTTTTTTTTTCAAGGAAGCTGAAAAGTGTTTTTTTCCCCCAGTTCTTCATATTCACAAATTTTATATTTTAGACATAGTTTAGCAATTCAAGTATTATACGATTTAAGCAGTACGTGTACCATCAATCCGGAAACATCATGCTCCGAATTCAGTTCTCTCATTATTCTGGGTAAAATATCTCCTAGGGGGCCCCCAGAATGGTAATTTCCATGGGGGTCTAGTGAGACACACCCCCTCTCTCTGCCTGAACCTGAAGCAGCCAAAGTTTTCAAAATATTAAAGAAAGCGGCTCAATGTTAGTCCTACTACTACTACTTAATATTTCTATAGCACTATACGATATACGCAGCTGCGGTCCTGCTGCCAAATCATGAAGGTCCTCCCTTTGGTCATCCAAGCACTAAAAGCCCCTTACTAGCCCTGGCCTTCCTCTTCTCCTCCTGGTAGCCTGGATCCCTTACTTTTACCCTGGTGTTCCAGTGGTAGTGACTGGCGTGCCTGCTAGGCTTCAGTCACCTCTTTGCCTCTGTCACACAATAGAGGCAACTGGATTTATTTATTTAACACCGTCAAGCTGCTATTTTGGAAATGGTGCCGATGCAACCAGAGGCCTAAGGTTTGCTCTGGCTACCACCGCTGGGCCATCCGGGACTAAAAGTAAAGGATTTGGGGTACTGGGGAAAGGTGAAGAGAAGGCTGAGGAGTGGGCAGTGGGGGGTAAGGTTTTTTTTGTACTACCAAGAGGAGTGCTTTCAGGATTGGGGGTGGGCTAACATTGGTCACTTGTTTGAAAACTCTGGCCGCTGCAGGGTGCAGCTGGTGGGAGGGATTGAGGGAGGGTCTCACTACACCCCCATGGATTTTACCACTCCAGTGAGGCAAAGGTGCCTGGTGGCCCCAGGATATGGGGCCACCGTCACACGGTGTCACATTGCTACAGTATATTTTCCATGCAGTATTTTATCACTGGGGAAAAATCCTGTGGAATTTACTAACCAGCAGTAGGAAATACCATGGTTTAGTAAATTTCCCACTAAGTTAAGTGCCTAGTGCTGAAAAGTATTTCCATTTCCCCTGTTCAATGTACGTTCTCTCTTATTATAAGTTAAATGTAAACCAAAATGATGTCACCACGAATACCGGTATTTAAAAATGTTAAATAAATAAGTAGTGCTAAATGACTGACTTTTTTTTTTTTTCTTCCCCCTGCTCTAACTTCAACCTTATTGCCACCCACTTTTTAGGCATCTAAATTTAGATGCTCATCTTAGTAAGTCTTCTAAAGATAGGCACATATATCAGCTCCTTTGATTTTAGGAGCCTTAATCAGCATCTTTGAAAAGTGACTAGGGCTAAGGATCTAAATTTAAATTCTAATTTAAACTCATTCTTGCAAACCTCCTATTTAAAAAAAAAAAAAAAAAAAAAAAAAAAAAGAGGAATAGTTTGTGTCATATACTTTTTTCCTCCTTTCCCTCTCTGCTGCTGTCTTCCAGCGGCTGTGATGGAACTTTGGAACCCAAAGCTCTCTATATATCACTCCTCACGCTGTACCCAGCAACTTTTATTTTGCAACTGCTAAGCTCAAGCAGTGTTCTAACTATAACTCCAGAAAGCGGGACTGGCAAAAGAACACTTTGCATCGTTCCACCATCTGTTCAATCTGACTTCTTTCATTGTGTCTTTTCGTTTCTCTAGGGGAGCACATAGATTACTGTGGCTATGCAGTACTTCCTATGGCTATAGAACAAGATATACTAGCAGCTGTTGAACCATTGGAAACTCAAGTTGTTCAATTAGCCAATACAAATCCCTTGTACCTGTAAGTAACTCATAAAACTTATAACAGACTTACAATTGCTAGTTTGAAAACTCCTCCATTGATGTCGCTGACTGATAAGATCTAGTTACTGATGGGGGTACATGAGTGAAACATAGGAAATGATTAGACATGTTGGATGCAGGGTCAGCTTTTCATGGTGCTTGATGACACTGCTATACTGCATGCCAACTGAAAAAGAAAAACTCAACTAAAGCAGTTTAACTTACATTATAATCTATGCTTCAACTGTGCATGTTTTTTCTTTTTCATGGAGAGCTCTTAAAATTAGCTATGAACGTTACATCATCATAAGAAGACACTTGTGTTTGGTATTGGTGACTAGAACACTCCAAGATATGGTGATATCGCACAGCTTAACTAATATACACTTATCTAACTATGTACAGGACGCATGTTTACTGAAGATGTGAAGAGTTCAAAGCACTGCTCCCAATGGCCTGTGATCCCTTAGTAGATTCACTCAGCGACCTGGGTTTCAGTATGGCGATTAGAGAGCAGGGTTCCTGGGGTTGTAGCAGGATTGCCAACTTCTCATAAATCTAGAAATATTACTGGCACTCTATCTGCCCTTCCGTTTCCCAGCATTTCACATCTTCCAAAGGGTCAGACATTTCCCTCCCCCAGCAAATTCAGAGAGGGACCACCCATGCTTTCTGGTGATTTCAAATGTCCTATGGTGACCCTTCCCTTAAAAAGTTTGGGATCCCTTACTGTAGTGGAAAGGCTGAAGAGGGGAAATATGACTGAGACATTAAGTACCTCCAAACTATCAATGCACAGGAGACAGGCCTCTTTTAGTGTAAAAGAGGCTGTAGAACCAGGCCTGGATTTAGATATTGACAATTGCCTAAAGTATCAGATCTTTAAGACACCAAGAAAAAGCCATCCACTTTGAGAGGGCTTCTCCATGACACAATGGCACTCCTCTTGGACTCTGGAGATATTTCCTCTATTTTCTGGTCTCCAGAGATACCACTCCCCACCCCCCAACCCTCGTGCACTCTCTAAACCTGACTGTGTGCACCTAAAATCTGCCCTGCCTGGAACGAGGGGTCATGGGATGAATATGAAAGAGAGTGGATTCAGGAGTAATCCTAAGAAAATAATTCTTTACAGAGAGGGCGATGGATGCAAGGAACAGCCTCCCAGTGGAGGTGGTGGAGTTAAGGACAGTATCTGGATTCAAGAAAGTATGGGACTTGCACAAGGAACGTCTGAGGGAGTGGTAGGGATTGTAGAGCTGATGGATGGGCAGACTAGATAGGCCATATGGTCTTTTTCTGCCATCATGCTTCTACTGAGCCAAATGATTTGGAAATTCATGATTTAACAGCAATTATGCAGGCTTTGGTTGCTTCAGAATTAGATTATTGTAATGTGGTTTATCTAAAAAAAAATGTTTGAAAAAACTACGCTGGGGTCCATATTCAGCCACAAACTGGCTAGTTAAATTAGCTGGATATACCTATCAGGCTAATTTAACTGGGATATTCAGTGGTATGGCCGCACAGCTGAACATACCCAGCTATCTTAAAGTTAGCCGGATAAGTGTATCTGGCTAACTTTAGGACAGCCCTATGGTGCGACTAGAGATAGCCAAATATCGAAGTTAGCTACATAACTTGGGCCGCTAACTCTGGCCTGCCCCCAAATTATGTGACTTTCTAGCTGCATACCTCATATACGGCTAGAATTTAGCCACCTACGGTTTCAAATATCGCTGCTTTGCCATGTAGATGGATAACTTTTCAATTATCTGTCTAAATGTCTTCTGAATATCGGCCTCAGTGTGTTTTAAAATCTAGCTGTGAGGATTTTGACAAACAGCAAAATTATGAAGCATGTTTCACCAGTTGTTTGGTAGCTCCACTGGCTACCAGAATTGTTTAGGATGTATTTTAAAACTGCATCCCTTACTTTCCATAAAACAGCCCCCTCTTATCTAATAGACAGGTTGAAACTCTATCATCCTTCACATCTTGCAAGATCCCCTGAGCTTTCCTCCTTTGTCTGAGACTAGGCTCACAGGACCCTCAGAGAGGGCAATCTCCATTTTATAGAATTCACTACCTGGACACTGTCGGACCTTTCGTGCTTTAAAAAGAAGTCTAAAATCTTTGGCTTTTTGGAAATCTTTTAATATTGATTAATTGGGTCTTTTTTCTTAACCAGAATGTAGCACCGAACCCTTTGCAAAAATACTTTTTTTTTTTTTTATTCTTGGATCCCACTTATATAGTAAATTAATTTTCTGAAGTAGGATTAAAATATGAAATTCCTTCTAAGTTTCTCATTATTTGACTGACGTGTATTTTGATTTATAAAAAAAAAATGTCATATTCATGAAAGCCTCAATTACTTTTTGTGCAGATTGGTAATGGCACTCTGCCAGCTCATCCACGTTTGTAGTGATCTCTTTAATCCATCAAACTATATATAAAAGCAAGCTGGTTTCTTTGCGTGGCGTTTGTCAGTCTTGCTGCTACAAAGTCTGCCAGTAGAAGAGTGAATACTGGCGGAGCTGAGGGGTGAATGCTTATTGCATGTGGTGCTGGCTGAACTCTGCGGCTGGTGGGGAGCCCAGGCTCCCCCAGCTGATGGAAGAGCTGCTGAGACCAAGCTGGGAGGTGGGGGCTGGGGAGGGAAGGGGGGACGGGAAAATGAAGGGATGAGACTGAGTAGGAAAAGATCATGGAGGAGTAGATACTATAAGGGGGACAGAATGGGCCTCATAACACATTGCCCACACCCAAACAAAAACATCTCCTGCCTTGTAGCTCCACCATCCACTAAGCCCCAGAAGAGGAAGTATTGCTGTTTGAGGATCCCATAGGATGCCTTTAATGGGTAAAAAGCATAAGACATTGACATTACTGGCTCCTACATTCTCCACCTCCATCAGACCCCCACTCCAGTCTATCCCTCCGAAGTAGGGCCACGATCGATGAGGTCAAGAGGAAGGACGTTCTAAAATATAGTACTAGCTGACCTTATATGGCCTTTTGCTTCCACACTTAGCTTTTTTGAAATATAAATCGACCTGCTTTGCATGCATTTGCACATGACGTAGTTCATTAACCTTTTTATTGAGGCAGTCTCCGTTAACACTCTTAAGGAGTTAATGGACAAGCGAGTTAAAACTAACTCAGTGTTAATGCATGTTTAATGTATATTAATGCTGTATTAGCCTTAAAGCAATTTAGCCTATTAGTCCCCTATATGTACACAATGCTGGGTTTCACTTTAAAAGTAACCATTCAGCAAAAGGACCTTGCAATCGCATGTCTACCACGCCTGTTCCTAAATCTCCTTCAGTTTTATTTGAAAGCTTTCCCATCTTAGCCTGCCATAGGTTTAGTTATTTTGGTTATTGACTTCTTTCTTTCTTAGTTTTAATATCAATTATTTTCTCTTTGCTGTTGGGCCTATGGACTCTTGCTAAGGTCTGTTTTAATGTATGCACATTACACATGCTAATCCAAATGTACTTTGTAGGTGTGTTTCACTGGAGCGAGAGTACCTGTTGGAGGGGGGGGCTTCTGAAAATTCCCTGCTGCATTTTTGGGGACACTACATAGTAGATGATGGTAAAAAAAGACCAATTAACCTATCCAGTCTGTCCAGTTATTCCTGTCCACACTGGCAAGGATATATCCCAGCTGCCAGCCATAGGGCATGTCTGCTTGTAATCTATCTCTGCTCATCCAGGACAGCTTTTTTTTTTTTTGTCTTTCTCCTTTGTACTCCACTCTCTTGGTTAGATAAGCACACAAGATCCCTCTCCTTCCCATCTCTAACCGCAAGCTTTGTAATAATTGAAATAGCCCCTAATGCTAGTGTAACTGCTGCTCTTAGTACCTTCATCACAGCACGCCTGTGGAGTATGAAATTTTGCTGTTTATAATGCACTTCAGCGCATGCTGAAATGATTTGAAATTTCAATGTTTCTGAGACATAAAGAAAAAAATAAATCTCAAATTCAGGAATTTTTATTGGCTGCTATCACCTTGCAACAGAGCAAACAAGAAAAACCCAAAAACACATTCTTAGTGTGTTTCCTGTTGAAGAACACCACAAGAATGCTTTGTGTTGCAATATTTTATCTTTACTTTTTATCTACGTGTTTTTGACAAAAGAGACCCTGTAGAAAGAAATATTATTTTCAGAAGAAAACAACCTCCCTTGAGAAGGTGAGTCAGCTGTGGGATTTGGGGGAATGGGTTTGGGTTTCTTAAAAAAAAAAATGTACTGGAATATTAATCCTGTTTATCCATCTTGAACTTACTGCGAACTTTGGAAAGGGAGATCTCCTTTTAATAGACCAACAGAAAAGTTTGGGCAAAGATGTGTGTTGTTATAGGAGAGGGCCCCATCTTCGCTTAAAAAGTAATTACATTTATTTTTTAAATGTCCCTGGGTTCTAATTGCAAAGGAGGAGGTGCAGGCTCTGGGGTACTAAGTAGTTTGATACAGCTGTGGAGAGGGCTAAAACAATCAGTGTGTGGGAAGAATTGACATACATGCTTTTAATTAAAAGAGGATGGGTAGATAAATTCCATCCCTTTTCAATTTATTGCTATGGGTTTTAAACTGGGGATGGAGTTTGAGGGGCAAAGAAGGCTCCTGGCAGAAAGGGACTGCTGAAGAAGCTGATGGAACCCGAATGGTTAGGCTCTGACAGAATATCCCTGAGATATGACCGGTTGACCCATCCCGATATCACAGCCCAACCAAATGGGGTTCTTTTACCCACAGGTTAGCATCAATAATCAAAGCAAAACTATGCTGGCAGTTTTGCTTTGATTATTGCCCATGGAGATTTGCATCTGCTTCCTCAGTGGGTCATTTTTCGGAACAAAACATGCATGGTTTTGTATAATCAAAACTATTTGCGGTATTCTCTCCCCCCCCCCCCCTAAGGAACGCCTCTGCAGTATGTGGATAAACGGACGGACATTGTTGGAAAATGTGCAGAATTTTGCCCTCAAAGAGAATAGGTCATTATTAAGGAGCCCATTTCCACGGGTAAAACAATGTTTTTACCTACAGAAACTCCTTTGATTATTGCGTATATTAGAATTAGAATCAATAAGAATTTGCACATCCTTACCCCCCCCCCCCCAATCAATTCTTGTTTTGTGGTGCTGTTTGTTTTTGTGATTTCCAGTGATTTAAAGTAGATCTATAAATAAGAAAGTGCCAATGTGAAATACAAACAGACGCCAGTGCAGTAGATATAATAGCCAGAGACAGCTGCAGTTTGCTCTACTTCCTTTGTGTCCAATGAGTAAAGTGTTTTTGGTTTTTTTTTTAAGAAAAATTGTTGCCTCTGTTTCCTAGAGGTGTACACCCAAAAAACTTTCATTTGTTTCAGGTTTTATTTGGTTTTTTTTATTTTGTGTACACTACATTTTTTAGTGTGTGTTAAAAACCTTATACACTAAGAGGTGAACTTTCAAAAGGTGCACGGGCAAAAAAAAAAAGCATGTGCACGCGTAACATAGCGCATCTGCGAGTATATGCTATTTTAAAAACTGCAACATACGTGTGTAAATCAGGAACTATGAGTACATTTACATGCACAAAAAGGGGTGGGGAATTCTAGGGAGGGGCCAATATTTACGCTGCTGGTTTTTACTTGCATATATTTACTTCTGCTCAGCATCCAGTTTAAGTGATCGTAAGCATCATAAAAGTGAAAAAATGACTGGTGAAGGTTCTGGGTGACATGGGATCATCTCAGGGAGGTTCTTCCAGGCTTACGGTGCAGCAAGGTGGAAAGCGCACCATGAGCTGGTGATGGAGGAGAAGGGCACAGAATAGCCTGCCCAATGAATGGAGGTCAATAAGAAAAGCAAAGGGGGGACATAATAGACTAGAGCTGTGGCATGAACGCACTTGTAGGAGATGCTTGACCAGTCACGGAGGTAGGTGCAGAACTTGTGTAGTTAATTGGTGGTTATGGCATTGGAAGAAATCTAGTTGCACAGCTGAGTTTTCAACAATATCAGTTTAATAGAAAGATTAAAGCTTTTTTTCCATTCTCACAGTGCACAGGCGCCATTTTATGTTTTGTAACAGCATTGTAACGTAGCTCATCAGGTAGGATCACTTTTGCTGAAATGCTCAACCGTACGTGGCTATATATTGCAAACCACTAGTTCGAGGTAAAAATAGTCTTGAACGATTTATTATTACTGTCATATTCAGTGTATATTTAACTTTTGCTATTTGTGATTAGTCTTAAAACTTCAACTAATCCTACCAGAAAAAAGGTTAGACTTCTTGATAAGACTTAGCAAGGATTAAGGAACTGCAGGGTGTTGAAAAAAGGACATTGGCAACGTTTAAAGTTTGTCTTCTTTTGAGTCGTTGAGTAATATGACAGGGCAAACTTCTAGAAGCCAGATCCAGGAGAAAACTGGATTCTTTGCAGGTTCTGTTGCCAACAGAAGAATTCTCCAAAGATGTTGGCGATGCATGTGGTCTTTCAGGAATACACAGGATCCTTCTTTAGATGTTTCACGTCTGTTGTCACGTACTTTTTATTAGACCAATTTGCAATGATGGTGTATCATAGCCTGCAGAGAGAGAGACATTTCTGTTGTGATGAAATAGTGCTTTGAAAAGTGTTTTCAGCCTATCCCACTAGGCTCTCTGGAATTTTATTTTAATAGAATGATATTCTCCAGAGGCAATGTTTGCATTCAGGTTTTCCTTTTTTGGGGTCTTGCCTTTATGTGCCTTGTGCATGGCTGCCTTCTAACTTCTTACGGATCCTATCGTGGAATATGCAGTGCTCTAGGGCCCCGAAGCACTGCAGGGAGGGAATCAGGGCGAACATAAAGGCATATGTTCTTCCATACTCTCCTAGCACCCTACCTTTGCCAGCAGCCAGCAATCTGCTTTCCTTCGACTTTATTACATGCCATCCCCCTTCATCTCCCTAGGTTAATGTTCTAATATTTCCTCTTCGTTATAATACGTTTACCTTTCTACTTGTTTGCTTCCCATAAATATTACATGATACCTAATGCTACCCATAAATATGTTACCTCATGTTAAAATATTCTACTTTTCGATATATTATCTGCCTCCAGAAATATGTTATCCCATAAATTTTCTACCTCATAAATATGTTTATCCCACAAGTTTGTTCATCCCATAAATGATGTTACCTCATTAATATGTACTTTAGAAATTTGTACATTATAAACATGTCACCTATATACTGCTACGACTCAAAAAGAACGCAAATAATTTCCAACAAAAGCCAAATCAACAATAGAAAAGGAAATGTCAATCTGTATGCCGTTTCCCAATAAAGTTGGTTATTAATTTTAAATGTATTTTTGTGTTTTTTTAATTTTTAATTTTTTATATATATATATATATATAATTTTTTATATATATATATATAAAAAATTATATATATATATATATATAAAAAATTAAAAATTAAAAAAACACAAAAATACATTTAAAATTAATAACCAACTTTATTGGGAAACGGCATACAGATTGACATTTCCTTTTCTATTGTTGACCTATATACTGCTAACATCTAAGTCACTTTTGAAACCACTTAATATGCTTCCTTGTTACCCATTCTTCGTCTTCTACCACGCATTTAATTCTCACCTTAGCCTCCACACCTCCCCCATCCCTCTCCTTTCCCCATCCTTACCCCTATTAATTAATTTAGCTCCCTTATAGCCAGCAGCCAATTATGTTAGGTTTATATGTTATAATTTTAAGTTTATGTTTAAAGTTTGTTATTGGCTAAATCAATTATAACTAGATCTGCAAAGCAGTACGTCATTCTACATTGTTAATTATTATTGTTAATTACTGATTTCTCACCTTGATCTTCTATGCCTTTCCTTTTCTTTCAGTTAACAAAGTTCTCATGACCCCTGTTCAATGTAATTTAACCTTCTTTCTAATACTATAATATCCCTGTTCTATGTGAACCCCCTCTTTTTTCCTTTTCCCAGTTAAGGCAACCTTGTTATAATGTAACTTTTATGCTCCTTCTAAATGTCTCTTGTTGAATTGTTGGTTATAGTTCTGCTTAGTTCGATGTAAACCGAGTTGATTTGATCTGTATCAAGAAAGTCGGTATATAAAAGCCTTAAATAAATAAATAAAATAAATGATATGCTCCATGAATGTCGGTATAAAAAAGAGTTAAATAAATGTATTAAGCTGCAGTAAATGGACTATTTAACGTGCACTAATGGATGATTTTAATGCATGTATGTCCGGCCTCATAATACTTTATCCTAATGCCTTTTAGATCCTTAGGCATTTAACAGAGGTCTGTAAAATAAATGAGTGGAATGGAACAGGTAAATGTGAATCAGTTGTTTACACTTTCAAGAAATACAAAGACCAGGGGATTTGCAATGAAATTACTAGGTAATACATTTAAGACAGAGAAAGTATTTTTTTTACTCGATGCATAATTAAGCTCTGGAATTCATTGCCAAAGGATATGGTAAAAGTTGTTAGTGTAACTGAGTTTAAAAATGGTTTGGACATGTTCCTGGAAGAACATGTCCATGGAAGAAAAATCCATAAACCATTATTAAGGTAGACTTGGGGAAATCCACTGCTTATCCCTGGGATTAGCAGCATGGGATCTATTGACCTTTTGGGATTCTGCCAGGTGACCTGGATTGGCCACTGTTGGACTTGATGGCTCTTTGGTCTGACCCAATATGGCAATGTTACATTCTTATGCTAACTTGATGAAATATCACTGATGGGAATGTACACACCTCTGTGGGCAATTATCTCCCCCTCCTCCCAAATTCTTTTCTGAAAAAAAAAAAAAAAAGGAAAGTGCCTGATGGCCACCCCTCACACACCACTAGCCAAATAGTGTTCCCCTCCCTTCAGGTCTCTCTCATCAGCCTAATCCATCCAAAGCCAGCCCAGATTTGATGGGGCTAGGAGTTGTCATCATTCTTGGTGCTTTACCTGTGCCAAAATCCAAAATGGCACTGGCTGACCTTATATGGTGTTTTTTTCCCCGCACAAGAGCTAAGCTTCTAGTACAGGCAGGACAACAAGGGCTGATAATGACTCCTGTCCTCATCATCTCTGGGCAGGCTTTAGATGAAGCAGGCCGATGAGGGAAACCTGACAGGGATGAGAAGAACTTTGCTGCTGGGATGGAGGCTACTACTTGGCTACTGGGGTTGGACGGGCCTTTACTCAGGTTCCCAGAAGTTAAAACTAAAACATAATGGAAAAGCTTACTTACAACTCCCTGAGCTTAGGATATTTTAATATTAATGAGCTGCTTTGCTTATATTTGCATGCAATATAGCATTAGCTTGTTAACATTTTTTATTACTTCAGTTTGTATTCAGTTCCCGTTTAATGTGAATGTGGAAAGATAAGTTTGTCAAGGCTAACTCAGTGTTAATGCATGTTTTATACATGTTAACACTGCATTAGCCTTAGCACATTGGCACCATAACATTTGATTTGATTGAGGGTGGATTCCCTGTAGAATTAAGGGTCAACAAACAAGCTGTAGGTGATACCTTTTTATTGGGCTATCACCTACAACAGGTTTGTTGACCTTTTACATATCCAAGTATGGCAACCACAGTTATTTACTTTACCTTGTACACCCTCAGGAGTCAATTCAATGTTTTCAGCTTTCTGTGGGTGAAATGCCTTTTTTTAATGCAAGAAATCTTGTTCAGTTTGAAAAGAAAAACAAGCTAAATTATTATGTCCATGAGAGTGTAATAATGGGCCAAAAATGATGATAGCCTCATTTAATTTATTCAGTAAATTCCTTTTTTGTGGTCTAAATATGGCATCCTAGCTGTGTAAATAAATTTCATGAAATACACAAAAAAATATAGCAACTAAAATAAATAGAGGGTAATTAGATTAAAGGTTATGAATTGAAACCAGATGAAGTTCTGAATTCTCTTAGGAAAGCTGATGTTGGTCTCTGAAATTCATAAAATTGTGAAACGTGTTGGCCTGATGTGCCAAAATGGGAAGAATGGACAGCAGAAGTCTGGGGAGCTGCAGTGCAATTGATCTTAGTGATACTTACAGACTGCTAACTCAGTATGAATGCCAGAGGTGTAACAATCTGACAGAGCCTGCATGCGCTGTTCTCACGATGGCCGCAACATGGTTGAATTTAATGGCGCCAAAGTCATTATGACAGCTGGCACAGTACACTGCCAGTCCCAAAGGCCTTATTGCTATTACAGAACAAAACATTTTGAACCTTTAAATTAGTCTCCAAATGAATCAGCTTGCAAAAGGAAATAAGAATATCCATTTCTAAGCACTTTCACTAAGAGCTTCTGGTCCTCCACCAAGTACTGGCAGTAAGATTTTGGTACTGGTCCTTGGTCTTGGCTATGGCCCTCCATGGGATTGGCTCCTTTAATGGTCCCTCTTACTGCAATGTGACCAACTACCTAAAGGTGTCAGCAGGTTCCATGTTACCTGTACAGGAGCCTGTCCTAGATTTAGTCCAAGAAAAATTATAATTATAGGCTTATGATTCTGCTTTCTAAAAAAGATTGGAACAAGAAATCTGTAGATGAGGTAGGGTAAAACAGAACTATTTAGCTGGTCAAAGTGGCATGGACATTAGCATAGTCAGCCGTACGAAAGTGCCGGGAGGAAAGGTGGTTCTGGTATACAGTACACTGAAAGCTAAGGAGGAAATAACATTTTTATTTAAATTCATTAATGTTCCTAAAAAAAGTGTAGGGACTCTATACCCACAGCTGAGCAGCTCAGCACATTTGAAAAGCAGTGGGGTTGTCGTATTACTGCCCTTGGAAACGTACAAAGATCAACAAAAAAGCTCTAGGTGGTACCTTTCTGTAGCACTAAAGTGAATGCCTACCTGACTAGACCTAATTCATTTTGTTCTGACCTGAGGAGGGGTGTGTAGCTCTCCAAAGCTGTTCACAAATGTATTAGCTTAGTGCTGTTTAAAAGGTTATCCCTTATAACTTTATTTTGTTGACCTTTTTAGTTCTGTGTGTCCGAGTGGACTGACCCTCCCAAGCTGGCCAAAAGTTCCGGTTCGGTCCAGCGGGGGTCCCGGAGCGACCTCCTGCCACATGACCTACCTGTCACGTGGTAGAAGCACAAGATGGCGCCGTGACCATGTGACAGGGGCTGACCAATGGCAGGGGCAGCCCCTGTGACACAGGCTATCGGCGCCGTGAGGAAATCGCAAAGGAGTGCAGGGATGGCTTCCTGACTCCCTGCTGGACCACCAGGGAGTTTTGGTAAGTCTTGGGGGGGGGGGGGGGGATTAAGGGGGGGGGGGGGTTTAAATTTTTATTTAGGGAACCGGGAAACGTATGGACAGATCCACAACTTATGGATTTCTCCATACTTTCATATTGAACGGAATCGACCCTCACCTTCAACGTATCAACGTTTCAATGAAAACTTTTTGCCTGCACATCCCTATGTAGTCTTATCTTATGCATATTCATTGTGGATATCCTGAAAGCCCAACTGATTTTGGGGAACTCGGGATAGGTCTATGGAATGAGCATGAGTACCAAGAAGACTAACATGATGATCGGTATAAAGAATACCACCAACACTATAGAAGTATTTGCTGAAGGAATGAAAGTTGAGCAAAGTTAAAGACTACAAATATCTAGGTAGTTGAATTACAGAAGATGGATTTAACAGAAATAATAATAAAATAAAGAACTGGGAATGCAAAAAATGAATTTTGGGCTTGTAAGGAGTTTCTTAGGAGGAACTTAGATTTCAAGCTATAGAAAAGGCTACTGAATTCATACATTTTCTCAGTGGTAGCATAATGAAGTGAAACATGGACTTACAGTAAAGAGATCATAAGGAAATACATTTGAAATGTGGTGTTATAGAATAATTCTGCAGATTAGCTGGAAGGAAATGATCTCAGATGAAAGAGTGCATGAGACAATGGGAGATAGGAGACCTGGGGTAAAAGAGAATAAGATTTCAGATCAAGCACTTGGACATTGTGTTGGTAAATTAGCTAATTTAGGGTTGATTTACTAAAGCTTTTCACCCATTCTGTTTTTATAGGGAAAACACTTAGTAAATAGACCTAGAAAGCATTATAGAAGGGGTAAAAAAAAAGAGAGAGAGAGAGAAGAAAGCAGAGAGCAGTCTTGATGACATTACAAAATGGTCAAGATCTGGAAACATGCACCAAGTAAAGAGGCTGAACAAAGAAAAGCTTGCCCAGCTGATGATAATTGTTGATTTCTTAGCATCCAGTCAGATGAATCCAGAACAAGTGGGTCATGCACCTCTACCAGCAGATAGACATGGAGCAAACTAATATCATAGTATATATACCCTTCAGTGACATCAGCCTGCCAGTATTCTCCGTCTCCAGCAGGTGGTGGACATGTTTCTCCTTACTGGGGATTGCTTCATTTTGAAAAAGGATAAATAAGGACAACAAATTCGCCCTACTCTCCTGTGGTGATACCAAATGATCCCTCCCCCAAGTGAGAATTCCTGAGGTGATTTCCGTGGTCCTTCGGATGAGAGCCTTGGCCCTGTAGCTGGTTTTCAGTCGGCGCGGACTTAGCTGATTAAGCAGCTGAAAGGTAGCAGGTGCAGAAAACAGAGCACGGCGGTGATGGCATGTGCCCTCTTACCCCGCAGTCAGAGACCGTTTCTGTACTCAGCCAGGTAAGATTGAGCTCAGGCAAGTCTTTAAAAAAAAAAATGTACAGAGACGAAGAAGGAGGGTTTTTAGTGTAGGACTTCCTCCTTCCCTCGGTCTCTGTGCTCGGCACACCAATCTGACATTCGGCCCGCTCCGTGTTAGGTCGAAGGACATGGATAGCCTGGCAAATTGAGCAGCCTCTATAGGCTAGGCCCCACTCTGAGGCTTTTTCGTTGCGTGCCACGTGGTAAGCGTCAACGGCGTTTTGCGTGCTTTCTATAGGCTGCCCTTTAAGGATTGTTGGTTTGGTGTGAATGTCTAGCTGGGCGTCCAGGTTGTGCGTCCAGTTTTTGGATGCTTAGTTGGGTCTTGTAGTCTGTACATCCAAGTTAAGTATGTTTACCTGCATGCACAAGTTGTGCGCCTAAGTTTTATGGTGCTTATCCTAGGAACTCCTATGTTTTGGATGCCTAATTTTTGGACCCCCTAGGTTGGATGCCTATAATTTTTGAACGTCTTAAAAAAACAAAACAAAAAAACAGACGCATGGCTCCAGTCGCCGCTCAGTGCACAGTTGACCCTAATGGTGCCTATGTCTAAGAAACCTAAGCGCCTTTCTCTTTGCACTGCCTGTTATATTCAGGCATCATATCCAGGAATACCCGCTAACTTGTGCCAGCGCTGTTGGAGGCTCTGATTTCACTAAGCCTGGTTCCTCCTAGCTGGATGTAGGTCTGGGTAAAGACTTTTCAGGAGGGGTGCCTAATTTTGGAACTCCCCTAACTCGTTCCTAGGCAAGGGAAGGCAGTTCAGTTCAGGTATCTCCTGGTCTGGATACTTCTACATTTTCATGGGTAGAATTTTTTTCCAGGGATTGTAATCCTTTCTTCAGGCGTAGTCCTCAGCCCCATTCAATGCTCCCAGGTCAGAGTTGCAGGTGTAAACCTTGCCTGGACTTACTGTTAAGCGCTGGAGTACTCCTAGAGCGGCAGCAGGACTACCTAATAGAGATTCGGATGGCAAGGATGATGATGCCGATCCGGTCTGAGGATGGTGAAATTCCTCCAGAATTAGAACCATATAGGACCATGCTACAGTTCTTCCATAGAGATTAACTGCCAGTCCTGATTTCCAAGATCTTGCAAATGCTGGGAGTCCCTGGGGCAGATTCCATGTCTGAGTCAAAGAAAATTTCCATTTTGGTTTCTCTGTGTAAAGCTCTTTTTTTTTTCTCTGTGATGGTCATTCAAGAATTAATTGATCTTGAGTGGGGCACCTCAGGGGCTAATTTCAAAGGAGGCAGTGATTTCTACCTTGCTAAGAGCTAGAAAGTTCTCCCCTTCCTTGGCCTATGTGCGGGTTTGATAAGTGTTTGAAGCCTGGTGTGAGGATCAAGGATACTCTTCCTTGTTTGGTCAAGATTCTGCACATTTTGGAATTTTTTCAGGATGGCTTGAACAAAGGCTTGGCATTTAATTCCTTAAAGGTAAAAGTAGCAGCTCTTGCCTGTTTCAGAGGTCAGGTGAATGGTGGATCCTTGTCAGCTCATCCTGATGTGGCCCATTTCCTGAAAGGAGTGAAACATCTTCGTCCTCCTTTGCGGTTTCCGGTACCATTATGGAGTTTTAATTTTGTATTGGATTTCTTAGTGGGCCCTGCGTTTAGACTTATGTTTAATCTGAACTTGTGGTTACTGACCTTGAAAACGATGTTTCTTGTGGCAAATTTGTTCTGGGCGTAGGATTTCCGAACTGCAGGCCTTGTCTTGCCGGGAGCCATTCCTCTGGGAGACTCCAGGGGCAGTACAGCTGCCTACTGTTCCTTCTTTTCTACCGAAGACTGACTTTCACTTGAATCAGTCCATCTCCTGCCCTCTCTGGACAAAGAGAAAGATGTTGAGGAGTATAGTCTGTTGCGACCCTTGGATGTCAAGAGACATATTGCCTGGTATCTGGAGGTTACTAAGCCTTTACGGAAGTCGGATTGCCTGTTTGTTCTTCACGGCGGTACTAGGCAGGGAGATCTGGCCTCACGGGCTACCTTAGTTTGCTGGATTAAGGAGGTGGTCACGGCCGTGTATGTGGATGCTGGGAAGCCATTACCTACTCATGTCAGGGCTCATTCCACTAGAGTTCAAGCAGTGTCATGGGCAGACGTGAAATTGTTGTCTCCTGTTGACATTTGCCGAGCTGCGACGTGATCCTTGTTACGCACTTTTTTTCCAGACATTATCGTCTGGATGTGCAAGCCCGGGAGGATGTAGCCTTTGCACGTGCAGTTTTGACTGCCCCGCGGGCAGCCTCCTACCCTATTTGGGAGTAGCTTGGGTACATCCCACTTGTTCTGGATTCATCTGACTGAACACTAAGAAATGAGAAATTACTACTTACCTGATCATTTCCTTTTCTTTTAGGACAGTTTGATGAATCCAGCTTCCCTCCCTTGTCTGCTGAATGATTGTAATGTGGTCCTCCTGTATGACTACACATTACAGGGATTACTGGTAAGTGTTAGTCCAGTCCCTAGACTAATGTTGTTACATTCTTGTCTGAGTTCAGTGGTGCTGGTTGGCTGAGTATTGAAATGGTTATCTGTTTTTAATTGAGCTTTTTGCTGTTCTGTCCACAGTTGCTTTTGAAGAGAATATTAGCAGGCTGTCACTGCAGAGGTATAAATACTGTGGTATCAGTTTGCTCCATCTCCATCTGCTGGTAGAGGTCCATAACCCACTTGTTCTGGATTCATCTGACTGTCCTGAAGAAAAGGAAAGTATCAGATAAGTACCGTAGTAATTGGATTTGCCATAAAAAAATTCCAGCGAGAAATCCCATCCATAGGAATCAAACTGAAATGTACTTTGTGTCCACTTGATGTCACCATTACCCTACTAATGGCAGACCATTCTTCTAGCTATCCAGCAGTGTTTAAACTCCTGGCATTTTGAGGGTGGGGTGGGGGTGGGGGAAGGGGTTTCTGATGCAGGAAAGATGTTCAGGCAGGTTCCAGGGATATTCAGCTGTGCGCCCTGCAGATGTATTCCTCTGCATACTTTTGCACACCTCTAAATTTTGCAGAATAAAGGATATAGTAAATGTTAGGTCATTTATTCATCCTCACCAAATTTCAGTGCTGAACATAGGATTCCTGCAAAGATTGAAAACAAATTCCTGATGCGTATCACACACAGCTGATGTTAAACCATCTTATGGCTGCCAACCGAGACGTGTTTCCCGTTTCTCAATTTAAAAGTGTTATGAAAGAAGTCAGGGCTGGTTACAAACATGGCATTTGTGGCTGGCATTAAAACCTTGATCTATTATAAACATACGCAGGCCGAGTTCATTGACGGAAATTCATTTGAAAGTGAAATTGCAAGATATGTCGCAAGGAAATGTCTGAGTTTCTCCTTCCCCCTTCCCCCTCCCCCCATCTCTCTGTACCATAAACATGGGTGATAATCGCCGCGCTTAGCGATCTGGTGGTGGTGGATCTATTTTAGCATTGTGTTTGTCCAAGAGCCTGATTTGAATCTTGCTAGCCGGCGGGCATCTCCCACTTAGAGTAGAGGGGAATTTCTGTGCCAGAAAAGACAGAATTTTTGTACCCTTGCCCAGAGTGAATGACGCAGGTTTATTTGGGAGCCAAGTCCTGCAGACCTTGTGTACAAGATTGGGCAGGAAGAAGGAATACCAACAACAGAGGTTCCCCCACTATAGCATTCAAGTAAAATGAATATAGTGTGCTTTTGGCTAGAATACAGTTAGGCATCACCAAGGGACTGGAGCTAATACACGCCAGGCAAGATCCTAAACAGGCTTAGGCCAATCATGTTACATGGAAGCTGTGCACTGGCTGGCAATGAGTGTTAGCTGGCCTCGCTGAGAGGAACTGCAGCAGGGAATTGGACATGAAAAAATTACGTAAGCAATGGAGCTGCATTCAGCTCATCATTAATTAACCTCCAATCTTTTTGGTTTATTGTTCGCTTCTCCGTTACTTCCTAATATACAAAAAGGCAAAAGGTTTTATAACACTGTAGATGCTAACCCCGTGGTCTCTTGAGCATCGTCTCCTGTCTAATTACTACAATAATCGCAAATAAAATAATTTATTGGCGTTAGTGAGACCTTTATCTCTCAAAAGAAGGCCGCTAAGAGCGTCGTTAGAAAAGGAAACTTTGCAGATCTGCGGTGGCTACGTCCTCTAGTATTCAGGATTCTTTTTTTCAGAATATTTTTATGTATGCCAGTAATCATGAGATCTAATTTCAGATGGTTTGACCGGCTTAGGGCCTGATTGACTAAGGCTTTTCTCCCATTCAGTTTCTATGGGAAAAATGCTTAGTAAATGAAGTCCTAAGTTTGGCACTTAGACAAAATGTGAAATTTAAAAATCCTGCTGTGCTGACTGCCACCGATTTTTGTTCAGGTACGTTTTAGCCAGATAAAACTTATCCAGATAAATTGGAGGCATTCTGGCACAGGGCTAAGTTATCTGATATCTTAACTGGAAAATGCTGATATTCCGTGTTATCTGGATAAGTCAGGTCGTGCCGCAGACCAGTCCTAAAGTTATCTGGATAAACTCATCCAGATAACTTGGATTTGCTGCATCACTGAATATCCAGGGTCATTCCAAAGGTGTTTAGGTGGTTTAGGCAAAGACAAACCTTCAGCTATTCACCGCCCCAACACCCTCTCTCTTTCCTGACTAGGACCCTTCTCTTCTTTGTCTGCCCCCAGCAGCAACAGTATCAATCTTAGAATCACTTTTTTCATCCTCACGCTCTTTCTCTTCCTGCCCCAACCCCATAAGAACATAAGAAATTGCCATACTGGGTCAGACCAAGGGTCCATCAAGCCCTGGCAAGTACCCAAACACTAAGAAGATCCCATGCTACTGATGCCAGTAATAGCAGTGGCTATTCCCTAAGTCAACTTTATTAATAGCAGTTAATGGACTTCTCCAAGAACTTATCCAAACCTTTTTTAAACCCAGCTACACTAACTGCACTAACCACATCCTCTGGCAACAAATTTCAGAGCTTAATTGTGCGTTGAGTGAAAAAGAACTTTCTCTGATTAGTTTTAAATGTGCCCCATGCTAACTTCATGGAGTGCCCCCTAGTCCTTCTATTATCCGAAAGAGTAAATAACCGATTCATATTTACCCATTCTAGACCTCTCATGATTTTAAAAACCTCTATCATATCCCCTCTCAGCAGTCTATTCTCCAAGCTGAACAACCCTAACCTCATGAGAGGCTTCTAAGGAAACTAAAAAGTCATGGGATAGGAGGTGATGTCCTTTTGTGGATTACAAGCTGGTTGAAAGACAGGAAACAGAGAGTAGGATTAAATGGTCAATTTTCTCAGTGGAAAAGGGTAAACAGTGGAGTGCCTCAGGGATCTGTACTTGGACCAGTGCTTTTCAGTATATTTATAAATCATCTGGAAAGGAATACAACAAGTGAGGTAATCAAATTTGCAGACGATACAAAATTTTTCAGAGTAGTTAAATCACAAACAGATTGTGATAAATTGCAGGAGGACTTTGTGAGATTGGAAGATTGGATATCCATATGGCAGATTTATTTTTTTATTTAGAAGCTTTTTTATACCGATGACCGTTGGGAACATCTCATCGGTTCACAATAAACAAAATGCAGCTAAAAGAGCCTTACAGTGAAACAGAGAACAATATGCATAAAATTACATAAAATTAAAATAAAGTGCATAATAACAATAAAATGGTACGAAGGATACCACTAACAGTATAAGTATTTACAAGAATAAAGTCAGAAAGTCATATGAGTCAGAATGAGGTGTTAGGTGTATGCCTGCTTCAAGAGGTGGGTTTTCAAGTTTTGTTTAAATTTTTTGGAGCAAGATTCTTGCTGAAGGGAAGATAGAAAGGTGTTCCATAGCATAGGGCCCGAGCTTTGGTGGAGCATAGTTTAAATTGTTTAGGTGATGAAGTGAGTAGTGTTGCTCTATGTTGTTGTCTTGTGGGTCTACTTGTGTTGTGAAAGCTCAGGTGTTCTGTGAACCATTGCATATTTTGGTTGTGTAGGGCTTTGTGGATTAGCGTAAGAGTTTTGTATGCTATTCTCGCAGTGACTGGTAGCCAATGTAGGTGTCTCAGTACTGGAGATGAAATTTAACATGGACAAAGTGCAAGGTGATGCATATAGGGAAAAATAATCCATGCTGTAGTTACAAGATGTTAAGTTCCATATTAGGAGCTACCACCCAGGAGAAAGATCTAGGCATCATAGTGGATAATACTTTAAAATTGTTGGTTCAGTGTGCTGCAGCAGTCAAAAAAGCAAATAGAATGTTAGGAATTATTAGGAAGGGAATGGTTATTAGAACAGAAAATGTCATAATGCCTCTGTATCGCTCCATGGTGAGATCACACCTTGAATTCTTTGTACAATTCTGGTCACCGCATCTCAAAAAAAAACCCAACAAAAAACCCCAGCAGCTTCCTTTCTTCCACCTTCACCCCAGTAATCCTTTCTTCCCTCTCAGCTCTAACAGTCCCGCCTCTTCCCTCAGAAACCCCCGTGTCTCTACCTCCAAGTCCCAACGGCATCCCTTTCTTTCTCCAACCCCAGCTACATTTAGTGTTATCCCTTCTCCTTCTCTCTCTCTCTCTTTGCCTCTTACCATTTTAGTTGGGGCTCCAACCACACAAAACCTGCCCACATCTCATGGTCATTCTCCCTCTCTCCTGGGGCACCCTGGTCTGAAACGACAAACCAGCAGAAAAGTCTCTCCTGTACATGTGACTCCCAGGTTGCCTCGCTATCAGCACTGAGCGCAAGACGTCATTTCCTGCGGCTGCCACTTCACCTGCAAACTGCATCTCTGCACCCCTGGGAGACCTCCTCTCCCCCAACATGGAGAGGAAGGAATATCTGGTTCAGGCCGCAAGGGTGGTGTGGGTACCAGATGTCACCAGGGGGATGGGGAGGTGCTCCTTTCACCTCCATCGCCTTCCTCCTTCATATTGGGTCAGGACAGCACAGGGGATGGATGGCCATGGTGCAGCGCATGTACTACTGCCAGCCCCCCCAAATTAGGCAGCTAACTAATTGGCCTGTGCTTAAGTTACCCAGATAATCTACCCGTCCCAGAAAGCCCTCAGCTCAGTATCAACTTACATGTTGATAAGATGCCAGAATGTCTGGTTCCGACCAAGGGACGCTATTTATGACATCTGTTTTAATGGCATCCCATTGCACTTGGGTTCTTCTGTCATGATTTGCTTTGGTTGAAAGCATTACAAAGTAAGAATTGTTTGAAATTCTAATGGGATGCACTGATGGCCTCAATTAAAGCAAATATTATAAAATAGCAAGTATTAGGGTGACGTGCATGTGGCAGTTACTGCCCTAAACAGCAGCAATATCATTGCATCTGGGTGCTGGTTTGGTGAGAAACCAAGTTGAAGATGGTAGGGCCTGAAATGGCCTAATAGCAGAATAAATGGAGGCCATCACTTTGGCATATTTTGGGCATTCTTGTGGGGGGGGGGGGGGGGGGGGGGGGGGAGAGGGAGGGTTAAGAAGACAGTTAAAGTACTTGGGGGAGATGGAAGAAGACCGTTGGTGTGTATATACACCTAAACTGGCTGAATTTCTGCTGGGCAGATCAGAAGAACCATTTTGCTCTTTATCTGCTGTCATTTACTATATTACTATGAAATGAGGTTGTAATATCTTCTAGAAACATCTTAAGTGTTTTTTTAATCAATAAGAGAGAATTGAACCAAGCAGTTGTTTTTTTTTGTTTGTTTTTTTTTAAATAGATACAAAACCAGAAATGCTATTAGTGCATCTAGGCCTTAAGGGCTGTTCCATGACAAACCATGAGTTCAGGCTCCCAAAATTTGAGCTTTTCATAGGTTTCTGGCCATATAAGCTATGCTGTCAAGACTAGATATGCTATTTTTGTCATTTGCTGCAGAACAGAATCCTTTTTGCATATTTGACCTAAATTATAATGTCAGAGCAGATTATGGTGCCAAAATAAAGAGATATTTTTAGCATGTGATATATGTATTTTAATCTGCATGTTATCAGCCTAATGAAACAAATTAATATTATGAGATGATATTGACACCTGATTTAGTTAATGCTTTTAAACCGTGTAGGAAAGCACCTACAGTATACCGAGAGAACGAGTTTGCATTTGAAAAGAGAACCTAAGAGATGTCCTCTTTCAGTTTCCTCAGCAGGTGGCAGCAGTGAGCTGTCTTTTCTTACAGGTTAACCTAGAACCGTTACAAACCTGCATGTTCTTGCTGTTTTTACAGGGATTTCACTGCTAATGCTGCTAATATTCAGATTGAAAAAACAAAACCTTTGTGGCACAATTACTTCCTATGTGGCTTGAAAGGAATTCAGGTAAAGTTTAATTATTAGTTACACATTTCAGACGGTCAAAAGACTGTACTAAATATAGCATAGATTTAATATGGAACTTGCATTTAAAGGGTAATTCCAGTTGGTATAACAGGAAAGAATGTTATTTTAAAAGCAGGATCTTAGTATCCTTAATGTTCTAGCTAATTATTGATACCTTGAATTGCTTTTAACCATTTGCAGTCTTGTTTCATAGTTTTTCTATAAATTTGAAAACAGGGTTCAGTCCACTGAAAATAAATATGATCAGAAACCCTTGAACCTGAATCTAATTCCATCCTTGAATGCTGCTATACAACTCCTATTATTTCCAATGGGTGCAGTTTTGACCCTTCTAAACGTTATTTATAGTTTGGGAAAAACATAGGAGATCTAGCATTAATAAGCCCTCTTCTTAAACGCCATCAGAAAATACACAAGGAAAATATAATTTCACAACCTTCTCTTATTTTTACATTTTCCGTGCAAAAGCCACTTTTAAAGGGCCATTGCCTCTTTTCCTGTCAGAGATCATGATGCTAGTCTTTGAAAACCAAAGATGGCATACTTTTGCAGCTATATTATGCTATGTAACATGCACAACATTTCTCTTGTCCTATTATTCCCATTTTCACTTGAAATCAAAGCTTTACTCTCGCTCTCAAACACGCTTTTCAGATTGTACACACTTTCTGTGTGCATACAAACCCTTTATAGTATGATTGAGGAGATACGAGGTGGATATATGATAAACATACATAGGGCTATGTATCACCAGGACTGTGGATATCTGATGATGCATAAAATAGTACTGTGATATGACCCAGCTACATTAGCAAGCATGATTTGCACACATTGTCTTCTCATAGGAGTAAATATCATTACTACGTATGTCATATCTGTAGTGCAAATGCAGTGCACACATTTGTCATTCACACTATCGCACCATGCATACAAAACGTCCCCAGCACAACAAAGAGCACTTCTTACAGCAACTGGCAATACACAGTAAATGTATAATAAAGGTTTATTTAAAGAAAAGTAATTAAAAATGGAAGACATGGAAGCCGATGGTGTAGTTTTAAATTTATTTTTTTTTTGAGAGTTAAGGGAATGGTGCGTACCTGGAACCCTTTCATCCTTTTGCACTGCTGCTGCAGCTGGGAGTTCTCCTCTCTTCCTCCTGCTGCCACAGTTTTTGGTCAGAGGACCAGCGGGTCATGATGGAACTGCAAAAAGAGAGAATGTTTAAGAGAACAGGTACTTACATCCTACCTCAACTACCAGCCACACGGAGGATAGACAGCAGACAATCAAAGAGGGTTGCCAGACAGCAAACGTAACAGAGAACAAAAGAGTCAAATGTCAGAAGAAATGACAATGCAGCAAGACTGTAATGGCATAAAGAACTAATTCCTCCAAAACATAGCAATCAGTACAGCAAACAAGGACAGCCCAGCCCAGCCGTGCACAGAAGGATGTGCTGCATGAGCGAACAACTTGGCTGGACTTGTACACATCAGCCCTGCTGTCATACAAGCATGCCCCGCAGACAGACAGCACTTGCAGTCACATTTCTAGCCAGCACACACACACACACACATGCCATCGGTTATCATGCAAAAGAGAAAAAAATAAGAACTCGCCCAATGAGGGTCCCCCTTGGCCTGAGATACTTGGTTCAGGCCCTGCCCCAGCTAGCAGGATGGCTTACTGGCCACGTTTTGTTCCTTTTGGTAGTTCAGAGGGGAGGCTGCCCCAGCTTATGCCCTGAGCCAAAAAAGTGCTGGCCAATCCGTCATCATTCTGAAAAATAAAACTTTTTTTTTATAAAGAAGTTTAAGACAACATATACGAGCATGTATAACATCATTAAAGATTGCTTTTTGGCTGTGATCCAGGTGGATCTGAGCCAGCGCTGAGGATGATCCTTTTCTTGGCCTTTTGGTTGACATTGAGGCTATCTACAGAACCAGGGGTTAATGGCCTGCCACCCAACCCCCACTGGGGACCTGCTGATGTTCCAACTATTGCCTGCAAAAATAAAAGATCGTCTTGACAGCACACTTATTTTAACACTGACTTTAGAATGAATTTTTAATAATTTAATAATAATTTAGATGAATTTTATAATGAGGGCTGTGCCACCCCCGCCAGTGGGGGGTATGTTGGGGGGGGGGGGCAATCTTTCCTCCTCGCATTCTTCACTTTGTTCTCCTCTCACTCTTTTATGTGGGCGTAGGGATGTAGGAGGGATGTGTGTGAGTGGGGGGGACGAGTGTCAGGGTGTCTATGGGTTTGGCACTCTCTCCCCTCTCCTCACCCCCGTGTGTATGTAGGGGGTAGGAAAGTGAAGGGATATGTTTAGGGAGATGGGTGTGCGTGTGCTGTAGATCGGGTGGAGGGGGAAAGTGTGTGGAGTGGTGCGAGTGGGAATGCGGGAAAAGTAAATAGGGAAGGTGAGGGTGAATACCTGTGCACACTTGGTTCACCTCTTCACGTTCCCCTGTCCCCTCTTTCACACTCCCCCCAACACCTCCTCACTCACCCCCCCCCCCCCCTCTCCGTGCTGTCTACTTTGTGGCCCTGTCCTGCCTACTCCCGTATGTGCGTGTGGGGGAAGGGGTGCTAGTGTATATGGGATGAGGGTGGGTGTGGGGGAAGGGGTGCTAGTGTATATGGGATGAGTGTGGGGGTGGGGGAAGGGGTGCTAGTGTATATGGGATGAGGGTGGGGGTGGGGGAAGGGGTGCTAGTGTATATGGGATGAATGTGGGGGTGGGGGAAGGGGTGCTAGTGTATATGGGATGAATGTGGGGGTGGGGGAAGGGGTGCTAGTGTATATGGGATGAGGGTGGGTGTGGATTGTGTGCATGCACTCTTTCCCCCCTCACAGTTTCCTCTCCCCATATGTGTTGAGTGGGGGGAAGTGTTGTAGATGAGGCAGGGGTGAGTGTCATTAGGGATGTAAGACTGAGGGCACTCCCCACCGGGTCCCTCTTTTCTCACCCCTGATGTGTTTGTTTATGTATGTGTGGATGGAGGTAGGGTGTGTATATGTAGTATGGGGGATGTGTGTGTATTTGGGTGCACTTTGTCCCTCTCCCCCTCACTCTTCACTTTGTAGTCTTCAAATCCCCCCCAAATGTGTGTGTGTGTGTGTGTAGGGGAGTGGCGATGCAGAGGTATATGTGTATGAATGGAGGCAATCTCTCCCCCTCACACTCTCTCCATTTTGTTCTCCTTTCCTTATTTGTGCAGGATGTAGTTAGTTATGTTTGGGTACGAATTTTGGTGTGTGTATGGGTGGGGGGGGGGGGCACTCTCTCCTCACCTCCGTGTGCATATGGGGGGGGGGGGGTGATTGTGTAGGTGGGGTGGAGTGGAGTGGGATGTTGTGGAGATAGGTGATGGTGTGAATGGATGTGGGGGTTGAGTGTGTGCACACATTTTCCTTCCCTCCCTCCCCCCTACGTTTGCAGTCCCCACTTTTTGCCTTACCTCCCTCTTCGCACTCCTGTCCTGTCCTCTCCCCTCCTACTCCTTCCTTGTCACACTTCCCTTACCAACTCCACCCAACTTCTCATTCACTCTTCCCCCACCCCAACACTCTCCACCTTCTAGCTCTCCACTCTCACCTCCTCTGTGTGTGTGTGGTAGAGGAGGTGGGTGATGGTGGTGTGAATATGTAGTGGTACAGAGGGGATAGTTTGGATGTGGCAGGGGGTGAGTTGTTAAGTGGGAGGAAGTGTAGGGGGTATGTGTGTGTGCCATCTTTCTCCCTTGCAGTCTTCTCTTTGTAGGCCTTTCCTTCCCGCTGTGTGTGTGTGTGTGAAGTTGGAGGGGGTGAGTAGTGAGGGGGAGGAGTTGATGACTATTGGGTTGTGTGTGTGAGTGTGTGTGTGTGTATAGGACTGGGAGCACTTTTTTTAAGGGGGCCTTCCCTTTTCGCTGCGAATGGCGTGCCAGCCTTCATCTTCGCTGCGAATGGAGCGTGTGGCGCAGGACGCGCTCTGTTCGCGGCATGCCAGAGTCTCATCTACTATTTTCTGCCTGTCCCGCGATGGCTGCTGTCCTTCCGCTTTTGGATAGTCTTCCGGTGAGGGAGGAAATCTGCGGGAAGGAGGAATTCTGCGCAAAATCTGCATTCCGCAGCAGCGCAGAATTCCCCCAGGAGTGCCTCTTGTAGCTGGTGTTGTGACACGGCCGCTGTACGGCGAGTTTGAGCCTCCAAGGCAGTCAGGGAGCTGCCTGCGCCGCGCGAGCACTGGCGGACACATACCAAGCTCGATATATTATGGATTGCATTTAACATACCACCTGTAAGGGAAATAGCCAAGTGGCTTACAATCAATGTAAACTACACAGTTAGAGGCAACAATAAGCACAGGCCAAATAAAAGGTGAGCTGCTCTCTGTGCTGCCATTCCTACCCTGTCAGACAATGAAGTAAGCCAATGAGGGGCTGGCAGGACAAGAAGAAAAATGTAAAAGGTCCTTCTTTCCATAGCTGGTAAAAATAGTGGAATAGTGAATTGTACTGAAGGGCAGTCTGTGTAAGAGATTCAGGAGAAGGCATGTGACTTCATTAGGATGTGGTATAGCTAAGAAGCATTTGTCTTTGATGTACACCTGTGTGGCACTGCAGTTGACCCGCCACCCCCGCTGCTTTTTATGAATATTGGGGCCGATGTAATAAAACCCATGGTGAAATCGGCACTAGTTGTAAACTCATATATTATTTTTTTTTTTTTTAGTGAGTGCAGCAAAAGCAGGCACCTCCATGGGATGTAATAAGGGGACGGCATGCAAGTGAAATACATGCAGAAAATCTGCGCAAAACCAATATCTGCGCAGATATGCGCGCTGAAGGCCTTCAGCAATAAACTGCGCGTAAAGCCACATTAATGTGGTGACCCATGATTGACTCTTGGTTGAAAGCCTTTAAGACAGTAGTGAGTTAGTGGTCCGGGAGTAGGACAAGGTGGGTAGAGCAATGTCTAACCCCTTCATGATCTTTCACTGACAGCGTGGGTGCTATAATGGCGGATGTTGGTGAGCGGGGAAATATAGCAAAGATTTGGAAGGGGAAACAAAAGCATTCGGCATTTCTGACATGTGCCCGTTCCCTCTCTGACCTCTCTTCTGGCTTCTGCCACTTAATTTTTCAGCCTCCAGGTAGGCGCTTAGACTTAACTCCTGCCCTCACCCAGGTGCTAAAAAACCCGCATTAACGCCAGCGTGGCTCTCTGCGCTGCTCGGCATTAGCATGGGCTCACGCTGAATCAGCTGCAGCTTTTGAGTGGATTTGTGCGCGTGTTTTTCCTATGCTAACCACGCTGTTACATACACGTGTAAGATTGGCGTGGAAAAACGCTCATAATAAAAACCCCACAGCGGGTCGACCGCAGCTTATTGCAAAGGCCCCATTGCAAGCAATGTCAAGACTCATGCAAGAGGTTTTTGTTCCCAGGCTTCAGCCAGAACAGCTGGCGTACGTTTCGCCTGAGAACAAAAACTGCTTCTAACTGTCCTGTCACACTCAAATTAAGTAAAAATAAATGCAAGAGCCCAGAATCCGGCTATCTGACTTAGCCGGATAAGTAGTGTGTTAAGATTTATATGGCTAAATAGCCCTTTTGTTTTAGACTTATCCGGCTATCTTACATAGCCGGATAAGTCTGAAAAGTGCCACTTAGACAAACAAGTAGTGCTTTTCAATTTTATCTGGCTAAGTAGCACCTTGCTGTTACGTAGTGTTGCGCGCCCCATTCGCGTCTGGCCCATGCACGGGCCTGCTCACCTCTCTGGCTCCACTGCACGTCCCGGGTCGGCATCCCTGGCGGCATCCGCGAGCTCCTCCAGGCCTCTGTGTCCCACAGCGGTGGTCACCGGGCCTTCCACTGCGCACCAGGCCTCATGTCGGAGTTTGGCACCTTCCGTGGCGTTGGCCACACCCCTATGCACGCACGTGGACCGCCTGGCCTCTTGTAGGGCCAGGGGCGGGTCCTAGTTCCACGGCGCGCCCTGATTGAAGGAACTACTTAAGGAAGTTCCTGACTGCACATCCTTGCCTTGGCAATTGGGTCGGCTTTGTTGCTAGATTGTCACTGCGTTCTGAAGCCTTGTTCTAGTTTCGTTCCAGTCCTGTTCCAGCCTTGTTCCTGCATCCTACTGTTTCAGCGTCCTGTTCCTGTGTTCATCTGTCGTCTCCCCAGGTAGTACCTCCGGACTGTCTCTCTGGTACTGACCTTGGCCTGATCCTTGACTCCTCTGCCTGCTGCCGGCCTCCTGACCTCGGCTTGTTCCTTGACTATTCTACTTGCTGCCTGCCTTATGATCTCGGCCTGCCTGTGACCTCCGGAACCTGACCTCTGTCTGATTGACCACTCCTCGGACTGACCTTCGGATTTGACCTCTGCCTGATTGACCTCGTCCTGATTCTGGCTCTGTCCCTTGCCTTGTCATCGCCTACGCTGTTCTGGTCTTCCTTGCTCCATCTGACCTCCAGTCTTGAACCCAATCGCGCTCCTTTCCTGTCTGTGGGCACGCCTATCTACCAAATCTCCAGGAGACCCTGCGAGGCCCATCTAAGTCTAAGTGGCCCGGATCCCTACGGGCTCCACCCGGGGGGACCGCGGGCTTCCAGTGGTGAAGCTCATCCTAGCCTCTGTCTCCTCCAGTGCTCCGCCCCCTGGGGGCAGGTGCTTCCTGGTCCCTACTAGGGAGCTGTTCTCCACTGCTCCAGGACAAGAGTCCACCCCCAAGTGCAACACTTAGCTGGATAAGTCAGAACTTTTCTAGATAAGTGCCGCAACTTAGCTGGATAACACGACTTTAGCCAGATAAGTGTGCAAAAATGATATATACGGTTTCTTTACATCCAGTTTTAAAGGGATATGCTAGTAGATTTTACCCGTGTTATTTAGATGCATTTACCTCCCATAAGTTGTCGTTCATAGTTTACACACGTAAGTCAGGGGTTTTTCTAACATGTGCCTGGAAATTAAATATCTCGTTTTACTAATTAGTCTACCAGTTCACCCAGTCCAACTGCAGCTCGTGAAGACCCTCCTGGCTGTTCAGCCTGAAGTCCCCCACATTTCACCCAGACCCCCTACCCAGTCATTTTTTCATTTTTAAGATGTTTATAATCACGTATTCTTGACATCGAGCATCTTACTTGCGTAAATGTTGGCCCTTTCCCAGAACTACCTTAGCCTGCCCCTTTTGTACATGTTAACCCCTTCCAGGGTCACTAATATTCTTTACTAGGTTCTAAAGCTTTCTGGATGGTTCCTGCTGTCCAGGGTTCAACCAAAGTTCAGGAAGTTCTGTGTAAAATGCAGAACTCTTGCCCTTTGCAAGCATCCCCTGTAAGGAGGGGCACTAAGGGGAATGAGGTAATGCTTATTGCAAGAGTGAGAGATGCAGGAAGAAGATTAGGGTGATGTTAAGGGGAGGTACATTCCCTCCACGGGGACTGGGGCAGTAAAAATCTATACAAGATGCCCCCTGATATCTGTGAGTGTTGCCTCTAGCATCCTAAGGCTAGAGAGGACCTGTGAGGCATCCAAAGGTTTCTACAACAAGGAAGATTCCAAGCTGAGGAACCATGCTGAGACCTGCTAGTGGCCTTCCAAAGAGGGGACACCCTATGAAGAGAATGGGTAGAATCCTCCAGTAAAAAAACTTTCTAGGTATGACGTTGTCCCGAAGGCCTTGGGGTTAAAGTGGAGTGTGAATAGGATTCCTCCTGCTCAAAGAAGAGTGTGAAAATACTGAATCTATTTTCTGCCTATTGGACTGTATCCAACTTAAGATCTGCTCTTGTTTCCTGCTGCCCTGTCACTTGGATTTAGAAATGAAATTCATTCTTTTTGGAACCAATTAATGGTGTGGACCTTGGACAGTCTGGTCCCCAGATGGTGATCCCTGGTGGACTTTACCTGTTCCCAGAGCTGCAGCAGTGGCTCTCACACCCCTCTGCAGCTCTGAAGGTGACCCCAAGGAAAATGGGGTGTTACATTCATATGTAAATGTACTTGCAGACCCAGATTTATGGTGCTATCTTTTCACACGCGCATCTTTTGAAAATTCACCTTTGAGTGTTAACTGTGCTCCTGCACCCGGTTTGTGACGCTGAAGAGCATTACAGTAGTGCCCATCGGTCCACCTGGGAAGTTACTGTGTTCGCCTTCCTGAAAAGATGTCTTACTGTTTTGAGCATACGAGAGGCTTTTTGTCCCCTATTCAGCCAAAGCATGCAAAGCGTTTGTGGTAATCTGCATACTCTACCATATGCACTGGGCATTGTCGGCTTTGGTTGAAGGAAGAGCCTGTGCAGGTAGATATGCAGAAAAGAACCCAGAGGCGTTACAGGAGCTTCTCAAAGAGGTAGACCCATGGCCTTTTGGCTGAGTCCTAGATGGTAAATGTGATGTTGTGTAGAGTGACAGCTGATTTGGGTGTGAGATGGGATATCTATGCTACAGTTGTGTGGGTTTGTAGGTCATTGACTGTTGGAGACTGAGGTCATGTTACATTGTGCAGTTTAGACCTGTCAGGGCATCCCTCTCTTAGGAGGAGTGCACTTGATAGTTATAAAACAGCCATGTGCTCTTTGAGAAGAGATTAGTCCTCCGTTATGTACACTGACCCCCCGGGAAGGCACGTGAGAGTAAGGCAAAAGTATGCAGTGGAAATGAGATTCCCCTTTGTCCGCTTTTCCCCCCTGATTTCAGGTTTTCTAACTCCTGTATAGTATGCTGTGCAACTTATATGTATTAAAATATTTCTTACACCAGAAAGTTTCATATTTTTCATTTAGTTGTAATCCCCTCCCATTGATTCCTATGGATTGAGCTATGTTAATGCTTTTGAAGCCACACTAATGAGCTTGTGAGATGATTGAAGTTTGGGCAAAAGCTTTTTGGCTTCTTGCCCTTATGTTGTGGTGACGACATAGTCATAGCTTGCTCAATGCCTTTCCTCCGCCCAATTCCAGATGTTGCTGAAGTCAAAAGAGAAATTCTGAATACCCAAAAATGGATAATGAGGGTCCTATTGTAATGAAGCTGAGAATGTATTATGCTAGTTTGAGCTGGGGTGCTATATAAAGGGTATTTACATATATTTTTCTGAAACATGCAGGGCCTCTTGGTCATATAACTTTTTTTTAAACACAGAATGTGATTATTTTAATGCAGCAAAGTCAGCAAATAATTTATTTTCAGTTGTAAATTTTTCTTAAGTCCTGAATTGAGGTAGGCAAAGCATTCAAAGTTTTGCTGTGGCAGGATTGGTAACTGATGGGATTTGAAATGGTGGCTGTTCTGGGATAAAAACAGGTGTTCTGGTTACTAGATTAAGTTTCAGCACAGGGAAAGATGAGATTCTGAAGGGAATGAGTCTTATGCTGGGGCCAATAACCACAGCTCATTTATAAATATATTGAAAAGCATTGGTCCAAGTACAGGTCCCTGAGGCACTCCACTGTTTACCCTTTTCCACTGAGAAAATTGACCATTTAATCCTACTCTCTGTTTCCTTTCTTTTAACCAGTTTGTAATCCATGAAAGGACATCACCTCCTATCCCATGACTTTTTAGTTTCCTTAGAAGCCCTTCATGAGGGCTTGCAATCTAGGGAGCTCGTTCACTAACCAGCATTTGGCCACTTACCGAGCGAAAAACAGCATTTGATAGAGGAAAAGGCCAGGTGGGTCATTTTGGAAAATGGCCGCCACAGGCCTGAAGGCTAGGGTGTACTCTGGGCTTCCACCTCACCACTGATGCCTGTTTTTAAGGTTGTAGGGGAATCAGGGAGTGGGGTCAGGGGTCCATTAGGACCAGCAGGGAGGAATCTTTAGATAAGGTGGATGGGCTAGGGTGGGGGTAGGGGATCCTGACTTCCAGGGGCTGGGTTTTTTTTTCACTAAAATGAGGGGTTGGGGTGGGGTTGTGTTATGGTTATGAGGTGTTGGAGTGGATTCTTGGAACTGCGGTGATGGCCACTCCCACGGGGAGGAGCCCCATGAGGAACCGCAGTACTAGGCTAGACTCTTTACACGCAGACACAGAGAATTTGTATTTATTATACAGCTTTATGGTACTGTCCGGGGAGCGGCAGCAATGAGGTAACCCAGTAGAAGTAGTCCAGGGGTCCTTAGCAGAGGAGACCAGTCCTACACTAGAGTAGATAATGGGCAATGCAGGGTAGCCGAGGAAGGGCCCGGTTGAAGACTCCAAGCGCTGAAGCTGACAAGGTTAGTACTCACTGACAGGCCAATACAGTAAAGCGCGGCCGCGGTTACCCTGTTTCTAACCCGCTTTGTACGCACAATTTGTACGCGTATGTCTAACCCACAATTCAGTATCCGGTTTTACGCGACCTTACCGCTTCTTGAAATCGACGTGTATCCCTTTCCACCCGCGGCATGTATATGATATGTTAATGATCGGATTAGTTATACCCTCCGATACAGTAACGTGCGTTTTTTTTTTTTGTGTGTAATCTGTTTTTATTTGCAAACCATAAAAACAATACAGAATGCCATATATTATCAAGCAACAGGTTGCAATCAGTATACATCAACAATTATGAACTATAAGAAACATAAGTAACCTTTGTAGGCAAACAATGTTCAACAATTCAGAACAGCTCGAGCAAAAACATACTACTGCATTACTCAAATAAAGAGCGAGAGCCATCTTGCATACTCAAATATCATGAGCATATAAGCATTCAAACCCTCCAATTCCCTCCCCCCTCCCCACACTGGCCGCCTTTATCAGTATCCTATGAGTGGGTGGTATGGTAAGAACAGTAAGTTACACTACTAAGTGGGGGATTGACAAGATGCCATCGGATTTGCAAGCTTTAAAGGGTATTGTTGCTATCTAACCATTTTCTATAAGGGTCCCAAGTGGCGTGGAAAGAAGGTATACGATTCTGATGAACTGCAGTAAGCCTATTCAATTGGTATAATGATAATATTCGCTGCTGTACTGCTGCAAGCGGAGGTATCGTTACTTGTTTCCAATAGGAAGCCAGCTCTAACCGGGCAGCAATAAAGATTTGCAAAAGCAGCTTTTGTGTGTGCGTATTATATTCCGTCATGGGCAAACCTAGCAGTACGTGCCACGGACGTGCTTCACATGTCATAGCAAGCAGCTGGGAGATCCATTGAAACACCCCCTGCCAATAAACCTGTATATGGGGACACGTCCACCAGATATGAAGATAGGTTCCTGGGGCTTCACATCCTCTCCAACAGCAGTCTGAGAGATGGGGATAGAATCTATGTAGTGTCTGTGGGGTATAGTGCCACCGATATAACATTTTATAACAATTTTCTTGTAAGCCAGCAGATATGGAACACTTGCTAGCCATAGTGTAAATAATGTCCCAATCACTGTCCCCCAGACACGCCGGGAAATCTAAGTCCCATAACGCCCGATATTTATGTACTACCAAAGATTTATTGGTGAACATAGTATAAATTTTGGATATAATCCCCTTGATGAGCGGAGCATGCTGGCATAAGGTCTCAAACAGGGTATTAGTAAGTCTCAGAGTACCCCTCCGGACTCCAGTGTGTATAAAGGACGAAACCCTAGCGTATAAGAGAAAATCTATGGTACTGCCTGGATATAAATCACTTAATTGCTGCCTGGTGAGCAGTTTACCCTGTTGTACGATATGTCCCATACGTATGACCCCAGTCTTCCTCCATTCTCGAAGGCCCACCGACCGTTCTGAAAGAGGCACCACATTATTAGTGAATAAGTGAGTCAGCATTGAATGGTGTTCAGGCTCTACCAGCACTGGTTTCCAACGGTGCCATATCTGCAAGGTGGTACGCAATGCGTATGGGTAGTAGTCAAATTTGTCCCACGATGTGCTGGGCTGCCACGGTAATGCAGCAATTGGAAAAGGCCCCAGGAGCCCCTGCTCGAACCTGACCCATTGGGGGATATCCCTAGTGCCATGTATAGCCACTAATGCACGTAATTGAGCAGCATAATAATACCACATTAAATTAGGGAGGTGCAAGCCTCCCCTGGATTTAGGCAAATAGAGAACGGACCTCGCAACCCGGGGTGGCCACCTCCGCCATATAAAACCACATATGAGTTGTTGCCATTGTTTGAGAAGTACAGCAGGTAAGCTGATAGGGATAGTGGTGAAGAAATACAAAAAAACGAGGGAGGACATTCATCTTAACAATTGCTAAGCGCCCCAGCCAGGAAAAGACTTGGCGGTCCCACCGTCTCAAACCCTCCCGGATACTAGCCACTAGAGGAGTATAGTTTAAATCAAATAATTGGTTGGTACGAGAACCAATCTTAACACCTAGATATTTCAAGTAGGAAGGAGCCCACAAAAAGGGAAACTGACGTTTAATACTGTTCACTGAGGAAGAGGGGAGAGTCAAATTAAGGAGTTTGGATTTATCATAATTTAAAGTTCAAGGTTCTTATTGAAAATATTGTTTTTTACGTTACGTTATGCTTTACACTCCTTGTTATTTGTAAACCGGGTTGATGTGATGCCTATCATGAAACTCGGTATAATAAAAACAAACAAATAAATAAATAATTAATTCGCATTCCTGAGACAGCCGAAAATCCCTGAAGTTCGGCCATTACCCCCTGTAAAGATGATTCAGGGTCAGAAAGCGTCAACATAACATCATCCGCGAAAAGTGATATTTTGGAATGGACGGTTCCTCCCCAAATTTCTTTAATGTGCCCGGCCTCTCGCACTCTGATAGCAAATGGCTCCAAAAACAAGGCGAACAGCATGGGTGATAAGGGACAGCCTTGCCTTGTACCTCTTTGGATGTCAAAAGGGGGCCCATACCCACCATTAGCCTTCACTCTTGCCAAAGGGCGCTCGTAAAGCTTCCGTAGCCACAGCATAAAGGGATCCCCAAAACCCATTTTACCTAACACCTGAAACAAGAACTCCCAATGGACAAGATCAAATGCTTTTTCCGCGTCCAATGCCAAAAGCACCGCTGGAATTTGCTTTTGCTGGACTATATCAACAATGTTAACAATCCGCCTAACATTGTCCGCGGCCAAGCGTCCTGGGACAAAGCCCACCTGGTCATTATGTATCAGGTCAGGTAGAACCCCATTGAGTCTAGCTGCCAGTACTCTGGCGAGTATCTTCAAATCGATATTGATTAACGAAATGGGGCGGTAGGAGCTACATTTGGTGGGATCCCTGCCCGGCTTTGCCAATATGGTGATTCCGGCTGTATTTGACTCATGCGCTAGGGTTTTGCCCTCAAGTAGGGAGTTAAAGGCCTTAGTTAGTGGTTCAGCTAAATGATGGGCAAATTTACGATAATAAGCTCCCGTAAAGCCATCCATTCCAGGAGCCTTGCCGGGTTTAAGTTGCTTTATCGCAGCCATTACTTCATCGATTTCTATAGGCTTGTCCAGAGCAAGTTGCCGAGACTCGTTAAGAGCCGGCAAGGTTACTGTACCTAAATACTGCTCTATAGCACCAAGACGAATAGTAGTGTTGCGAGCATAGAGGGAAGAGTAAAAATCAGTAAAGGCTTTACGGATATCCTCCGGGAACGTGGTCAAATTACCTTGGGCAGTTTGAATTTTGGATACCATAGTTCTGGATTGAGCCGCTTTTAGCTGTCTGGCCAGATACCTTCCCGCCTTATTCCCTCCCTCAAAATATTGCTGTTTGAGCAGCATAAGTTGATGGCTGATGGCAGTATCTTCCAATGCCCTTAGTTTATCTTTGAGCCGGAGTATTTGCTGATAAGTAGCTCCGGATTGTGTGTGACTATGCGATTGGGTTAGCACAGTGAGTTCTTTCAGCCAGTCTAGCCGCTGTCTCTCCCTTTCCCTGTTACAGTATGCTGCCCTAGCAATGCAAGCCCCCCTGGCCACCGTTTTTGAGCATTCCCAGATAACTAATGGAGACATACCCTCTGTTTGATTGGTCTGAAAGTAATCTCGCAGAGTGGCCTCCATTTGCCTGGTGAAAACGTCATCCTGAAACAAGCACTCATTGAGACGCCATGGCCGAAACCCTTTATCACCACCTTGAAATTGACACACCAGCCAAATGGGAGCGTGGTCGGACCAAGTGATGTTATCTATATCCGTTTGGTGAACAGAGTGCTGCAGGGTCTGAGAAATAAAAAAGCAATCTATCCTGGTGTAAGTGCTGTGAACAGGAGAAAAAAAAGTATACGCCCGGGATTTGGGATACCTGACCCGCCAGATATCTACTAAACTCCAATCTTCTAAGAGCTCTCTCCACCGCCCTCTCGTTTGAGGATCTGAAGTCTTTCCAGAACTTGAGTCTATCAAGGGCACCTGTACAAAATTAAAATCTCCCCCTAATATAAGTTCACCCTCATAGTGTATATTTAATAAATCTCTAAGGTCCTGTATAAACTGAGTTTTGTGCGTATTAGGGAAGTAGACATTAACTAAAGTAAAGACCTGCTTACCCACCCGTACTTTGACCAACACATAGCGCCCTTGCGGATCATATACATGGGAGAGCTCTTCATGCGCAAAAGTGGATGCAAACATTATGCCCACCCCTGCATATTTAGAATTCTTTGTGCTGGCCGACCAGTGTGTAATCGGATATTGGGGAAAGTTTAATAGCTTCTGATGATGTTTCCGAATGTGCGTTTCCTGTATAAAAACTATCCCCGCCCCCTGCCTCCGTAGTTCTCTCTGTAATAAAGATCGCTTGCGCGGTGTGTTAAGCCCTTTTACATTAAGAGACAACAGTTTAGTCGCCATTATACCTAGTGAAAAAGGGATGCGGCAACCCCCGGACCCCCCACCGCCACCATTGACCCCGTCTCCCAGCATCTTGAAACGCTCCGATCCATCGTGTCGCCATCCTCAGTCTTAGGTCAGTAACCACCCACGTAAAAAGTCGTGTACTCCCCTGCAAGCACCCTGAGATACCAGTGTAACCCCAAAGAAAATCTATAATATCCCCACCCGACCTGAAGGGATACTCCACCTCTGGAGGTCTGTTTCGGTGCATACAACGCGTGCCCCGCCCTCCGCGACCCTCCCGCCCGCAGCAAGAAACCTAATATACACCTAGAAGAGGAAAAGACCCAATTAGAACGCAAACTCCGTGATAAAAGTTCTCACTTTTCACCAAAACTAGAGTAACTGGATCCCTGAAGTCATATCATAATGCAACCCATGTCAGCGGGCAGGGCCAGAAACCGCAGATCCTCACTCATGCAGTGAGAAAGTGACCAAAATGTTCAGGAATGTTTATGAGAAGAGAAAAAGTCACCCCTTGTCCGGGACCACTGTACTGCGTGCTCCAACCTGCCTCCTCAGCCGTTTTCCGCCTTTATCCGCCCTTTGCCACCTGGGAGCGGTGTCCCTCTGGGGTTGAGGTTGCTTTTCAAATAGATGTGGAAACTGGACTGGCAGCTGGGCCTTGGAAAAGACTTCTGGGGCATCCGCCATGGAAGTAATTTTATATCCCACACCCTGGACCTGGAAAGTGAGTCCAAAAGGGTAAGTCCACCAATACCGGATGTTCCGCTCACGCAGCTGCGCTGTGACCTCCCAGAGCTCAAATCTCTTTTTCAGAGTGACTGGTGATAGGTCCTGGTATATGGATATCTGGTGATTTTTCCATTTGATGTCCTTCAGGTTCCTGGCAATAGTATATATCTTATCCTTGAGGGGAAGCTAGTGAAGCACAGCACCAGATCTCTGGGCCTCTGATCCGTTCTGGGCCCCAGCGCGCGATGTGCTCTCTCAAATTTTATTTCAGCGCCAATAGCTGCCGCCTCCCTTTCCTCCTCCGGTGCTTGTTGCAAAATATAGGTACAGATTTGAGCCGCTGTCTCCGCCACCCCTGTGTATTCAGGAAGCTCCGGCACTCCTCGGATGCGCAAGTTATTGCACCTGCATCTATTTTCAAGATCCTCCATTTTGTTTTGTAATAGGAGGAAATCAGAAGCAATATGTGTTTGCTGTGAGATAAGGGAATTTATAGTTTCCCCATGCCCATCAATCCGGTTCTCAGCGTCGTCCACCCTGTTCCCTAAGGCAGCTAGATCTTCTTTCAGGTCTGCAACTGACGCCATGATGTCTTCCCTATGCTGCCTTAAATCAGCCCTGATCTCCATGAACCAAGTCCTGGCCTCAGAACGGGTGAGGATTTCAGCGGGGTCAGGCTGCTTAGGTAGGGAGCTGATTTTGCCGCGTCTTTAACCTGCAAATTTACCGCCTACCCTGACCCTAGCGTTAGTGTGGTGAACTTAGCCGCCCAGTCCCAAACCAACCCAATCCACAGAAAAAAATGCTTCTCGTACAAGGGGAAAAATTATTACAAAAAATAAAGCAAGGTGCAGGGCAAATATCATTTCAGTATTATGCTCGGGCATTGCCAGCTTGACAAGCTTCAGGCAAGCCCCAGCAGCCAGAGATCGGCGGCAGGGAGCGCAACAAAGCACCTGTGTGCGCAGCTCCGATTTTCCACCTCCTTCGGACGGGCAAGAGAGAGACGAAATTTCATGGGCAAACTTTCCCCCAGCCCCCGCTCACCTGCCCTGGCCGCGGCCACGCAAGCCCCCAGCAGCAGCAGCAGAAGGGCGTCCATGGGTGCCTGTCTCCCGTGTGGGAGCGCTGACAGCTCCGCAGCAGCCTCAGTCCTCTCTCCCCTCCTCCTGAGGCGCGCACCCGTGGCTCCCCTGCCTCTCGGGGGCAGCTGACGGCGAGAGGGGCTTCAGCAGCCCGGGGTGGATTGGGCGCTCCCCATGCGAGGCGGCTTCCAGCAGCCCCTGCCGGCGAAGGTGCATGAATGCACGCCTGTACGCCCAATTTGGGCGCTCAAGGCAGCGAAGGTGCATGAATGCACGCTGCGACCTGAGCGCCCAGCTGGACATCCGAGGTCACGGCGTGCGTTCATGCACTTTCGCTGCCTTGAGTGCCCAAATTGGGCATACAGGCTCAAGGTAGCGAAGGTGCATGCACGCTGCAACCTGAGTGCCCGGCTGGACGTCCGAGGTCACGGATGTCCCCTGGAAACGCTCCACGTCCAGCTGCAACCTGGGCTCCAGCTTGGGGGGCTTCTCCGTGGCCAGCAGCCGGGCCTCCAGTGGACTGGCCGGGGGCGTGGCGGGCGCCGCCAACAGCGCCTTCTGCCTGGCCTCCACCTCGCCCACGTCGTCAGCCTTCAGCAGCGACTACGGCAGCCTCTTCTCCAACGCGGCGGGCGGTGGGGTGGCCGCCGCTGCCTCCTCCTCCACTTCCTCGTCGCAGGACGCCGGCGGCCAGTTGGCCTTCATCTCCAAGGTGCACAGCTCGGCGGCCGAGGGCCTGTACCAACGCGTGGGCATGGCTCACCCCTACGAGTCCTGGTACAAGTCGGGCTTCCACTCGGACCTGTTGGGGGAGGTGGCGAACGGCGCCTCCTCCTGGTGGGACGTGCATGGCCAAGCGGTGGCGGGGCCCTGGCTGAAGGTGCAGAGCCCGGCCGGCGGGCTGCAGCCCTCACCGCAGCTGGTCGCCTATAGCCCGGACTTCGGCTCGCTCATGCACTCGGCCTGAAACACAGCACCAAAACAGAACACCTTCCCGCTGCCGTGAGCGCCCGCCTGTAGGTCCAATTTGGGCGCTCAAGGCAGCGAAGGTGCATGAACGCACGCCGTGACCTCTGATGTCCAGCCGGGTGCTCAGGTCGCGGCGTGCATTCATGCACCTTCGCCGGCGGGGGCTGCAGGAAGCCGCCTCACATGGGGAGCGCCTGATCCGCCCCAGGCTGCTGAAGCTGCTCTCGCCGCCAGCTGCCCCCGGGAGGCAGGGGAGCCGCGGTGCGCCCCTCGGGAGGAGGGGAGAGAGGACTGAGGCTGCTCCGGAGCTGTCGGCGCACCCACACGGGAGACCGGCACCCATGGACGCCCTTCTGCCGCTGCTGGGGGCTTGCGTGGCTGTGGCCAGGGCAGGTGAGTGGGGGCTGGGGGAAAGTTTGCCCGTGAAATTTTGTCTCTCTCTTGCCCGTCTGAAGGAGGCGGAAAATTGGAGCTACGCGCACAGGTGCTTTTTTGCGCTCCCTGCCGCTGATCGCCGGCTGCTGGGGCTTGCTGGCGCCGGGCGCTCAAGGCAGCGGGGTTTGTAGGAGAACCATCCACTTTCCTGGTGGAATGACATTTGAAATGACAGGTACCAGTGCACCCAGGATACTGTATAGGCGCTCTATACCGCTCTATACAGTAAAATGGATTGCGCACGCCTACCGCTTCATGGACCCGCTTTGGACGCGGCTTGCATTTGCGTCTCATTTGAATACTGTATCGAGCGGAATGTGATCCAAAGTGTGCGCACGGCAAACGAGGGTGCGCCCGGCACTGCCGCACTCTTTCTTACGCGTCCTTACTGTATCGGCCTGCCAAGTAGATAGCTGTATTGATAAAGATCCTGGCAGGCAGAAGTAGTTCCGTAATAGGCACCAGAGTAGGGAGAGCAGGCCCTTGAGGAGCAAGTACCTGATATCCCTGATAGGTACCTGAAAGAGAGCATAAGGACCCCCGAGGAGCAGGTACCCAGGTTAGCGATGAATTACCCCGAAGGGCAGAGAGAGAGCTTCCTGCGGCAGCTAGGAAGCGGCAGAGCAGCTTAGACTGGAGCCAATCCAATCCTTGCTAACTCGGTTTGTTAGCAAACGAAGGGCAGGCTAAATACCAGGATGTGATGACATCACTCGGAGGGGACGCCCCCGAGGTTCCCGCCATGACGTGGATAAAGACGGTGGCGTGCATGCGCGTACCCTAGGAGGCCCTCAGGAAAATCATGGCGAACACCATTGCCGTTGCAGTTCCGGGGACGCCGGAGAGAGCAGCATGAAAGCGCAGCAGCAGCCATCTTCCCAAGGCTTGAGGAGAGAGAAGGAAGAAAGGTGAGGCACAGAGGTTGAAGCCGTCTGAGACAGACGGACGCAGCAGGTTGTTTGCTCTTCTTTAGAATTTTATTTATTTTTTTTTATATTGGGCATTTCAGCCACCACCAAGGGCATCTGGGGATGGGACAGGTGATCTATCCAGAATCTCATAGGATTTTACTTCTCGGGGCCATCATAGTGCGTTGGGTAGGGAACATTCATTGCCGTTGTATTTTTCCCCATGGAAATATAGCCATCCGTAGTATTTCCCAGCTGGGAAAAATACTGCAGGATTCACAAAGCCACAGGGTCATTTGCCACGGCTTTGTGATTCCCACGGATTTTTCCCCTCAGAGAAAAGATACTGCAGCTTAGTGAATGAGGGGGTAATTTTGTGCCTGAGGCAATGGAGCGTAAAGTGACTTGCCGAAGGTCACAAAGAACCTCAGCAGGATTTGAACCCTAACCACTAGGTGAGGGTTGGCCAACTCTGGTCCTTGAGGACCACAAAAGGTCCAGGTTTTCAGGATATCCATAATGAATACGCATAAGATAGATTTGCATGCAGTGCTTCCATTTTATGCATCTCTATCTCATGCATATTCATTGTGGATATCTTGAAAACCTGGACTGTTTGTGGCCTTCGTGGACCAGAGTTGTCCCCTCTTGCACTAGGCCACTCCTTCACTGCTGCAAACATACTCCAGCCACTTCCTTTTTGCCACCTTTGACCGCACCTGTGGAAAGGGAGCTACACAATAACCGTGAGACTTAAAATTTCATACGCATATATTGCTGCTTTTTCACTGCAGGGTAAATATGTGCAGCATGTGGGTAACTTGTGCCTTGGGCTGTGTATTGCGCACATATTCTTGTAGCCCAGGTGCCATGCAGTTCAGCTGCACATATAAATGATTCATTTGTCCATGGAGACATAAAGAATTTATTTGCACACGCTGCGTCTAGTCCATCTGTACTTTGCCAGTAAATGTTATGGTTTTAAATGCATAAATAAACAGATGGTGCAGGACAGCAAATACGTTTGCACTGCTGGCAAGGAAGGCTCTGCCGGGTCCTTGCGCTACTGACTTACGCGTTTTAATGCTATCGTGATCTGCATGAGGAGTTTGTTTATTTCAGTGGGTTTTTTTTTTGGTTTTTTTTTTACTGATACTTTTTGCAGTGCTTTCAGTCTGAATGACATAACTTCTAACACTTGGATGTTTATGTAACAGCGCCTCTTTTTTTTTCTTCAGACCTATATAAGTGACTTGCACATAATATCAACATTTGCTATCTCTCTGAATACTCAGTCAAACATTAACCAAACATGTATTTGTCGGCATTTAATTTAGGAATTCCGAGGCGCTTTTTTTTTTTTTTTTTAAACAACAATGCTGCTTTCTAGTGTTAATGGCAGTCTGTCCTACATATTGAAGTCTGCTTTTCAGCTCCAGATCTAGCAGAGAGGTTCTTTCACTTGACAGTTAATGTGTGAAGCAGGTCCGTACGCTGAAATGTTGGCAGAAAATATCCTTAAATACTGCAGACTGCTCGAAAATATTCAAACACAAGTACCGAGAGGGTCCAGAGGGATAATCTGTTTATATTACATTGAACATGTTATCCTTTTGGGATGGAACTGTTGCAGAACTTGGCAGAACCCATTTTCGTGTTTGAAACTGGAGTACATTTTTTATTTAAACATCGCGTGATAAGCCTCCAAGTCTGATTCCTATTCAGGGCAACCCTGTGGATCAGTTTCTGGTTAAATATGTCCTCAACTTTTTTTTTTTAAACAAGCCTGTCTGATGTTATGCAAGAAAAGGCCATGGCAGCATTATCTTTTAGTTAATATCTATGATTTGTAAAGGAGTTTTTAGGTATAGTTCGCAGATGAAAATTCACAGCCAATATGATATCTGCTTTTGTATGTGGTATACAAGTCCCAGTATATTTTAAGCAAAAGATAATTTGGGATGGTTTACGTTGGGAAAACCTCTGATGGAACTGGGTTGGAAACTGCACCACTTAACTGAAATTTGACCATGTCTTAGTAGCCTTGTGTTTACAAAGAGCGTCATTTTGGGGAGAAGGCAGCCAAAACCCTTTCTGCGCGCATCTTCTCATCTCAGGTGCGTGCGTGCCTAGATCCAAAGCAGCAGCTAGCAAAACTGGGATATTTGATTTACCATGGAACACTTGTAACCAGGGTTCAGAATATTTGAATTAAAGTCTTCCAGATGTAGAAGCAGACCCAGGTGGGTTTTTTTTTTCTCTTCTTTTTTACTTCGCTCTATCTCTACCCATGTACTGTGTGGTACAGCTCAATAACAAGCACGGATACAAGTAGTGAGGTCCCACTTATCTTACTTTATTTTAAAGCAATTTCATAAACACAGGCAGATACACCCAAAATGAATAGAGAGGGATCTCTGAACAAATCACCACAAGTGATGTCTTTGGACTGAGCGGTAACGCGTGACAGATAACTCTTCACTTTAGAGAGATGATTCACATACTTTTTAACCTCATCACTCTCCATGATTAGTTACTCACTGTCCTCTGGTACATTAAAGAAAAAATCCATCGCATTCACTCAGCAGGATGTGGACAAGCCTTCAGGAAGGGAAGCCTATGTGGGTTTTAGATGTCATATCCTCCCTGGAGCTCAATTTGCATTTCAGGGAGCAGATTTCTCCACAATATCATCAGTGAAAGACCACTTTTGCCACTTGCACATCCTTCCATCTCCAGATGGGGAAACAGTGTCCTCTACTGCTGCATCCCAAAACACACTTGGCCCAAACCCTTATCATCTTTCACACAGGGTAAATGGAATACCTCAATCTGACAACACTGCCTGTGAGTGGCCAACTGCTTTGCTCTGATACATTTCTGAAACTGTTGTAACAGATACAAAAAAGGAATGAATTGGCACAAGTTTGAAACTTGTGGGCAGTAGCGCCAATCTTTAAGGCTTCAACCCCCAACTACTGTCCATTTGCGCATCTTTTTCATGCATTCATAATTCAGTCATCTTAGAATTTTTTTTTAAATCTAAAGTAGAGCATATGTGTCACCTTTATTTACCTCTTGCTTGGATCAGAAATGGCTGAGCAGCATTCAGGCTGCAAACGCCTAAGGCGTTTCCTTGGAAAATGTAGATTTATGCCTCAAATACATGCCTAAGTTAAACTAATTTTCAAAGCAAGCTCTATTTATTTATTTACAAATGTCTTCTCTACCGCCTTCTGGGCATTGCCGGTCATGTCCGCTTTAAAAATGATCCCCCACCAAGTCAATCTTGCACAAATTGGGCCTGCTGTTTCGTGTACACACCATTTTCCTGGAAATTGCTGCACATATGGTCAGATTTTACAAAGTATATGTGTAAGTCCAAAATTCACCCCCAGCTCCACCCCCAAGAACACTTCTGCTCACTCATTTACCCACACATCGGGTGAGCAAGTTTGTAAAAGGCCATGTCTGTGAGTAAAAAATTGTTTTGCGCACAGAAATACTTTTAAAAATAAACTCTTTAAATATCAATAGGAGAACAGGTTTGTATGTGGATTAGAGCATCCAGGGAAAGATGGGAGGGGATAGGAAAGGAACTTTTTTCTCATTATTATTGCAGAATCATTATGCTGTTACTACTATGAAAACTATTGATTATCTAACACTACAAGATGCATAGACACATATAGGAGACAGTCCCTGCTCCATGGAGCTTACAGTCTAGTCAAGAACACATGCACACATTTATTACCCAGCTTTCTTCATCCAGTTAGCTGGAAGGAATATTTATTTATGCATTTGTATTTATTTAGGTGCTTATAGTCCACAGCATCCACAGTTACAATGCTCAAGGGTTACGATATTCCAACCCTAACAAACAAGGAGCGTGCCCAGAAATGCAGGAATATTTGCTGTACAATACGTCAATCACAATCCCAAGTATCCCTGAAGTTCTAGGAATAGTGCCTCTTTTGTGCTTATCTCTGTAGAATAAGCTCTTTCAAGTCCCATTAATGGAATGCAGCAGGGCTTCCCAGACCTGTCCTGCTGACCCCACAACCAGTCAGGTGTTGACAATAACCACAATGAATTTGCACGCAGTCAATTTGCATACATTGGAGACATACGGTAGTATATGCAACTGGGTCTCAGGTATATACATTGTGGGTATCCTTAAAAGGTTTGGTAAGTCCTGTAGTACAGTATATTTATTGAGTTTGATTGCAATTCCATTTACAGTCAACAAAACAGTTGACAGATTACAAACATAAAATGCATATATTAATACAAATACCTGTTTTTATATTCTAGCAGATTTTTTTAAATTTTTTTTTAACAAATATATATCATGGGATGAGTGTTTATTGCGCATTGGCTGCACATGTAGGGTATTTCAAGATGTCAGATTTCATCTTTTTCCACACATTATCCTTCAGCTAACTGCATGACATTGACTGTATTGCTTAGTTAAAATATGTGTCCACTAAATCAAGTTTTATGACCGTGTAGGTTGGTAAGAAGCAGCAGATTCCTAGGGACATACACAGGAAACGCTCTTGTTTTGCACTCGCCATCTGGCCGCAGGTCTCCATAGAAATTTGTGACTTTTTAACCACAGTGGGAATGCGTTTAAGTATCAGCCTCGCCTCTTATACTGGCTCTGATTTAGACTTGTTTCAGAGGCTCACAGGAACAGATTTGCTTTAGTTTGTTTTGACTTAGATTTTCTTTTTGTTTGTTTGGCCTAGCCATTGCCTCTAGCCCCTTTGGGACTATTAAATCATAAGCCGGGGTTTCCCAGACTTCTCTTGATCACTCTTCATCCAGTCGGGTTTCCAGGATCTCCACAATGAATAGGCAGGAGATACATTGGCATGCAACAGGCCTCCGCTCTATTCATGAATGTGGCTCCTGCCTTTTCACTGTGGACATCCTGGAAACCCGACTGGCTGTGGAGGTGAGCGGGAAGCCCCTGCCATGAGCCATTCTTCTCCACTTGCAGGGGTTTCCCCTCATTTTTATCCCCCTTGCTCTCTCTCCCCCCCAGCCAGTCCTGATTTTTGCCTGTTATGAGCTTGGATTTGTAGTTTTTTATTTTCTTAGAAAACTAGGGCTTTTGCAGTGGGGCGAAACCAGGACGGGATCAGCCTGCTTGCGTAGACCTGGGGGAGGTGGCACACAGCCCAGCCCATTGAACCCTTTTCAGTTTAGATTTGGGATGCTGATCCAGAGAGATGCCATTTTGGGGTCATGAAGGCAATTTTTCCATTGGAAGGCAAAATAAGCAGTGATGATCTGTTTCCTTTTTCCATTCCTTTGATTGCACCTAGGTAGCTGCCAGAGAGGCAAAGGAGTAAATCTGAATGCTGTGGAGGTTTGTTCTCCCTTCAGCCTAACTTACCATGCTGCTGTATATTTGAGGTCTGTACACTGGGGGGGGGGGGGGGGGGATGACATTCAATGATGTTTGCGAGAGTAAACGTTTATCCGTGTAAAATTACATTTGAAAATCACCCACACTCTTTCCCCCCCCCCCCCCCATATGTGGTTGCAAGCAAAGTCACAGTGCGGGTAATTCTATCTGCTTAAAGGGGGGGGGGCAGTGTTAGGTCAGGGGGTGTGACTGCGCTCCCAGGTATTTAATTTTCAAATCTTTTTGGCCCCTTTGCACCTGCTACCATGCATTGCATGTGTCCACTGCCTTTTAAAAGGAAAACTCTGTGAGCCACAGGTCAGTATCCAAATTTCACTCTTAAGGGAATTTAATTCCTGCAATCGCTCATCGTGAGGCAGAGCTGACTTTAGAAGCTGAACTTCATGCTTGCCTATTGTACATCTGGATAACCAAGCAGTGTTAGCAAAAGACTAAGGAGTGATTTGTAAGGAACGAGCAGCCGCTGCCCTCGGAATCCCTGAACATTCTTCGTATAGAAAGTGTCGCCAGTTTAGCCCTTTGCCATCTAAGCTTTGGAGCTCCTTTTAAGGCTTTGGTTGGGATTAAACAGCTCAGGGTGTCAGAGAAGAGATCCCACAACAAGGAAATGTTTTATTTTTAGCCCTTAAGAACGCCACCGGCGAGCTTGCAAAATGTGAGCGGTATCCTTCAGTTGTGAGTACAGCCGGTCCAGTCCCACTGCATGCTTCCCGTCGTCAGCTGATCGGTGCCCCGGCAGAGGTTCGCCAGGCATTGCTTTCAGGAGTAAAATCAGCAGCCATTCACGGCTCTGCCACTTCCTCCTGCAAACAACCCACGAGCGCACACACTCCAGAGCACACAGCTTTTTGGGGGGGTTTTGATTGCAAGCCTGGCCAAGTGATTGGTGGGTTTACCTATCTCAAGTGGAACGAATTAGGTAGAATGAAGGCAATTTTCAAAAGCCACTTCCCTGGCTAAATCAGCTGTCTGAAAATTAGCCACCACCCCTGCAGGTCAGGGTATATGGTTGCTCCAACACGCACGTTCTTTATACCCACATTCGGGCCGATACAGTAAGGAGCGGTAGGAAGAGCTGCGTTAGTGCCGGGCGCACCCGCGTTTGCCACACGCACAGTCCTGCTCACCTTCCGCTCGATACTGTATTTAAATAGCTTGCAAATGCAAGCCGCGTCCGAGAAGCGTCTGTGACACGTTAGGCCCAAGCAACCCATTTTACTGTATAGGCGCTTAATACAGCGCCTATACAGTATCCTGGGTGCGCTGGTACCTGTCATTTCAAATGACATTTGAAATGACAGGCACCAGGAAGTGGATCCCAACTTTAACCCATGAAAACCTAAAATCCCCTCCTCCCGAAGCGACTCGACATGTTACCAACTTACTTTTTGTTGCTTTCGCCCCTTCCTGTTTCTGCCGTCCTCCGGAGGGGGCAGCCGGTGGCGAAAGCAGCTTGCAGCGGTCCCCCCCGCGCAGGTCCCGGTTCTCCTGGCTCAGCCTCATCTGCTTAAGGAAGATTGTGAAGTCAAGTAAGAGCCCACTGTTCTGTGCCCTCTCCAGTCACGGCGCGAGCGGAGCGAAGCGAAGCGTACTTTCATTGGCTTGAGCGCCCGTCAATTTGGGCGCTCAAGCCGATGAAAGCACATGGACGAGCGTGCGTGACGCACGCTGTGACGTCACACCCGCCCATCCATGTGCTTTCATTGGCTTGAGCGCCCGTCAATTTGGGCGCTCAAGCCGATGAAAGCACATGGACGGGCGTGCGTGACGCACGCTGTGACGTCACACCCGCCCATCCATGTGCTTTCATCGGCTTGAGCGCCCGTCAATTTGGGCGCTCAAGCCAATGAAAGCACATGGACGGGCGGGCGTGACATCACCCGCCTGTCCATGTGCTTCATTGGCTTGAGCGCCCAAATTGACGGGCGCTCAAGCCAATGTAAGCAGTGCACATGGACGGGCGGATGTGACGTCACGGCGTGCTCGACTATTGCAACTCCCTTCTGCTAGGTCTACCCTTCAACACCATCAAACCATTACAGATGGTACAGAATTCCGCTGCTAGAATCCTCACAAGTTCTAACAAAAAAGACCATATCACCCCAATCCTTCGTAACTTACATTGGCTTCCCATCAAACATAGGATACTCTATAAGATACTCACAATAGTACACAAAGCAATATACAATCTGGCTCCTATCATGCTAAGTACTCAACTTCAACCGCATACATCTTCTAGACCAATTAGAAGCGCATACAAAGGAACACTGCATGTCCCACAAGTAAAATCAGCATTGAGCAAACGAGCATTATCTTCAGCAGGACCCCACCAGTGGAACGCGCTCCCCCCAGATCTAAGACTAGAACCCAGTCATCAAGAGTTCAAAAAAAGACTGAAGACCTGGCTTTTCCAACAAGCCTTCCCAGATTCTCAATGATACTTAGACAGGAGGACTTCCTAAATACTAGGTATCCCTAAATTATTGACACCTCACCAATTCCTACTATCAGGACTCCACAACTGCTCAATCAATTTTTGAGTCCATAAGTTCACTATATTATTCTTATTGCATCTATATGGTAGATTTGACAGGTCATCACTACTACGTTAAATAGTTAAATTGTATGTACATATTATATTATATTTATTATTACTATGTTAAATTGACATCCGGTTTTATTGTTCCTTATGTTCTACAGTTCTATGTAAAGCCCCCTTCCGCTGTTGGGCAGTTCATCGTTTTTATGTAAACCGGAGTGATTTGTAATTCTCACAAGAACTTCGGTATATAAAAATTAAAAATAAATAAATAAAAATAAATAATATACATGCCGCGGGCGGAAGGGGTTACCTGGTGATTTAAAGAGGCGGTAAGAATGGGTTAAAGGGGATAGTGTATCGCGGGTTGGACTTACGCGGCCGAAAAGTGACTAGAAAGCGGGTTAGAAGCAGGGTAACCGCGGCCGCACTTTACTGTATTGACCTGATTGAGCGGAGACGGGGTTAGAGCGGGGAAATGCATAGTTTTGCAGGGGAAAATTAGCCTCAGAAACAGCAGGCACATATCTCTGCAGGTTTTGCAATGGGAACGTGCACACATATTACCCCTTTGACAATTGGTGAAAAGGCTGCAGGTAAAAAGTACCTGTGGGCTTTGCAAGTTTCCTGCGTTCTTTGGAAAATTGCCACCAATAAGACCATGAGGTCATAGCCTCCATCTTAGGTTTGGGCAGCCTAAATGGCTATACTCAAATCTTGGGGTGGACTTGTATTTTGCACGTAATATATACCACTGTCCCGTGGAACCGGTGGCTTTTATTACCCTGCTGCACAGAGTTACAACTTGCAGCAGAGGTCTACAATGAATATGCATAAAATAGATTTGCATACAAAGGAGGCAATGCATGCAAAACTACCTCATGATTGTTCATTGTGCATATCATGAAAAGCAGAGCTGTTTGTAGCTCTTGAGGCCTAGAGTTGGTCAGGCCAGTACGGCTGCCACTGAGAGGTCAGCTGCTGGGAAGATCCAGGAGATAAGCTGTTTATAATAGATTGGGTCTGCTCTGTGATAACATCATGCAATAATAAACACTATTTGTTTTCAGATTTTGAAAACATTATGAAAGAAATCTCTGTTGGGTGAATAAGTAGAGCCTGCAAATACATAATTTGTCTTACAGACAAATCTAGCAGGATTTACCTTATCCCTTGTTGGCAGTGCGATTCAGCCCATGAAACAGCAGTATTGCAAACTGTTCTTCTTTCCTACTGAATAATTTTTTTGTTTTGAAAACAACATTGCAACTTCTAGTTGTTTGACTTCAAGCCAAGTAATCCAAATTCTGGTAGCCATATTGCTCCTGGAGAAAACTGGAATTTTAAGTTACGGTAGTTGTGTAGTAGATGACAACAGAAAAAGATCTATTGATCTATCCAGTCTGCCATTTACGGCCTGTCAACGCTGCTAAGGAAACACCCCAGCTGTCAGCCATAGAGTGACCATTTGCAAGATATCTCTCCTTATCCTTTTCTTTCACAGATGAACATACAAGTTGTGATACCTCTTATGGTACCAGTAGCAGAAGATATTTAGCATCTGAAGAAGGGACCTGTGTGGTCTCAGAAGCTCATGAACTACAGCATCTTTTTTTATATTGGTTCAATAAAAGAGATCAAGACTGCTAAGATTCAAATGTATTTGCTTAAGGCAGAGTGGAGCTTTCATGTTCTGAGTTTGCATGTTTATGTCTTATTTGTAGGAACGCTTCAATCTCAGCAGCCCACATGGCATGAATTGCCTGATAGATGGAACTATCCCACCAAGTGCTGGTCTCTCCAGTTCTAGTGCTCTGGTTTGCTGTGCAGGGCTGGTAGCACTCAATGTGAATGGATTAACCCTTTCAAAGGTAATGTACTTCTCCTACTATAACAAATATTACTTCTTGGCATTTCTAGAACAGCTATGTATCAATAGCTTCCCAAAAAGATGAGCGAGAGGTCAAAATCAGGAAATCAATAAACCCTTCTCATATGTGACTTCCATAGATACCTATAATTAGACCATCATACTAGGTGTCATCAGAATAAAGTGCGTTCAAACCATTTCATAGTCTTCTGCCTTATTTTTAATCATCGATCTATGAGTTTGATTTTTTTGTATTTTTTAACTGCATTTAAAAACCATATATATCCATCTCTTAAGCGGAACCAAATGTTTAAAACCACTTATCTTTCTTGTAAGTCAAAATGCCCATACACGCCTGGATACACCCGACACATAGCCGTGTTTCAAACCGCAGTTCTTCAGGGTATAATACTGTTGGTTGGCATAGTGGTGAGTAGACTGGAAGTGATGTACACTTCCGGTCTACACGCCGGCTCCATGTCGGGATTTACTTCATCCTCTTGCCTTGCCCTCCAGCTCAGCCAAACCTCCGTGTCAGTGGAGGAGAGAAGAGCTTTCATGCCCCATCTGTCTCCTCCTCCTGCCGCCCAGGTCATACTCGAGACTGTGCAGATCAGTTACCCTAGCACCCACCGGTGCAATACTGGCTCATTTTCCAGGGTTTTTGACCAATAGTAAGCTCCCTACTGCATTACAGACAGACACAGGCTTTTATTGTCTAGGATAAGTAGCAGAATTACCCATTCTGTGCACAGGTGTTTGTGTGTGTGTGTTAGAAAATATTACAGCAAAGTTTGAGAAAACTGTTTATTTCTGAAAAGAAAAATTTCAAATACATTAGTTAGTATAGCTCTTGTAAAACAAAACTAACAAATGCTACTGTAGCAAGAATTATTACTTTTATTGTATTTTCAAATGAGGCATGCACGCATGGAAGATGTGCTGAAGACATGCAGGCACACACAATCACACTGTACACTGGGAGAAAATTACCAGGAGCTCTGGTTAGAAGATTCGGGTCTCCATTTTGAACTTCACACCAAAGGGCATTTTCGGTTTCTTAAATGAAGGGTCCCAGTTAACGCCCTGCAGAGCCTCTCTGTGTCTCTGGCAGCCAAACCTATCAAACCTATCTACTCCTCCATGTTCTCTTCTTCTCCAGCTTACATGATTATTCTTGAGTAAAAAGGTTGCAACTTCAAACTTTGGTTTGTATCCCCCTTCTATCTCTTTGTTGCTCTCACACTTTCTGATGTGTTCATGGGGTATATTTATTTATTGTTGCTGCTGAGTACAAAGTGCTAGTGACATCTGGGGACTTCTATTCAATAATTTTCAGATTTTCTCGGTTTACACTGGACCGGGAGTTTGGACATGCAGCCTTCAAAATGTTAGTCTATCTTTACTGGAATTCCTTCTAAGAGCTGTCGTTCATACAGAGGGAGAACATTAAGTTTTTGCAGCTGGTTGCCCGGTGCTGCAGATGGCACAGTGCCCCGCACCACGATTGCAAAGCCTAGCAGCATAACATCATTCAACACCACGGCAAAGTCAAAATCTGATTTAAAAAAAAAAAAAATGTCAACATCTCTGGCAACATTTCAGATGCATCTTTCCAAATGGATGATCTTGTAAAGAACTATACTGTTTGGTACTAGCGCTCTTGTTGTCTAGACAACCAATTACACTAATATGTTTATAAAGTCACCCCTAGGTTCACATTTCTGACACAGAATGATTTATGCAGCCAGCATCATTAATAAAGTTATCTTCTCGGCAAGGAACACAAGACCGGAACGATGCCGCTGGCTTTCCAGGGCCACTGCAGGCCATGAGTGCCGAGGGCATTTACGTCTTTGATGGTCAGGAATTGTTTAGGACATTACAGTAATTGCAATCATTTGGGTGATTTGGCCTTGCCATTTCACTGTAGATTGCAGCCCTTGCTCTGCTGAGGTTTCTTCGTGGGCTACCTCTGCCTTTTTTCCATTGCTTGAAGACAGACTTAAGTGCATGTTTACCTCTTTATGTAAACTTCAGCAAAACCAACACCGCTCAGGGAGCAGAACCCGGGAGTGTCTGAAGTGTTTGACAGACACTTTAGACATCTCTTAGCTAGAACAACCATACAACCATTGGATATGGTTGTGCATAAAACAATAAATTAGGTTTATGCATATACGGAATAAGAGAAGGCAGAAAAGGATGAAGATGCATAGTCTCCTAAGAGCTTTTGCCATTTGGGAAAGCACAACCCTTGATGTATTTGAAAAAATTCAAGAGAACGGTTATGTTTGTGATTCTCTTTTTTTTTTTTTTTTTTTGCATTCAGTAAGAAAGTTGGTCAACTGCCTAAAAGAGAGGTGAAAGTAATATTTTGGCATAAGTCAGCTGGCTAGTTGGTTATGATGAAATGCTTCCCTGTCACTAAATCATAGCAGTACAAACCCTGTCCAAAGGAGGGGAAAAATTGTCTCGCAGAGATGTGATTTATGCTGTCATTTTAGGGGTGGTATCTCCCTGGTGATGCTTTGCCCGTGTACCGCAGCTATTGGATATTCTGGGATCTGGCACCTGATAGATCCCCCATGAGGAGTTTGCTTCCTGTAAATACAGTCAGGGTAATTTTTGAAACAACACGAATAGGGCTAAACTCTGTCTTTTGTACATAAATGCTGTTTGAAACTATGCAGGTTTACTGGATAAGCAGACAGACTTGCACGCACAGAGCTCCACCTGAATGTAGATTTATGTGCGTGCTTTCAAAAATGAAAATATCCTTTTAATGCCCCTAACTCCACCCGGAACACCTCTCCCGAGTGCAGGTAAACGTTCACTTTAAATTGGACGTCGCATGTACTTACCCACATACCCGTGCCTTGTATTTTCAAAAGTCCATGTACATGTGCTCAGATTGGTCCATGGATTTTTATGCATGTGATTGCTTTTTTAAACCAGGTCCATCATGCTTTAGTTTAGCATTGTACACTGGCAGTAGATATTCTTGACCCGGCATGCTCCATTTGTTCCTTTGGGCTTCCTGTTCAAATGGATCTGACTTTTACTGGAGCTACGCTGCCATGAGCCTGCATTTGCCATTACAAGGATCTCCCCTTATTTTTAAACTCCCATCTAGCTCAGCCATTGAAGTGACAGTGCTCAGTCGGGACCATGGTCCTCTGCACTCTCCAGAGCGCAATGCATGCACTCCTAGAGTCTGACTCTTGAGAGGTGATCCAAATTATGTATAGATGTGCACACACACAGAGATACAGGCCCAGATTAAAACAGAATAAGGGCAGCCATTGTGTGCAGATGAGCAGGTCACGTAAAGGGGGCACAGAGAAAACCTGAAAATGGTAGGTAAAACTAGACTAAAACTGTTAGGGGCAAGACAAAACAAGTCAAAATATGGTATGGGGTGAAGGCATGTAAGGGCCAATCAGCTTTAACCATGTATGTGGGAAATGTAAGCTTATATGATAACTTAGACAGTGTGAAGCAATGCACCAATCTGAGAAACGGTAGGCTAATACACACATGTTTTTGTAGAGTATAAAAAATGTGTATGGGGCTCTCCGTTGTACTGTCTTGCACACAAAGCTGGTCCTGTTTGCTAATTACTTGCAAGATGAAGCTCCAGGGGGTGCTCCCTCTCTCCAGGAGCTGTGACTGCTGCCTCCCTAGCATCTCGTACGTCAGCCAGCTGAAGGAGCAGAAATCAAGCCTTCATCTTATAGATTGCAGATCTGGGGTGAGCAGCAGTGCTGCTGTTGGTTTAACATTGGTGAATTTTGGTCAGAAACTCCATTGTATTTATGGCATGCCTTTCTGTGGAGGCACTCAAGGTCCAAAACAACGTGACATATAGCAATTTAAAATCATAATACATTACACAGAAGCAAATCATTAATAGTAAAAAAAAATTAAAAATCTAAACAATACAAATATTAGAATGTTTCATCCTAAAATTGATTTAAAATACATTTAAATAAGGTTAAAATACTCATTCAGACCCAATCAAAGTTGACAAAGAATAAATTTAGAATCATTGAGTGAAAATTTAAATAATTATAAAAAATAAATGTAATAATCAAGAAGAGTAGCGAATGATGTGAGCATGAGCCCCTTTTGCTGTGGCGCAACTGGCACAACCTCGTGGGCTGTGCCCTAAGGTTTGCGCCGATGGCAAGTGAGCGAATCTTAGCACAGGCCAGACTATGACGAGTCCAAGAGTCTATACCAAGACAAAGCTGGGGCTGAAGACAGATTGATGGCTTGAGCAAGACCAGATACTGGAACCAGGCCAAGACAGGAGCCAGGAGACCTTACTGAGGTGAGGCTGAAGTGTTTGAAGAGCCCTTTTATAGGGCAAGCGACAATGACATCATTTGAGGGCCCCGTGGGCTTTTCCCGCTATGGCGCTCTTTAAAAGAAGCTGTGTCGTGCGCACGCCTAGGAAGCAGAAAAGGAACGGCGGCATCTGTCGCACATCGGCGGTGTTTTCCTGCCATGGGGAGCGGCAGCGTTGGGTTGGTAGAGTTGGGGTGAGTGAAGCAGCTTGCAGGGCTCTCCTGCAAGAGGTGAGCGTGACAAGAAGTCAATAAAACATAAATTCAAGTAGTTAAGTAATTTACGCATTCAATTTTGTTAAAATTTAGCAGCTAGGGGATTTGACTTGTAAATGAGTTGTCTGCATCTGTTTGAAAGTTAGGGGCAAGTAACACTTTGAACAATAATTATATTTTATCTTAGCATGAGCATCACTGAGGTTGATATTCAAAAGGAACTTAGATGGATAAGACACTTATCTGCTAAGTTTTAAGCCAAATAATTTGTGGGTGGGCAGTAGGCATAACAGGCCGACAGTACTTAGCCAGATAAGATATCTGGCTAAGTAGAGATATTCAGATTTAGCTGGATAAGGTAGGCATCTGTTAGACATGCTAAGTAGTGATTTATACATGAATACTTAACTGCATAGACGTGCAGCTGAATATCCAACTAACTTACTGGCTAATATTAAACGGAACGCGCGTGTGCCCATAAACGTGCATTATCAGGGTGTGAGCAGAGATACGCTGCAATTTTATATCGTGCATGCAAGTATCTGCATTTCATTTAAAATACCCCTCCCGCATGTATGTGTGCGCGGAATCTTAAGAGGTGGCTCGCACAAATGTTCCACACGTATTTCAGCTACGGCTTTAACGTCTTTTACATGTGTATGCAGACAGATTTTAAAACATGCTTGCACAAGGTTTTTCCAATTAGTCCACCAGATTGTCTAGTTGATATTGGATCTTGAAGACCCCTCTGGTTCTTCATCCTGCAAGCCCCCCGCTTGACCCTGAACCCTCAGGCTGTGCTGAAAGCCCTAACACTCGAGATCTCCAGATTTGCTCCTCATCAGGACCAGCAGTAAAGTTACGCAGATAACACGCCAACGCGCACCATGGTCAGCTTTTTGAAAATTCAGAGTTACGTGCATGAGTTTTGGCCCTGCCCCGGAATGGCCATTTTCCACCCCTTCTGCTTGATAAGTACACAGTTACGTACGCGTGTATTTCACGGCTTCTTAAAATTCGTGTTGCTCGCGCGTAGCCTGCATATGTGTGTATATGGCCATTTCAATGAAGTTTAAATTTGATTTTATTATTTTATGATTTGTTATTTATCTATTTATTTTTATATGCCTTTTATGATATGTTGGAATTGTTTTATGAATGTTGTCTTGTACATCGCCTAGGCCTTTTAGAGTTAGGCGATTCACAAATTCTGAATAAATGTAAATGTACTTCTTAGATATATAGCTATGCTTTGAATATCTACCCCACTATTTTTTCCAGTTCATTATCATCTGTAAAATTGTATTCCTTTCATAGAAAAATACAGCAGGGGTGTGAAACTGCAGTCCTGACAATCCATAAATAGGTCAGGTTTTCAGGATATTCCTGGTGAATATGCATCATTATATCTACATATGCAGTATATAATGATGCATGTTCATGGCTGTGAGTGCATGAACAGCCATGAACATGCTCAGGCCTTGACCTTCCGGAGGTCAATGCCTGAGCTTCTTTCCAGCTAACGCAGCATGCATGCATGTTCCACTGGCCACCAACAGACAGAGTCCACAGTGCTGAGCATATATGCACACACATATATGCCCCTCTCAGAATGCCACTGTGGTGTCTGCCTCACCCTGCCTGCCCCTGCCGTAGTTGCTGGGGGCTGCCGCCGGAGCTCAGGCCGGCGGTGGCTGAAGAACAGAGAATGGCTGGTGGCCACCGCTGGAACTCAGGCTGGTGGCGGCCGAAGAATGGAGAATGGCTGGAGGCTACTGCCAGAGCTCAGGCCGGCAGCGGCCAAAGAACAGAGAATGGTTGGGGGCCGCTGCTGGAACTCAGGCTGGCAGCAGCTGAAGAAAGACGCGGCCCCATGTGAGAGAGAGGCAGATTGCTTGTGTGTGTGTGTGTGACTTTGAGAGGCAGGTTGTGTATATGTGTGCATGTATGTGAGGCAGCTTGCTTGTGTGTGTGTGCTTAGGTGAGAGGCAGGTTGTGTATATGTGTGCATGTATGTGAGGCAGCTTGCTTGTGTGTGTGTGAGTGGCAGTTTATGTGTGTGTTTGTGAGAGATTGCAAGCCTTGGGGGGGGGGGGGGGTGAGAGGGTGCTTGGAGAGGGAGAGAGCATGTGTGAGGGTGCTTTCCTGTGGGTGCCAGAGAGAGGGAGCCTATTGGGGGGGGGGGGGAGGGATAGGGGTAGGGGGGCAGAGGGAGGCCCCATCTCATCCTTCATCTCAGGCAGCAGATTGCCTTGAGCCACCCCTGCCTGCAGGCATCTACTTTTTTAAGTTGTGTATACCAGTGTATTGCTTAGACAGCTGGTTACTCTCTGTTCCGTACCTGCCTGCACACTTGTCAGCCACTTGTTGATAGCACAAGAGCTTGTAAAATAATCAGTTGCTCTCTGGATCCTGGGCTGTTTCTGACCATCTGCCTTTTGTACGCATGTGTAAAAGGCTTCCTTGGTTTTGTCTGCTCAGGTTTTAGTGCTATGTGAACAGTTTGCTTTGGGGCTGGTTCTGCCATGGCAGCCACAAAGTTCCTGGATAGAGGGGTGATGCATACTGGAAAATGGTGTGTTGGCCAAAAAGCACATCGTGTGCTGCTGATGCCCTGGCAGTAAAACATGAGGGCACACTGAACCTTTGCATGAGAGGATGATGATTGATTTAATCTGAAGAAAGTACTTGAGCAGAAGGTCACTTGAGCGCTGTCCTGGGTTTTTATGGCTTTTGGAGTGCTGAAGGATAGAGAACAACAGACGTGGGTTTGGAATAAGATCCTTTATGCCTTAGGCTACAATAAGAGGGATGGGAGGGGACACTGGAGATTTTTCTGGTACTTGCCACAATAAACATTTTTGTTTAAAAAAAAAAAAATCATGCATAATATAGCCACAAGAAATAAAGCTTGCTTTTAAATCAGTGGATTGCACAAATGTGTTCAAATACTGTTTATTTGCCACAAAAAGATTACTCTTGTAATACTGGATAAACAGTTTTATTTAGGATTATCAGCCACTGTATACAAAATTAAGTTGTTTAAGATTGTATACAACCGCATACATTACTGAAAAAGTATCCAGGTTGTAGAAATCTACAAATTGACTGATTTGGTCATTTCCAGCCAGAACATCCCATATATGCAGGGGATATACACCAGCAAGAGTTGTATGAATGGGGCCTTTCCTGAATATCTCGCAGAATACAAGGGGAGGGACTGGGCCCAAGCCAGGTGCTTGGCACTAACACAATGCAGGAGATCAAAAGGAAATGCAAAACAAAATCCTTGCATTTGGGTGAATGCGACTGGAACTTCATCGGAATGCTCTAAAGATCCTAGGGCAGTGGTTTTGACATAGAGCAGGATAAGAATCCTATGGAAACCTTTCAATGAGTCATTAATTTTAAAGACAAAACCCAGGAATATCTACTCAAAGAGCACCTTCCACATTCAATTACAACCTGTGCAGGAAACCACCTTACAGAAATGCGAAGGTCTCACTGATGCCTTCACCCTGCCTTTGAAAAAGCGACTGGTCACAGGAACAGGGCTTCATTTTTGCACTTGTTTTAAAGTAGGTGCAAATATACTTAGCAAAAGCATGCACATACTCTGCCTCCCCTGAACACGTGCCTCACTGTCTTTGCCTCCTTTTTTGGGCAGGTAAACGTATGCATGCATTTAAACGCAGACATTCCTTTGAAAATTGCAAAGCTGAGAGCGATGTTGCAGTTGTGTCAAAAGCATCAAAGCTTATTGGTTAGGGTAGTAACTCCCATGCCTTCTGCTAAGGATAGTAACTGCCACACCAGCAAATTACCCCATGCACTTTTTTTTTCATTTCCGTCCTCTAGCCTTTAGGGATCCACAGTGTTTATCCCATGCCCCTTTGATTTCTTTGACTGTTTGTTTTTCTCTAGAGGATAGTGGATGCCTGGAATGTCCTTCCAGAGGATGAAGACAAAAACAATCAAAGAATTCAAAGGAGCATGGGATAAACACTGTGGATCCCTAAGGGTTCAAGGACGGACATGAAGAAAAGGGTGTATGGGGGTAATTTGCACGCTGCGGCAGTTACTAACCTTAACAGAAGGCATGGGATTACGACCCTTAACCAATAAGCCTTGATGCCTTGGAGGCAATTGCAACATTGCTCTCTGCTTCGATAGCAGGGGGGTGGGGTGGCGGGGGGGGGGAAGGGAAATTGGATTTGGACAAAAACTAAACCCTTTTTAAAAATTGGTGTTACATTGGCAACTCTCCAGTCTTCAGGTACAAAAAATGATTTTAATAATAGTTTATAAATTACCACTAGCAGGTCCACAATTTTATTTTTCAGTTCTTTCAGCACTCTGGGATGAATACCATCTGGTCCAGGCGATTTGCTACTCTTTACTTTGTCAATTTGCCCTCGTACATCTTCCAGATGCACAGATTTATTTCAGTTCTTCTGAACGGTCATCTCTGAATATCATTTCTGGCATTTCTTTATCAGTGAAGACCAAAGCAAAGAATTCATTTAGTCTCTGCTATTGCCTTGTCATCCCATCATTATGTTATAGTCCAATTGACTCCCTTGCAGGCTTTTTACTTCGAATATTCCTGAAAAGCATTTATGAGCTTTTGCTTCCACGGCAAGCTTCTTTTCAGATTCTCTCATTGCCTTCCTTCTCAGTGCTTTGCATCTAACGTGCCAGTGTTTATGCTGTTTCCTGTTTTCTTCATTCGGATCCCTTTTCCGTTTCTTGAACGTTGTTCTTTTGGCTAGTATAGCCTCTTTCACCTCATCCTTTAACCAAGCCGATAGTTGTTTAGCCTTCCTTCTGCCTTTTCTAATGCACAGAATAATTCTCCTTATAAAATTGTGCAGGATTTATACACATAACTGCATATTTTTATGCGCACAAATAATAAATAGGTGTTCGAGGGAGGAGGTGGCGTAGTTGGGATTTACAGTTCTACTTTTGTTTTTATAAAATATGCGTAAATTAACTCACACAAGTTGCATGCTGTCAAGGGTAGGTATAACTTTGTGAGGGCTAGTTTGTTCGTGTTATTTTGTGCATATTACTTTGGATCATTTTGAAAGTGAATGAATGCGAATGTCTGCTCTGAAAATTGGCATACATTTTGGCAAGGCTTAAGTTATGCCGGGTTATTCTAAAATAACTTTTCTTGTGCTTTATTTACTCAGTTTACTAGTTAGAATACATTTTTTAAATTCTGTATCTTCATGCTGAACAAATCCTATGCTTCACTGTTGTTTTTTGCACCGGTCATCTAGCACTGCAAAAGTAATTGCCCTGTTCATGTTAGCAGAATGTGAGTGCAAGATTTTATTTTATTTATTTATTTTATTTACTGCTTCTGATCTCAAATCACCTGTTAATCCTGTGTTTTTACTCTAGAGAAGTGGCATATGAAGCTCTGGCTGTGCTCTTTTCTGTTGACGGGTCGTAACTATTAATTATGACGTGAGAGAAGGGAGGCACACAGCTTGACATTATAAGACTTTTTCACTGTGTATAACTGGTAGGGCAGTAAAGGAACATTTAAAGCACAAAATTATGTGAGCGTGATCTGGAAGTCATTTCCCTCAAAGTGACTTTTATCACTGAAGGAGTGCTTTAATGCATATATTTATATTTTCCATGGGTTTGATTTGTACTATTACAAAATACTGTGCTGGACATTTTATTTCCTTCTTAAAAATACAAAATTAGAACTCTGTGTTCTATAATTTAAGGACTCGGGTTGCTTATCCACTGCATGAGTAGTCCTTTAGATTTCCTGGTTTAAGTCATGCTACTTAAATAAAGTGATAATAAGCCTTTTGGGGCATCTTTCCCGCCATAGCAGAAATTCCACAGTTATTAACCGGTTGTTGAGTTTGACCATATGTATTTCAAATTTAATGGGAGTAGAACACTTTGGAGAGCTGTGGGTGGCAGTCGGAACCCCCAATCTATTACGAATTGGTTTAGAAGCTTACAATTTAAGTAAGTTACAGGGAAGATCCCATTGGATTATAATTTCTGTGGTTTTGATGGCATTCAGATAATGTCTGACAAATACATCCCTGCTTCTGATGAAAATAAGTGCCATTACCTTACACAACATATGTGAGATGCAGCTAATTGAAACTTAGCATGCAAACTGGAAGCAGATGGGGGCTTTCATGATCTGACGTTTATGCATGTTCGCTATTTTAAGATTTGCTAACTGTCTTGAACTCTCTGGTTTAGATTTTCATTGCTATGATCTTTGTAAACTGATAGATTTTATTTTTTTAAGGGGATAGTTTCAAAATCCCTTTATGTCCTATCCTTAATGTATTGATGAAAAAAACAAAACATTAAATTGTATTTTCCTAGAAAAAAAATTACTTTTAAATGGTTTAGAATACTCTTTATTCATTCTTTCTTACAAGAAGGCCAGTTACATTGCTATTTATATTTTAAATATGATTCAGTGCATTATTTTAATGGCCTCTGTGGTTCTCAATGCTTCTCTGGGCCAGCTTGATTCATTTGCTACTGTCCTGTACTGCAAAGTGTAAGATCTGAAATTTATGCTTGACTTAACCACCAAAGATGCAGGTATCTATCTGCGATAATTGCATATTGTTGTGATAACGTGGGATATTGTGTTAAAAGATTCTCCCCTATTTGAATTGGCTGCTTTACATGCATAAAATTTCCAAATATGTGCTACTTGTTAAAAAAAAAAAAAAAAAAAAAAAAAAAAATCAAGCCATTTTATTTTAACAAAATCACAGAAGTTATTACTTAACTCATCCTAGGGGCATTGGAACATTTAACATGCATCCCGATGACCTGGGGATGCAGAGCCAGGACTGGCAGGGGCGCTGCCCTGGGTGTTAAGCCTAAGGCGGCGGCATCTGCATGGCTGTTTTACCTATGGGAAAAGCTGTGCCCTAGTGTCTTTATTGGCCAGTGCCCAAAATCTCAGGCGGCAGATATCAGCCTTCTGCTTCTTACTCCAGCCTTGTTTCCCCCTCTTCGTATCTGCGGAGGGGGGGGGGGGGGGGGCACTGGAGAGGATAGCAGAGTCAATAAGAATTCAGTATATTTCTGTTTCTTATTTTGTATTCGGTGAAGGTCTTTCTGTTTTAGGCCCAGGTGCACTATTTGCAGGGGTGCGTTTTCATGCAGGGTTGCTGCTGTTTGGGTTCTGGGAGTTAATGTTTGTAACTTTCTGTGGATTAGCGGGCCACAGATTAGTAAAATAAATAAATAATGCTGTGTGCGATGGCAGACTTGCTAGATAGGTGCGGAGTGACTTTTTTGCAGGGTTTGTGAGTTACCTGATAATGGAGGGACTTTGTGTCACTGGACCTGAAGTGACAACAGAATTTGAAGGCTTTTTCTATGGTGAGTAGTAAAGGGGGAAAATTCCAGTTCAGCCCAGCCATTTCAGAGCTTCCCTTCAGCCGTTTAAGTGATAAATTTAGATACTTCTTGGGATTTTGTTTTTTTGGCAGTCGTTTTCTAAAAATCACATAACGCATTCATCAGACACTGTGACACAATTTCTGAAACATAAATTTTGTTTTGCAAAATATAAATTAACACGTTTGATCTCCATTTCTGTGATTCCCCAGGACTGTTCTGGGAAGGGTTATGGTGGGGACATGATAATGGTTGAGTTTAATTATAAAAACTCAGGGGGAAGATCTGCAAGGCTGAAGGATTTAGGGAAGTGGGGTCCCCCCACCCACTTATTGCTTCAGGATACTGCAATGAATGAACTTGTGAGGGAGAAAGGTGGGGGCTGCCTCCTGGATGATTTTAAGTTTCCTCAGCTGTTGGTGTTGCCACTGCAGAAAGATTTGCAGCCTGAGGAGCCTGGAAAGAGGGAGAGCACAGGGGAGCCAAAGAAGAGACTTACAGTAGATGTGGGGCGAGAGACGGGGCTGCTGCTTCTGGGCAGAGGGATGGAGAGGAGACTCCTATTCCTGAGCAAGGGATGGAGGATGCAAGACAAGTAATGGGGGGAGGGAAGACGGAGGAATGCGCAGGGCAAGGAGTGGGGGGAGAAGGAGGGGGACTCGGGGCAGAGAGTGGAGTGGGGGATGCAGGGCAAAGAGTGGGGGAGAAATAGGATTCAAGGCACAGAGTGGAGTGGGGGGAGAGGGGGAGAATGGGATTGGTGGGCATGGGGTGGCAGAAGAGAAAGAGGGGGATGCAGGGTGTTGGGGGGGGGGGGGGAAGAGGGGTGCTTTGCTGAAGCTGCCACCGCTATAAGGGCAGTTGTGCCTTTGCTGCTAAAGGAGAAAGTGCTGTGTCAGAGCAGACGCGGGGAGGGGTAATTCTGTATATCTGCCCCCGGTGCAGAAAAAGCTGGTCTTGGCTCTGCAGAGATGTTTCCTACAGGGCTTGCAGCGACCCTAAATCTTCCAAAGTGCAAAAATCACTCTTTCCCCCCCCTTCCCCCAGGGGATCTTGATCATCCCCTTCCTGTCTGTTGAGGCAGTGCAGCTTAAAAAGAAATTAGAATTTAAAGTCACGTGGCAACACCCTGCTTCCCAAACCCCTTCCTTTCTTTAAAATTGATCCCCATTCAAACTCTCCCACTCCCCCTTATCAGCCCCCCCACCAGCCCCTTGATCCCCCCCCCCAACATAAAACAAAATCCCCAGTAATCTAGTGGCCTCACCCCCACCCCCCTCTAACAGAAAAGCCAGTGCCTTTTTGAAAGATGGCGTCACACCCAGCCTGGAGCCTAGGGGGCGCTCCAGGCCGTCACTGGACCACCAGGGGTTGGGGGGAGGGGGTTCCCTAGACCATCATGGGGTGGTAGTGGGGGCTTCTAGGACTACTGGGGACTTGTTTTATGTTGGGGGAGATTAGGGGCCAATTTTAAACAAGGAAAGGGGGTTTGGAAAGGGGGTGTGGCATCACTGTATGACTTTCAATTCTTTTTTTTTTTAACTTTTTTTTTAAGGCTATGTTGCCTTGACAGGTGTCGAGGGATGGATGGGGGAGAGGGTGTTGGGCTGCGTAGCCATTTTTCACAATGGCAGCCCCGAGCAAGGTGGGCTGCCGTCATTCATGTGTTTTTTCCCTGTTTCCATACAATGTTTTTTATCTCAGTTTGTTTTGTTTTTTGCTGCTATAGAAATATAGCAGGGAAATGGCTGCAGGATTGTACCGAGGATGGCTCAAACATCATGGGAGCAACCGTTACCCCTCCCTGCAGTAAAATAATGCACCATAGTAAACGACCCCCTATGTTTGTAACTGTAGCAATGGAGGGTGAAGTGACTTGCCCAAAATCACAAGGAGCAGCAGCAGGATTTGAACCCTGGCTTCCTTGCTTCGCAGCCTGGCTGCTCCTCTGCTCCATAGAGGACTTCTGAGGTTAAATAGTTTTAAATTCCATGTTTAGTATAAGTGGACTTTTACATCTGGGACTGGGTTGCCCCATTCAGATTGCCACGATGGGATTTACAGTAACTAAACTTATGGTGGGGTAAGGGTTTGTGCTACTTTGATGATGGATCTGACAAATGAACAGATGTCCAGTGAGAACTCTGTGGGCAAGTTTAATTTCCCTCAAAACCAGCTCCTACACAAGTTGGTAGTAATTCGGGTAGTACTGTCTTGTCTTTTTGTAGTTTTAAAGTGGAAAAAGCTGTTGTATGTAGGATAGTTTTAACATTTTGAAGAGCAGTAGCGTGGTTGACAGGAGGGCCAGTCACCTAGACTGGGGCCTGGTGGCCCATTGAGGCCTTCTATAGTCCTCCTTCCCCATGTGCAAAACATCTGGTCTGACTTAGTGCTGGGGGATTTGTGATGCAGCAAAATTAGTGCTGGATGATTAAGAATTAACTCAGATTTTGCCTCCTTGTTAAATCTCTGAAAGCATATTAGTGCCAGCACCTTAACCTCTAATGTTGATAAATTTTTCCCAGAAAGTAAACGCTCACATTTAAATAACACTTGCACGGCAGACAGACCCTACTCATTCCTCTTCAAAGAGTGAGCTACTCACTTGCTTCTGGAATTTTTTCAGTAAAGAAAGAGTTTTGACCTTTTTAGTAGTATAGCTTAAAGCTTAGTCATCGTGTGTTTCCGCTTGTTTTATTTATAAAACCTGGTATACTAAGTTTATAATAATCTGGCTCTACATGCTAAAAGAAAACTGTAAATGTTACAGTTTATCTTCAGGCTTGGGTTAGTTTGCTTGCAGCTACTTTAACTTTGTGTATATATTGAGTTTCTCTGTAACCAAATATGCAGCTTTCTAGAAAACCACCACATTTTAATCTCAATTCTTTTGCTCTGCTCATTAACAATTGTTAGGCTTTTTGGGGTTATTTTCTTTTTTTGAGGGGGATGCAATGTTTAGATATGATTTCAAATATGTATACTGCTGTCCAATCTCTGATTTTCACCATCAACAAGCAGGACTGAATTAGCCATGACATGTGGGTGATGTCTTCTGGTGGGCACTAAACGGACCCCTCTGTAAACTAATAGAGCTATTGCTCTATTGAGCATGTGCAGAAATTCCCTCAGTCTTTTTTAATCTGAGCACCAGCACAGACGTGTACCTCTATCTCTCCCTATTTTTCTGTAACTTTGTTATAATCTTTTTCTTAAAAGTTGCCTCAATGCCTTAGCAGCCCCCAAACAGCTCTTTTCAGTGCTACTAAAAAAAAAAAAAAAAGAATGAAAGAAGAGGGGTTTTTTCTTCAAGATGTCTGGCAAAAAGAAAGCTACTGTAAGTGGTTTTAAAAACTGTATTTACGGTAGGAAAATTCCATTACCAACAGACAGGCCCTGCGCTACCGCTGCCTAGGACCAGACCATGCCAGGCCAACTGTTACCATTGCAGCCAGATGTCCCTGTGATCTGAAAAGTCAAGGACCTGGAAAATGGAGGATCTGCGTAAGTCTCAGAGAAGTCGCAGTCTATTCTCTTCCCATAGCACAGCATCCTCTGCCTCAGCAGGAATGGAGCCGAGCAGGAGAAACAGTTCTCCTGCTTTGGCGGAACAGGCCGAATCCTGGGGCTCAAGAAAGCATAAGCGGAATGTATCCAAGAAAAGGAGGAGCTTCTCTGCAGAGCCGTCGGTGCATCCTGCGCCAGATAAACAATGAATCTTGGTACTGGCAATGCACTCCCAGATGCGTTGATCACTGATGCGTGAAAATCTGGGGCTGTTGAAGCATAAATCCATGACACACCCAACACATCGAGCCCCAGAACGAGAAATCCATTGATCCTCAAAACCCTTGCTATCGGAGCAAACTGCTTCATCATTGATGCATTGTATTGCAGTGCTTGCAAAACAGCTATATGCTGGCCTGCCCAGAATGTTGACATGTGCAGAAGGGGATATAATGCCCCTACCCTCACCAGTTACACCAATAAAGTTATTGGAACATAGGCTACGTCTGGAGACACCAGATTCAGTTTGGTCTCTGGTATCTCGCACATCTAATTGTCCTTCTATTTAAAAATGTTTAGAGCCTGGAAAATGTGCAGGATTCCATTTTGGCATCAGAAGAGGATGTTCCTCCATCCATATCAGGACAAAGAGCACGTTAGCCCTTCGACCAAGTACAGAATTAGTGAAGGATTTCTTTACCTCTTTAACGATGTTGTGAGTTTGCCCTACCATTCACAGTGTGGCTGGAATTCTCTGGTTACATAAGAAACTAAACTACTGGTTAAGCCTCTGGGGGGTGCTTTTCCATGGTCCCTCTACCCAAATTCTCCTTGAAGCTTCCCTGGATCCATCCTCAGCAGTGTTCACTTAAAACTCCTGACCTGCAGTCTATATGAGTGGGTTTTCTTCTGGAGAGGATCTCCACCATTTCTCTCCCAAGTCCATTGGCTCTGGCTTATCCTCATGGCTGCTCAATACTTCCACCTCCCATCTCCTCTGTCTTTTCATCTGGTTCTAGTAGAGCTCCTTCCTATTCCTGCCCTGCCCCTCCTTGAGACAAGCTGTCACCCTGCGCCCACCACACCTAGGCACTCTCTTCGAGAGAGCAAATCCTGGGAAGTTCCTCCCCTCCAGAACCTCTGTGCCTTCTGGGAGTTGGAGTCTGCTTCCTAGTCTAATTTCTTTTACATACTGGATCTCCTTCCCAGGTTTTCCTTGCAGCCTGCTGCCTTGTAGTCACCAGGGGAATATAATACCCATCACATAGGCTAAGGTACCTTCCAACTTCTCCTTTCCAGGATATCATATTTACTCCCCAAGGAGTCCCAGTATCTCCAGTGTGCATGAATACTCCATCAGAATTCCTGAGAGGTTGTTCTAGGTCATGACATTTGCTTGTGGTGGACTCCTGCCAGAGGATGTGCACCAGGAGTATATCCCTTTAAGGTTACCAAGGACCCCTCCTCTGTCACCTTTTTCATTATTGGGGTCCTGGATTAGTGTTTCCTTGCATCTATGCTCTGAAGTGGGAGAGACAAGGATCCCTTCCAACCCCCTCTTGGTTTCTCCAGAACACGTCTCCACTGGAGACGTGTTCTCCTACTTCAAGTTCCTGGACAAGCTGGGAAAAGCACTGGAGTATATGTACATAGGCATAAAGATCCATGCGCAAACACCTTTGGCTTTCTCCAAATTCTGGAGAGATCAGCAGAGCCAGTCATCCTAATCCATGATATCCTGCAACAGTTATAAATGAGAATGTGGGAAATTCCTATTTCCTGTGCCCCAGTTGCTAGGAAATGTGACCTCAAATATAGTGCAAAAATCCCTGGGATTTGTAATAGTGCAATTATCCCATCAATCAGTTGTGGTAAATTTGGCTGTTAAAAGATCAAAGAAAACGAGGATATATTGGAATACTCCACCAGGGAAGAATCCCAGGCTATTAGATAATTTTGATAAAAAGGTGTTTCAAAGCTCCATGATTAATACACTATTTCTGCTCACAAGGCTCAATGCTTACATGATTGTATCTATAAACTGAAACCCTTTCATCTGGCTGGTGAAGGCAGAATCACATACCTTCAGTCACTCTTGAATGCTGGAGTATATACGCCAGGGCTGTCCTATTCCAGTCCTCAAGAGCCACAAACAGGCCTGGTTTTCAGGATATGCAAAATGAATATGCATGAGATAGATTTGCATACAGTGGAGACAGTGCATGCATAGCTATCCAATACATATTCATTATGGATATCCTGAAAACCAGGTCTGTTTGTGGTTCCTGAGGACTGGAATTGGCGCCATCTTCGACGTGTTCAGTACCACGGCATGTTCAACAGCCTTCACTGGAGCACAGCACATGGTTTGGTTGAGAGCCAGTAATCTCTGTAATGATGTCCATGACGTTCCCTACCTGAATGATCATAGTTTCTAAGAAAAGCTCAGAAAATCAGTAACTCAAATAAAGGAAGCGCACATGATACTCCAATTTTTCTTCACAGGACTGGAACATCAGCCTTCTGCAAGTCGCAACTACTATGCTTTTAAAAGAACATATTTACAAAGACGCCCTTTCTGGCAATTCTTATGATAACAGATTCTGTCTTCCACAGGAGTGAAAACTTCCGGCTTACATTCGACAGAATGAACGCTGTCAGCCAAAAACAATTTAGCAATCCTAGCCCAAACTTGGAACAAATTTTTGACCAGTTATCAAACCCAGCAAATATTCTGTCTGGTAGGGGAAGAATCCAGCGCTATTTGGAGCAGTGGAATAATATCACCAAAGATTGCTGGGTTATCAAGATTGAGGTATCTGGATATTGCTTGAATTTTTCCCAGGTTCCCATGCTCCCTCATCACTTGGCCTTCAGCCTGGATCTGGCTTGCTCAACACAACTCCATCTGAAGATGGAGTCACTTCTTGAAAAGTTGGTGAAAGAACTGGTTCCTCTGAATCACTATGGCCAGGGGTTTTACTCCCACTACTTCCTTATCCCCAAGAAATCCAAGGGACTGAGGCGCATCTTGGATTTAAGAAACCTGAGCAAGCATACACTCCAGGAGAAATTCAAAATGAATTCCCTCCACACAACTCTCCTGTTCATCCAGAGTGGGTGAGTGGATGTATGCTCTGGATCTAAAGGATGCTTATGCTCATTTTCCCATCTATTTCTCTCACTGGCATTACCTGTGCTTTATGGTGACTCCTCCCACGTCAGTACAAAATGCTCTTTGAGGGTTTTCACCAAGTGCCTGGCTGTAATAGCAGTGTATCTGCAATAACAGGGCATCCAAGTCTTCCCGTTTGTAACAAACTCCCAAGAAGGGAGTACTAACCTCCCTGCAACAATCAATACAATTACTAAGTTTTTGGTGTTTCTGGTGAATTTAGAGAAATCTATTCTTATTTCCCTCCCAGAAAATAAAATTAATTGGAGCTTGGATAGATTCTCTCAAGAGAGAGCTGTCCTTCTGACAGATCAGCTGAACACTCTCAGATCCCTTATATATAGACTGTTGAACACAGATCAGTCATTGGCCATGGAGGTACTAGATTTTCTGGGCCACATGGCAGTGGCAATTGATGTAGTTTCACATATGTTTCCTGTAGTGGAACCTAATGGGACCAGCTTACTCACCCCTTAACAACCAAAGTGCAGATTTCGAAAGAGATGACTAACCGTGACTTGCCATGACTAACGAGCTCTCGTTTTCCATCTTTGGCCTCACTTTGTGGAACTTGCTTCCTTCTAATATTCATATTACAAAAGACACAAAGTTATTAAGGAGACTTCTAAAGGCTCACTTATTTATTGTTGCCTTCACTGCTTCCTTCTCTTTTTCTCTGCACTTATCTAGCACACAGTTTCTGTTTTGTTGATTTGATAAGTGTATAAAGATTTTACTTTCATTTTAATCCTTTTTTTATGATATTATATATTTTTATACCCCACCTTCGACTCCCTGGAGGGGCAGGTAATAAATAGTTTAAATCAATAAATTGATGAAACAGGAATTATGCTGGTGGTTAGACCCTCTTCATTTTTCAGGAATGAACACCAGTCATTTTACCTCCTCACCAAGTAACATTGGCAATGGATACCTCCACAAAGAACTGGGGGGCCACCACTGGCCCCTTTCAAACTCAGAGGTCTTGGTCATTCATAGAAAGACAACCTCCTAAAATTGAGGATGATCAGATATGCTATAACAACTTTCACTCTCTTCAGGGGAAGAGAATTTTTGTTCAAACCAGCCACCAAGAAACCATGTTCTATGTGAACACGCAGTGGGCACAGGGTCATGGACTCTTTTCGAAGAAGTGATAATGATATGGGAATGAGCATGCAAATATCAAGATATCCCACAAGCAATCTACTTTCCAGGGATCTCCCACACATTAGCAGATTGTCTTAGCAGTTTTTCAATCACATGGTCTCTGCAATAGTCAACAGATATTCAGTCTATAGGGACTTCCAGCAATTATCTATTTGTTACAGAGCAAAACAGAAAACTGTAAAGGTTTTGCTCCATTCTTCCCAGTGAACTCAGATCCACTCAGGACGCTTTTCTGCTCAGTTGGAATGCAGATCTCATGTACGCTTTTCCACTGATATGCAGAACAGTGCAAAAAGTTCTCAAAGACTGGGCCCATCTGATTCTCATATCTGATTCTCATATCTGATTGTCAACTATTAACAAAATTAAAACTGAAACACTTCCTCTTCGCTGACGACGTACAGATTGTGATCCCTATAAAAGAATCTATCAAGATAACAATGGAATACTGGGATAGTTGCCTATTAGAAATCAAACACCTCCTTAACAGCCTTAACCTAATCCTTAATGCGTCGAAAACGGAATATCTCCTTATAGCACCTGAAAACAACAACACACTTTCAAAGCCTCCAACCATTCTACAAACCACACATGTAAGAGATCTAGGAGCCATCTTAGACAACCGTCTTAGCCTCAAACCATTCATTAACAAAACTACTAAAGACTGCTTCCACAAATTACATATTCTGAAAAGAATAAAGCCACTTTTCCACGCGCATGACTTTAGATCAATCCTACAAGCAATAATCTTCTCCAAACTAGATTATTGCAATTCTTTACTACTAGGCCTCCCAGCTTCCTACACCAAACCTCTACAAATGGTACAGAACACTGCAGCCAGAATCCTCACAAACTCCAGGAGAATTGACCACATCTCCCCCATCCTCAAAGACCTTCATTGGTTACCGATCCACTTCAGAATTATGTACAAAACCATCATGATTATCTACAAAAACATCCATCAACACACTCAACTCGACCTACAAATCCCTTTTAAAAAACACACATCTGCCAGACCCATCAGGGAACACTACAAAGAATCACTACAGGTTCCACATGCCAAAACCTACCACCACAAATCCTACAGTTCAAGAGCTCTCTCATCTGCAGGTCCAATCCTTTGGAACTCCATCCCCCCGGACTTAAGACAAGAACCATGCGCTCTAACTTTTAGGAAAAGACTAAAAACTTGGCTTTTTAAAAAAGCATTCCCAGATCTGGATTAAATTCTCCACCCATCAGCATAAACACAAAAGTTAGTGAACTGTAACAAAAACCCACTAACTTCACACGCAGTGACAACAACATATTATTATACTTCACTACAATTCATATTTGGTCAATCTTTCCTACCCATCTATATTTTATAATTTTATACATATTTATTAATTGATACAGTTGGCTAAAATGTTAATATTCTTTCTTTAATTTCCTCCCCTTTCAGATCCTAGTTATTTTTCCTTGTTTTTTGTAACTTCCTCACATCCTAAATATTGTTACAATGTTTTTATTTGTTAAGTTTCTTATTATATTTGATGTCGAATTGGGAAATGTTTCTACCATGTTACTCTCTGCAGTTATTCACATTGTTAATTGTAAACCGGGTTGATGTGATTCATATCATGAAACTCGGTATAATAAAAATAATAAATAAATAAATAAATAAATAGTTCCAGCATCATATATCTAATACGTTCAGCAGTCCTCTAATCTTTCTAGGGCAGATCCATTCTTATTAACTCGAGAAGACTTGTCTATTTTATCTAAACCTTCCCTCCCTCAACTTGATGGCTTGGATGTTGAATGCTCAGGGGTAGATTTTCAAAGGGTTGCGCACGTAAGATACGAGCGCAACCCCCAAAAACCTACCCCTGCCTCCTCCTGCTCGCGTCCCGGGGCTTGTAAAAATGGGCATTCCAGGGGTGGGGCAGTGGGCGGGGCGCCGGCCCGGGGCGTTCTGGGGGCGGGACCGAGGCTGGGGGGCGGGTTAGATAGGCGAAGGGAGGAGAAGGTGCGGGGGGGGGGGGGGGGTGGAAGGAAAGTTCCCTCCGAGGCCGCTCCGATTTTGGAGGGAACGGAGGCAGGCTGCTCGGCTCGGCGTGCGCAGGTTGCACAGTTGTACACCCCCCTGCGCGCGCTGACCCTGGATTTTATAACATGCGTGCGGCAGCACACGCATGTTATAAAATCGGGCGTAGATTTGTTTGCGCCGGGTTGCACGAACAAATGTACGCCCGCGCGCATGTTATAAAATCTGGCCCTCAGTATTTGTCAAATTCTTCTTACTCTCAAGGAGGTTGAAGACATACTAGTGTCTGCCAGAAAGCCATCAACTATCTTTCTTTATCTTTTTTTTTATTAATCGCTTAAGCATGAAGCACTAAGCAATGTACACTTAGGACATGCAGAAAATTTTGAGAACACTCATAAACAAAACATCTCAGAAGACATAACAAAACAAAATTATTAACTAATATTGCCTAAAGCCTCAATTTAAAGTAATGGCTGGATGAAATCAAGACTAAGCTTGTTTAAAAAGAAATGTTTTCAACATTGTTTTAAAGGTCTTTACACAATCTGCCAGCCGCAAGGCCTCTGGTAAAGAGTTCCAAAACATAGAGGCTGTGATGGAAAAGTCACAGTCTCTTGCATCAATGAGGTGAGCATGTTGAATAGATGGTACATCCAATAGTCCTTTCTGAGATGATCTCAGTTGATGTGTTGGACAGTAAACGTTAATAGAAAATTACAACATGGAGAGTCTGAGGAGTTAATTAACTTGAAAGCCATCAAGATGATTTTATATTGAACTCTGTTGATTAATAGGAAGTCAATGGAGGTCAGTGAGAATAGATGAATTATGTTCTCTGCATTTGCTTCCTGAAATAAGGTGTGCAGCTGAGTTGATCAGCAACTAGTGGTTTTAAGGTCACTGCCGGCAGACTGAGATAAATCAAATTAAATAGTCGACCATGGGCAGAACTAGAAGAGCCTATGGTTTTAAATGAAAAGGTTCTCTCCATGGGATCCTATTCGCATGTGAACCTAAAGAGTTACTGAGCTATTTGCTTCAGAACTTAGCACCTATTTGTTCTATAGCATTTCTATAGCAGTTTCCCATGCTCAAATCAAGGGTAAGCCAATCTCCCCTCACTCATAAGTTTCCAAATTTATGAAAAGGTTGTGGCATACTAAACCTCCAATTGTGAAACTGCCTGTTCCATGGGACCTAAATGTGGTTCTGATACAACTGATGAAGTAGCCATTTGAACCACTGGCATGTGCTTCTCTCTCAAGTTTCTAATATGGAAAGTAATATTCCTTATAGAAGTAACAGCCAAAAGAGTAAGCGAGCTTCAGGCTGTAGTTCATTATCTGCCTTATATGCAATTCTTCCACAATAGGTTGGTGCTCTGCACTCACCCAAAGTTTCTTCCAAAAGTAGTATCAGCTTTGCATATTAATCAAGCTATTGTACTACCTTTGTTCCTTCCATGATGGTGCGAAAGTCCTTCATTCCTTAGACTGTAAAAGAACCCTGGCTTGCTACCAAAAAAAGGACTCGGACAATTATCAGGTTTTGCAACTATTCATCTCTTATCATTCTGACTCTGCATAGCAGTGGCCAAATGTACATTGTCCAACTAACTACTGGATTGCATCATGCTCTGCTATATAGTAACAGGACTAAAATTACAGAAATCAAGGCTCAAGTTAGAGCCATGGCTGCATCAGTAGCTCATCTGTGAGAAATACTTCTCAAACATATCTGCAAAGCAGCAACATGGTTGTCAGTACATACCTTTGTGTCCCATTACTATCTGGACAGTCTCTTAAAGAATGACAGTAAATTCAGGCAAGCAGTTTTGTGCAGCCTATTCACCCATTAGTTTTCTCTCCATAGTGGGGTCTGGGTTCCTTAATCAGTAAATGCTCTGCTGCAGCCCTCAGCTTGGGACTCCCCATATCATGGCTAAGTCAGCTCTGTATGTCAACAGAGAAATCAAGTTTGCTTACTGTAAATGGTGTTCTCTGTAGACAGCAGCATGAATTAGCCATGCGAAATTCCTGCCCTCCACCCTGGAGAGCAGACTACCTAGTTAGAGTTAGCTCTAAAATCAAGTAAGGGGGGTGCTCACAAGGCAGCACCAATTCGGGAATTTCCACACATGCTGAGCAGAGCAAAAGCTTTACTAGCTTACAGGCCGCGTTTGGCTGCGCGTTTTTGACGCGCTATTTTACCCCTTATACAGTAAGGGTTAATAGCGCGTCGAAAATGCGCAGCCAACTCCCCAAAACTAATAGCGCCCGCAACATGCATATGCATGTTGATGGCCCTATTAGTTATTACCGCATGATACATTTTACATTCAGAAGTTAACGCCTGCCCAGGCGTTAATTTCTGCCAGCATCGGGAAAGTGTACAGAAAAGCAGAAAAAACTGCTTTTCTGTAAACCCTCCGACTTAATATCATAGCGATATTAAGTCGGAGGCCCCAAAATAAAAAAAAATTTAAAATTATGCCGGCATCCGTTTTCCGAACCCGTGGCTGTCAGCGGGCTCAAGAACCGACGCCAGAAAAATTGAGCATCGGCTGTCAAACCCGCTGACAGCTGCCGCTCCTGTCAAAAAGGAGGCGCTAGGGACGCGCTAGTGTCCCTAGCGCCTCTTTTTACCGTGGGCCCTCATTTAAATACTTGACCACGCGCCCAAGAGAGTGGCCTGGGCACGCGTTGGGAAAGCGGGTGCTCGCCTCGGAGCGCTGGCTCTCCCGCGGGATTTACTGTATTGGCCCGTTAGAGAGAGAGGTCTGTTTAGTGCCACTGAATGATGTAACCTAAGTCATGGCTAATTCATCCTGCTGTCTATGGAGAACACAGTATATGGTAAGTAAACTTGCTTTATTTTCAGATATAAGTAAAAACTCAGCCAACGTATGCAAGTAAATTACAACTTGAGCAAAAGTAGAACTTCAGTCAAGTCTAGATAGCCTGGATTCAGATTTTCTTGCTACTGGAAAATCCCTTTTGAAAATAGTCCTTATTACAATGGGCCTTAATGGTCTTTATCCCAGGACAAGCAGGATGATAGTCATGGATGGGTGACATCATCAGATGGAGCCCTGACACGGAAAACTTCTGTCAAAAGTTTCTAGAAACTTTTGGCTGGCACACTGAGCCCACTGAGCATGCCATGATATTCTCAGCCACAGGGTTCTTCTTTCAGTCTCTTTTTTTTCCCGCTTTGCTGTAAGCATAGCGTATTAGGAGTTCTGTGAGATTTCCCTCACTTTTTTCCTCACAGAAAAGATAATATTTTCAGTCACAAAAAATTGTCATTGGGTCTCCCTTCGACATAGTATTCGGTGAGTACTTTTTTGAGTCAATTTTCAGTCGATTCCTGTCACCTTCACTCGGTATCCGCAGGTCATTGACCATTATTCGGCCTAAATTTTCTAATATGGCCTCGGGATTCAAAAAATGTCCAGATTGTAACCGAACTATGTCGATTACTGACCCGCACAATGTTTGTGTTTTGTGCCTGGGATCAGGCCACGATGTCCGGGCTTGTACAACTTGCACCCAGATGACACCAAAGGGCAGGCGTTCCCGATTGGACAAAATGGAGGAGCTGTTTAAGAAACTCACTCCGTCGTCGACGTCGTCTCTATGGAAGGTATCACCCTTTGTTGAAAAACATCAAGGACAAAAGAGGACCAATGACCGTCCATCACAGACTCCCTCAGGGTCCTCCATAGCGTCTTCTTCAACATCTAAAGAACATCAAGAAAAAAAGACACCATCGACACCGTTCCATCACCGATCCATCGGATGGAACGGCACCCACATCGACATCGAAGGACATCTAGCCGATGCCCAAGCGAGTCCGGATTCTAGAACCAACATGCCCTTCTGTACCCAAGGAACCGAGGCACTCTCCACCAGGATTGGTGTTGGAGACTGTGCCACCACGTTCAGTCGTGGAAGTGCCAGTAGCACCAACCTTACCTTCTCCTGTGACAGTGGATCCAGTCCCAGTCTCCAGGGAAGAAGTGACTTCCATGGTCCAGCAGGCCATCGTCGAGGCTTTTCAAAAATTTCAGCCTCCTTCCATGCCACCATTGGTACCAACACTGGCATTGACATCAGATCCATCGATTTTTCAGCCTTTGCTGAATAGAATCGACGTATTGAGTTTTTTCTCAACCGCCATCGATGACACAGACTCTTCCAGTGCGGCCATAGACTCCATCTATGCCAAACATCCATCGATGGTTCCTTTGATTCCAATACCAGGCTCATCGGAGGATGATGACAGGGACTTGGATTCCATCCCGAGACCATTGGGCCCTCAACATCAGCAAACACCGGCAAGACCATCGATGCCGGCAGGACCCCTCGATGCCATTGCGTCCCGGTCCATCGGGTGACGCCCAACATCGATAGCCATCGACGCCATCAAGACCCATCAATTCCCCATCGATGCCTTTATTGCCTCCTATGCTACCAAAGCAGATTCCATCTCAACCATCAAAATCTGCTTCTAAAATGAAACACCATCTGCAACCACAAGGACCAGATGATCCTGAATTACCTTATCATCCTCAGTATACTCCTTGGAAGGATGTAGATACTGACACTAATTCAGAGGAATTACAGTCTGAACCTTCTCCACCAGAAGAGAGGAGGAAGTCCCCTCCCGAAGATTTGTCATTCACAAATTTTATAAAGGAAATGGTGGACACAATTCCTTTTGAATTACTGACTGAGGAGGACACAAGGCACAAGGCTCTAGAAGTCCTACAATTCGTTGACGCACCAAAGGAGGTAATGGCAATACCTATTCACGAAGTCCTGCTGGAACTTCAGTATAGGTTATGGGAGCATCCTTGCTCTGTACAGGCTGTAAATAGAAGAACAGATACCACATACCTGGTGCAACATACCCCAGGTTTCCAAAAACCTCAATTGCCTCATTACTCTGTGGCCATCGAATCGACTCAGAAAAAAGCCAGGAAACAAAAACCACACTCTTTTACCCCACCAGAAAAAGAACAGAAGTTCTTAGATACCTTAGGGAGAAAGGTTTTTCAGGGGTCCATGCTGGTATCTCGCATTGCGGCATACCAGCTTTATATGACAGTACCAAAGAAACTTGTGGAAGCAAGTTCAAGGTATTGCCGATGATCTCTCTCAGCAACAACAACTGGCTTTGAACACACTAATTGCAAAAGGGTTTGAATCTGGCAAACATGAGGTACGGGTAGCTTACGACTCTTTTGAGACATCTGCCCACCTATCAGCATTGGGAATTAATGCAAGGAGGTGGGCTTGGCTCAAGGCCTCGGACCTCAGACACGAAGTCCAAGAGAGACTGGCAGATCTTCCTTGTACTGGAGAGAATCTCTTCAGAGAAAAAATTCAGGCTGCTGTCTCCTAGTTGAAAGATCACCACGAGACACTACGCCAACTCTCTAGACTACCATTGGATCAGCCATCCTCAATAAGAAAATCGACCAGAAGGGAAACCAGAAGACCCTTCTATAGGCCTAGAAGATATTACCCACCTGCTTCTTCAGCCCGTTCCTACCGTCCACCACAAAGAGGATGTGCGCGCCAACCAAACAGACAAAAACCCAGCCACCACCACAAACTCGACCAGCAGCTGGATTTTGAAATGAATCAAGAGAACAGAAGCCTCTCCATCAACCCTATGCCCCACTTACCAGTAGGAGGTCGACTCCATTATTTCAAGCACCAATGGAGTCTCATCACAAAAGACCAATGGGTGTTAGCCATATTAAATCGGGGATACCGTGTAAAATTCAAAACAATACCCCCGCATTCACCACCCATTCCACTTTGGACAAGCATGGTCATCACACCTCACCTTCAAGTAGAACTCTCTACTTTGTTGACTGACAGGGCTATCGAACCAGTTCCCCGGTCTCAACAAGGCAAGGGGTTCTATTCCCGCTATTTCCTAATTCCAAAGAAAAGAGGCAGCCTTCGCCCTATCTTAGACCTCCACAATCTCAACAAATTTCTTCAAAAAGAAAAATTTCGGATGGTATCTCTGGGAACCATCCTTCCATTGCTTCAACGGGGAGATTGGCTCTGTTCTCTAGATCTTCAAGATGCTTATGCACACACACCCATTTCCACACAACATCGCAAGTATCTAAGATTCGTCATGGGAAGAAATCATTACCAGTATCGAGTCCTACCATTCGGACTAGCCTCTGCTCCTCGAGTATTCACAAAATGTCTAGCAGTGGCTGCTGCACAGCTAAGAAAAAAAACAGCATTCATGTTTTTCCATACCTAGACGATTGGCTAATCAGAAGCCCATCCAGGCAGGGAGCTCTATCTGCTTTAAAGAGCACAATAATACTAATACACTCCCTGGGATTTCTATTCAATTATCAAAAATCCCACATAGAGCCATCTCAACTCCTCACGTTCATCGGAGCAGACCTTGACACCACAGTGGCGAAAGCTTTTCTTCCAAACGACCGTGCCAACAATCTAGCACTTTTGGCGAACTCTATAACCCAATACTAGTTCGCCTCTGCCCATCAACTTCTAGTGCTACTATGACACATGGCCTTGACAGTACATGTTACTCCTAAAGGCGAAGTTAGCCATGAGAAGAACTCAATGGACTTTGTAATCTCAGTGGCTACAAGCTTTCCAACCACTGTCATACACAATTCACATCACCCACCAATTACGCCCATCGCGCCACTGGTGGACAAATCAAACTGCCTTAAAAGCTGGTCTCCCATTCCAACAGTCAACTCAGCAAGTCATCTTGACCACAGATGCCTCTAACTTGGGATGGGGAGCTCATGTCAACAACCTTCAAACACAAGGGACGTGGACTACACTCGAAATGAAGTGTCAAATAAACTTCTTAGAACTTTGAGTGATGCAATATGCCCTTTATGCCTTCAAAGACTGCCTCTCAAACAAGACTGTTCTGATACAGACGGACAACACAGTAACAATGTGGTACATAAACAAACAGGGAGGCACCGGCTCTTATCTGCTCTGCCAGGAAGCAGTGCAGATTTGGGCTTGGGCTCTAGAGCACTCCATGCATCTCCGAGCAACTTACCTGGCAGGCATACAAAACGATCTGGTGGATGATCTCAGTCGACATTTCCATCCCCACGAATGGTCTCTGGATCCACGTGTAGTGAGCAAAATCTTTCAACGCTGGGGTCGTCCAACCATAGACCTCTTTGCATCCAAACTGAATCACAAAGTGGAAAGGTTCTGCTCCCTCCACGGCCATCGACAAACGTTCCACAGGGACGCCTTTGCTCGCCCCTGGAACACAGGACTTCTATATGTGTATCCTTCAATTCCGCTCATATCCAAAACTCTCGTGACGCTACAACAGGACAGAGGAACAATGATCCTCATAGCCCCATACTGGACTCAACAAGTATGGTTTCCCATACTCCTCGACCTCTCGATCAAAGAACCAATTCACCTGGGCACAGCGCCCACTCTCATAACTCAGAATCAGGGCAAATTGCGTCATCCCAACCTGATAACTCTTGCCCTGACAGCTTGGATGTTGAAAGCTTAGTTCTGCAACCACTTAATCTTTCAACTCAAGTCTCTAAAGTTCTCGTAGCTTCACAAAAGCCTTCCACACGTAAATCTTACTGCTTTAAGTAGACTAGATTTACCAAGTGGTGCACACAAAAAGGTTTTGACCTTTCTCTTGCCCTACTCCTTCTTTACTGGATTACCTATGCCATCTTTCGGATTCTGGTCTCCAGACATCCTCTGTAAGGGTACACCTAAGTGCTATAGTGGCATTCCACAAGGGAATAGGGGATGCGCCAATAACAACACAACCCCTAGTGAGTCGGTTTATGAGAGGTTTACTCCACCTTAAGCTTCCCATTCGACCACCGGTCACTGAATGGGACTTTAATTTAGTACTAACAAGACTCATGCGGTCACCGTTTGAGCCTCTACACTCCTGCGATGAAAAATTTCTTACATGGAAAGTATTTTTCCTAGTAGCCATTACATTTGCTAGGAGAGTCAGTGAGTTTCAAGCTCTCGTCACATACTCACCCTACACAAGGTTCCTGCATGACTGAGTAGTCCTTTGCACTCACCCCAAATTCCTACCAAAAGTAGTAACGGATTTTCACCTCAATCAATCCATAGTCTTGCCTACTTTCTTTCCAAGACCACACTCTCACCAGGGCGAGAGAGTTTTACACACCTTAGATTGCAAACATGCAATAGCTTTTTACCTGAACCGCACGGCAGTTCATAGGAAATCCACCCAACTCTTTGTTTCTTTTGACAAAAATAAACGGGAGTTGCGGTAGGGAAACAAACTCTCTCCAACTGGCTAGCAGACTGTATAGAATTCTGTTATAAAAAAGCTAAAATTTCTCTCCAGGGGCGAGTAAAAGCACACTCAGTAAGGGCTATGTCTACATCAGTAGCACACTATCGTTCAGTGCCTATTGCTGATATCTGTAAAGCTGCAACTTGGAGTTCCTTTCACACCTTTGCAGCTCATTACTGTTTGGACAAGGAAGGACGACAAGATTCAGCCTTTGGACAATCTGTCTTAAAGAACTTATTTCCAGTATAATACCAACTCCTACATCCATCCTACTGTGATTTCAGGCTGCCTCATTCTTTCCAGCAGTACGCCAGTTGTGCTTGTTGCACAAGTTGTAAGCAGTTGGTCTAATGCAAGAATGACTCAGCCTATAGCTTGCTAATCACCCATATGTGAGGACTATCATCCTGCTTGTCCTGGGATAAAGCAAAATTGCTTACCTTGTAATAGGTGTTTATCCCAGGACAGCAGGAGTCCTCACAGAACCCACCCGCCACCCCGCAGAGTTGGGTCCGATACGTTTTATTATTTTATTTTTTTAGCTCACGCATATTGCTACAAACGAGACTGAAGAGAGACCCCTGTGGCTGAGAATATCATGGCATGCTGGGCATGCTCAGTGGCTTCACTGTGCCAGTCAAAAGTTTCTAGAAACTTTAACAGAAGTTTTCCGTATCAGGGTTCCATCTGATGATGTCACCCATATGTGAGGACTACATCCTGCTGTCTTGGGATAACACCTATTACAAGGTAAGCAATTTTGCATTTTCTGCCATCATGTTTCTATGAGAATCCCCTCTTCCTCCTGGTTTTTAGACTAACCAAAATATGCAAATTATCCTGTTTCTTCGACCATTTCTGTGCAAATATATGTCATAATTATTGTGGATATTCTGAAATACAGGCCTGTTGGGGATTATTAAGGCTAATAATTAAAGTCTACCTTATATATGACTGCCACACAACTGTAAATTTATAATAATAACAAGGGACTACCAGATAGTAACAAACAGGCTCATTCATCTGACATGCCTTATGTTTGTAATTTGTAATCATTTATACAAATTTTACTTAATTGTACTTAACTTGCAAAGCTGGTAAACATTCCTTATATGCGACATAGATCCATGTTTCGATTAGACAAATTTGCTTCAAGAGTAACATCAAGATGGTGGTCACGGTTTTTCTTAGTGATCTCTTATGGAAATACACAGTGAAATTTAAAATGTCCACATGGCTCTAAACTAGCCAATCAAAAAGAGCTATGTAAAAAACTTACTTTAATGGAACCCCCCTCCATCTTGTTTAAAAGGTCCTACACTAAAAACATGGACCTTATCAATATCATTTAATGGAACCCATACTGCTTTAAGAGACATCTCATCATGGCTCTCCCCCACCATTCAATTTTCAGCATTTATGCTCATCGACAACAGTCTGTAATGTGGAAATCCAATATTGTTCTCAAATATTGAAGGCATGCTCTCTATTACCTCCCTGCATTGAGAGCTTAATATGTTCACTTGAGATCTGTAAACACATGCTGCCGTATCAAACAATGTTCAGCCATAGGAGCCTGATTCTTCAGAACCAAATAAGGGAACCACTATCTTAGTGTTTACTGGGATCAATGTCCAAAAATCATTTTACACTAGAATGTTTTTTTTTTTGTTTTGTTTTCCCAATGAGAGAATTCTGGGTTAATGTAGGAAAAGACATAAAAGAAAGTTAACAAAAGCTCAAAATGTAGTTGGAGGCTTATAAAAAATGCTCTCCAGAATTCTTCAAGCCCATAAATCATGAAACTATCAACACCCTCTTTCTATCATGCCAAGCCAAGCGCCAATAAAAATAGCAACACCCGTTATTCTGTCATGCCATTCCAAAGCTCTTCTTTATGTGACTGCATGGGATGGGTTTCATCAGGCTTCATATGGAAGATACGAGTTAAGCGTGTCTTGATGATAAAACTGTTTCAAATAGCAGCCATTTCTTCCCGCTCTTAATCCAGAGTTTGTACTTACTCCTCATTAGAAGAAGCTTTGAATTGTTTAAAACAAAAACCAGATATTTTGTGGAACTCTCCTTCAGATCAAAGGGAATCCCTGGTCTACATATGTGAGCAAGCTTTCCAGTTTACAGATGCACGCTTGCTGGCCCCTATAAAAAGCTAAGTACTGATCAGCACATAAAAGTAGAGAAAAAAGAGGGTATTCTGGGAAGTTGTTCTTTTTCCAATTACATCACCCATTTCCTAAGTTCACCAGTGTGTACTGAGATGTTCCACATGGAAAAGTTTGTATCAGAAATGAAATCAGTAATGCCATTTTCTTCTTCAGATTAATAGCAGCAGTGAAGATTTACATTTCATTAGAGCTATAATGAAAGGGTTTTTTTGGCTTTTTTTTCTTCAAATCTGATTGGGGAAATGTGCTTCTTGCATGCAACATGTTCATGCTACAACCCCAAACTGATAGAACATGAAATATTAGCATAACAAAATTTAGAGACATATCCAAACCTCATCAGGTGTACATTGGGGATTAGTTTAACAGAAAAGGCTATTCCCTTTGATGAAATTGAATAAATGCCTACATCTGCTCATACAAGATCTGAATTGTTCCTCAAGTGTGTTGACTAGTGCAGTCTAGTCACACAGGCTTAACCCATTATGGCCCAGTGTCCTTAAAAAATTTGGGACATAATGAGTTTTAATGGTTGAATGCTTGAAATCTGTTATGAAGTGGAATAGAATGGCAGTAATTATCCCAGAGTGATTTTTAATGGAAAATGAGTGCAATACAGTGCAATTCATTTGGTGCCATATAAGACATGCAGAGTTTGAACACAAAAGGCCTGATTTACTAAGGCTTTTGCTCCATAGACACAGAATGGCAGGAAAGCCTTAGACAGTCAGACCCTAAATTGAAATGATGTTTTGATGTTAAGGTAAAAGGTATTGCAGCCAGCCTTGATCCGGAGTCTGTTCAGTTTGGGGTCGGTATGCTGTGTGTACAGCCACCGAATGGGTCTAAAGCATCTAGGCTCAGACTACTGACAGGCTGGTATATGGCTCTGCCCCTGAGGATCCGGATTGGTCCTCAGGAGATTTAAAAGATATTCTGAGACACCAGGAACCAGTTTCTGACAGGCTTGGAGACCGAATAATGGTACAGGATCCCAGCGGAAGAGCATAGCATCCCGATGTTATGTTATATGATGAGATGTGAAAGTACTGAAACAGTGTGTGAATCTTATAAATGGAAATGATCATACCTGGGAACTCTCCGGATTTAGCCTGGAGACTCTGGAATTCAGGAGGAATTGCCAGATCTCCGGGCCAACATCCCAAACCTCCGGGTGCACCTTCCTGCTCATGCAGCCCAGGAAGAAGACTGCAGGAGCCACACAGACAGGAAGGAGGAGGAGCATTGGACCCGTGCTGAAAAGGAGGGGCAGCATCTGTGTCGTCATGGGGTGGGCGTGGGCTGTGACCAAAGAAGCTGCTGCAGACTCCATCCCAGGCCGTGGCTGAAGGAGGAGTATGGAGCCACATGGGCTGGGAAGAAGCAGCAGCAGCAGCATTGGGCCCACGCGGCTGAAGGAGGCACATCAAGCCATGTGGGCTTAGAGAAGAGGAAGAAGAAACGTGCGTTATTGACCCTTGCAGCAGCAGAGGAGGAGGAGAAAAGTAGTTGGGTGTGTCGGAGAGGCTCCGGGGGAAGGAAAGAATGAGTGAGCATGTCTGTGTGAGAGAGTGTGTGTGAAGGAGGAAGAGAAGCGAGAATGTGAATGAACATGCCTGTGAAAGTGGGTGGGCATATGAGAGTGTGTGTGTGTGTGTGTGTGTGTGTGTGTGTGTGTGTGAGCGAGCATGCCTATAAGAGAGTGTGACTGGGAAAGTGAGAGGAGTAAAGGTATACGTGAGCACGTGAGAATGTATGAGAGAATGAGGAGTGAGAATCAATGTGTATGTGTGTGAAAGTGGGTAGGCATATGAGTGTGTGTGTGAGCGAGCATGCCTATAAGAGAGTGTGACTGGGAAAGTGAGAGGAGTAAAGGTATAAGTGAGTATGTGAGAATGTATGAGAGAATGAGGAGTGAGAATCAATGTGAATGTGTGTGAAAGTGAACTTGAACAGATGGGTGTGTGTGTGCAAGAGTAAGTTTGTGTGCATCTGGTCCCACCTGTCGACCTGCCTGCTAATCCATGGTAATCTCAGGGTGAGTGGAAATCAAAAGTTCCCAGCTATGGAAATTATGCTGCCCATGGAAAGGAATAATTGTGGAATCTGACCTGGACTGGGTAAGTAGACTGGATTCAAGCTTTGCCCGACCGTAAGTGTTTGCAGCCTTGATTGCAGTTACCTGTCGTTTTCCCATCTGTAGTGCATTATAGGACAGGGAAATGTGTATGTTAGTACTTTGTGTTGAGTCACCATTCTCAGCCTGGTTTGTGATGCCGGAGCTTCCAACCTGACATTTTATTCAGCTTCATTTGGCTTAACTCGGTGTACCAGTAGTTATAGGTCAATGACCTATGATTCTTGTAATTGGCAGCAGATAGAAGGGAATACTCTTATACAGGCACTGAATTTATGGTGTTGCAATTAGCCTTGAGATACTCTTAGGAGTCACTGCAGAAAATAAAGACAAAAGATTAAATGCAGAGACTCCATGCAAATCTGACTGGGCACTTAACATGCATTGTGAATTGCAACTGATTAAGCATTCAAATCTTTTATAAAAGTAGGGGATCATTTTAGAACAGTCCACATAAATTAGGTGGCAAAACTGTATGGAAGTTACACCGGCTTTCAAAGTAGACTTGCATGCACAAATTCACTTTGAAAATTATCCCAGGAAATTTACTCTCGCACAGTTACACTTCTTGATGGGTGGACAGAAATTTTGGGGAGACATTTACATGCATGCTTTTAAAAATGGGAATGTATGCTCGTAAGTCCAAGCCCTTTCCCAGTGTTGCCCCACCCCCCACCCTGGAACATTTCCACTCAGCCCACTGTAAACAGGAACTATGCATATCAGGTGCGTAATTTTGTAAAAGGCAAGTTCTGCCAGTAGAACACTGTTTTCCCACAAAAACGCCTTTGAAAATTGCCCTTCCTGAGCACAATTTACCAACTGCAGTTTTCTAACTACTGTTCTCTCAAAGCACAGAAATAGTTCTGAAATCTTGCCAGAGAGAGGAATTCACAAGAAAGATCCAGAGTAACAGCAGTAGCTAACAAGGATATGCATCAAAACTAACAAAACACAATACAATTTTTCCTCCTTGGCCAACATAAACCAAATCTAGGTAGTGTGGTGAGATAGAGGGCAGAGAAGCACTTAATAATATTACATTCTGCCATTCCTGGTAAGGATAGGGCATTACATACAGACCAGCAGCACTAATTGCAGGAAAGAAACCAGATCCAATAGAAGTTTTCCCAGTTTCTGCTTCATAATGCACAGTCCTCAGATTCTCCAAAGTAGGCACATACAATTGGACACTATCTCCCCTCTTCTTTTCCTTAGCCACTTGTCCTGACAGACTACTGGCTCAGTCCCAATGTGATCTGAAGTTGTAAGCTTTTTTGCAGTAGGCTGGTAGCAAAGAGGCTACATGATTTAATGGACACAGTCAACATGGATTTACCCAAGGGAAGTCTTGCCTAACAAATCTGCTTCATTTTTTTGAAGGGATTAATAAACGTGTGGATAAAGGTGAACCGGTAGATGTAGTTATTTGGATTTTCAGAAGGCGTTTGACAAAGTCCCTCATGAGAGGCTTCTACGAAAACTAAAAAGTCATGGGATAGGAGGCGCTGTCCTTTCGTGGGTTACAAACTGGTTAAAAGACAGGAAACAGAGAGTAGGATTAAATGGTCAATTTTCTCAGTGGAAAAGGGTAAACAGTGGAGTGCCTCAGGGATCTGTACTTGGTGCTTTTCAATATATTTATAAATGATCTGGAAAGGAATACGACGAGTGAGGTTATCAAATTTGCGGATGATACAAAATTATTCAGAGTAGTTAAATCACAGGCAGACTGTGATACATTACAGGAGGACCTTGCAAGACTGGAAGATTGGGCATCCAAATGGCAGATGAAATTTAACGTGGACAAGTGCAAGGTGTTGCATATAGGGAAAAATAACCCTTGCTGTAGTTACACGATGTTAGGTTCCATATTAAGAGCTACCACCATGGAAAAAGATCTAGGCTCAGTGTGCTGCAGCAGTCAAAAAAGCAAATAGAATGTTAGGAATTATTAGGAAGGGAATGGTTAATAGAACAGAAAATGTCATAATGCCTCTATATCGCTCCATGGTGAGACTGCACCTTGAATACTGTGTACAATTCTGGTCGCCGCATCTCAAAAAAGATATAGTTGCGATGGAGAAGGTACAGAGAAGGGCAACCAAAATGATAAAGGGGATGGAACAGCTCCCCTATGAGGAAAGGCTGAAGAGGTTAGGGCTGTTCAGCTTGGAGAAAAGACGGCTGAGGGGGGATATGATAGAGGTCTTTAAGATCATGAGAGGTCTTGAATGAGTAGATGTGACTCTGTTATTTACACTTTTGAATAATAGAAGGACTAGGGGGCATTCCATGAAGTTAGCAAGTAGCACATTTAAGACTAATCGGAGAAAATTCTTTTTCACTCAACGCACAATAAAGCTCTGGAATTTGTTGACAGTTAGTGTAGCTGGATTAAAAAAAGGTTTGGATAAGTTCTTGGAGGAGAAATCCATTAATGGCTATTAATCAAATGTACTTAGGGAATAGCCACTGCTATTAATTGCATCAGTAGCATGGGATCTTCTTAATGTTTGGGTAATTGCTAGGTTCTTGTGGCCTGGTTTTGGCCTCTGTTGGAAACAGGATGCCGGGCTTGATGGACCCTTGGTCTGACCCAGCATGGCAATTTCTTATGTTCTTTTCCCTTCAGCTGCTTGCAGTTCTGAAACTAGATCTGGAGGTTTTTGAGGGAAACTAAGCAATGCTGATCTTAAAATGACAGGCCCTTACTGTCGGCAGGGAATTGGTGGAGGGCACGCTTTCAAGTAACCTGGATTACACTCGTATTCTATCGAGTATCTCAAGATTGTTCTGCATTCCCTGTCACTCCAGTTCAGGGCTGGTGTGACCCTAGGCAGTCGCCTAGGGCACTGTAAGTGGGCGGGGCACCGTCCGTGTATACGAGGATGCCATTTGCAAAATGTCAAAGGAGGTAAGAGAGCAGTTGCAGAGCACTTGGGGCACATGGCAGTATGCAATTTCAGGATCAGGAGAGAGAGAGAACATGAGGATATGTATATCTACCACTGTAAGTGGGGTTTTGGGGGTGGGTGGGGGGTGTTACAGTGGTCCACCTAGGGTACTACAGACCCTTGCATCGGCCCTGCTCCAGTGTTGTCAGCGCAGTTGGCACATTTAAATTTCTGAGTCCCATTAATTGAAAGGATAACACATTTTAACTCTACTTTTTGATGCATAGAAACTAAGAATGAAAAACTACAGATAACAGCTATTACCAATTATAGTCAAAATAATGATAAAGATCAGAGAAATGTCAGAGAAATATTAACAAGAAAGGAAGGGAATACCATGCATATGCACTGATTTTCTACCACATTGATCATATTTGAAAATGACCTCACTCTTATTGGATCAAAGTGATTTTCAATAGGGTATGTCAGATCCTTACTCCACCTTTTCCTCTGCCTGCTCTCTTCCTTCCAACTGGTGAATTTTCACAGAACGTTGTGTCCTTGGATTGACAAATTGAACCAGACCCTAAGCATTTTTTATTGCACTAGTTGGAAAACACTACAAATTATGTAGTGGGAGCTGGAGGGTTCCTCTCGGCATCTCTACGGTATGGATGGGTGACCACCTTCTCTTCCATTCTTGACACAAGTTCCTCCTATAGGTCAATGGTTCTTAACCCCAGTTTTCAGGATATCCACAATGATTATGCATGAGATTATATTTACACATACTCTCCTTGTCAAGGACTGGCACCAAAGGAACAGCATGTCATGGTGCAACTAGCAGAGAATCAAGCAAACTAACAAAATATCATCAACATATTTACAGCAAAAAATAAAACATTGCAGTACATAAAGATCCACATCCAAAAAGCCATCTGTTGTACACCAGGATCTATCTCAATGTTTGGTTGCATTGTATCCACTGTTGTGAGAACCTGCACGGGATGAGTCAGTCTTTTCTAAAGTGGAAGCTGCATAGTGTGTGTACACGCCACAAATAACTGTATACTGGAACTGGAAAGCTAGAATCTGTACGAGAACAGACTGAACAAGCTGTAGCCACATCAGGAACAACACTTATTCTCCATACAAACATCACGTGCCTTCCTTTCTATGCAGTGTCCCTAAGTGTGTAGCACAGCAGAACAATTTAAAGGGGCCCTGCCTATTTGCACGTATTCATATGGCTGAAAAACATCATGTACTATTGTCTTGTGGTGAACAAGAAAAAGGAATGGCAGGAGCCACTCTTTCTGAAACTGCTGTAATAAGCTGTGCATTAAGACCAAGTGCTGAAATTCAGTGCACACTTTCTTTACATGCACGCTAAAAAAATGTAACTCCAGATGCAATAAGCTAATGATATGCCACTTTATTGGGAGTTAAAACAAAAACATGCAGACACAAGTTAAATGGCAAGGAGTATGAGGCGCCCAGGTTACCAAAAGGCCTGTGGAAGCCTGTACAGAGGTAGAGAGAAAATGTGTTACTGTCACCATGCATTAGCTAATTAGCTGCTTCACCTCATTTATGATTTCTGTGTGCTCAGACATCCAGCTTTAGCCAAGGCCCTGGTTATCTAAGCACATCCTCTGTGTTATTTATGCTTCCTCTGAGGTAGAAACTTCTGTGAGCTACATTGCATTCTCATCCACATTAACCTGCAGCCAAGAGAGCAGGCACATCTTAATCTCTCTCCCTCTCTCTCCCTCCTCTGCCATAACCTGCTTGACAGATGTTGTCTGTGGTTCCTGGCTTTCCCTGCTTCTATGGTCTGTATACATTATAATCCTTCTGCAGAGCTCCCAGCCTTACTGAGAGTTGGTGTCCATAAGGCTGGATCTCAGCCGCAGGACTGTACAACAGTAGCTATCTTTACAAAACAACTGCAAAGATTAGCACGATTCTATTGTGATAAATACTATTTATTTATAATTCAAATTTATAAATCATTATACAAAAAAAGCCTAATGCAATTATCAAAATAAAAACAAAGCAGTTACATATAATACAATCCAAAGCAGTACAGGCTAACATAGCATACTAACTAAAACATTACTGCAGTCATAGCCCATCTTATCCCGCATAGCCTAAGCACTGGCAGATATCTTCACTCATAAGCAGCAGGGAAAAATCCAGGCCTTGAAATTTTTATGAAATGATGATGCAATAAATTGTCAATAGATTTAATGTCTGAAAGGAGAGAATGCCAGAGCTTTGGGAGCAGCAACAGAAAAAGCTCTAGAGCAAATCCTCTCTGACTTGATCTCTCATACCCCAGGAACACAAAACAGACCTAACTGAGAAGATCTTAAAGACTTAGATGGAGCGTAGCAAAAGAGATGCAATGTTTTAAGGAGCAATACCAGCATCTTGAACTGGAGGTGAATCTGAGCTGGAAGCCAAGGCAGTTCCCAAAGTAAAAGGTTACAGAATCTCTTAGTTTAAGCCTTCCTATCAACCTGGAAGTGGTATTTTGTATAAGTTGTAATCATTTCAGTATCTTTTTAGGTAATTCAGCCAAGACAATACCAGTGATTGGACTTCTGTTCTAAAGTCCCCAGGGGACAGAAATGGTTGCAATTGATGAATAACCCTAAGATACAAAGAAGCAGATTTCAAGATCAGAGATCCTTGGGCCTGCATACAAAGACCAGAATCCAATAACACACCCAAGTTATGCATGACCTTGCCGAGCTGCAGGTTTAGACTGTTAAGTTATAAGACAAGGTTACGATCTGGATTGGCTTGTTCTACCCACAGCAGCTCTGTTTATTTAACATTAAGTTTAAGGTTATTGGCCCGACACCAGATAGAAATTTCTGAAAGGCAGTGGTTAATCCCAGATCGCTTTTAGGAAAGGTAATCTGGATATCATCAGCAAAAACATGACAGCCTATCCCTAGTTCTTTCAGTAGCTGCAGAGAAGAACTATGAACATATTAAACAAGGAATGGGAAAGAGAGAACACAGGGGTCTCAACTGAAAGTCATACAGAACAATTGACTGGGATCTATTTCTCAAACAGGAGGCAAACCAAAGAAATACTTTCCCCCATTAAAATGGCTGATCAAAATAGCTTGGTGAAAAGTATGAAAGGCAGAGGAGAGATCCAGGAGAATTGCAGCAGCTCCTCCACTACTGCTTGAGTCTTGATATCAATCCTCCAACAGCGAGGTCAGTGCCAAACTCTCTAACTCCAGACTGATAAGGGTTAAGGCACTCACTTAAAAACAAAATTGATCCAAATGTATCAACGACTTTCTCAAGAGTTTTCCTAATGGCAGAAAGATTTACCACAGGCTGATAGTTGTCTTTCTCTAGTGGATTGAGGGGATCATTTTTAAGGAGGGGGTCTCATAACTGCCTTCTTAAATGTCTTAGGAAAAATCCAGTCTCTAGTGAGATATTAATAAAACAAATCCACAGGGGCATACATTTTGCTTCCCGGAGATTAGCGATATTAATATAACATGCACATTAAAAGAAAGGAAAAGTAAATGTATTGGCCTTGTCTCAACCTGCACATATTCTTATGTTTTATTTATTGGTTGATTGTTAGGTAAAGTGTTGCAAATCAGATTTGTCAATGAAATTTTGCTTTGACATAGTGACATTCGTTGTTAGCGATGGGAACATGTAGGAGCAGCCTATGCACTAAAGCAAAGTGTGCATGCTAATGCTATTTAGCATGCACAAAATATAGTGTGCAGTGCACTAAGTCCTTAATGTGCACACTAAACTGGTCCTCCAGCAAGTTAGTGGGTATGTGCTCTTTAGTGAGGAAACGTTATATCCCATTTAGGATTTGGCAAGTGTGATGTACTTTCCTCTATGTGCTGTTTCCCATATGTATGCTAAGACCTCTGAGCAAGTGTGAAATATTTAACATGCACACTGATCCTAAAAGTGGATAGCTGCATCATAAAATCCCAGTGCTAACTGGTCTTTAGTGAAAGTGCCTGTCTGCATGGAGGATTTTATCCTCCCCATCAAGGTAATGTCCCCAGTATTAAGGCAGTGCCCCCATCAAGGTAACATCCTCCCTCCTTCCCCCCGTGAAGTACCACAGTGGAGTGCAGCCACGGCAGCAGGAGGACTCTCACCTCGCTCCTGCTGGTGAAGATCAGGTTCCTCTGGCACAGTATTGTTGCCGTTGGACTGAATAATAAAAGCAGTGTAAGTGTTCAGTCATTTCAAATATGTAACATGATTTGACCGGTTTATGAGTTTGTGTAATGATTTCAATGGGCAAATAAGTAAGATATAAATTGTTAAGAGATTTTTGGTGCAATGGAGTTTGTTTAGATAAGAGAATACCTTCTAAAGAAAAATAAACAGCTGGGGAGGTTTTATTAACAAAGTAAAATGGAGCCGTGAGCACCCAGCAGCTTAACTCACAAAGAAAGAGGAGGCAAGCAAGTCCACCTACAGAGCAGAAGCACAAAACAGTTTCATATCAGATAACGCAATAGTGACATGAAATGTGATTCATTAAGAATCAGTAAAAGAGATTTCTTTAAAAATTCCTTATCATTTATTAGAATTTGGGTTCTGTTTCAAAACTGAGAAAATCCCCCCCCTCCAAAATACTTTGTTCTTTTTCTGCAGGATGACACACGAACTGTTTCCCTCTCTTTTTGTTATGTTCATGGATTACTTAAAGTCTCTTGAGTTCTGTATATAGATCTTGCAAGTCATACTGTTCTGTCAACTTCCTTTGGATGAACTTTAATAAAATCTCAATTATGTTGACCTTAGTACAGCAACCTATAGCTGGCCAAACACAACTCCCTCTCAAAGGTGAACTACCATACCTTCATCTTTTTTAAATTAATTTTCAAAATTATATTTGAGGAAGCAGGAGAAAATAGTTGTTCTCAAAAGCATGAGCTTTCTCTCTATTTATGGGCAAAAACAGGCTTCCTTGTATGTTGGACTTTTCGTATTTAATGCATACCTAACGCTTAACTTATTTGCTTCAGTGCATTTTTGTAGTGTGACAGCAAGCATTGTGAAAGCCATCATGCAATTGGTTAATATATTTATAGATGAGCAAATAATCCTACCTTATGTTAATTGCAAGTTTTCATCAGTGCTGTGTGATCACACCTGACAAATCCTGTTGACTATACTGAAGGCTTACTTACTAAAGAGCTGCCAAATGAAGCAATAATTTCGATACTTGCAAAAGTCAGAAATATCATTTTTTTTAATTAGTTGTAGATCATTTGTTTACCAGTACTAACTAAAACCTTGTTGAAGTGTTTGGGAGACATTTGGGAGTTCTACTTTGTGCAAGTGCAGGATTTTTGAAAGATCACAATTACATAGGCAGACCTGGGGATAATGTAAATCTGCGATCATTGCTCACTGACTAGTACAGCTCTTACATAATATCTAACAGGCCGATACAGTACAGTGCGCTCCGACGGAGCGCACTGTTAGCCTGCTATTGGACGCACATTTTCCCTTACCCCTTATTCAGTAAGGGGAGGAAAACGCGCATCCAACCTGCGGCACCTAATAGCGCCCTCAACATGCAAATGCATGTTGATGGCCCTATTAGGTATGCGCACGGGATACAGAAAGTAAAATGTGCAGCCAAGCCGCACATTTTACTTTCAGAAATTAGCGCCGACCCAAAGGTCGGCGCTAATTTCTTCCAGCACCGGGAAAGTGCACAGAAAAGCAGTAAAAACTGCGTTTCTGTGCACCCTCTGACTTAATATCATAGCGATATTAAGTCGGAGGTCCCGAAGAGTAAAAAAAAAAAAAAAATTTAAATTCGGCCCGCGGCTGTCAGGCTGAAAACTGGACGCTCAATTTTGCCGGCGTCCGGTTTCTGAGCCCGTGGCTGTCAGCGGGCTCGGGGCTTCAGAACAGACGCCGGCAAAATTGAGCGTCGGCTGTCAAACCCACTGACAGCCGCCGCTCCTGTCAAAAAGGAGGTGCTAGGGACGTGCTAGTGTCCCTAGCGCCTCCTTTTCCCCGTTTCTACCGCGCCACCTAATTTGAATACTGCATCGTGCGCACCGGCGAGGGGCCGGTGCGCGTGCCGGGAGAGCAGGTGTTCGTCTGCTCTCCTGCGGACTTTACTGAATCGGCCTGTAAGAGAGAATCTTGGTTGGCAAAATATAGAATATGATGGCGGAGGTCATGATGGTCTTCAAAGATTGGCCATCATGAGAACTTTTCAACAAAAAACAATGAACTAAATCTGGTACATGCATCTGTATTATTAAGGTACAGATCAAAAACCACAAAAACTAAAGTAGCCAAAAAACTCCAGCCTTTAACATTCACAAATGCAAACACCTAGAAGAAGGGCTACAAGTGTTCTGATGTCGCAGGTTAATACATTAATCTGAAATTATGGCTGTTTGTGAGTACAGTCTGAATATAGAAGTCTGAATATAGAAATCTCACAGAAACCTGAGATCAGCCAACAAAGCACTCCTAACAATTCCTTCTGTCAAAACACTAAGACTAACCCAAGTGAGAGAAAGGGCGCTATCCTTAGCAGGACCCATACTTTGGAACACCATGCCTTTAGAAATCAGATTGCAAAGAGACATAAAAACCTTCAGAAAAAGTTTAAAAATATGGCTCTTTAAACAGGTTTATCACAAAGAGAATGGAGAATAGAATCCAGGAAAGTACAGGGAGCGGACACTAGAACACACACACACACCCCTCTCCTTAATCAATATGTGTGTTTTTATTTTTTTTTTCTCTCTCCACTAAAGGATAAGACTCAATTATTAAACTATGCTTGTATGCAAAATGGATACAGATAGATTTGGACATGATTTATCACATTTACCAAATTGTAATTATTATAAAACCATGTTACCGAACCTTTATGGCACCTGTTTAATGGATATAATTTGATATAATTAGTAATATTAATTTATGTGCCCTGTTGTAAACCGTTGTGATGGTACCTATCTTAACGACGGTATAGAATAGATTTTAAATAAAATAATAAATAAGCGTGTTTGGTGCCTTTGCCTGTGCACAAATGGTCGCAGTATCTTCATTTTACCTCAAATATTTCCATAGGTAGAACTGGCAGAACTCTGTGCTAAGAGTGAGCGTTACATTGGCACTGAGGGTGGTGGCATGGACCAGTCTATATCATTTCTAGCAGAAGAAGGAACTGTAAGTATCTTTCGTGTTCTTGTAAAACTTAAAAGAAGAGCTCTGTTTACACAGTACATTATCGTGTTTCGTATCTTATCTGTTGCATCCAGATTTTCAGAATATTTAGTTCTTTTACTATTTCTGCATGAGAGCTGGTCTTCGAATCGTGCACTGATTCATTTCTTACAAGAATACTCTCAGGGCTTTATGAAAGTAATCAATTTGGAAAATTCTCATATTTCTGGAAACTACTATTATTATTTATTCTTTTTGAGAGCCACGCCCCTCAAGATTGAGGATAACTAAAGCCCTGGTTTATGTTTAAAATATGGGGAAAAAAACCTGAGTACAAGTGCCGATGCCCTTCCCACCAGCATTTATTCTTTAAAGTAGTAATAGACACATTTACTATAAAATTACAAATTGCAGAAAGGTTGAGGACGTGTTTATTTTATTTTTCAAATTAAAGTAAAGTTAAGATAGAAACCCATGATAATCCAGAGAAAACATTTTTTTGGCCTTTTCTCCGTTTTCTCCCTCTGTAGTCTCTGCTGCTCCCCCTGCCCTAGAAAGCAGACCTGGGTGCTTAAGCGCCCTTGCCAGTCTGAGGGCTGGAGATATATTTAGGAAGAGGCTTCACTCTCAGTGCTGCTTGCTGGCCAACAGGGACCACCAATGAAACAGCAACCTTCCCTCTCTCCTGGGGCCTGAGTGCACCCAAACACTACTGGGTCCAGATGTACATCTCATCTGAACTCCAGTGCCAGAAGACTGAGCCACAACATACTACTTCTGCCATTCCTACTGCTACGTTCCATTTCTATAATGTGACTAGGCATTCACAGTACTGTATAGATACAGTGCATATAAAAGTCCCTAGTCAAGACACATAGGCAAGACAAATTAGAGGCTTAAGCAAATGTGTTTTATAGTAAGCTCAGGACATTTATTTATTACAGTAAACATGGATAAACTAGACAAGGCTGTGATCATGGACAGCCAGGATTTCAGATTTGAAAGCAACCTCAACAAGATTAATTTTTAGACAGGACTTGAATATGGGCAGAGAGGGAATATGACACAGCAACTCAGGAAGGCTGTTCAGGCATGTAGCATGGCAAGGTGGAAAGTGTAGATTGGGGAGTTGATGATGGAAGAGAAAGGGGCAAATAAGAATGGCTTGCTTGATTAGCAGAAATTGTGAGGAGGTAAGAGAGGAGAGGAAATATGGAGCTGCAGAGTGAAAGAACTTGTAGACGAGTAGGAGAAGACTAAACTGTATGCAGAAGTGGATGGGGAGCCAATGTTGTGACTTGAGTGGGGGGTGAGGAGTGTTATCCTCCAGTGTCATTACAACCATGTAAGTCATGTGACTGAATTTTGAATAGACTGAGTGGACATAGATGGTCCTGTGGGAATCCTGTGAGAAACATGTTGCAATATGCAAAGTGAGAGGTGATGAGACAGTGAAGAAGGGTTTTGGCAGCATGTTCAGAAAGGATGGATTTTGGCGTTCATATATTTTAGCAGTATTTTGGATGGGTGTACAGAAGGCAAGAGAAGAGTCACAGACTCCAAGGTTGTAAGCTGAGGATTGGGAGAATAACCTTGTTATCCACAGAGGAAAAAAGAGTTGGAAGGGGGATAGTGAATTTAGGAGGAAATATGAGTTCTGTTTTGGCCGTGTTAAGTTTAAGGTGATAACAATGTCAGGTAAGCAGACTGAGGGTTTGGGACAGAATTCTTGGTGAAAGTTTTTTAGTGCAGAGAGAAAGTTCTGGGAGTCATCAGAATAAAGATAGCACTGAAACTGAGGAAGTGAGGGTAGAAAGAAGAGGGCAAGGAGAGGTCTCAGGCACATTGACCAATAATAGGACAATGGAGGAAAAGTACAGTAGGAGAGGTAGGAGGAGAACTAAGGTAGCATGACATCCCAAAATCCAAGAATCAAGAGAGGATGATGATCAAAAGTGTTGTGGTCAAGGAGGATGAGGATCAACTTAAGGCCCATGAACTTAGCCATGGTTTTTGGTCACTGTGGCAATGAGTATTTCAATGTCAAATCCAAAAGGAGTACAAGAAAGTTGTAGGTCCAAAATTTTAATATCAAACAAGGAAAAGTTTATTTTAAATTTCAATATGGCAACTCCATTGCTCCGAGTTGGTTAAAGCAAATTTTTCTTTCAGGGTCCCCCTCACCCGAAGGCTGCGTCGGGAGGGACAAAATTAATTTGCAAAAACTTTAAACACGCTGAGGAATTCATACAGCTAATATGGCAAGGAGAGTCCGGGGGCTGGTCTGGAGGCCTCGACCACGCCCCCGGGCCGGTGCCACGCCCCTGGACCCGCCCCCGAAATGCGGCGGCACGCCCCCGAAACGCCGCGTCGTTTCGGGAACGCCCCCGATATGCCCCCTCCCCGCCCCTTTTAGAAAGCCCCAGGACTTACGCGCACCGGGGGCTCTGTGCGTGCCGGCGGCCTATGCAAAATAGGTGCGCCGGCGCGCGCAGGGCATTTAAAATCCGCCCCTCTTTGTATTTAGGTGGTTAAATTGTGCTGGTCAAAGAGGCCCGTATTCAGCAAGGTGGTAAGTGGGGAAGTTAATCCAGGTAGAGTTACCTGGATAACTTTACTCAGATGTTCAGTAGAACTTATCAAGATAAGTTTCTGCAGACAAACTTACCTGGACAAGATTTGTGTGGATAAAAGCTGATTTTTACCCACATAAATCTTTTGAATATGGACCTCTAAGTGTATAAATTGAACTGGCTAAAAAGGGAACAAGGCAAGAGGCACAGCTAGGTCTGGGGACAGAATTTACCAAATATACTCAGTTAACGCTGAGTTGAAAAATATGGGCCTCTGTCTAACTGGGCAAATTTTGTCCAGCTAGATTTAGGAGAATTTTCAGCCAGAAACCTAGCCAGTTAAGTTCAGCTCAAAATCTGGCTAAAGAGAACTGCATAAAATTAGCTAGTTGTCTCTTCCGCTCAGCGTGATTTTGAAAATGGACCCAATAACCACAGTTCCCTTTCCTAGGTAAGTGGATAGCGTCTCTCCATGTTAACGACTTGCTTTAGCAACTTACATGAACAGCGAAAAGAACATCTAAAAGGGCCAGCAAATTAGTTTTCTTTCTGCCTTTACTTTCCCCCTTCAATTATGCTTTCCCCCCACCCTTCCGGTTCAGGAGATGGGAGGAAGAACGCGCCTTCCAGCCATGCTGCTTAAGTGTAAGTGGTTCCTCCAAATTCTTTTTCTTTCAGTTCAAGGGACGCTATCAGTCTTGTTTACAACCAGTGGTGCAGGAGCACAAATATGCAAATCAAAATAAGAAAGCTAGCCATGAGCCAATACTCTTGCTTCTGTTTGCCTAGCTTCACTATAGAGGTAAATGAAGACAAAGGAGAAGGTAAAATGAAAACTCTGACTTCATAAATCAAACCATCTCTGCACCAAAGAAGATCTGCAATGCCCCTTATCTGCTGGGTAGTGGAGCTGGAAAGCTGATAACTGAAAGAAGAGACCATTGGCATGTCCAACACATACTTTTGCCTAAGCTGTTCATGAGCATCTCTCCTCATGTGTTCTCACTTTCAGCCTGAGGCCCATCTCCACTCACCGTGAGCTGGGAGCGCGCAGCATGACTGCTTCAGTAGAGTCCAGTAATAGCTTTCATCTGGGTAGATGGCTCTGTAGCGTGATGATTAGCAATCACACAGTTTTGGGTCCACCACGGCCCCTCGCTCACCATAAAACGTTTACTATACTTAGCCCTTCTCTCTCTCTCCTATGTTCCACACAGCACTTTGAGATCTATATGGGTTCTAAAGCATTTTGGTGTACAGTCTGTATAGAAATCATTGTATAAAACCAAACTCCTTTCCTTTAATCAGTTAACCAATGTGGTTACTTAATAATGCAGGACTTTTCTGTTACACAAGAAGTGACTACTGGATTGTACTACCCTGTTAAGATCAAAGGATTCACCAATTTCCAAGGCTGCGATGTTTGGTCTGAGTTTAGCAGGAGATGTCTCCTGGAGAGCTGAGGCCTGATTTATCCAGGGTCTTCATTCATTCCAGGGAATACCCCTTAAATAATCCAATTCCCTGACACAAGGAGCCTTTGGTGAGGCTGAGCATTTTGTTTGTTTGGTTTTTTTTAAATCGGAGAGCCAGCTCTGTGAAGAAATGTGCTGTGGGCAAGCATGCGGGATCCAGGTCAGGGCAGAGAGATTAAGAGTTTCCTGCCCCTATCGCTTACCCTAGCTTTCCTGCAAATACAAAAAAAAAATCCCCTGCACTGAGGGAGCCCATTAAAATCAAGGATTAAAGGGGCTTGCCGGTCCCCCAGCTCCTCTGAGACATAGGAGAGATCCCAGTGACCTGGACAGAAAATATCTAGCAGGGAACAGACAGACCTGAAAAGAGAAGAGGCTCCCCATCAGGAGGGAGGATGGTGGGGCATAGTTACCTTGAACCAGTGCTCCATATACAGACAGAGGCAGTCCATGGCCCCTCCCTATCACAACTTTCAGTCATGTCTGCCTCTTGCCCCAGGACAGTGATTGGGTGCTTTTCTGATTGCCTACATGCTGAACAGGGCGGTGCATGTCATTTTTTCTAGTGAAGTTGAGGGCTTCTATCAGTGTGTAAGCCACTGAAGTAGGCATGGGGGTTGCTTGCCTGCCACCTTACTGATGAAAGGGCGAGAGAGTCGACTTTGGAAACTGACTTCCGGTTTTGTCGGCTGCTGCTTTGAGTGGAAGATGGGGTTGCCAGACTAGTACTGGGGGCCTCTCCTGAAACCAAACCTTAAAGAGTGTTGATTTTGTAAATGATGCTGCATACCATAGTTTGAAAATTGGCCCAGTATCTTCCCTTCTACTGATGGACTTCTTCAAAACTCTAATCCTCTATGACTGTAAAGTGCTTTCATACCTCTGATGTCTTGCAGAATCTCCTCTTCCTCTCCTTGGCTTTTCCTCCTGTGCGCGCGTCGCTGGGCCTATTTTGCATAGGCCCAGCGACGCGCGCAAGCCCTGGGACATGTGTATGTCCTGGGGCTTGAAAAAGTGGGCGGGCCGGGGTGGGACAGAGGCCTCCAGCACAGCAGTCGTGCTGGGGGCCGGCACACGCAACCTACGCCTGCCCAAAGGCAGGCGCAACTTCGCCAACAAAGGTCGGGGGGGTTTTTAGATAGAGCTGGGGGGCGGGTTAGGTAGGGGAAGGTGGGGGGGCAGAGGGAACAGGGAAAGCCATCGGGGCTCCCCTAGGGCTCGGCATGCAGAAGTGTGCACCCCCTTGCATGCACCAACCCTGGATTTTATAACATGCGTGTGGCTACACGCGCATGTTATAAAATCGGGCATAGATTTGTGGGCGCCGGGTTGTGCGCACAAATCTACACCCGCGAGTAGGTTTAAAAATCTGGCCCAATATCTTTCGTGTTACTTAGCTGCACATGATTGTTGTTCCTTCGATCTCTTCGGTATCCATTATTGTTGTTGTTCATGAACGCTTATCAAATTACTTGGTTGTGCTGTTTCAAACTTTCTTCTTCCCAACATGGCCAAGTATCCGATTAAATCCTAGTTCATTGTAAACCCCATTCGCTGTATTTTCTCTTAGTTCTTTGTAAACCGATATTATGTACCCATGAATGTCGGTATAAAAAAGTTGTAAAATAAATAAAAGCTCACCAAATAACACCAAAATCTCAAACTTCTCACAAAACACTGCATTCACAATCACCAAACATGGCAGACTTGAGTTCCTCACCATGGTGTCCATTTTTAGAAAAGAAACCATGTGTCCAGGATTCATACAATGTGACCAAACCAAAATAATTCAATTATAATAAGGACCACCAATTTAGTTGATCATTCATGCCCCTAGGATACTCAGTTTTCAATTTATAAATCCAATGTTGTTCTCTATAATTGAGACGTGTTGTTAAATCACCAGAGGAGGAACTGTTGTCAACCTTATCAATGACAGTTCAAGATAGTTGATCAAGTGTGTGTCCCTGCTCGATGCAATGAGTTACCATAGGAGCAGAAAGGGTGCCAGTGTTAATCCTAGACCAATGTTCCATAATCCTCAACTTAACAGCTCTTTTGGTACAGCCAATATTCACCTTAGGGCAGGGACATTTCACTGTGTATATTACTTGTGTAGTAGTGCAGTCTGTCAATACAATGCAAAATACAAAATACATGGGACCAGAATATCTTTCAAGTAATTTATGGAGATATTCTCCTGCTCAGTCTCTTTGGTCAGAAGGTGGATTGTACCTTTGTATCCCTTCAGTTAAAGATTATTTATTGACCAGTACTCAAGCAAGGGCTTTTACTTTTGCAGGCCTTGTGCTTAAGAACTCCCTTTCTAGGGACCTGTGGCAGAAAAAATACCTGTTGAAGTTTAGATGAGTTCCAAAAAGCTCTTTTTGAAGAAGCTTTTAAATAATTTTGGGTTTTTATGTTTACTTTAATAATCTGTCTCATAAATTGCTACTGTTTTGGTCAGAATTGCTATCTATTAAAATTTTTTTATGTTTTATTTTTCATTGACTTTTTTTGTTTTGATTAGCTTTTATATTGTTTGTATATAATTGTAACTTGATTGTTTTTATTGATTTATATGATTTTACTTGTGATTGTCTATTATATTTTTCTCCAATTGGTTCATCATTAGAGCCTTAGGATTAGGAGATATATAGGAATAAATAAATAATAAATAAATCAAAAGGGCTTATCCCCTGAGTCTCTCCACTTTTGATAGGGAGGGAATAAACCAGTAACAGCTGATGAGGAAAAAAAAACCCAGCCTGTAGAGAGATGGCAGCTGGGAAAACAGTAGAGGGAGATTGGTTTCCCAGCCAAATACTATAAAATACTAAAAGATAAGTGTCCTCTCTGTTGACCAGATGTTCAACAACATACTACTTAGCAAGAAACTATCAAGTTTCTTTGCTTGAAGGAGAAGAGAGAATAAAAAGTGATTTAAGAAAACTTGAAGACTGGTTGAGGATTTGGCAGCTGGGATTCATGGCCAAGAAGTGCAGAGTTATGCATCTGGGGTGAAGTAATCCAAAAGAACTGTATGTAATGGGGGTGAAAGACTAATGTGCACAGATAGGAGAGGCAATGTGGGGTGATAGTGTCTGCCAATCTGAAGGCGGTCAGGCAATGTGATAAGGCAATAGCTAAAGCCAGAAGAATGCCAAGATGCATACAGAGAGGAATAACCAGTAAGAAAAAAGGAGGTAGTGATGCCCTTGTACAGGTCCTTGGTGAGGCCTCACTTGGAGTACTGTGCTCATTACTGGAGCCCGTATCTCAAAAAGGATAGAGACAGGATGGAGGCGGTCAAAATAAGGATGACCAAAATGGTGTGGGGTCTGTATCGGAAGACTTATGAGGAGGGGCTGAAGAATCTGAATATGTACACCCTGGAAGAGAGGAGGTGTGGGGTGATATAGATTTTCAGGTACCTGACAGGATTTAATAATGCACAAACTTTGAACCTTTTCCATTGGAAAGGAAACAATAGAACTAGGGGTCACAAAATTAAAATCCAGGGGGAAAGACTCAGAACCAATGAAAGGAAATATATTTTTTCATGGAGAGGGTGGTGGATGCCTGAAATACCCTTCCAGAAGAGGTGGTGAGGACAAAAACAGTAAACAAATTCAAAAAGGCAAGGGATAAACACTGTGGATCCCTAAAGGCTCGAGGATAATAATGAAGAAAGGGTACATGGGGGTAACCTGCAGAGAGCAGCAGTTAGTACCTTTAAGCAGAAGGCATAGGGGATTACTACCCTTAACCAATTAGCCTTGAATATTTTGACACAACTGAAACATCGCTTTCTGCTTTGACAATGGGGTGGTGAAAAAAGGGTATTGGATTCTGAAGACATTCAATGCTGGTCCCAACTTTTACTGCCTGAGGTACTGATATGCTGACACTGGGGATAAAGCTTCTATGGCCAAGTCCAAAAGCCAAGAATATTCAAGCTACATTGTCTGAATTATCAGGAAGGCTGCTCACCAGTAAAAATGTTACAGTAATTTTGATATGAGTTTGACAGTTGCTTGGTTTTGCTTGTAAGTATTACTATTCTTAATATAAGGCATGGGAGTAACCTGCACAGAGCAGCAGTTACCACCCTAAACAGACACATGGGGGTAACCTGCATGGAGCGGTAGTTACTGCCCTTGGTGAACACTTAGGGGTAACCTGCACAGAGTGGCAGTTGCTTCCATGGGAAGCTTGCTGGATAGGCTGGATGGACCATTTGGTCTTTTTCTGCCGACAATACTATGTTACTATGTTATTTCTAAGTGCAAGACCCATATTTCAGTAATACACAAGGAAGATAAACCTAAAGACCTCTATGAGAACTAAGAGCTATTTTACTATTAAACTCTGACACTAAAATCCTAGAAAAAAAAGTTAGCTAACTGGATTGAGATACTAGTCCCAAATCTGATCCACCATGATCAAATTGGCTTTATTTTAGAAAGACTGTCATCAACCAATGTCCAGAGACTGACCAATATATTAGATGAAATCCAGAGAAAAAGATCAAATGCTAGAAAAAAGCATTTGAGGATTAGAATGGGGATATCTGCATCGATGGTGGGGGTGGAAGGGAATTGGAACCAAAAAGTTACTTATAAGGGCCAAGAGTAACAGATAAGTATGAAAACAAATAGGTGTGAAAGCTTGCTAGGCAGACTGGATGGGCCGTTTGGTCTTCTTCTGCCGTCACTTCTATGTTTCTATCTGTTCAACCTACTAGAATCCCAAAATTTTGGAATCAGTTTCCTAAACTGAATTAAAGCCTTTCACTCCAAAGCTAGAGTGGTAGTCATAGTAAATGACTACCACTCTAGCTTTGGAGTGGTAGAATTCACATATTGCCTGACAACTAGCTGGATGCCCATGGTCCACACTGTAAGATAAGAGAGAATGATAAGATACTACTGATAGAGATAGAGGAATCAAAACAAAATATTTTACATAGATGATGCCATGATACACCTACAATACCCAGAGAACTCAGTCCCCTATCTGCTGAAGAAAATATCTGACATTTTGGAGATCTCTGGCTACAAAGTTAATATAGGAAAGGTAGAAACCCTAGCTCTGGGATTTAATGCTCACTGACCTCAGTCAAATTAATTTCATTGTGGCAAGGTTTATAAATTGACCCCTTAATTCTAACCTCTAGAGGAGTATTTTAGCATACATTTCTTAGATGTGATCATGCATACCATTAGTGGGAGGAGTTAGGATGACCCATTGGGTTGGTCTTTTGACTTTTGGAAGGAACAGTAGGTTCCAAGTGAGTTCATGGAGAATTGCTGAAGCAGTCAGATACAAGAAAGAGCTCTCTTTCTGCTATGCTGTTATACTACACAAGAAGAATTCACCTCCAACAATACTGACAACACAATATTACAAATTTGTGGTTGTGCTGTTATACTATGCAGTCAGGCCCTGTGAGAATCCTGCTGTACCATAGTTTTTGGAAACTGCTGTCAGTTGTTGTTGGAGATCTGCAGAGAAAATTGTGGCTGGTCTTAGATTGCTGCTGGAACCTATTAGCTGGTAAGAAAACCTGTCTCCGTGCATTATTAACTTTTGAATATTAGTTTATCGTCCTGTGAATGCCATCGTATTGAAGTTGTGCTTTCTTATTGCAACCTGGGAGGAATCTCCTGATGGGATCAGTAAGCAAAATCCTATTAATGGGATGGAAGAGAGCTTTCTATAACAATGCTTATTTGGGATGAGGGAGAAAATGGCTTGGCATGGCTGAAACCAGTTAATGGAATTAATTGATTGGATTAAAAGTGCTGGAGAGCACTGATGCATCCCTGGTCAGGTATTCTTATAATGTGGAAGCAAAAGTGACCTGTTTAAAGTTGCTCTTTTTTCCTCTGACTTGATCAAGACTTAGCTATTTGCCATTTTGTTGTTGCCATTACTATTTTGATTTATCAAGACTTGTTAATGCTTATTTTCCTGTGGGGATTAGTTCTAAAATCAAGTATCCTGGAAAACAGCTAGAACCTGTGCAGAGATTTCCTTAACTGCATTAGTAGGAGCTGAACAGTTCCTGACACCAGAAGTCCTGAAGAGTGAAGCCAAAGTAATGTAAAGAAAATGTATGTATTTCCTGTAGGCCTCAAACCCAGCCTTATAGAAACATGGCTACATAAAGTAATGAGCCAATCGGTAAGTATCTTGGGATCCATATCCTTAGTAATTTAATGAGGTTATATAATATAAACTACAAACCAACACTGCAGGCAGTGAAACAAGAACTAGATAGATGGGTTCCCTCTCTGTGAACTGGCTAGGCCACGTGGCAACCGTTAGAATGACAATCTTCCCAAAATTACTATATGTTTTCAAGAGACCTTCTTCACTAACTTGAATGAAATATTAAAGAACTGTATTTGGGGAAGGAAAAGAGCTAGAATGAGATGGGAGACATTTTAACTTCCCACGTCCTGTCTCGGTATTAAAGTTGCTATTATTAAAGCTAGTATGCTGTATAATAATCCTCTTAAGACAGCACAATAGGCAGATGCAGAGAGTAGCTTCTAGACTTCTGGCTTTTTTTTTTTTTTTTTAGAACATTGGCAAAACTAAATAAGTGCAAGGGTGACAACTTGGACCCACTGGGACCCAATCACTTATCAAACTAATGAGCCTCTTCCATGAAAGTAGTAAAGAAAAAGATTGGAATAGTTGATGATACTTTATAACAAAATCCAGCACTTCAACAAATTTGTGGCCCTAGAGTCTGCAGAGTAGGCAAGCAAGTCAAAAAAACGTGTTTTTCTTGTACCTCAACTTTTTGTTGAGAACAAAACTTTCCTTTCCCTGTAGCAGATAATAGATTAGACAGTCATGAGAAGGTCTTTCTACCAGTACTTCCATCTTAGAGATTTTGCAATGAGAAAAGAACATAGAATATACATTTTAAGATGACTACATGAGATAGAGATCTGCTCCTTGGGATCTGCTGGGTACTTTCTACACTGGTCAATTAGAGACAGGATGCTGGGCTGAATGGATCTTTGGTCTGACCCAATTTGAACATCTTACGTTTTTATGCTCTTATTTGAAAGCTACTTTCTTCATCAGGATTTTGAATTGACGTGCTGAAGGGAGAAAAACTCTCAAATGCTAGTCACAAATTCACAAATGCATTAAGTTAGTCCAGTGAAAAGGTGTCACCTACAATTTGTTTGTTCACCTTTATTTCTATCGATATATAACAAACTTTTCTTGAAAACAGGGTCCATTGGTTTCTAGGCAAGAGCGTTTCAGGCATGAAACCTTGATGATTGGTGCTACTGTTCACAAGTTTCAAACTCGTGTTAATTCAACCCTTTTTTGTGTTGGTAAGAGGTGTAAATTTACCACTTCTTAAACAGCTATTTACTAATGTTATTTATTTAGAAAATTTACAGACTGCCTCCCCGGCCTTCAATTGGATGCTCAAAGCAGAGTACAACTCTGTACTTCATTCCAGCATGTGCGTTCTCCTTATTTACAAGAGTAGTATCGATATGGTAAATGTGAATTTTGCAGCTGAACTCATTGACTGGTAACAAATTAAAACTGATGGGTCGTATTGCTTTCAACAGGCCAAGTTAATAGAATTCAGTCCTCTGAGAGCAACTGATGTGAAGCTTCCAACCGGAGCGGTTTTTGTGATTGCTAACAGTTGTGTTGAAATGAATAAAGCAGCAACTTCTCATTTTAATATCAGAGTGATGGAGTGTCGTCTGGCTACAAAGGTATGGCTTGTATCAAAATGAAAATGATCATTAAGAGTAAATGCATCTACTTCCTATAACGATGTGGAGTAAACTTAGCCTGCGCCTTATATTGACTCCTGAACAGGTGGCACTTCTCGTTCTATTTGAACCCTTCTTGGCCCATGCCAAGTTTAGCTGCTATTTTAGCATTCTTGAAACTGAAGCAAAGCAGGTCAGATGTGTTCCCCTGCAATATCTCTAGAGCCAGATAATTACAGTATAGTTCTGTTTCATTAAATGCCAGAGACGATGAAGATGGCAAATATTGTTTTCTTGCTTGCTGTGCTTTGGATTTTCCACACATTAGAACACCGAGAGAATGATTAAATTCCTTTAAGTTCTTTCTTAGGATTACAGTGGTGACTGAAAACAATGTTGTTCCTTCAAGTGAGGAATCTGCCCAAATGAAAAGAGAAAATCACAGAGATCTGCTTTTTAAACAATAGAGTACATTGTTCAGACACCGCGGGAACGGTGAGATCCTGTAGCAAATTATGGGTTAGCATCATTCTGTGTGAGTTGTGACCAACAAAACATAGATAACTGTCAGATGGAAGTTTGCACTATTGTAAAGAGCAATTGTAGTGCTCACAAATTTTCTGCAAAACAAAAGCAGCTGTGTCAGCCAAATTCCGTGTACACTGCTTTCTGTCTCCCTCCTATAGCGCTCTGAAGTAAGTTATGTTACAGACAGACCATTTTTTGAGTTTGTGTAGTACACTGTAGTTCCCACCAAACATATACGATCTGTAGAAAAGAGGGTGATTAGATTATGTCTGGTGCTCTGGATTTTTTGTTCATTCAGTGGAGACTTCACTGTTAAGCTAAGTGCCTAATTTTGTGAACTTTTATGTGAAATAAATTTTAAAAATTCAGAAAAATAGATATCGACAGTGACCAGTGATTCTATTTAATGATGCTGTTTATCCACTAAGTCAGTTGACAGTGGTTTTCTGTTATGACATAGTGGTATCTATGGTATGAAGGTCACTCTATAATTTTCCAGTTTGGTGCAAGTTTTTGGAGAGGGGTTGGTGTGGTACATTACATATTAGTCACACATCTGTAAAAGGACTGAAATAAATAAAATCCTCAATAATATTAGGCTGAAAGGAGCTTGATTCCAGAGAACTATTAGAAAAGATTTCTCCATGGAAAGAGTGGTTGTTGCATGGAATGGTTTTCCAGTGGTGGTGATAGAGACAAAAATGACAACAGGATTCAAGAAAACCTGCAGTGAGCACAGAAGATTCTTAATTACAAAGGAGTGAAGGCAAGGCACAGATCAACTGGGGTCTAGGAGAATGGAGTGGGAATTAAATTGGACAGACTAAATGGGCCTTATCTGCTATCATATTCCATGTTTCCCTAAGGCAATAACCCTGCTTGGTAAAATGGATGCTTGTCTTGTTCTCCACATCAATTTGTTTTACATTTTCTTTGATTTATACAACTTAAGTTGCTAAATTCTGTAGAGTCTTACATTTAAGGCCTGCTCTTGGAAAGGTAGGGGTTAATTCCAGTGGAGGGACACACAACAATTTTGCTTTTGGTGGGGTGAAGAGCCAGTACTGCCCCAGGTGTTGCCACCATGATGGAGCTGTTTTCCTAGCTTGCAGCCCCATCCTTCTCCTGCCTGGACCCAGATATTGTGGTCCCATCCCCTAGCGATGTCGGTGCTGATGATGGCACTGTCTCAGACAACATGTTGCTGCCCGAAGGTCGCCACCAAGAGGGTGAACCAATGGGAGTTTGGAGATGATTTAGCTTTTATACTTTGGAATAAAAACGTATTGTTCCTTTCCGGTCTTCACAGTGCTAGAAGGGGGCAATAAGATAGTTGGGCAGGATTGCTCTTAAGTATTTTTGGTTTGTTTATATACATTTTTTGTTTTATATTTTATGTTATGTTTTCTAAAACAATGTTGTTAGTCACTTTGAGTCATATCTAGAAAAGCAAGTTATAACTGGGAAATGTAACGTAATGAATGGCACTGAGCTTTGTGCCCGAGAGGGTGAGTGTCAGAACCAGAGGCTGTCATCAGAAAAGGTCCTGAGGGGTACCTGAGCTGAGTAAATGCTCTCCCCCTCATCTTCTCCTCAGATTGAAAGGTCCATTATAGTGCAGCCCTTTAAATACTCAAAACACAACTTTGAAATCAACATGCTGAACGACTGGCAGTTTTGTTCACATTTCTATCTATTGTAATCTCTGTGAACGGCATTAGTGCTTGTCTTACCTAGCTGTATGTGCAGAAGAGTGGGAGAAGGGATATTCTGAAACGTTTACATGCAAAACAACACCTTTGAAGCTATTTGCAGAGTTAGATTGGTGTCTTAAAGCATAGACTTCAGAGTTTTGTGAATTTCTTGCAGTTATTCTCAGACACACTTAATTACTCTGGGGTTTTTCAGTCTTTTTTTTTCCTTTTTAGGCACATGGTGTTTTTGTCCATCTATTTTAAACTTACAAGGGAATAATTATTAGTCTGTGTACAGAACTTATTCATAAGCTTACACAGAAGAAAGGGTCTATTCTGGAATCTAATACTGGGGAGACATAGGCTGGGCTTGGTAAGAAACAGGTTTTTAGGTCAATTAGAAGCTGTAGATCAAAGTAGCTAAATATGGAAACTGAAGACTTGCTGCTGGCGACGGCAGTTCTGATATTTTCAGCCAGAAGATGGAAGGACTGCTGCAGGAATCCTTGGAGCCCTGTGCCTTCTCTGGGTTCTAAACTTTCGTTTCTGTGTTCTTCCAGATATGTTTTACTTTTCAGAGCAAAGTTGTAATAATAAAAATGATATGGATTAGGAAGGGCTCGGGAAGCACCTGATCATATTTGTTGTTGTTAAAGAGAGAGAGTTTTATTTTTTTGCAGATGCATATATGAGGGCTTACAGCAGCAGGTTTAAGTTCGGTCACCCGCTGGTGGAATATTGCTTCATTCCATAGCTGATGCATGTTATATATCGGCTTGTTATTACATGAAGGGTTGCCAACTGGCCCCAGATTTTCAGGACAGGCTGATGCGGCCTTGGTTTTATCCCCACTGCATGCATGGATTTGTAGTCTTGTTTGGGAAATGCAACAGAGAAGTCAGAACTGCAAGTCTACAAACAATGAGGTAAAACCAGGATCGATTCTACCTGTCCTGAAAATCTGAAGCCAGTTGGCAATCGTAATTACCTGCCAAGGAATATCTGATACATTGCATTCTCCTGCTTCCTGGCAAAATGTTATAAATAAGAAACATATAGAATTGCATACCCTAGAGTTTCCCAACATCTCTCCTTAGTATGCCCATTGATGTCTTCCTCACCCTCCAGAAAGAGAATTTGCATGCATCTTTGCATCTTTTTTTTGTTGCTGTATAATCAGTCAGGATGGGGACACAGAGTGATTCCTGCTGAAGTATCAGAAACCCATCTTCAAGCCACCTGGATGGTACTCCTAATTTCTTTCAGTAAGCATTCATAATGGATCCCAATTCTACCGACCGACCGACCTGATTTGATATTTGTATCGAGAATGTCGGTATATAAAAATAAAAAATGCTAAATAAATAAATACCATCACTCCCACACATTCGTGGTTTCTGAACCTCCTAAGTCAGACAGCCAGTCTCCCCCAACACATGACAGATTCTCAAAATACAAAGCAGACTACTATTCTAGATGCTGCAGCAGTGGCTGACCAAGCTGATAAAGACTCAAGAATCTGCCTCTCTTTTTCTTTCACTCTCGCTTATTCAACCCACTTTAATCCATGCTGTTGGTAGTGGCTCTAATGCACATTTTAAGAGCAGTTCTCACTCTCACATGCCCTGTTCTGCAATTTTTCAGCACACATAGCAGAGCATAACATTCCTGGCTCAGTTCTCTGGGCTGGAATCCCAGGTACAGGCTATAAACAAACCTCCTGCCAGGAATTGCCATGAACACTTAAAAAAAAAAAATGCTTAAAATTATATATTCTTAAAAAAAAAAAAAAAAAGAAAAAAACCTGGTAGATATTTTCTAGAATGCGCCTTATCTTTACCGCAGGAGTCTAGTAGCTGCATTCTGGGGGCCACATCAGAAGGAGGGATGTCTTGAAAGCTCATGCTGCTGCATCTTTGTCTAATCTTCATGTTGGTCCAATAAAAGCTTTCACGACCCTCAAAGAATACAGGTTTCTTAACTTTAAAATAGGAAAAAAGGGATGCTGATAAGAGAGAAAGACATGGGTGAATTTTCAAAATCTTACAGCGGGGTCATACATGTGACAAGGCATATACGTGCATAAGTAGCCTCTGTGTGCATGTTAAGGGAGTTTTCAGAAGGGCGGGAGTAAGTGCGTACTGTTGCTGCACAGAAAAATATGCACGTACAAAGGGGGGATTTCAAGGGCATTTCAGCGAGGGATTTGGAAGTACGTGCTTATTTATGTATTTTACAAACTGAATACGCTTATACATCATCAAGTGTGCGCATGTTTTTGTACCTGATGATCGTCGCAGATATTACATCTGACTTCTCTTTTGTGTGCAGTTTTTGGGTGGGGGGATGTAAAGCAAGTGACGAACACTGTGGGTGAACCGTGAAGATCTAGGTCAACAGGTGGAGGTCTCTGCTTGGAAATACGCTCACAAGTATTTTCACATGGGAGCTATGTTCATACATCAGCCACCTTTATAAAACAGCTAATGCCATGCATAACGTGAGGGCTGTTACATGTACAGGTTACTATTATCTAGTGCGTAAAATAGATGCATGTACTTTTATAAATGACAGGTGCATAAACTGTGCGGATCTCTGTAATAAAGAAATGCGTGTACTGAAGCATGTGTGCCTACTTTTGGAGCAGTGATACACAATATTTTATAAACTGTCTCTCGCTGCATGATTTACAAAATACAAGTATATTTTTAGGACCCCCTCCTTATGCATGTATGTGTCGCGTTATGCCCACTATTGAAAATTAGCCACCCTAGGTCTTGTTTCCAAATGTGTGAAAATGCATCAATCTTTCGTTACTACCAGGATGACTTGCCTGTTGGTTTGTTGGTTTTTTTTGACAATATTCAAAAGGGATGTGCCTTCGTTTGTAACAAAATAGACAAATGAAATGATAGAAAAAATATGAAATTTCATATTCTATCATCTTTAGTGCACACTCTTTCTGTAACATAAAACAATGAAAAAAAAAAAAAAAGGGAAAACATTAACAATAGCGAAAAATGAGCCCCAAACAACATGACACGAAATGGCATTTTTTAGCCCTCACATCCCTAGTATTCAATAGATGAAGTAAGGTCTACAAATCTTATTAGCATGTACATAGAAAGCAGAGTAAATATATATTTGGTACCAGCACTAATAGTCATTGTTTAAAGTCTACTGTTATTTAACATACAGAATAAAGGAACATAAAGCTGAACAGAAATTAAACAGAACTATAACAAACTTCCTTCTCTTCCTCCCCCCCACTGACCCAACCTTGGGACAGAAAAAAGGAGAGGATTGGAAGACCCATAAATCATGAAAATGAACATGCTATTAGTGATAATATATTGACTCATAAAGATATGCCTTGCCACGTGTATAATTAGGATCATCCGGATTTGCATTTCCTGTAATGAATTGAGCATCACCTCCAGTGAAATCTGAATCATCATTCAGGAAATAAGAGAGAACTTTTTCCATTTTGTTATAAAATGGAAAGACAGAAGCATGTCACAGTCCCGAAAACTCTCAAATATTTGTCATCTTTGCTAAGAAGCACAGGTCTGCTTTTCGGAAGGCAGGTACTTTTCCTGGCTCAGCATCCTCGTGGTAGTGCTGCATACTGCCATGCAGTAGACCTGGATATCATGCCTAGACCTTGGTATCTTTTCATTGGCCTTGCAAAGGCTGGAGATGGGCATCCCAGCCATTGCGCTGCAGCAGTGCCTGTGGGTGGGACTGAAGCTACACCTGTACCAGGTTTCATAGGGAGCAGAGGACTGGGAAGAGCGGGAACCTCCGGTAACTGTGAATGAAGGCTCATCACAACATAGCTGTAAATGGAGAAGGTTCTGATTCAGCTGAAATTGAAAAGAATGGGAGAAAGTTACCCTGTTAAGGGGGAAAAAAAGTGATGGGGTTGGGAGAAGGAGGAATATGCTTTTCAAATAAAGAAAACCAAGTTCCTATCAAAGCAGAATTAACCATAAGAACATAAGATATGCCATACTGGGTCAGACCAAGGGTCCATCAAGCCCAGGATCCTGTGTCCAACAGTGGCCAATGCAAGTCACAAGTACTTGGCAAGTACCCAAACATTAAATAAATCTCAAGCTACTATTGCTTATTAATTAAAGGCAGTTTATGGATTTTTCTTCTAGGAACTTATCCAAACATTTTTAAACTCAGTTACACTAACTGCTGTAACCACATCCTCTGGCAATGAATTCCAGAGCTTAACTATGCGCTGAGTGAAAAAGAATTTTCTTCAATTTGTTTTAAATGAGCTACTTGCTAACTTCATGGAGTGCCCCCTAGTTTTTCTATTATCTGAGAGAGTAAATAACTGATTTACATTGACTTGTTCAAGTCCTTTCATGATTTTGTAGACTTCTATCAAATCCCCACAGCCCTAACTTCTTTAGCCTTTCCTCATAGGGCAGCCGTTCCATGACCTTTATCATTTTGGTCGCCCTTCTCTTCTTTCCTGGCTAAAAGTCATAAAGCAGGTTTAATATCACCTTGACAAGTAATAATAGGGGGTTATGGTTCATGCAGCAGGTTGTGTGTAATGTGCAGAGTCTGAGAGCTTTGCTACTTCTTCTTGTAGACTGTCATGCAGCACTTCCTTCTAAACTTGCTTAGATACATGAATGGTAGCCTTCATTACTAAGCTGAGAATATTGTTCGTTTTTTTCTTTTTTTTTTTTTTTTTGCAAAACTACAGAATATTTTGGCAAAAAAAACCAAACCCCAACAACAAAAACAGGCTTATCCACCATTGGGATGACCTCATGGGGAGCAGCTGGCATGAGTGGCCGCACTCCTCCCTCCTTTATTGCCAGGCCTGTGTGCAGGAGAAGTTTTGTAGGGAGGAGGAGGAGGAGAGTGTAATGGGTGGATATCTGCCTTCCTAAAATACGTCTCATCTTCCCTCCTCCAACTCTGCTCTCCCACAGTCTGAGGCCAAGCTTCTGTCATGTAGCTCGCCTGACAGAATCCAGCTTGAACTGTAATTACAGAAATTGGTATGCTGTGCTGGCCCCTCAGTTTTTAAAAGAATAAACTCGACTGTCACCTCCCCACCCCCCCCCCCCCCCCCCCGCTGCTCCCTTCCCCACACCGTCAACCATGACAACAGCCAGATCCACACTTCTTCTGCAGAGTGCCTGATGAGGGACTGAGTTCTTGACTAGCAGATGAGAAAGGAGAAGAAGGCTTGGCTTCTCTGGTTTTCTTGGCCTTGAGCTGGAGAACACTTACAGCTCAAATGTAGACTGTAAAGTGACTAGCAGGTTAGCTGGCCACTGTTTCTTAACATTAGCATGTTTGCATTTTTATGGCTTTTACTAGCTGACCCTTTGTTACTGGTGTTTTAAGTAAGCAAAATACATTTATTTTAGCATATGTTTACAGAAACACAATTTAAGAAAGAAAAATCATTTAAAAAACCGGCTGGGAAAGAATAAGTCTTGTAGAATTATTACCTATCTATTTTGCTTCTGGCATTGTTAAATTTGTTATATCGTTCATTAGGGCAAATCTGAAAGTCATAGCTATCAAGGTGCCTGGGAAGTAAAAGTAGAAAACATCGCACTTATGTCGGGTAATTTGGCCAAGCAAAGCTCAGGGTTTTAAAAGTCTTCTGTGCACTGCAACTTACTTTGCTCCTTATAAACTGTCTGCGTCTATACATTAATTATCTAAAAATTCCTTGTCTCCTTGACATGGTCAGATCATACTGCTTATAAAGGTTTTAAAAGTCAAGATAAATGTATTTTATTGTATATACAGTATTAAGCTACTGTTGGCCTTATAAGTGTGGTCTCAAACATGTTCTAAAGGTAGGAGAGTCACAAGATGAAGCTGGGAGTGAGTCTGACTAAAACTCCTCTTATACTGATAAGAGAAGCTTACTGGGTCTCATCAAGGGAAACAAATGCTCCTTTTCTGATAGTTACCTCTTTTCAGATTGTGATATTAGATTTTGCACATAAAATCCTCTTGCAAGTCTGAGTACTTAATGCACTGAGAGACCAAGCCACCTGATTTGTTAATGGCTGCATTCCAATTAATAAAAGCAATAATCTGCCTTGATTAGGGTATCGATTGGAAATTAATATCCTTCCCCCCCTTTTCTTTTGTTCTATTATTTTACGGTATATATATCTTTAAGCAGGCATTCCCAGCCTAGCTCGTCCAGCCCCCCCACTCTTTCTGCCATGCTAATTTCATTATGCTATCTATCATTTCATCATAATGGCAATTACGTTAGAACCTTGCCTATTATTATCCTCACTACATTAGAAAATTTTATATATTCATGATATCATATCTCCATGCTATAGATATTTTATTACTTTTATTGTTGTATATATAATTTATTGTTAATGTTAATTGCATGCGTTGCACCAATTTGCACTCTACGCCCTTGCATTGTTAACCCCCCCTCCTGTTCTTCCTACCCCCACTGTTTCGCTGTATTTCTCTCAGTTCCATGTAAACCGATATGATGTATCCACGAATGTCGGTATAGAAAAGTTGTTAAATAAATAAATATATGAAAGACAATATCAACCCATCAGATTTAGCATTCTTCAAATTACACAGGTTTGTTTGCTTAGTTTGGGGGAGCAAGGAGTAGGGAGGTCATGTGGGATTGGGGGGCTGAAGTGGCACTCAGTTCAGCTCTATCACCTGGAACATTTGGGGAGTACTGCCCCCATGACTTCTCCTCCCCCCAAAATTACACCTGTGGCCCAGTTTGGGGGTAACCCAGAGAAAGACTACAGAATTTAATATGTGAAAAACAAATTATTTTCTCTCCTCAAGAAATCAGTTAATGCCCCTACCATTCCTCAATTATATTCTGACCAAATCTTTATTGTCAGTTAACGCTCTGTCCCTCTAAAGTCATTGGTAAGTACTTAGGGACCCTCTATTCATAAAGGGGTTGATTCACTCATTTAGAGGTTGAGGTGCATACAAATTCAGGAAGGTCAGCCAAATATCTTATGTGTTCTTTGGGAAGAGGCTTCTAGGGAGCCTGAATAGAAGCAAATAGGCCACCAATGAATGCATAATGAGGAATCCCCCACCCACCCTCTGCATTATCTGCCTCATTAAAATATGCATGAGGCTCACCTCGTTATGGACACGTAGAGTCACTCTGATGACATCTGTAACTTGTAGCAAAAGGCGAAAATGTATTTGTGTGCATAGCGGCAAATATGCACATAAGCGGGCGACTTGTACACATATCTCCTGGTTTTGGTGCATGCAGGACTTTTAAAATCTACCCGCAAATCAAGTGGCTTGCCTTTATCTACGTTTATTAATGCCCTCAAAAACATGTAGGAAATTGGTGAGGCAAGACTTCCCTTGGCTAAAATGTTGACTTTGTCTCATTAATCTATGCCTCTCTATATGTTCAGCAATTTTGTTCTTTATTATGGTATATTGCTGTAATTTTGTATTTGTTTACCTTAGACTTAGTGTTTGGGTACTTGCCAGGTTCTTGTGGCCTGGATTGGCCACTGTTGGAAACAGGATGCTGGGCTTGATGGACCCTTGGTCTGACCCAGCATGGCATGTTCTTATGTTCTTATATACTAACTGACACTTTGGGGTAGATTTTCAAAGGGTTACACGCGTAACTCCCGAAAACCTACCCCTGCGCGCACCGAGCCTATTTTGCGCACGTATGTCCCGGGGCTTCGAAAAAGGGGCGATCCGGGGGCGGGGCCGTGGACGTGGTGGCAGTCTGGGGGCGGGGCCGAGTGCTCCAGCAGCCGGCCGGCACGCGCAAGTTACTCCTGCCTCAGGCAGGCGTAACATTTGGAGCAAAGGTGGCGGGGGGGATTTAATTAAGGCTGAGGGGTGGGGAAGATTGGGGAAGGGAGGGGAAGGTGGGGGGGGGCCAAAAAAAAGTTCCCTCCAAGGCCGCTCCGATTTCGGAGCGGCCTTGGAGGGAACGGGGAAAGCCATTGGGGCTCCCCTTGGGCTCGGCACGCGCAAGGTGCACGTGTACACCCCCTTGCGCTCGTCGACCCGGATTTTATAACATGCGTGCAGCAGCGCGCACATGTTATAAAATCGGGTGTACATTTGTGCGCGCCGGGTAGCGCGCACAAACGTACCCCGCACACATAACTTAAAAAATCTGCCCCTTTGCTTATACCATATAATACATAGATATAGATTATTTGTAATTCGCCCTGAGCTGTAATGATAGAGCGTATAAAAATATAGCAAAATAAATAAAATACCTTTTCCTATTTCTACAATTTTTATTCTCCATCATTAAATGACAGCTAATCTGCCCATTAAGGGTCAGCATTGAAATTTCACCAGGGAAACCACATACCTTCATCTTACACAGATTATATAGTGCATCAGAGCTCACAAAAGCAATGAATGTACCAACTCATGACAGCAAATGTAAAGTCAGTAAGAGACAGAGCCTCGTCTGCCCCACAGACTGATTCTAGATCTGCCACCCACAGCCTGCAGGATTCTGTACAAGGCATATTCCCTACAGGGGGCTTAGCCCTCATCGACACCACCTCCTCAGATAGAGATAGTGCCCACCTACCACTTTCTCAGCTCTGCACACCATCAGATATTTAATTTCCCATGCCATGTGTAAAAAGAAAAATGGACACCCCTGGAGGCAGAAACAGTAAATGCTGTCAGTCATCTTTCTAACAGGCTGCTGGTCATTGTCCCAAAGAGGCAGAGGAAATCTTTCAGCTATGGCAAGTGAGAGTAAACAGATCTCTTTACATGGCTATAATGTGCTGCTTTAGCAAAGGTGCTGAACACTATATAAGTGAAGGCATCACATGCTCATGCTTATTGCCTGGGCAAACGTTTCTGCAGCAATTAACCCCCATCCGCCTGCCTTCCTATAGGTGGTTTTCCCTGTCCAGTACTGGGACACTGAGGACTACCCTTGGTGATCCTCCTGTGGGATGGTAAGTATCACCTCATGTGGTGTGAGAATGAGTGGTAAGAGTTACATTTTTGTATGTTGTGAGTTGTGAGGAACAGGCTGCCTCCTCTTTTGCTTTGCACTTACGGTGTTCGATGGTGTTGTGTGTGTGTGTGGTCTTATTTCTAAGTTGCCTATTTTTCCTTTCAGGTCCATAATGATATACTCAGCCTGCATTGCTGGGATTTCCATTTCCCACACATACTACCACCCAGAGGAAGGCATTAGGCACCCAGGGAGCTCCACTCCCCTAGAAGGGCTTCAGACTACAGAAATATAATTTTATGTTTTCATATTTTCAGCGACTAATGTATATTTCCCTTAAATGTGGTGTCTGGATCTTTGATAGATTTAGTGATGTGTGAGCATGATTGATGGATGTGAGTGAGGGGATATGGTTGCATGTGTACAGTGTAGGTTCAGGTAGTGTATATATGTGAGAGAGGATATGAGGATGAAATAGGGAAGGGAAGAGAATGTGTGGTTATGAGAGGCTCAGGATATTTGTGTACAGATAGCCTCTGCTAAAACACTTCTAAAAAGACAAGTGCCATGGTCTCCATGGCACTGGAGCGCACTGTACTGTATCGGCCTGATAGTAAATGATAGTGCTGTATTTCATTTATATTGTGCTGTACTTGTATACGCTTTTTATTTATTTTTTTAAAATCTCTATCAACTACTTTGGAAACAAGCAGGTTAAAAGAATTTTATAAATAAATAAAGACTGGAATGGTCCATCTGGTCTGCCGAATGCAGTTTAGGGTTATGACTGTGACCCTGGGAAGATAACCCCAATGTGTTCCTATTGCGGAGAAAGTATACCGTTTCTTTAAATTGGCAAGAAAGCCTACCAAAATGGTCCCTTTTAAGATGCCTTTCCTGACACATTTTTCACATTTCAGATGAATGGAATAGGGTAGAAGGCGCTATGACTCAGTTATCTTGATTTTCCTTGGGAGTGAAAGAAAACAAAAGGGACATTTACTCCCATAGAAGATAAATGAGACTTATAAGGGGAAAAAAAGGAGGCAGCTTAAACTTACTTCTGCCTTAAGGAAGAATAAATATATTCAGGGTAGAGGCCTTTTGGAGGTGAATAAAAGCAGTGTACATGTGGGGGTAGATATCCCTTGCTGGGCCGGTTTGGTAGCAGAACAGAGGGCTATGGTGGCTCTGCCTCCCTCACCCCTATCTTTTTTCAAGTTGTGCTGAATAGGTATTTGTCAATCTTGAATATCTCCAGAATAATCCTTTTAAAAACAGGTGCTATTTGGAAAATCTGAATATCTGACACTACATGCCGAAAGGCTGCACAAACCTGTAGGGGTGAATCAACTGGGAAGGGATATCAAGGAGGTGTATAAAATCATGAGTAGGATGGAACAGGTAGATAGGGGACGGTTATTTACCCTTTCAAATAGTACTGAGAATAGGGGGCTGCCGGCGCACATTTCCCCGGGATAGCGGCTAATGGCGCTGTCCCAGCCCATCCCCCGCCCATACCATACCCTCAGCTGGCACTTCTGCGCGTCGTGGGGGTTTTCATGCGTGGCCGGGCCCATTGTAAAATGTGCGGCACGTAGCCCTTTGAAAATGTACTTGCTAATGTGTAACTTTTTAGTCTGCACATAAAATGGTGTACTTCTAAAACTAGGGATAAATTTATATTTGAGTCACACTTCGCCTAATTTAAAATGTTGAATTTATGTATATTTCAAAAGACAACTACAACTATTCCTTTCATTTTAATTTGTAGCTGATAGCAAAATCACAAGGCCAGGATTGGAGAAACCTGTTGAAGCTAGGGGACGTGCAGACTAAACTAGGGGTTGGCTTTGAGGAAATGCTGACTCTTGTGGAGAAAATACTTCATCCCGAGCCGTACAGCAGAGAGGAAATTTGTGAGTGCTTGGGAATTAGCTTGCAGGAGCTTCGTTCTACCATCCTTAGCCAAAACACACAAGATGGTAAGTCTATCGCTATCAGAGTTGGTTTGTAAAGAGGGAGAACAATATGTTGGAACTTGCAAAATCTAACTTAAGGATGACCTTGTACTGATGTTTTATTGAAGGCAGAAGAACTTATAGGATTTTATTTTCTTGTAGGGTCAGTAATTTTCAAATAGCCTATGGAAAAGGCTAAAGTTGGTGAGAAATTTGTACCTGCAGACTTTAGGCCGAATTTTCAAAATAAACACATGCATAAGTCCACTTTGAAAATTTGCCGGTTGTCGCAGTACACACACATACAAGCAGGAAATGAAACCTGGTGGATTTTCATGATGCATTTTTACAAACATTCTTTTGAAAATCCAAAGTATGCATGTGAATGCTTTCCTTGCCTTAACTCCAACCCCTGCAACGTTTACCATGAGTCTAAAGAACAGTAACGGGTAGATTTTAAAAAATTGCTCGTTCGCGTACTTTTGTTTGCGCACCAGGAGCAAACAAAAGTACGCTGGATTTTATAAGATACGCGCGTAGCCTATAAAATCCAGGATCGGCGCGCGCAAGGCTGCCGATTTTGGGCAGCCTGCGCGCGCCGAGCCGCGCAGCATGCCTCCGTTCCCTCCGAGGCCGCTCCGAAATCGGAGCGGCCTCGGAGGGAACTTACTTTCGCCCTCCCTTCACCTTCCCCTCCCTAACCCACCCCCCCGGCCCTATCTAAACCCCCCCCCTACCTTTATCCATGGATTTACGCCTGCCAGCGGGCTGCTGGCGCGCCGAGACCCGACCCGGGGGCTGTTCCGGAGGGCGAGGCCACGCCCCCGGAACGCCCCCAGGCCGGCGCCACGCCCCGGACCCGCCCCCAAACGCGGCATCACTCGGCGACGCCCCTGACACGCCCCTTTTCAGAAACCCCGGGACTTACGCGAGTCCCGGGGCTCTGCGCGCGCTGGCGGCCTATGCAAAATAGGCGCGCCGGCGCGGGAGGGCCCTGCTCGCGTAAATCCGGCTGGATTTACGCGAGCAGGGGTTTTAAAATTCGCCCCTAAGGGCATAATCAAGTAACACCCATGCTTTTCCCCACACAATGCCCAGGGTAATTTTCAAAATCTGAATTGTTTCTTTTGTGAATTGTTGCTCTGTGACTATTGTCTTTGTTTCTGGTTTTCTGCTCAAGTTATATGCTTGATGTATTGTGATAAATGAAAAAACATGTGTGTAAATTCCTTTGAAAATTACCCTCTGAATTAAAAATGGCATTGAAACAATATGAAATTTTAAATATAGTTGAAACTTGTGAAACTTGCCACAAATTCTTTAAGATAAAATGTGTGTGATTGTGTGTATGTATATACACAGTTTCACCAGGTACAACAGATTCACAGTATGACGGTAACTTTTAAACAGGCGCGCGGGTGCCCATGTGCGCACGTTCCTCAGCCCACGCTCAGGGACATGGCCATTATATAACATATGCATGTTATAAAATAACCTGCCTGCATGAATATGTGGATGCGTGCCTATGCATGCTAATGCCTCTTTTACCATGTAAGTAGGGAGATTTTAAAAGACATGCGCTCCGACACCATTACCAGTTTTACCAGTTTGTTCCCAGTTCATACTGGTAAGGAATAGGACTTCCTAGTTAACAGCTTCCCTTCTCTCCTGATAGCACCGACCCTTAAAACCCCACTGATCTATCTTTATTTTATTACTTCACATCCTCCATAGCAGAAGTAAAGTTATGCAGCCTGTGCGCATAAGTATTTATGCACTGATTTGAAGTTGAAATCCAGGAACGCACGTGTCCTGCCCAGACCATGCCCCCACACTTTCTGGAACTTTTCATTGTGATTGTAGCGGGAGATACGTGCACACTCAGGTGGCTTTTAAAATCCTCTCAGCGCGTGCTGGCCTGACATATTTGCGTATCTCCAGGTACTGGCGTGCATCAGGCTTTTAAAATTCACCTTTGTGTGTGTATGTATGCATATATATATAGATAGATACATAAAGATGTTCTGTAATATTTAATGGCTGTGGTACAACCAAGTTTCTATTTTAGGGCCTAATGTACTAAGGGGCGGATTTTAAAAGGGTTACGCGCGTAATATACACGCATAACCTTTTAAAACCCCTCCTGCGCGTCGCCGGGCCTATTTTGCATAGGCCCGGCGACGCGCGCATGTCCCGGGGCTTGAAAAAGGGGGCGGGGTGGTCCTGGGGCGGGGTGGTCCTGGGGCGGGGTAGGGGCGGGGCCGGAGCCTCCAGGCAGAGCGGCCATTTGCCGCTGTGCCCGGGATCGCGGGCCGGCCGTTGGCCAGCGTGCGCAACCTATGCCTGCCCAGAGGCAGGCGCAACTTCTAAGTTAAAGGTAAATGGGAGGGTTTAGGTAGGGCTGGGGGGCGGGTTAGGTAGGGGAAGGGAGTGAAAGGTGGGGGGGGGGGGGGGGGAAGGAAAGTTCCCTCCAAGGCTGCTCCGATTTCAGAGCAGCCTCAGAGGGAACGGAGGAAGGTTGTGCGGCTTGGCGCGCGCAAGGTGCACAGAGTGCACCCCCTTGCGTGCGCCGACCCCGGATTTTATAACATGCACGTGGCTGCGCACGCATGTTATAAAATCAGGCGTAGATTTGTGCGCGCCGGGTTGCACCTAAATCATAAAACCTGGCCCACAACATTTTCCCCTTAGACACAGAAAGAGAGAAAAAGCCTTAGTAAATCAGGCCCTTAGTAATTTTAGGAATGATGGGTGCATCACTTAAGAGTGACCAAATCTTTCAAATCTAATTAACTGAGAATAAATGTTTGTTTTCGCCCCACCACTCAATATATATATTTTCTGAATAAGATATATTTAAATCATTGCAGAGCAGGGCTAGATGCTTTGTGAGGATAATTTTCAATGGGATTTTTGCATGTCAAGTAGTTTTTTGCCAGCAGAAATGGCCCTTTAGAAAACTGCATGGCCAGTAGAGTGTAAAATTATGTGCATACATACATATATAGGTAGAGTCTGGGTAGGGTTGGGACTTAGGTGCATACTTTTTGATTTTAAAACGTATGCACAGAAATTCAGTAAAACTATGTGGACCAAACAGGCAGACTTTTATATGCATAAATTTACATTGAAAATTGATATAAATATTGGAGGTAATTTTCAAAAGATTTTACATGCATAAAAGCACTTTTGAAAATTGCTACGATATATTCTTCTTTTATGCACATTAACTCCTTTAAAATTACTCCTATGTGCATGCTTGCTGGCTAACGTATGTGCTATTTTATAACATTATACCTTTTATGTATAAACTATTTAAAAATATATTTTAAGAAATAGTTGTCTCATACATATTTTCATTCTCATGTTTGAAGTTTGTTAGTTTGGTTGCATTTAACCAGGTCACCGGCCTGTATCACCACTCCAAACTTATGCTCCAACTTAGTCCTATGTATACAGTGCTGGGTTCCATCTTGGGATTTACCACCCAGGAAAAGTACCAGGGGGTCATTATGGGACAAGACACTAGGGATGTGAATCGTTTTAGGACGATTAAAATTATCGTCCGATAATTTTAATATCGTCTTAAACCGTTATGGAACACAATACAATAGAGATTCTAACGATTTATCGTTATAAATCGTTAGAATCGTGAGCCGGCACACTAAAACCCCCTAAAACCCACCCCCAACCCTTTAAATTAAATCCCCCACCCTCCTGAACCCCCCCCCCCCCAATGACTTAAATAACCTGCGGGTCCAGCAGCGGTCCGGAACGGCAGCGGTCCGGAACGGGCTCCTGCTACTGAATCTTGTTGTCTTCAGCCGGCGCCATTTTCCAAAATGGCGCCGAAAAATGGCGGCGGCCATAGACGAACACGATTGGACGGCAGGAGGTCCTTCCGGACCCCCGCTGGACTTTTGGCAAGTCTTGTGGGGGTCAGGAGGCCCCCCCCAAGCTGGCCAAAAGTTCCTGGAGGTCCAGCGGGGGTCAGGGAGCGATTTCCCGCCGCGAATCGTTTTCGTACGGAAAATGGCGCCGGCAGGAGATCGACTGCAGGAGGTCGTTCAGCGAGGGTTCCGGCGCCTCGCTGAACGACCTCCTGCAGTCGATCTCCTGCCGGCGCCATTTTCCGTACGAAAACGATTCACGGCGGGAAATCGCTCCCTGACCCCCGCTGGACCTCCAGGAACTTTTGGCCAGCTTGGGGGGGGCCTCCTGACCCCCACAAGACTTGCCAAAAGTCCAGCGGGGGTCCGGAAGGACCTCCTGCCGTCCAATCGTGTTCGTCTATGGCCGCCGCCATTTTTCGGCGCCATTTTGGAAAATGGCGCCGGCTGAAGACAACAAGATTCAGTAGCAGGAGCCCGTTCTGGACCGCTGCCGTTCCGGACCGCCGCTGGACCCGCAGGTTATTTAAGTCATTTGGGGGGGGGGGGGTCGGGAGGGTGGGGGATTTAATTTAAAGGGTCGGGGGTGGGTTTTAGGGGGTTTTAATGTGCCGGTTTTGCGATTTTACGTTTTTTTGATTTTTCACGATTTTTCACGATATTTTACCCCCCCCAAACGGCAACAATATGATTCCCTCCCCCTCCCAGCCGAAATCGATCGTTAAGACGATCGAGGACACGATTCACATCCCTACAAGACACTGAAATCTTCAGCTCAGTCTGTAGTGGCAGCCAAAAAGAGCAAATAGAATAGTAGGAATTATTTAGAAGGGAAAAGAAAAGAAAATTGGCAATATAATAATACCTCTGTATCAATCCGTGATGTGGCCACACCTTGAATACTGTGTGCAGCTGTGATCATCAGACCTGAAAAAAGATACAGCAGAGCTAGTAATAATACAAAGAAGGGCAATAAAATGATTATGGAAATGGATTCGCTCCCTTCTGAAGAAAGGCTTATTTAGTTTGAAGAAGAGGCAACTTCGAAGGAGATATGGTAGAGGTTAACAAAATTAGGTCTGGTTTGGAACAAGGAAATCGGGAACAATTATGTACACTATCAAACAGTAGTAGGATTAGGGGACACTTCCTGAAATCAGCAGATTTAAGAAGATATTTTTTCAGTCCATGCACAATTAAGCCATAGAACTTGTTGCCAGAAAATGTGGTTACAGATGCGCTTCTGGTGAACAGGCCCATAAATAATTATTAGCCAGACACACTTTGGTTTCTCTATCTCCTAATCCTTGAGAGTGTACAGGTGCAGCAATCTCCTGGGTTTGGGGGAATCTACCTTAAAGAAGCTGAAGAAAACTAGATTTTATTCAAACATTCCTCCAGGAAAAGGGTCAAAGCTACCTGACTTATTTGGGAAACTTTTCTTCCAAAGCTCAATGCTCCAATAGTCAACCATCAGTATGAGAAAAAAAAAAAGTTCGAAACTTGCTGGGCAAACTGGATGGGCCGTTTGGACTTCTTCTGCTGTCATTTCTATGTTTCTGTGTTATATAATGCAATATTTGCATGATTGCATCAATAGGATGCAACCCTTTATAGACTTCCTGGGTGAGGTACATGGAGTTTGCCATCAGGCATTCCTGGATACAAAGGAATGTGAATGTCACCTCATTCACTTTTTTATGAGTTCTTTGAGCAACTAGGGGATTCAACCTTCCACCATTGGAACCCAAAGAATGGCATGGCTACAGGCTAGCAGGCTATGAGAGGACATCCATGAGAAGTTAATGGACATTTCAAGCCTGTGCGACAACCAAGAAACATCATGTAGTACTCCAGTCTTTGCCCAATGCCACTCATCAACTGTCAGCACAGGGGTGGCTGAAGACGGGGTTGAGTTTTTGATGGGACTAGAACCTTCCTCTCCATCTAAAGGGAGGGAGAATTCAACTGTTCCTCCAGGATTGGAAGAAGATCATAAGGGAGCACTGGGAGCTTACGTTTTTGCAGTGCGGGTACCACTTGTTTTTCTTCCACCTGCTAGGGCATCACCATTGCTTGATCTTCAAACCAGATCCATCTCAGATCCAGTTTCATTCCAACAGTGGACACACTGTTTCTCCAATGGGCAGTAGAGTTGGTCTCCCTCTTGGAGTATGGCAAGGAGTTTTATTCCCAATACCTCTTTATCCCCAAAAGATTGGGGGAATCTGAGACCCATCCTGGATTTACAATGGTTGAACATGCACCTGAAAAAGGAAAGATTCAAGATGAACTACCTCTACACCATTCTTCTCCTCATCAAAGCGGAGACCTGGATGTGCCCCTGAAGGAAGCCGACACTCACATATCAAAATAAAATACACCTCTCAACCTTCCATCCAGAATATTAATCTTAAACACATTTTGTCTCTCCTCTTCACAGTCTAAGCCCTCTGACCATTTGATCTTAACCTCCATTAGCCTATACACCACTACCTCCACAATCTTCGGTAATCATTAGCCATGTGTTTAGTTTTTTCCATTAGATCTTTTTCTTCTCTAACCTCGAATGGTAATTTGATCCACAATTTAAGCACAACCACCAAAAAAGCTGTTTTAAAATTTAAATTGGTGATAAGCGTCAGCCAGTAGCAATTGCAACTGATGCTGGTATTGCCATCGCAAAGAGCTGTCGTACTGCATTGCCTGGCTCTGTGCTCTGGCAGTGGTCCAGAGTAGGTTGTGAGCAGCGACCTGTCACATGCCCACCCCTCCCTGTATGTTTTAAATTCATATTTTACCAAATAAAGACATGTAAGAAACATGACAAAATACTGTATGTAAATCGATCTCATGCATATTCATTGTGGATATCCTGAAAACCAGGCTGGCTAGGTGTGCCCTAAAGGACGTCAGTCATTTCCTTTTCTTTAAACAGGGGAATCGATTGTTTGTCCCTGCAGAACAGTGGCTGTTGGCCATAGCCTGATGCATGGATCAGTTCACAGCCTAACATTCAGAACCCTTATACAAGATGGAATGAGTTAATATCCTGCCATCTGACACCACTGGGGACACAGTTTCTTTGTGACCATGAGAGGCAAGGCAGAATAATAAAATCTCTTGTAAAAAATGAAGGGATCAGATGAAACAATATCAGTTTGATTGTTCCGTTTCTAAAGCCAGGTATTCTGACTCTGCTAATTCTTTCATTCAGCTTGCACTTGCAGCTTATGTTTGAAATATAGCTGATCTATATTAAATTGTTTCAAGCATAGAAACAGTGAATTTTGCTTCTTCAGAGCATCATATTGTGGAAAAACGAGTGGGTGACTTTTTGATAGGAATTTTGCTTTTGCACAGTAGTAATGTCCATACATACCTGTGGATTTTCCCTTGTATAGGGAAACCCCTTCTTCCAGAAATACTTTAAGCTTCACATTTCTTTCACTTATATTTGCTTGTCAAATAGTCATTTTTGCATGAAGGATGCTAAAGAAAACTCAGTAGTTTTCCCAGCATACTTGCTCAGAAGAATTTCTGTAGGTTCTTGGCAGGGTGTATAGTCATCAGGATATGACAGTAAGTTTTCGGGGAGGCTTCAGAATTTCTGACTCTCAGCCAGCTGTTGGAGGACCATTCCAGTTGCCCGTACATAACAAAGGTGACCTGACCAGTAAAGAATTGCTTTACCAAAGGGTGGTCTCCGAGTCTGTCGCAGTGGTTGGCAAGATTTTTGCCCTGAAATTGAAAACAGACGTGTTCTTAGTTCATTCTTTTGGTTACTACTGTTCAATGGTGATTTACAAGAGTGTGTGAGCTATGGAAATCTCTCACGCAACCTCAGATATGCCCTAAACGAATGCACATTTTGAAATCTGCTTGCTTTATTTCAGTGAATGTGAGCACAGTATTTAAAGATAAATAATCCTTTAGCTGGATATTTCTGTTGCTGCTTACTTGGTCAGTTCGTCTTTATTCCTGCTTGGTGGCAGCCCATGAGCATGCGTGCATCGTTGTGTAGTGCATAGCGTGGAAACCAGCAATAAAGAATAGATGATGAAATGAACTGCAGACACAACCCCTGAAGATAACTATTTATATACAGTTTTCAGACCAATTAAAGCTGAAGCAGTGATGGCTCTCCACCCTCCAAGACAATATGTAGGAAAGTAATTTGTGATAAGTAGGTACAGTAGCCTGTGCACTGCTGAACTGGATGTGAAATCTTTTTGTAGGGAGACCTTATTAAATAAATATTGTCGTCCCCCCCTTAACAAAAAAATAACTTTGGACTTAGTAGTTCTGCACATGTTCCAGGAAAAGTGACACAGTTCTCAAATAAACTGAAACACATGTAAAGCTAAATATGGTGTTTTATATGTTCATCCTGTACCTCCTCATTTTGCTTGAAAGGGCTTTCACCATAATTGATTGCTAGAGCTGTTTCCTTTACCCCCAAAGCCATTCTGTTTGCGTGACTGTTGCTCTGTAACCTTGATCTGGCCTTGCAGCTGTCCCTGTGAATTGCCATTACCACGGTCCCCTGTTTCACAGATTTAAGAGCCTTTTGTTTGCAGGTTAGTGTGTCCTAACAGGTGGAAAATATCTCGCTTATTAACGTTTTGCATTTTTTCCTTGAAACATATGGCATTGTGCATCCTGCTTTTAAGAAGGGAAATGGTAAACCAGATCCTCGGTCACAGAAATTGACATGTACGTATGATGTCTGAAGACCATTCACCATTCCAAATGGAAAATAAAGAGTTACTTAGGAAGGAATCCTGCTTTATAAGGGAAGATAGTGCCAATATTTCTGTTGCTATAGTTTGGAAAATGCCTTTGAAATGCTCATATCTATATTTAGGAACTGGGCAGTACTGGGCTAGCTTTCTGCTGTTTTCCAGTTTTTAATGCTGTTTAAGTTAACCTATTACATTTTTTTGAAAAGCAAATTATTTAATACCTGCATTTCTGAAATATATACGTTCAATGTTTTAGAAATGGAGTTCTACACTCTGCATGGTCTGGTCAGAGATATATAATTATATATATATTTTTTGTGGAAGGGTTAGGAAGAAAAGTTTCTTTTTGCAGATGATACTAACATCTGCAACAGAGTGGACATGCCTGAGGGAGTAGATGCTCTGAGAAGCTATCCAAGAAGGCTTGAGGAGTGTCAGCGAAGTCCCAGTGTTAAAAATAAATAAAGTCTTAAAAAACCTGAAACCTCTCCTTCACGCTAGAGACTTCCGCACTGTCGTCCAGGCTACACTGGCATCCAAGATGGAATACTGTAACTTCCTCTTTCTTGGCCTACCCTACTCCTCCTTAAAGCCCCTCCAAATGCTACAGAACACTCTAGCCAGAACCCTCTCCAACGCTCATAAATACGACCATATTTCCCCTATACTGAAGGACCTACACTGGCTCCCTATTCCCTCCCGCACCCTCTTTAAATCCCTGACCATTATCCATAAAGCCTTATATTCCCATCACTCCAACTGGCTGGTAGATCCCCTCCAATTTGCCTGCTCAAATCGACTGACAAGGACCACTAACAAAGGGTCCCTCCATGTGCCATCCCTAAAGAAAGCACACCTCCCAGCTACAAGGGATCGGGCGCTCTCCATTGCTGGACCTATGCACTGGAACTCACTCCCAACCCACCTCAGACTTGAACCTTGCATCATCAAATTCAGAGCCCATCTCAAAACCTGGCTATTCAAACAAGCCTTTCCCCAACACCCTTGATGAATATTGAATTGTGATGGATCATGACCTGAATTTGACTATGAACTTGTTCTTATGACATTATAGTTCACTTATTAATTGTTCCTATGCTTCTCTGCTCTCCTATTGGTTTTTTGTACCCCCTACCCTTCCCCTGTTACTTGTAATTTCTGTTGCTTTTGTTCCATGTAAACCGAGGTGATGTTTCGACTAACATCGGTATAGAAGACTCTTGAAATAAATAAAATAAATAAATAAATAAACAAAAATGCAGAATTATGCATTTTGGGCTCAGAAATTGGAGGTAGTAGTACATGATGGGGTGAGATACTGATGTCCACAGAGCAGGCAAGAAATTGTGTGCTGATTTTATCCAATAGTTTCCTAGTTGCAAAACAGTGCAAAAAGATAGTGGCCAGAGCCCAAAAGATATGAGGTTGCCTAGGGAGAGGCAGGTTCTGAATGAGAGTTCATCTGGCATATTGTGTCCAGTTCTGGAAGCCGTACTTCTGGAAGGCCACAGAGGTGGTTCACAAAAGGGCTACCAAAATGGTGCAGGATGGAATGAGACTTAAGGATCCAAATATGTATACCAGAGAGGAGGAGGGAGACAGGGGGACATGAAGAAGACATTTAGATACCTGAAAGGTATTAATAGTGCACATGAAGGGTCAGGATATGAGGCTCCAAGGGGCTAGACTCAGGAGCAATGTCAGAAGACGTCATGGAGCATCCTTGTGGAGGGGGTGGTGAAAGATAAGCACAGAGGATAATTTATTGCAAAAAGTAATAGCAGAATTATGACCTAACAGTATGTGCTTAAATGCTTAAAGTGCTGTATTTGATCAATTTAGTAGAACGTTGGACTTTCCAGAATGAGTGGCAAAGTGAGTAATACAAAATGCTAAACATCCTAGCGAAAACACAGGCAACCGTGTAGCTGGGTCTGTCTGGTAGGCTGCAAGTACAGTAATTACAAGAGGTTGCAGTGAAAACACAGGTGCTCACATAGCCGGGTCTGTGGCAGGCTGCATGGAGGGACTAGGAAGGAGTCGGGCTGTTTGGACATTTGCCACATTAATATTGGTAGCTATTTAGACTATTTATGTATTTATTTATTTAATTAACTCTTTTTTTTTTTTTTTTTATACCGACATTCATGAAGAAAATCATATCACATCGGTTCACATAAAACAGGGGTATTAAACTTTAACATCAATAGTAGCGAAGGGCTACTGATAGAAGAAGGAGATAAGTTACAATGAATGGGGGTTACTGGAACTCGGTTGATGGAAAGTAAAGGTAACAAAGGTGGCCTGGAGGTGGAAGGGGAAACTGTGTTGACATGGAGAGGGAAAAGGTGACAGTTGATTAATATATTATATAACAAATATTATTATTTTGAATAACAGGTATGTTGTAAAGCATCAGGTAACAATTGATTAATATACTGTATGGCTATTATAACATATATATGTGAAAAGTTTAGATATATTTATGACTAACATTTATATATATATATATATATATATATATATGACATAGATATTTGCCACAGGCTTGGCGGCCTAAAAGGGGGGGACGACGACGGGACGTTGAGTTAACCAGGGATGGTAGGTAATGTTTACAAATTAAGGGGAAGGGAAGGGGGGGGGGGGGGTAAGCTGAAATACTGAGGGAGGGAGTAGGGGAAGGGTTAAGGAAAGGCTTGTTTGAACAACCAGGTCTTTAGTTTTTTTTTAAAGGTTAGGGGGCAGTGTTCCTGGCGTAGATCTGGAGGCATGGAGTTCCATAGAGACGGCCCTGGACTTCCCTGGTGGAAGTGTGGAGAATGAGTTGGTTTTTTTTGGGGGGGGGGGGGGGGGGAATGTGAAGGGGTCCTTTGTAGGCAAATCTAACCGGTCTTTTTGAAGTGTGAAGGCGCAGTGGGTCTTTTAGCCAGAGAGAGTGCTGGTTATAGTGAGGTTCTTATGTAAGATTTTGAAGCTGATTGGAAGCCAGTGGAGATCCTTGAGGATGGGCGTGATGTGGTCTTTACGGCGGGAGTTGGTTAGGATTCTGGCGGCTGCATTTTGGAGCATCTGTAGGGGTTTAGTGGTGGTTGCGGGGAGGCCTAGAAGAAGGGAGTTGCAGTAATCAATTTTTGAGAAAAGGGTAGCTCAAAATTCTGAAACTTACTAGCTGGAGGGATATTAGGTGTGAAAGAAGTGGTGAATCTTCTGTGTTCATCTGCCCAAGATTACACCCCAGGGAATTATGTGCCAAAAAATGTTAAATTATGCACTGAAAAACTCAAAATTATGTTAAATTAAGCAAAAGTAAATATGTTTATTTTCTATACAGTAGATTAAACAGAACAATATATAATATTGTCAGAACAGTATTACAATTGTATGCATATACTTTTGCATTGAACAATTATGAGAACATATATTTTGGAAAGCTGGCTATTCATCTATCACATGCGCATGCAAAAAACTGCCACACACATGCAAGTGCTGTGGAAATTCCACATCCAACTTGATGGCAACTGGGGCAGGCAAGCAGATGGCAGAGAAAGGTGGTTGCTGAAAAAGGCAGGCTGCTGGGCTACAGACAGGAGTAGTTATAGTCCAGGCAGACAGCAGATTAAAAAATGGATACAGATCAGAGTCAGTGGGGTGACAGGTGGGAGAGAGAGACTGGTTGGGGTGATGACTGGTGAGAGAGAGGCAGCCTGGTGTGTGTGTGTGTGGGGGGGGTGACTAGTGAGAGGGGGAGTGATGGGGTAACTGTATGGGGTGACAGGTGGGAGAGAGACTGGAGTGGTGAGAGGGGTGACATATAGGAGAGAGACTGCTTGGGATGGTGACTGGTGAGGGGGAGTGACTGGGGTGACTGTATGGGATGATGGGGGGAGAGAGACTGCTTGGGATGGTGATTTCGTGAGAGGCAGCCTGTTATGTGTCGGGTGGGACTAGTGTGAGGGGAAGTGACTGGGGTGACGTGGGAGAGGCAGCCTAATGTATGTGTGTGTGGGGGGGTGACTGGGTTAACTATATGGGGTGACAAGTCACCCCCTCCCCACACACACACATACCAGATTCAAACTCTGTAGTCACCACCCCACCTGTCACCCCATGCATTCACCCAAGTTACTTCCTCTCTCACCAGTCACCCCCCCCCCCCCAACACACAGACTCACACCAGGGGAATTCAAAGTATGCATATCTCAAAATTCCATGTCCCCTTTCCTAAAATACAAAGGGATGGGCAAATTGTAAATATGCATTTGCATTACATTCATTTGTTGACTAGAACGATGCTATTATACATCACTTGTTACCAGGCACTGGCCATCCCCCCCCCCCCACAAACACCAGCTTGCAACCTTGGCGATACAAACAAGTAACTAAGGAGATAGCCAATGGGAATGCAAACCATACCTCTAGCTAACTAGAGTGGGGAGTAGCTGGCTTGTTACGGGAGTAGCTGTTACGGGAGTAGCTTGTTACGGGAGTAGCTGGCTTGTTACGGCGGTTACTACCCCAAACCAAATAAGCCTGATAGTTCACTTTCAATGCATATCCAGCATAGCTCTCTGCTTCAACGGCAGGGGAGAAGAAAACCTGATACTTCACGCATATCCAGCATAGCTCCCTGCTTCAACGGCAGGGGAGAAGAAAACCTGATACTTCACGCATATCCAGCATAGCTCCCTGCTTCAACAGCAGGGGAGAAGAAAAACTGATACTTCACGCATATCCAGCATAGCTCTCTGCTTCAACGGCAGGGGAGAAGAAAAACTGATACTTCACGCATATCCAGCATAGCTCTCTGCTTCAACGGCAGGGGAGAAGAAAAAAGGATTCGCACTCACAAAGCGGGGAGTAGCTGGCTTGTTACGGCGGTTACTACCCCAAACCAAATAAGCCTGATACTTCACTTTCAATGCATATCCTGCTTCAACGGCAGGGGAGAAGAAAAACTGATACTACAAGCATATCCAGCATAGCTCCCTGCTTCAACAGCAGGGGAGAAGAAAAACAACCAATAAGGGCTGAATAACACAGTCTGGGTAAAACAAATAAGCATGGGTGTAGCTTGCTTATTGCGGAGGTTACTTCCCCTACTACCCATAACTAATCAAGCTTGATATTTCACTTGGTTGCAGCTCCATCACTGCTCTCTACATTAATGGTGGGGGTGGAAGGGAAATAGAACCAAAGAGCTAAGAGAAACAGATAAGTATGAGAAAAAAATGTGAAGCTTGCTGGGCAGACTGGATGGGCCGTTTGGTCTTCTTCTGCCGTCATTTCTATATGTTTCTATATGTTAACGAACTGCTCCCCAACTGATACTTTTTAACTTATTGGTAACATTTTTAGTTAGTGCGCGCTAACATCCAGTTCGTGTGCACTAACTCCGAAGTCCCGTTAGTGTGTACTAATTCCGAAATTAAGGAAACCTGAAATAAACACCTCCCGAACCATTTAAAAAAAGAAATCAAACAGATAACTACCCGCAACAAAAATGACACACAAAAAAATCAGTGCACATCCCTAGTTGTCAGTAATTCTGTAGAAGGAGACTTTCAGGGTTTCGTACCAGCTGACATTTAACGTGACAGAGATAGTCTCTGTGAACTAACATGGTCTGATAAGTTTGAATCTTTTTAATCCTTGATGTACTGTAATTTGACCATGGAAAATAGGTTCAGCTGCTAAAGGTAGAGGTGTATCTTGAGGACTGGGTTGAGAAGCACTGCTCTAGTGGAAAGGTGGAGGAGGTAGATATAATAGAAACATTTAAATACTTCCAAGGCTTTCATGCACAGGAGGCAGACCTCTTTCAACCAAAAGGAGGTTCTAGAACGAGGGCTCATGGGATGAGGATGAAAGGAAGTAGTCTCAGGAGCGATCTAAGGACATATTTCTTTACAGAGATGGTGGTAGATGTATGGAGCAGCCTCTCCATAGATGTGGTGGAGACCAGGACAGTATTTGAATTCAAAAAAGCATGGGATAAAGTCAGAGGATCTCAGAGGGAGTGGTGGGGTTTGTAAAGCTGAATAACTGGGGTGGATGGGCAGACTAGGTAGGCTGTATGGTCTTTTTCTGCCATCATGTTTCCAAGTTTCTAAATTAATAGGGACCCATTATTTATCCTTTCAAATAATTCTAGGACTAAGGATACTCCATGAGTCCAACTGGTAGCAGATTTAAAACAAATTAAAAATAGCATTTTGTCAGTCAATGCACAATTAGCTTGTGGAACTGGTTGCCAGAGGATGTGGTCAATGCTGTAGGAATAGGTCTGTACTGCCCTTTGTTGCACTCTCTTCTTCTGATTCTGTAAGTATGCCTACAAATGCTAATAGTATGGGAAGATTTTAAAAACTGTTTAGACAAGTTTCTGGAGGACCAATCCGTGGAAACTTGGGGGAATGCCACCTTCTGAATGAACAACATCTCCACATTTAAGATCTGCTGGTTAGTGATCCAGATTGGCCACTGTCGGAGACAGGATGCTGAGCTTGCTGAATTCTTAGTCTGACCCGGCATGGCCCTTCCTATGTTCTTAATGATATATATTATCTAACTTATCTTACCGATATTTTATTCTTATGTTAGTCTGCAGCTTTAAGTTGTACCAGCGTGCTAAGCATGTGTACAGTGAAGCTGCAAGAGTACTCCAATTCAAGAAGGTATGCGATGAAGCACCTGCCAATGCTCTCCAGCTGCTGGGAGCCCTCATGAACCAGAGTCATGCGAGCTGCAGGGACATGTACGAATGCAGCTGTCTGGAACTGGATCAGCTGGTGGACATCTGTCTGTAAGTTGACAGTAAAATAAATAAATAAATGCTCCTGGGATATGGTTTGAGTCAATGACAAAAAAAACATGACATCATTAGCCACCATAGATTTAAAATGAATGAAGAAAAAAACATGTTCCCAGCTTTTTCCACCAAATAAATTGCTTCAGAAGGAAAAATGTGGTGTGATGTTTCCCTGTTGACATTTGAGCAATGTTTACAGACTGTATCCTATAAATTATAGGACATAGTGAATGGTACTCTAGTTCTGCATTGACTCGTTATGAAATGGCAATTTTTGCTGCTCCTTTTTATGCAATGATAATTTTAGGAGGCCAAACATCTTTTCCAATATTTGTTGCAGCGCTGCGTAGTGACAGGAATGCATAATTTGTGGTGCACTGGTATGCGTTAGGGCTTTGTGAAGGGTTCAGGAAGTCCTGTTGTATTCGCAGATGAAGGGGCGTGTATCGTAAGGGAAGAGGACTGGGTAAAACTGTTATATCTTTTTGCGCTTTAAGAGCAATGTTTATAACAGCCCACGCAGCACTAAAGTAAAGTCTGTGTGATTTTCTTCATATAAAGCGCAGAACTTTCTTTTTGGCTGAAAAAGCCTAGGTTACGAGGCCCTACAGTATTATTAAGTAGAGATATACACAATCACCTCACTGTTTATCTGGCTGAATAGTTAAGTGAGGAGCAGGATGGGGGTATTCCAAGGCAGAGCTACTAATCCAGCTATTGTTGCCAGCTATGTGCCAATATTTAGCCTGATCCAGCTATTCAGCCGGTCTAAAATTAGCCAGATAAACTTATATTCAGTGGCACAGCTGCATCGATAAATATCCTGGCCAAACTAACTGGATATTTTTATCTGGCTAACTTTCTCATCTGGATAGCAGCTGAATATGGACCTCTAAATCCTTCTCTGTTTACAGAGCATACATTTTAAGTCAAAACACATTCCACAGTATGAAAATAATTCCTAAAGTAATCAACATTATCTGTAAGAACATTGGTTTGAAAAAAATAAGTGTAAGCACTATCACATTGGAGAGAAAGAGAGAGATTAATGACTCTAAATTTGCAGCCATTTGTGTGTCAGATTTGGGGTGGATGTATGTCTGCTTCTTTACTTAAATTTCAAAAAACTCTTTGAGTTCTATAACAAGATCTTAAACTATATTTACCATATTTATTGGATTTAAAACTTATTTACATAAATTGCATTACAATGTGTGTTCTGTTCATAGCTGTCTGTAAAAAAGCAAAACTACTTATCTGTAACAGGTGTACTCCATAGACAGCAGGACAAATCAGCCGCACAAGTGAGTGATGTCATCCAGTGGCACCAGCACAGACAAGCTCTCTGAGGTCAGAAAGGAAAACCTTTCAGAGTCCGCTTGGCAGTTCCTGTGCACAAATCTTCTCAGTCTTATGCCTAGCTGAGCTTCAACGCCAAAGGGAGGAGGGTGGAATGGTGTGCCTGATTTATTCTGCTGTCTACGGATATCACCTAGAAACATAGAAATGATGGTAGAAAAGGACCAAATGGTCCATCCAGTCTGCCCAGCAAGCTTATTATGGTAGTACCTGCTGTGCCATGCAGGTTACCCCATGTTTCTCTTAAGGGAAGCAACTGCTGCTCCGTACAGTTATCCCCAAGCCTTATGCTTGACATGCTTTGCTTATGGCCAAAAGTGAAGCAGTCCTGTATTTTTTCCCTTATGTCTGCACATCACTACCCCAGACTGTGAGAACATCAGAGCTCATGTTGATTGTCTCTGAATCCAATTCCTCTATCCCGCCACCCCGCCCACTCTGTTGAAGCAGAGAGTGATGTTACAGTTGCATCAAGGCTCATTATTTAAGGGTAGTAGCTGCTGCTGCTGCTCTGTGCAGGTTTCCCCCATGCTTATCAGTTCCCTAGATTGTAACAGCCGGAGCCCTTGTTGGTTGCTGTCTGAATCCAATTCTCTTTTCCCCCTGCTGTTGAAACAGAGGGCAATGTTGGAGTTGCACCAAAAGAATCAAGGCTTATTGGTTAAGGGCATCACCACTTCCTTTGTCTCACTGGTTATTCCTCTCTCTATGCAGCCTAGCATTCTTCTCATTTTAGCTATCACCTTGTCACATTGCTTCACCATCTTCAGAGATCTGTTATAAGTAAGCAACAAGCATGTCCAAACACAAAGGGGGCTGCATGAAAAAATCTTTGGCATTTAGGAAGAGGAATGTACAAGGCAACTGCTGCCTCCCTCCCCACACCCAAAAAAATAACGGATGAGCAAATCATGGAAGAGAATGTGAAATTAATAACAATAGGTAGAAGAGAGCAGGGAATGGGAAAAACAGCACAAAAGTCGACTTGTAAAATCTTATTATTTCTTTTTACCTCAGATTAAGGGGGGGGAGATTTTTTTAAAAATCACAGTGAGCTTTCATACAGGCCCCTAAATTTATACCTGAGGCAATGGAGGGTGAAGTGGCTTGCCTAAGGTCACAAGGAGCATCATGAATCCTGGCTTCCCTGGTTCTCAGCCCTGCTGCTCTATAACCGCTAGGCTACTCCTCCGCTCTGGAGATGCACAACGTTGATGCGTATTTTTGCACATGGTAGACTTTTTAAGTGTAAGTATAATATGTAAAATGTCCCTTTGGCTTGCTTTTAGGAAATCCGGGGCTATAGGCTCAAGACTGACTGGAGCAGGATGGGGAGGCTGCACCGTCTCGATGGTCCCTGCTGACAAACTGACCGGTTTCCTTGCCAGTGTGCGAGATGCTTATTATAAAACTGATGGCCAAAGGTTGGGCTTGCCAAAAAAAAGCCTGTTTGCTACCAACCCTGGAGGTGGAGCCTTGGTTTTTCTTGAGGCTGAAAAAATGTAAAAATTGGACAGAAACTATGCAGGGCTTTTGAGAACTGGCAGGGCTTCCTATGCCACAGTAAATTAATCCCTCTTCTGTTTTGTATTATAATGAGTAGTTACAATTAGCTAGCTACATTTCTAAAGAAATAGTTGAAATGGCTGTCTCCTATATTTTTCCAGTCTGAAAAATATCTTTATTATAACTGTAAAAACCTTTAGTTTTCTAGCTATATACAAATCACTAAAAATGTACTAAAATGTGTTGAATTGAAGGTTGAAATGTACCATTAACTGAAAACAAATAAAGACATGGCATACATCTTAAATAAGATGGTTTGCCTTTATTGTCTTAAAAGGCTGGTGAATATTTCTCGAGTTCTACAACATACTGGGCTACTTGAGTTTTACATTATAAGAGGAATCATGTTTTAGGAGACATTGCTGTTGTAACAGTGAATGTATTAAAATGTAACTTTTCTTAGGTTTTTTTTTAATTGCTCTGTCAGTATTATTTATTGTAAGTAGCCAATGCTACTCCTTTAAGAGAATTCTTCATCCGTGTCTTCTGGGTCTATTGTAACTTCCTTGAGTATTTTTCTGAAAAATGTTGCGTCTTTCTAGTAAAATAAGAAAAAAAAAAAAACACATGAGAAACTGGTTTAGGACAGATTTTTGATGCTTAGCTGAATATGTTAAATACAAATAACTGAAATGTTACAGTTTCAGGTGAGGTCATAAGTACACCAGGGCGAAATGGCTCAGCAGTTTAAGTTGAATGGATTGTTTGGATTGCTATCCTGATGGCAAATATGGAGAACTTAGCACACAAGAAATCTGGGCATCAGCTGAGACATTTTGAACTTGTCTCTTACTTAAACAGAGGTTGTATGCATAATGAAAACTGTATTTGAGAATTCCATTCATTAATGGGATTAATGTTAATAAGTTTCCCTACTGAGGTCCATTTCAAGCCAGGCTTTGGAGCCACTCTGCCTACACATTAATTTTGGACCTTGATAGGTCAAAATTCATTGCAATTTACATTGTAACTACACTTTTCACATAGAGACAGGTAAAAAGTGTACTTACAATATAGTTATTGGATATAACCTGAAGGATACGATATTAAGGCGAGTCACTTTACCTTCTGTCTCCTCAGGTGCAAAGGTCAATTTTAAAAGCCCAGCATGTGCATCAATCAGGGGATGTCCGAAGAAGTTGGGCTTATACGCGCCAACAGTATTTTTCAAAAGAACTCATATGCGTGCGTAAATGCCGCGGCACACATCTCAAATATTTCCAAAAAGGGGCAGGGAGTGGGCATGGTTTGGGCAGGGCGTGGCCAAGAGCTGCACGCAGAAATACTTGTGTGTCCTGGCGTGTGCCGAGGTCCCCTGCCGCATGACTTCTGCTGTGGATGATGTGGAAGTCATAAAATAAAAGGATCGAACCATTTCTGAGGGGTTTAAAGGGTCTGGGGTAACCGGGGAGAGCGTGAAAGGTTATCAAACCAGGGAAGGTTGGAGGAGGTAGCTGCTGGTGGGCAAACTGGTTAAACTGGAAATGGCATGGGCGCTTGCCTCTTTTAAAATCTCCTTTCCTATGCGGTAGGGCTGGGATTTATGCACCCACTTAAAATAGCCTGGCCGTGTTCACATGTGCCAGATTTTATTACATGTGCGCATATGTGCGTGCAAGCTATAAAAGAGCCGCGTCCCTGGGCGTGGGCCAATGCATGCGTGCAAATGTGTACCGCACACTGGTTTGAAAGTTATCGTCCCCGATTGTACGCCCTTTGGGGGATAGGGAAATACTTACAGTACCTGAATGTAATCTGCTTTGAAGTGTTGAAAAGCAGAATAAAAATTGTATAAATAAAAAATGTGTACAAACAGCATTATATCCGCCTAAATTAGTCTTAGCTTATGGGTTTCAGCACAGAACGATATGCCCTAGCTGGCCTAAATATCTTTTTTGCAGTATGACATGAAATGCTGCAGGTCAAACATATGCCGATAAGAAGCCATTTCTGCCTACTTAGGAATTTTGCAAAGTTAAGGCTTTTATGAGCTTTCTGTCATTGACTAGATTCTCATTTATGACTACTTTCACAGTACAGGGAAGGATAAAAGAGAGATCATGTTTTTGGCACCTGGTTTGCTGCATCTGAGACATATGCTAGTCTTCACAAGTGCGCAACCTAGAAGGCTTAATTGATAGGAAACGACTAATAAACAGAGGAAAATTTTAAAAAGGTTTAAAAATACCTGCTGTTTTTAGCATTTCACCACACATACATGGGATCTGCAGTCACCAGGAATGTCATGTAAAAACATTATTTAAGCTTTGTTACACAATGGAACATAACAATGAGAAATGTTTTCCTTGTACTAGCTCACAGCCAAATGCAAGAGGCTTAATTACCAGGAACCATTACATGAGAAAAGATGGGCAAACGCGGGATTGATTGCCACAAAAAAAGACGTATGATGAAGCTCCTGGAGGTTGTGATAGCCTTCCAGGTGCTGGGGACCAGTACAGAGAAGGCAGCAAACTCAAGCTGCACCGGTTAAAGGCTTGTAACAGACGTTGGGCAGCCTTTCCTGGCTTAAGGCTCACTCAGTGTGAGCTCAGGCTCTGTCTGCTGGGACAGTCCTCATGGGCTGCTTCGGTGGAATTTACTCTGTCCATACAGCACAGAGCCAAGCAACTGGCAGCCATGCAGACTACAGTGTACTTCATAGCTCTTTATTTATTCTTAGTTACATTTCTAAGTCGCCCATCCAAACAAGTGCTCCTAGCAAGGTACAACAATGGCACAATCTAAATTAGATTTAGCACAGTTGAATCATACAGCAGTTCAAAACCTGCAGTAGTCTGAGGAACTTGCCGCAGTAAAAGACATAAAATTAATAGCAGTTTAAACTCATGCGATGAGAGCTCCCCTCGGCATGCCTTTCTACTTTTTGGCTGCTGGGTTTTTTTTCTTCAATTTAGGAAGATCCCGTCTCTGCTTCCTGCTCCATTTTCTAATCAGAAGTAAGCCGGTCTCTGCAGCAGATCCAGGCTTATTTGCCTGCAGTGTGCTCCAGCAGATTTCCAGGCCTTGAAATGCGTGGACTTTTCTTACCCCGCTATATACCTCCCTCTAATAGGGAACATTTGACTGAATCCCAGCTTCCTCCTCCTGAAATGAATCAGCATTTCCCTGCTCTGCATGTCACCTAGGACATAAATGGGATGCAAACAATGGGCCAGATCTTAAAAAATACACACGGGTGTAGATTTGTTCGTGCAACCCGGCGCGAACAAATCTATGCCTGATTTTATAACATGTGCGCGCAGTCGCGCGCACTTGTTATAACTTTCTTTGATGGAAAAAGCCTATCAATTTTATGCTCATAGCACTCAATACTTAAAAGGAACATTAGCTAAGTCCATCCCTTATTTAAAGTAATCATCTAATCTACTAACAACAATAAAATATGTGAATGAAAAAATATTTTCTACAAGAACATTCAAAACCATTTTTTGCATGCAAGTGAAATTAATAAAGAGCAAACGTATTTAAGGTCATTTCTTCCTCATTTCTATTTAATGTTATAAAAAACTGTGATAAATACCATCATTTTCACAGCAAGATTTAAAGTTACACAAGAACTGGTCTTGTAAAATACAGACCCCCCCCCCAACCAAATACAGACTAGAAAGACCATAAAATAGAAAATAGAAACGGGCTGACAAAAACTGTGCTGGAAACCACAAGCCCAACTGTATTGTGCGGTGCAACAACAGAAAAACAGAAACATCATCATTCCTTACAAAACACCAAGCAATAAAATCAAGAGATTCATAATATTAAAACAAACTAATAAAAAGAAATAAATGTCAAAACAGCCAAGGAACATCCAATAATTTAAAGAAGTTGCATAAATTTGTTCCAATATTTCCCAAACACCAATTAAATATTTCAATAATTTAAAATTGTTTTACCTCGGGCAGCCGCAACCATCTGTCGGTAGTAGAAGGGGCGGGGAATGCGACAGCAGTACATTCTCCATAGAGACCAGATGTGGAGTAAATTGGCCGCAGCTTTATTACAACAATAACAATGTACAAGCACAAATATGTACCTGAGCCATAACACAGACAAGCTGTCAGAGCGCCCCCTTTCGGTGCAGGGGGCCCACCTCAACCAAGCAAGGCCCTGCCTTCCGGGAGGTAACCATTTCCAGGGCGTCCCGGTCACCCATCTCGTTCAAGCAAGGTGACCTCTCGATCGAAGGATGGTGGGGGCATCCGGTCTGCCGCTGCACCAGGGCCAACAGGCCCTGGCGACAGACAGCCCCCCCCCCCCATTGCATCGAAGTAGGGTACATCAAGTGCTGTGCACTGCCTAAAACTGGTGGGGGCCCCCCCCCCTCCCCCGGCTCGGTTACCCCTGCCCCGCTGCGACAAGAGGACATTATACAAACAACTCTTACTAACAACAAGTCTGACTAGCCAAATAGCTCTCTCGTTAAAAAAAATAAAGGGGGGTGGGGGTGGGTAGGTTTTACAGTGAAGGCAGCAGCGCAGGGAGTGGGAGCCAAAAGGGCCAGAGCCAGGGCGCACCATCCAGATAGTTCCCCACGTTGCTGCCCCGCCCCCCTCGGGACGGCCAGAAGGCTTCAATGAGCCATCCCCTACTGCCCTTCCCTCCAGGGCTTCACAGCCCTCGCCGCGAATGCCCGCGCTGACGAGGGAGAGGGCTGACGGTGCGTTGGCGGTATTATCATGTGGCAATGATGACACCGATGCACCATGGGTAAAGGCCGCGCTCTCCCCTTCCCTCGCTCCAGGCGTGGTGTCGGGTTATCAGCAGTGCTCGTGCACTGACCTGGTGCCGCGCCTTAATATTTCCCCAAAAAAAACAATAAAATATTTCAAAACAGACAAAGTTACACCCAATAATTAACGCTAATAAGGATTAAAAAAATCTCCTGCTCACCATACCTGGGACTATTTATTTCCAATCACCCTGAGATTGTCGTGGATTGGGGAGGTAGGGCCACATAAACTATCTTCTCACTGACTGACCCACACACACACACACACACACACACACTCACTCACTCACTCTGATGAATAATCTAAACAACAAAAACAACTGATCTCACTAGATCAAATGAAAGCTGTTGGACAGCTTTCTACCCAACAGTCAATTCATCGGACTTAGGGCCTCATTTTCCAAACACTTTACCGCGTGCGATAAATTCGCAAATCGCGTTAACAGATTTGCGAATGCAAATTAGTAATTTGGTATTCAGGGGGCGGAGTTGGGGTGGAGCATATGTAAAGCGGGAACCTGTGTATCGTGTGCGGCGAAACAGCCGCAGTGTTAGCGCGGCTAATAACTACAACCTCAAATTTGCGTTATGGACTGCGCTACGGGCCAGAAAACGATTATCGCTCTGGGGGGGGGGGGAGAGAGAGAGAGAGAGAGAGAGAGAGAGAGAGAGAGAGAGAGAGAGAGAGAGAGAGAGAGAGAGACAGACTTACTATAGTGCCTATGCCCTACATAGGTATTTGAATCCCTATGGGAGGGCTACCTACTAACTCGGGGTGGGGATTAGGTATGAGCGTCGGGGGTTGGGGGCCACTTTCGCATTCCACATGAGACCTACGGACAGAACAGTGGTCTCTAGTGCAGATTTGCTGGCCGTCGGAGTGAGGACGCTCACTCCAAGAGGAGATTTGGGCAACATTCTCTCCACCTAGCATGTTGTTGCCCAGGTAGAGTGTCCATCAAGCTAGGTAGAGAGAACGTTGCCCAAACCACTTCTTGGAGTGAGCGTCCTCACTCCGACGGCCAGCAAATCTGCACTAGAGACCACTGTTCTGTCCATAGGTCTCATGTGGAATGCGAAAGTGGCCCCCAACCCCCGACGCTCATACCTAATCCCCACCCCGAAAAACCGGCAAATATCGTGCACTGCGATAAATTCCTGAAAGAATCATCGCACACTGGGAAAACATCGTGTGCGGTGCTAATGTTTTCGCGAATGGCGAAAACATCGCCGCACGCGATGTTTCCCCACTGCACGAAAGAAGCCTCATTTGCATTGGTAACGCCCCCTAATGCGTTACCAATGCGATATTGGAAATGAGGCCCTTAGACATCTAACACAATTCTCTCCTGTGGAACTTTAAACATAGTTGGCACAGCACTTTATCTGTTCCCCAAATGACTATTTGGGGGCTCTACTGATTTCATATGTAGTTTGTGTTCCCCTGAAGAAGGAAGAAATTAGATCTTCCGAAACATTGCAATGTCGGGCATTTCAACTATAAGGCAGTGGAACCTCTTTAAACATCACCCCTAACACTTTTGGAAGCAACTTTATAGATAAGTGCTTTTTTGAGTTAGGCACAAAGGGAAGGTTGTATCGCACATAGCTTTGTGAATGTGTGTTACACAAATTCAGAATGACTGATTAAAACCCAAGCACTTTAAAAGGGCAGCACTTCGAGCCCTGCTGAAACTTATCATACAGTGCAATATGATGCTCATTCTGTCCAATTTAAAATAAATTCTGTCACACATCTTCATTTGATCTAGTGAGATCAGTTGTTTTTGTTAACTCTGAATATCGGCAGTTAGGAGAATAAATTATACGTCTGACTTGCTCTGCCCACAATCCACCCAATGGATGCCCACGTTTTTTGTGTGTACATTTTAGGCGTATAAAGGACTTGTATGGCTAAATGGCTGCTGCTGAACATGGGCGCATATTCAGAGGCTGCTACTTAGCCACGTAAGTCCCACTTATCCAGCTAAATAGTGCTGAACGCACAGGGGTAGATTTTAAAAGGCTTGCGCGCCGGCCCGCCTATTTTGCATAGGCCGCCGGCGCGCGTAAGTCCCAAGGTTTCGTAAAAGGGGCGGGAGGGGGCGTGTATGGGGGGGGCGTGTCCGGGGGCATGTCCGGGGGTCAGGGGGCAGTCCGAGGCGGGTCTGGAGTGTGGCAACGTTCGGGGGCGGGCCGGGAGGGTGGTCCCGAGTCCCCCGGCACTGCGGCCTGCAGCCTCGGCGGGGGATGCCGAGGCGGCAGGCGTAACTTGAACAACAAAGGTAGGGGGGGATTTAGGTAGGGGGGGGGGGATTTAGGTAGGGCTGGGGGGTTGGTTAGATAGGGGAAGGTGGGGGGACACGGAAGGAAAGCTCCCTCTGAGGCCGCTCCGATTTCGGAGCGGCCTCAGAGGGAACGGAGGCAGCCTGCACGGCTCGGCGCGTGCAGGCTGCTGATTTTGCGCAGCCTTGCGCGCGCCGACCCCGGATTTTATAAGATACGTGCGGCTATGCGCGTATCTTGTAAAATCCAGCGTACTTTTTAAGATCTACCTCACAGTGTTGTACAGATATATATAAGAGACAGTCCTTGCGCCATGGACAAACAAGAGTCTATGGGAAGTGTATTTATCGTAGAGAAGGGAGTTAAGATTTAAAAGCAGCCTGAAAAAAGTTGAGTTTTTAGACTGGATTTGAAAATAGCTAGAGAGGGAGCATGATGCACCAACTCAGGAAGTCTAGGACAGTCATACGGCACATCAAGATGGAAAGTACAGCACAGGTAAGTACAACTTGCGCGATAGTCATCAAAGTGGTTAATGTACAACATCAAGAAGTGAAAGGCGGTCTTAAGAAAAGAGATTTAACCCCACTTTACCCCCAGACATTTTGGTGTTAATTTTACTTAAAAAATGTGCACAAACATAAGAAAATATATTAGGAGACCAAAGAATGCGATGAAGTGAGGCAACAGAACCAAGAAACAGGCATACTGATACTCTGAATAACCTTGATGATGATGTTGCTTTAAATCTAAAACTCCGCACTGTGACCAATTTAAAAAAGATGGACTGCCATCTCTTTTCAGAATTTCATGAATTTCCTCCTCAGGGATTTGGCAACAAAGCCCACAAGTATTTAAAAATTATTTTCTACTAATGTTTGTTCTGTTTCTTTCTGTCCTTTCCAAAAGAGCAAATGTTTTGGCCTACTACTCTACTTTGAAGCAGCATTTCTTCCTATAATGAGACCTACAGAAAATCTCTGCATGGGGTGCTGAGAATCGGATTTGGTTTGCACTCTCTAGGAAAGCTCGTTTTGAAGCTTTAAAGCTTTGGTTATATTTAAAGTCTGTTTAAAGCCTAGCTTTCTGAAAACCCACAATGATTTCACAGAAGGAAGACGGGAATAATGTAACACATGTATCTAAAACTGGCGCTGGTTCCATAAAACCAAGAACAATGATCCTTCCCCCCCCCCCCTAACTTTTTCAGATGTACTGGGATGGCCTATAAAACTTTATTTTATGTTCAGGTTTTTTTTATTTCTTTTGTGCATTTTTTCTTTCATCATCCTCGTTCTCCTCTTTTTGTTCCATTGTGTTAAACATATATGTATGGTGAAACCAAGTAAAATGTTTCCATGTTGTAGAGTTTATAATGTTCAAATTTTCTCTTGGAATCAACTGGAGTTAGTTTTGTTCAAGTCAAATAAAAAGCAAAGGCTCATCCATCAGACTTAGAATTGCAACATTACTAGGAGCTGTTTCAACAATAAAGTGCATGGCATGAGTCCTCCAGCCTCTCCATTTCAACTGACAGATGTTCTCAAGTGTAGGTCCTCTGAATGGCATGTTAATGGGCATGACCTTATGAGAAAGTCATATAATTTTTACAAAGCTTGCAAAAATATAAATTGGAGAGGCCAAGCTAGACTGAGTATCATAAAGTTTAACCAGTCTGATGAGGAAAGCACAGCACTAGGAAAATGCCCTCACTCTTTTACTTAATCTGCTGGATTTATGGATGGCGTCATAGCTAGGAATTTCAATTTTTTATGAAGTTAGGAGAATTTGACTAAAGCTGAATTCTGTATACTAATAGGTAATTTTGTGGAATATAAGATGCGACAGAGCATGCTGAAACCAGTATTTTAAAAAATTGATTACTTATATGACTTTAGAACAGTACTACAAGCCTTAATTTTTGCAAAATTAGACCATTGCAACTCCATCTTAACAGGATTGCCTGCTTCCACAATTAAGCCACTTCAACTGCTTCAAAATGCTGCCGCTAGATCCCTATCAAATTGCAGAAAATTTGAACACATCTCTCCAATTTTGCACCAATTACATTGGCTTCCCATCGCTTTTAGATCACAATATAAGATACTTATGCTTATTCATAAAGCATTGTACGATGATGACTCATCTTGGTTACAAAAACCACTTTATCATTGTATTTCTACTAGAAATCTTCGTTCTACAGATACTGGTTTACTCTCTATTCCCTACAGCAACAAAATGCTCAAAACAGCTACTATAAATCGAGCCCCCTCTATAATTGGTCCTACTCTATGGAACTCACATCCACCACCACCACTAAAGGACTGAACCCTCCACATCCACCTTTAGAAAAAACCTTAAAACATGGCTTTTTATCAAAGCTTTCCCCCAATAAACTCGATAGATTTCTTCCCCTTATACACGGTTTTGTTCCTTTTATTATCGATGAGATACTGAATTTTGGTTTCATAATGTTAGCTTATTATCTTATATAGTTCTATGTTTAATTTATTGATAATTATTAGTTGTTTTTTTTTTTTCCTTATTCCACACGCTGTTTTTCAACTGTTATACTGTATTAAGTCTTCAATAATATTTGTTGACAATTTGTTTCAATGTAAACCGGTGTGATATTTTGAATTGAATGTCGGTATAAAAAAGCAAATAAATAAAGTTAGCGGGATAAACATCCCATTGAATATACTCAAAGTTTTCTGGCTACATGTAGCCAGATAACTTTGGAAACTAACCCGCTATCTTTGACTATTGCTAGTTAGGCTTGCAAAATTATTCAGGTTCGGCAGCTCGAGCTCCCCACCCACACTCCAGTGATAGAAAAGAGGGCCTGCTGGTCCAGGCCTCTCCCAACATTCAAACCAAGAACAGATCTATGAACTTACCTCTGGCCCCTCCTTATCTCTCTTCCCCAACTCTCCCCATCCATCCACCACCCCTCCAAACTAAATGCATCACTGGGAGCAGCAGAACTGGATTTAAGTTGCCTGCATCCATAGGCAAGGCGGGAGGGGATTGGCTGGGTCCCCCTCTCCCAAAAAAACTTCGTTTCTCTATCTAGATGACTTTAGCAACAGCCGGGCATTTAACATGTGTCATTTTTAAAAAGGGAAAAAGATTAATGCTTAAAGCATTACGAATATTTGGCCGCAGATAATGTATTTGATACAAATCTTCAACACAGCAATATACGTTAAGCTGAATGAAACTTTCCGTCCTGCACAACTTTCTTTAGAGTTTCATAAACTCTCAAGATAATGATGCCATTGGTCTGATGTACATGTTTATTTTATATTTGTGTTCTTTAATTATGAGTTTTTTTACTGAGAACCGCTTTCAACTTTGTGATGTAGCGGCATATCAACACGATAAATAAAGTAACCTTGTTAAGATGGGGCAGTACCTAGATGGTATTAGCTAGGGGGAAAATAATGTAACTATTCAAATTAAGGCTGTAATGGAATATTGGGATTCTGGTAATACAAACGATTCGGGTTGATGTGGCACCCCTATGCCACAGAGTGTAAAGGAGATAATGTATTCGAATGTACTGGAAGTAACGTGAACTTTCCCCCCCTCAGGGAAGGCAAAGCTGCCAGAATTGCTAGAGGAAGTGAGAAGGTTCTAGCAAAAAAGGGGGTCATCTGTTGGTCAGAGAGTGCTTCATGCATCTCTTTGACTGACAGACAGTAGGGTTACAGCCTCTGTGAGCTTAGCCTAGGAGTAGGTTATAAAACGCCCGACTTTCCTGAGTCTGGGGCTGCTCCAGAGTGAAGAGACAGACAAAGGATGTGACTGTGATCCTCCTCCAGGGTTACAGGGGTGGAGTAGCAGGAGTTGGGCAGAAATTCTTACCCAGAAAGACTTTCAAAACGTATTAGTAACATAACAAAAGAGAAAAGGGTATTTCAATTGGGGTAGGAACTTATCTGGACCAGGAAGACAAACCGTGCCCAAGAGAACTTGCCACCGAGCTCAGAAGATCCTGTCTGCAAACCCAGAGGGATACTTTCCTTGAGCTGCTCAGGACACAGGACATTGTGAGTAACTAAACTGAATTAGAAATGGAAAGGAAGAGAGAGCTAGGATAGGTCTAAGAGCATTCAGGCCGATGCAATGCTGTAACACTAAAAATGTACATCCAAAGTGAACGCAATTTTTTTTTTAACATGCACGCAATCATCTCTCCTATGCACTCGATGCATTAGGCAAATGAGCAGCTGCGCTAAAAAGGACACGCTAGGGATAAATTGTGCGCCCCTAGCGCATCCATAGCATCGGGCATCAAGGAGAAGTGGATGTGCGCAGGTTAGGAAAGCAGACAATTTTACAAGTGTCCGTTTTCCTAACCTGACCGCCAGCAAGACTTTTTTTTTTTCTTTTTTTTTTACATTACTCCTTTTTTAGGTTCCTCCACAATATTAAGTCAGAGGAACTACAGAAAAGCAGTATTTTCTGCTTTTCTTTTAACCTTTGGGGCTCCTCAAGACTTAACGCCAGCTCCGGGGCTGGCGTTAATGTTTGAGAGTAAAAATGTGCACATCAGGCACACATTTATTTTTTACATAAGGGGGTAATAGCTAAGAGGCTCATCAACCTGGCATTTACATGTGATAAGCGCTATTAGCTACGCGCTGGTTTGGAAGCGCTAATCCCCTTATTGCATCAGGGGTTATGGACGCGTGTCAACCTGTGTACTAGCCTGCGTGCATGGTATTGCATCAGCCTGATCATGAGACTGACAGGAGACAACGTCAGTAAATGGAACCTACTTTGAAGAGAGAATGGTGTTAAGTGGAGTGCCACAGGGATTGGTTTTGGGGCCGGTTCTGTTCAATATCTTTGTGAGCGACATTGTAGAAGGGATAGAAGATAGTTTATTTACGGATGATACGAAGATCTGCAACAGAGTGAAGATGCCTGCAGGAGTAGAGAGAATGAAAAGTGATCTAGAAAATCTTGGTCGAAAATTTGGCCACTGGGATTCGATGCCAAGAAGTGCAGAGTCATTCATCTGGCATGTAGTAAGCCGTATGTGATGGGGGGAGGGAGACTGATGTGCATGGACTGGGAGAGGGACCTTGGATGTTAGAGTCTGGCTATCTGAAGGTGGAAAAGCATTGTGACAAGGCGATAGCTAAAGGCAGAAGAATGCTGAGCTGCACAGAGAGAGGAAGAGTCAGTAAGAAAATGAGATAATAATGCCATTGTAGAGTTCCTTGGTGAGGCCTCACACGAAGTATTGTGTTAAGTTCTGGAGCCCATATCTCAAAAAGGATAGAGACAGGATGGAGGTGCGGTCCAAAGAAGGGCGACCAAAATGGCGTGGGGTCTGTATTGGAAGACTTGTGAGGAGAGGCTGAAGAATCTGAATATGTACAACCTGGAAGAGAGGAGGTGAGGGGAGAGACCTTCAGTTACCTAAAAGGTAAAGATGAAAGCAGTAAACAAATTAAAAAGGCATGGGATAAACACTGTGGATCCTTAAAGGCTGGAGGTGGAATGAAGAAAAGGAGGCAAGGAGCGGCAGAAAGCATGGGGAACACAACCCTCAACCAATTAGCTTACATGATTTTTGATACAATCTCAACATTGCTCTCCGCTTTGATGGCACGGGGTAGGGGGATGGGGTAAAGGGGAATTGGATTCAGACGACAGCCAGTGCTGGGCCCTGACTTTTATGGTCCGGGGTATTGATATGCAGACATTAGGGGAAAAAGCACAGGACTGCTTCTACATCCAAGTGCAAAAGCAATGTGTATTCAAACAGCATTGTCTGAATTACGAAGAAGCCTGCTCACCCTGTAAAAATTTTGCTAGCGGTAATTTTGTTATGGGTTTGACAGTTGCTTGGTTTTGGTTGTTAATATCACTACCCTTAACAAAAGGCTTTGGGGTAACCTCAATGGAGAGGCAGTTACTACCCTTAATAGAAACATGGGTAACTGCCAAGTTAGGCCAGCGCGCGCTGAGCGGATTTTAAAAGCTGCCTGCATACGCGCTTGTCTCCCACTGTGTACATAAATGAAAAGTACCAAAAAGGGGCGGGGCGTGGGTATGGGCGGGACATTGAAATACTTTACTTCTGCTATGGAAGATGTGTAAGTAATAAGATAAAGGCAAACAAACTGAATGGCGGGGTTTTAAGTGTGCGTGCATGTGTTATAAAATGGCCGCATCCCTGGCAGTGAGCAGACGAATGTGCCCACATGTGCGCTTGATTAAAAGTTACCATCTTAGTATCCTATCAAAAACTGTTCCTTAATAACTTTACTTGAAAATGCAATACTATAAAAAAAAACTTTTCTTAAGGGGCACATAAAGACAGCAATTTTGTGTGCATTTCCCTCAGGTAAAAATATGTTTACACATGAAAACACCCTTCTGAACATTGCCCAGTCTCTGTATTTTTGCCCACTGGGAGAAGTGCATGCATTTCCTTACAGTGTGTGTATATATATATATATATATATATATATGCAATTGGCAAAGTAAGCATGCTGTGTAACAGAGTGCCATATGTTCAACTACAGATAAAATGGTAATTTGCAAGGACAGAGGGAGGTCTTGTCAACTTGTAAACACCCTTTTCCCCATCATTTTTGATGGGCCCTTATCCAAGTTATTATTTTAAACAAGAGGAAAGACAACCTGAAAAATTGTAACAATGGCCCTAGGAAAGATGGAATTAGGCTCTGTCCCTCAGAAAGCCTGAGGGAAACAGACTGTTGAAACCTATGATCGTGCCAGGAGGCTGCATCCAAACTGCACATTGCAGCTGTGCAATTCTCCTCCGTGAAGGTAGATTGCAGATGGGTGAAATATGCCACCCTGGTTCTAACATTATGGGCCTTGACATGCTGGTGTCTGCCTGAGCATGACAGAAGGAGATAAAATCTGCTATCCAATTAGAAATGGTGCACTTTGTCACTGCATTTCCAGGTTTGTTGGGGTGAAAAGAAACAAAACTTGGGTGGGCTTTCTATGTAGAAGGCAACAGCTCTATTGCAACTCAAGGAATGAATAGCCTTTTCACATTTATGCACACGCAGCCTCAGGCAAAATGTTGGCAGTATAATTGGTTAAGGTGGAAATCTGACACCATCTTAGGCAGGAACATAGGATGCATGCAAAGTATCAGCCTATTATGATGAAATTTGGTATAAAGTGGACAAGTGACTACCGAGGCTGGCATCAAAGACTCTACAGGTTGAAATGACTGCCACCAAAAAGCAACCTTCCAGTTCTGGTATTGAGCCCACAGAGTGTAAAGACTCAAAGGAGCTTTCATCAGCTCGGTAAGAACCATGTTTAAACTGATGGGAGACCACAAATGAAGCAAGCTGCACACAAATTTGACAACTACAGGCTGTAGAAACATGGGATCTGCTGCCACATGTTGATGATGTCAACTGTACTAATGCGAACCCTAACAGAGCTGTTTTTAAGGCCAGACTCCAAAAGATGTAGTAAATATTCAAGCAATTTTTGTTTGGGGCAACAGTAGGGATCTAGGCCCTTGCCTTCACACCTCCATTTAAAGCCATAATATCTCATGATGGATTTCTTTCTAGAAGCCAGAAGGATTTGAGACACCTTATCGGAGAAACTGAGGAATCAAATTATATCTCCCTCAACATCCAGGCTGTGAGGGCTACAAACTGGATGTCGGGTTTGGGCAACGATCCCTGGTTCTACGTGATTAGAGCTGGAAAAAGTTATTAAACGCCGTATTGAAATGTAAGGGATGGTACAGTTTTTGTATGGGTTGTGGTACTGCTTACATACATGGAAATAATATGCATTGTACCTGGGTGCTAGGTAATCCCACATTAACGTATGTTAAATGTGGGCATTAACATGAACACCGATTAATTAATTGACATCTAATGCTTAGGCTCCATGATGACAGTGCTCTGGTTTTACATCTATTAGAAGGAAGTAGGGTCTTTTGTGGAAAGAAAAGATTAACAGATTCCTTTCACAGGCATTCTGAATTGTAACTTATGGGGTCCAAATAAGAACATAAGGCTTGCTATATTGGGTCAGACCAAAGGTCCATCATTCCCGGTATCCTGTTTCCATCCAACAGTGGCCAAGGATCCCAAGCTGCTTATCCCAAGCATAAGCTGTGAATTTCTGCAAATTCACCTTAATAATGATTTATGGACTTTTCCTCCTGGAGGATTCAGCTGCAGAAATCACAAAACGTTTGGTGTATGATGGTTGCTGATACTAAAGACATATTAAAAAGACTTGTGTTTCAGTCACTTAGATCTTACGTTTAAGATTCCAGGTACTGTAATTGCAGCCTTTTTATTTTTTGGTTATATAATTAGTATTACTATGGGGTAATTTTCAAAAGGATTTACATCCTTAAAACTGAGTTTAACGTGTGTAAGGAGTCTTTTGAAAATTATACAATATATGCTAATTTATGCTCATAATCCTTTTGAAAATTACCTCCAGTATGTTAAAGAGCATAGTAGTAGTCTCCTTTTAGATGAGTTAAGGTTATTTCTATTTTACCCTTAATATCCCCACCTTTTCAGTTGAACAAGACTGTCCAAAGCGGCTTACAAAATAATTCAATACAATACATAAATTACAAAGAAGCATAACAAGCATATCAAACGCAATAGCAAAATCAGCATATGCCATGCAATAACAAATGTTCATTAAATGGCAAGTGCATATAAAAACTCTTGCGAACTACATAAAATTAAATTAATACAAAAATATATATTTACGATGCCATTCAGTTTAATTAGGTTTTTAATTCATGTTTTCTATTTGCTATCATGGTAGCTATTTTTAAAAACAACTTGATGAATTGAAAACTACAGGAACTTGTAATTGGATAAAAATATAAAATCATACCAGTTTATTAAGTAATACTTTACTTTGCAGCAAGTTATCAGGGATGCTCGTTTTCATTCTGCTAACAAAAAAAATGTACAGTATTATGCTTGGATTTTTCAGCACAAAGTAAATGCTGTAAATAGAAAATTTTAGTAATATTATCTGTAGTAAATAACTTTTACTGCAATTGTCATGTGCATCATGATTATGGCAACTGTATTTGGGCCTATTTTACATTTCATCTTTAAGGTAAGCTTTGTTATGCATTAATTTAAAGTTCTTTTAATTTGCCTTTCCATAAGAATACCCAAGGTGAGGAACAATGCCAGCAAAATACATGCAAATATAAAACAATATACAGCTCTAATACAACAATAAAATAACTCTACAAGTAACTCTATATATTCTTGTAATAGCTTGATTATATTTTGAACAATTCACAGATTTTAACAGAGAAAAATGTTTAGAAAACAATATCCTGAAAGGTTTGAAGCTAAGAAACTTCTATTTTTTATTATTAATTATAGTAAAATATATTTAGATTTGTATACTTACAAGGTAACTATCCTATCATCATCTACTTTTTAAATAGATCACTTTTCTTCTGGTATAGATTGTACACCCTCTGGGGACAGGGAAATTACCACAGTACATGAATGCAATCTGCTTTGAAGTGCCACAAAGCAGAATAATACTAAAAAAAAAATGTGCACGCTAATAATTTTCTGTCTCAAGATTCCAAAATTGGCTTCTGTTTAGGACACAATTAAGTACAAACATCTCTGGACTGTTGCCTCCTATGGGAAGCTGCAGACTGCATTTAAAAGGGTACTTCATGTTGACGTGCACCTCGCAATAGAGTCAGTGGTTTGAAGGCTTTTTAAAGCTTATGAAATTATCTGGAAATGGATTTCTAAAAAGGTTGCCACGCTAAAACTTAATGCTCTGTGGGTCTTGGCCAGCTGATAGCTACTGCTGCAACTGGACCCATCTTGAAGTGCCCCATAGAAGCTTCATTGTAGGAAAATGAGGAAACTCATAAGCTATTATTTCATAATTAATTTTATAAGCCGTTATTGTGTAGTACCTGATTGCACAGTAATAACAAAAGATGACAGAAAACTGCTGAATTTGTTAAAAGGGGAATTTCAGCATGATGATGATGGAGTGCCATCTTTGATACAAAGGTTGGCAGCTATGCTGTGCCTGTTCTCTCAGTACCGGTGTACCTTTTTAAAAAGCCTAATCTAGTTCTTTCTTCACTCTCAGGTCGATACTGTAAGACCGCGGGAGAGCGGACGAACGCCCGCTCTCCCGGCGCGCGCACCGGCCCTTTGCCGGTGCGGGCGATTCAGTATTTAAATGAGGTGACGCGGGAAAAACGGGGAAAAGGAGGCGCTAGGGACACTAGCGCGTCCCTAGCGCCTCCTTTTTGTCAGGAGCGGCGGCTGTCAGCGGGTTTGACAGCCGACGCTCAATTTTGCCGGCGTCGGTTCTCGAGCCCACTGACAGCCACGGGCTCGGAAACCGGACGCCGGCAAAATTGAGCGTCCGGTTTTCGGCCCGACAGCCTCGGGCCGAATTCAAATTTATTTATTTATTTTTTTTACTTTTTTTTTACTTTTGGGGACCTCCGACTTAATATCGCTATGATATTAAGTCGGAGGGGGCACAGAAAAGCAGTTTTTACTGCTTTTCTGTGCACTTTCCTGGCGCCGGAAGAAATTAGCGCCGACCTTTGGGTCGGCGCTAATTTCTTAGAGTAAAATGTGCGGCTTGGCTGCACATTTTACTTACTGGATCCCGCGCGCATACCTAATAGGGCCATCAACATGCATTTGCATGTTGAGGGCGCTATTAGGTGCCGCGGGTGGGCCGCGTGTTTTCCTCCCCTTACTGAATAAGGGGTAAGGGAAAACACGCGTCCAGAGCAGGCTGACAGTGCGCTCCGACGGAGCACACTTTACTGTATCGACCTGTCTATTAGGGCTAAACCGCATTTATTTATTTATTTATTTAAAACTTCTATTCTGCTGCTTCCTAGTGTCTGTTCAGCACTGATCACAATAGAACATTCATAAAAACATCACAAAACAACAAAATCATTACAAATTTAAAACAAACATTAAAGAACAACAAAAACAGAATCAATCCACTTTATCCGAAAGCCTGTTCAAAAAAAACACACTCTTCAAGGCTTTTCTAAACATTTCTAAATCCCACTGCTCGTGAGGCCTAGCTGACAATTTATTCCATTCAACTGCTGCAACTGAAGAAAACACTCTAGCCTTTGTTTGCACCCATTTATGCCTGCTTATTGACCAGAGGAATAACCAGTAAGTGAGCACCCTCTGACCTGGGATGTAAATAAGATTTCTCATCACTATCCTGTTTAATTTACCTTTACTTCATTTCTATTCCAGCTTTTTTTTGACCAGGCAGTTTCCTCCTGCATCTTTCAGCTTCCAGCTCAGTCAGACATAGAGATGGGATCCATGATTGACTAATTCTGGGGGATTTTCCCCTCTTTTATATGCCTCCATCCCCCCACCAATGTACCTAAGTCTGGTCACCGCATTGGCATTCCTCAGCCAGGTGCCATGCACCAGGGCTCCTTCAGGAACCCTGGGCCCTAAATCAGGCTCCCAGGTGTCACCCTGGAGTGATGACCACGATTCCCTCTCCCTGGTGGGCTGTGAGCAATGCCTCCGCAGCATTCCCAGACAATATGCAGAGTGGAAGACCTCACTTGGATATTGATTTGAAGACTGGCCCAGTTCTGCATTTAATACACCATAATTAGGGACCTTTGGGGTCATTTATCAAAATGCTATATGGCGTTTTTGCATGCATTAAGGCGTTTTCACATGCAAAAAACACCTTTAACACATGCGAAAACGTCATTAATGTGTGCGAAAGCACCATAACGCATGGTGCAATGCAAATGAGAAAAAGGGGAGGGTATTAGGGTGGGATTTTTGGCCAAGTGGGCTGGGTTCACAGTTTTGTGAAGCTGTATCACACAGCTTTAGCGGCCCTCCTACCACTACTGGGGGGGGGAAGAGAGGTAGAGAGTCCATCAAGCTAGCTTGAGAGAACATTGCACAAATCTCATCTTTGGGTGAGTTTCCTCTCTCCGAAGGTCATAAAATCTTCACAAGAGGCCACTGTTCTGTTCATACGTCTCACTTTGAATGTCAAAGTGGTGCCTAACACCTACACTAATACCTAAACCTCACCTCGAGTGACTAGGTGGCCTCCCATAGAGATATAAATACCTATCTAGTGTGAGGGCATTATGGCTAGGCGCTCTCTCCCCCCCCCCCAGTGCTGGTAGGAGGGCCCAGATAGCTAGGCTGGCTCTCCAGGAACTCAACATGGTCCCCCCATGGTTGTATGTAGGAAATACAACAATTCTGACACTTATAGCAAAGTGCAAAAAAGTTATTGCACTTTCCCACCCATCGAATACAGGATAAAATACAAGGCCTTATGTACCATACACAAACTAATATATGATAAAGAAGCAGACTGGCTAAACACAGCCTTACGAGTACACGTTCCACAAAGAAACCTCCGCTCAGCAAACAAAGCACTACTAACAATCCCTTCAGTAAAGTCAGCAAAATTAATCCAAGTGAGAGAAAGGGCTTTATCATTGGCTGGGCCCATACTATGGAACACGATGCCCCCCGAACTCAGATTACAGAATAATCTCAAAACTTTTAAGAAAAATTTAAAAACATGGCTCTTTAAAAAAGCCTTCACTAAAGAGTGTGGAGGGTAGAGAATGAAAGTACAGAGTAATGCAGATGAGAATGAATTTACTCAATCCTACATTTAAGAAGTAATATTCAAAGCGATAGTAACTCAATAATATACCTGGACTTGACCAACATTACTCAAATAATGATTTTATTTATGAAATTGTAACCGAACTTTATTGGCACCTGTTAGAATGTACGATATCCTAGATTTACTAACCTTAGTCTATGTGCCTATTTGTAAACCGTTGCGATGGTATATAACTTAGCAACGGTATAGAAAAGTTTTTAAATAAATAAATAAATAAATAAATAAATATTGCAATTTGCGCTTCGCACAGGAATTAGCACAAATTGCGATAAACTGCCTATTACCATAAAACACACACCTTTTCCTATCGCATGCGGTATTTAGTGCATTTTGATAAATCCAGGCCTTTGTTTGCAGTTTTTATTTTATTTTGCCTAGGAATTTCAATGTTAGAACAAAAACGAAATCAGTGGAAAAATGACTTTTCCACTGATTTTTCTCCTGTGTGTTATAGCAGAGTCATTTTTTTACTTATTTCTTTTGTTATTTTCTTTGAAGTTCCCAGGCAAAATAAAAACAGAAAACGAAGGGCTGTAACCATAATATAGTAACACATTAAAAAGAGAATTATGCAAACTTTCAAAGAGCTGCACTGGTAGCATATATGCATGTACGTGGAGGTTTACTATAGTATTTTATAAAACATGCGTATGATATATGTACATATTATAAAATATGTGTTACCCCACAACATAAGCGCGTATGAAGGCATATACGTGAATGCATACAGTGCAATGCAGTGAATGTATACTTTACCTACCTATTTAAAAAATGTGTATATATTTTATACACAAAAATAAAGTAAACTTATCTGCATAAGTCTTGATTTATGCGCGTAAGTTGGTGCATTTTTCATCGATGAAATTACTGGTTTTACCAATTAATTCACCAGTTTGACCAGTCCTGCTGTAGCTCATCGAGATTCTCCTGGTTCTTCAGTTTGAAACACCCAGTTCACCCAAACCTCCCACCCAGTTAGTACTACACAATAAATACATTTAATATCATGCCACATAATTAGCAGTAATCTTCAAGTAAGTTAGAAAATAGCAACTTACATGTATAACTGTTGGCCCCTACCAGGAATATCCTTAGACCACAGCTTTTTTACATGCGTGTGTGTGTGTGTGAAAATGGACTTTTATAAAATATGGAATACACAAGTAGAGGCCACTTGTGTGCATATATGCTAATTTTTATGCATGTAACACTTTGAAAATTCACCTTTAAGAATGGTGCAGAGCTAGTACAGCCCACTTATATAATTATATACCTGGTAAAATGTATCCAATGTGAATCAAGATATACTGTATATACAATAAACATTTTAAATAAATATCTAGTGCACAAAAGATAGAAGCCAATAAAATAACTTTTGCAAGATTTACCCCAGCAAAATTACCCCACACAAGTTACACTTGCTATTTGTTGCAACAAAATCCCTGAAAATGTATGCGTATGTGATCTAATTTTATAAAGTATGTGCAAATTCCTTCCCAATTCCACCCCCAGGAACATCTTCACTCAGTCCGGGTAAATTTCCGTGTGAATACGGCATATGCACATAACTGTGATAACTGTAACTTGCCTCCGTCTTCCAACCTGTTTATTGCCCCCCCCCCCCCACCCTAGCCATCATAACCCTCCCTTTCCACTTGACCTGCAAAAGAACTCTATATCACACCACTATTTGAGAAAGACCATCTTTATTGGATGCATATGGCCGCAGCATAGGTCAATTGCTTAAACAATTCAATCACTGAATATAAAAAAATACACCATCTTCCCAAATACCTATGGGGTGACCAAGCTCTTGCCTGCTGAATTTCAGTTCATAAACACTCAGAAAGCATCACATTGCAGCAGGATTGGCCATACCATAAAACTGCCTTTACAACTTTTCCCTATTCAGGACGCCTTGCCCCTAAAGTTATCTTGCAATCTGGTGTACCCCCAGCTTCAACCCCTTCTCCCCAAGCCTCACCCTGGGATCCAAAGGCAGAGAACTGCCCTGGTTGTGGTCTCCCCACCCCTATTTGGGGGTTGATTTGCTTATTAAGTTCCCCCACATATGAGCAAGCAATTTTGTAAAAGGCCACCTTTGCATATAAAGCACCAGTATACAGACAAAGCTCATCCTCATTCAGGGGTAGATTTTCAAAGGGGTACACGCGTACCCCCCGAAAACCTACCCCAAACCCCCCCTGCGCGCGCCAAGCCTATTTTGCATAGGCTTGGCGGCGCGCGCAAGCCCCGGAACGCGCGTAAGTCCTGGGGCTTGCATGGAGGGGCGTGTCGGGGGTGTGCCGGGAGTGACGCGGCGTTTTGGGAGCGTATTACGAGTGATGCGGCGTTCGGGGGCGGTGCCGCGGGCGTGGTTTCGGCCCGGGGGCATTCCGGGGGCATGGCCGCGGCCTCCGGACTAGCCCCCGGACCTGAACATGGAGCGCGGCAGCTGGCCCGGTGTGCGCAAAGGTAGGGGGGGGGTTTAGATAGGGCCGGGGGGATGGGTTAGGTAGGGGAAGGGAAGGAAAGGTGCGGGGGGGTGGAAGGAAAGTTCCCTCCGAGGCCGCTCCGATTTTGGAGCGGCCTTGGAGGGAATGGAGGCAGGCTGCGCGGCTCAGCGCGCGCAGGCTGCTGATTTTGGGCAGACTTGCGCGCGCCGACCCCGGATTTTAATGGCTACGTGCATATCTATTGAAATCCCGCGTACTCTTGTTCGCGCCTGGTGTGCGAACAAAAGTACGTGTGTGCGCAGATTTATAAAATCTGCCCCTCAGTGTTGCTAGAATAATAGCTGTTTCTTCTATAGAAATACTTATCAGTCTCTACCTAACAGTATTTTTTCAAGGCAAGTAGGATTACTAGTCACACATATGAATGACATCATCTGATGGTGCCATCAGATGATATCACCCATGAATGATCACTTTGCACCCGAGTGATCCTATATTGTGATTATTTGGTTTACACAATGATTGGAGTGATTGGAGAAGAGCTGTGGTGGTTCCGCTTCACAAGAGTGGGAACAGAGAGGAGGCTGGTAACTACAGACCGGTTAGCCTCACTTCAGTGGTGAGAAAAGTAATGGAGTCACTGTTGAAAGAGAGAATAGTGAACTATCTACAGTCGGGAGAATTGCTGGACCAGAGGCAGCATGGATTCACCAGGGGAAGATCCTGTCAGACAAATCTGATTGACTTTTTTGACTGGGTAACCAAGGAATTGGATCAAGGAAGAGCACTCGATGTCATCTACTTGGATTTCAGCAAAGCTTTTGATACGGTCCCGCACAGGAGACTGGTGAATAAAATGAGAAACTTAGGAGTGAGTGCCGAGGTGGTGACCTGGATTGCAAACTGGTTGACGGACAGAAGACAATGTGTGATGGTAAATGGAGCTCTCTCTGAAGAGAGGGATGTTTTAAGTGGTGTACCACATGGATCGGTGTTGGGACCGGTCCTGTTCAATATATTTGTGAGCGACATTGCGGACGGGATAGAAGGTAAGGTTTGTCTTTTTGCGGATGACACTAAGATCTGCAACAGAGTGGACACGCCGGAAGGAGTGGAGAGAATGAGACGGGATTTAAGGAACCTGGAAGAGTGGTCGAAGATATGGCAGCTGAGATTCAATGCCAAGAAGTGCAGAGTCATGCATATGGGGAGTGGAAATCCGAATGAACTGTATTCAATGGGGGGAGAAGGGCTGATGTGCACGGAGCAGGAGAGAGACCTTGGGGTGATAGTGTCTAACGATATGAAGTCTGCGAAACAATGCGACAAGGCGATAGCAAAAGCCAGAAGAATGCTGGGCTGCATAGAGAGAGGAATATCGAGTAAGAAAAGGGAAGTGATTATCCCCTTGTACAGGTCCTTGGTGAGGCCTCACCTGGAGTACTGTGTTCAGTTCTGGATACCGTATCTACAAAGAGACAAGGACAAGATGGAGGCGGTACAGAGAAGGGCGACCAGGAAGGTGGAGGGTCTTCATCGGATGACATACGAGGAGAGATTGAACAATCTAAATATGTACTCCCTGGAGGAAAGGAGGAGCAGGGGTGATATGATTCAGACTTTCAGATACTTGAAAAACTTTAATGATCCAAAGACAACACAAACCTTTTCCATCAGAAAAAAATCAGCAGAACCAGAGGTCACGGGCTGAGGCTCCAGGGAGGAAGACTAAGAACCAATGTCAGGAAGTATTTCTTCACGGAAAGGGTGGTGGATGCCTGGAATGCCCTTCCGGAGGAAGTGGTAAAGTCTAAAACTGTGAACGACTTCAAAGGGGCGTGGGATAAACACTGTGGATCCATCAAGTCTAGAGGGCGTGAATAAAGAGAACATAAGAACATAAGAAATTGCCATGCTGGGTCAGACCAAGGGTCCATCAAGCCCAGCATCCTGTTTCCAACAGAGGCCAAAACCAGGCCACAAGAACCTGGCAATTACCCAAACACTAAGAAGATCCCATGCTACTGATGCAATTAATAGCAGTGGCTATTCCCTAAGTATAATTGATTAATAGCCATTAATGGACTTTTCCTCCAAGAATTTATCCAAACCTTTTTTGAACCCAGCTACACTAACTGCACTAACCACATCCTCTGGCAACAAATTCCAGAGCTTTATTGTGCGTTGAGTGAAAAAGAATTTTCACCGATTAGAGGAGAGGCATTCAAACACTGCACGGAGCGGGATGCCAGTGGCCAGCAGTTGGTGTTCCACCTTCACGGAGCGGAAGGATGGAGGGCTGCTATCTCCAAAAAAAACAAAAAAACAAACAAAAAAATAAAAACAGGGGTGGGTAAGAGTATGGGGTAAGGGTGTGGCCTGCTTGTTACAGCAGTTGCTACCCCTAATTAAGCTGGACGTTCACTTGGATGCAGATACGGTGCTGCTCTCTAAATTGGTGGTGGGGTGGAGGGGAATTAGGGCTGGAGGGTACTGGAAGCCAATAGTAACAGGTGGGAGAGAAAAAAAAAGGGGAAAAAAATGGATAAAGTGCGTAGCTTGCTGGGCAGACTAGATGGGCCGTTTGGTCTTCTTCTGCCGTCATTTCTATGTTTCTATGTTTCTATTTGTTTATTTTAGATGGCAAAACACTGGACTAACTGGATATGCACATTTTTTGTGTACTCTCTGGTTGCCATACTGTTATCTCCAGGGCTATATTTTCAAAACATTTAGCAATTATGATTCCCAAAAAACTGTTATAACTTGTGTTCTACAACCTTGCCAATTTAAAGCTATTACAGCTTCCCTCATACATTGGGATGTGCAGCGAGAGGCCCAACTTGAGAACCTCCAGGTTCATCCACACTGAAGGGGTGCCCTTATCTCAGGGGTTACAAAGTTCTGGCAGGATTATAGTTGATAGTTAATCCCACTGGCTTTGGAGGACCTACTGAAAGCCCACATGTGCAGATGAGCCAAAGGAAATACATCATGAACTGCTACAGTCATATGTCCTACAAGGACTGGGGCTGATCTCGCTGGCAGTCAGTCTCACTGTAGAAAAGAGTCCGGTTGGCCTATCAGTAATGTGGCTCTTTCGTCTAGAAGAAATGCTTTCTCCTTGACTGAGTTTATAGACATATCACCTGGATCCTATAGGATAGGTCAGGTTGGACTTGGGGAACTTAACCAGGAACCCCAGAGATTAGAGAAGCTGAATGGTCACTTAAGGGGACTCACAAAACTCCTTTCGGAGATGGACATGTCATCAACCAATCTGCTACATAAGTGAATATGCAGACTCCCTGTCAATGCAGATGTGCAGACACTACTACAAGGTATTTTGTGAATACTCTTGGGGTCGCTGGGATGCCAAAAGAAAGCACCTTATACTGGTAGTGTACATACTTCACCACAAACCTGAGGAATTTCCAGTTGGAGGGATGAATGGGAATGTGGACATAAGTGCCTTTCAGGTCTGGAGCACATATCCATTCCCCTAGTTGATGAAGGGAAGAATTGTCTGGAGTGAGTTCATCTTGAACTTCTCCCAAACCAACAGTTTGTTCACCCCTTGCAAGTCCAGAATAGGTCTCAATCCCCCAACATCTTGGGAATCAGAAAATACCAGGAGTAGAACCCTTTTTCATACTCCCAAGATGAAACAAGCTTGATCATTTATTGTTGCAGGAGTGACTATATTTCCAGATTCAGCTAGGCAGATTGAGAGTGGGAGCTGAAGATTGAAACCCGTTGGATTGAAGGAGGGTGAGAAAAATGTAAATGGTAAGAAGACCCTACAATTTCCAGGATCCACTGGCCCTTGGTGACACCCATCCATTTTGTAAAGAAGGACTTTTCTCTCCACCCCCACTAGAAAAAGCAGGGAGGCAGTCCTCAAGAATGTCAAAAATTGTTCCTGGGCTTAGGCTGCAATTGCTGTTGAGTCTTTGGCTGATGCTTTTCCCTCTGCTGGCTTCTAATGGGCAGCTGCTGATGTTGAACAATGAGAGGTACCTGAGGGCACTGAAAAGAGCAGAAGGGTCATCTGGAAGAATGGACACTTGTAGGAAAAGTACTGTCATTGGGCTGGGGTTAGCTGGTCCCTTGCTACAACTGATGACTGTAGGGTAGATTGATGCACCTTAATAAGAGCCACCATCTCCGTCAACCTGGTGCTAAACAAGCTGTCCCCAACACAGGGAACATCTACCAGATGATCATGCCCATCTTTATGAAAGCAATTCATTCTCAACCACATAAAATTTCAAGCTCTGATGGAAGTGGCCGAAGTCCTGGCCATGATGTCAACTACTACATAAATGGAGTGGATCAGATGCTTTTCACATTCCTCTATACCCTCTACAGCAAAACTCAGCACTGGGTCTGACTAGAAGAGGTGGCTTGGCATGGATAGCACTGAGCTAACTCTTCTATCTGGACCTAGTGTCATCCATCTCATTGATGCGCAGCTCCTCCATGGTGAATCCTGTTAAGGCCCTATTCTTGTTGAGGTGGAGCATCACAGCGCCAAAGAGCATAACCCCTGCTCTGATACAGAAGGAAGTGTTTCCTGTGCCATCCATCAGATATGGCCCTGATCAACAGGAAGTCTTGACACATCTAGCATGGAGTGTCTCGGAGCCAGCTGCAGCTACAGCTATCATTACAGTCCCAAGTTCCCACTAGGTGCTATGGTGTTCTTAGTGAAGAGTAGCTGATCTGGGTCTCAACCAGCATGATACTTATGTCAGAAAAGGGTCGAGGTCAGCTTCACTCCAAAGAGGATCATGCAAATGGTGCAGACTTCAGCACCAAGGGAGAAGGTCCCAGAGGGGATCCCTCACACCTTTGCTGTTTTTGTTTTTTTAGACGTGATTGTTCACCTTTCGAAAGGAGCTCAAGGAACAGCAGAAAATTCTCTGCCCTATACAGTTTAAAATTTAAGGGGCTCTTTTACTAAAGGTTTTCTCCCATTTTGTGTCTATGGGAAAAATGCTTAGTAAATTGGGCCCTAAGTTTGTACCTGAAGTAAAAGAAATTAAATGACTTAGTAAAGGTCATAAGGAGCAGAATTTGAACCCTGGCTTTCCTATTCTCAGTCTGCTGCTCTATCCACACCTTGCAGAATGACATCACTAAGCCCTCAGTTTAATTAAATTAATTCTTCCAATAGAATCTCAACAACATTTATATATGGATGCTTGGCATACAAATGGCCTGTGTGTCTCAACTGTTTCGAGAAAGCTAAAGACCTGGACAGCTAGCCAATATATTTTTTTAATTAATAGACTTTTATTGCATAAGTATCCTTATGCAATGTAGGATTTTATTGCAAATCCTACATTGGCTACCCATCCAATATAGAATATTATTCAAGGCTCTCACCATCATCCACAAATCCGTATACCAGCAATCCACACTCCAACTCACCATCCCTCTCGAACTACATACTTCAGCAAGGCCGTTCAGATCCGCCTACAGAGGTTCTCTCAAGGCCCCCCCTAACAAATCCTTGGTCCACAACTCCATTCATAAGCGAGCACTTTCGATTGTGGGTCTGCTCCATTGGAATTCGCTTCCCCCAGACATACGCCAGGAACAATGCCATCTCTCCTTCAGAAAGAAACTGAAAACCTGGCTGTTCACACAAGCTTACCATTGAAGGAACCTTTATCAACCAACATTGATTCTCACCCTCCGACCTCTTCCCTAACTCCTCCCCCCCTCCCCGTCTCAGTCCCTGCCCTGCCACCACCCCCCCTGCTTACCTCTCCATGTTTCCTCCTTCCACAAGATATATTATGTTAATAATCGCCTAAGATAAATCTACAGCCGAGCTCAATCTGTTTATGTCTCGCTACTCTATTGTTTTTCATTGACCATTTTATCACTCTCCAGTTATCGTTTAAAATCTTTCCTGTCTTTCAGCTCCCATGTTTTCGCTCCCTGTTTAATGTAACTTTACCTTCTATATAGTTAATTGGTTTCCCCCTGTTCTATTGTAAACCGGTTCGATAGGACCTCGTCTTGAGTATCGGTATAGTAAAAGAATTTAAATAAATAAAATAAATAAATAAATAAGTAAACAAATAAATACATAGAAATATAAACTTTTAAAATAGAATAAATATTGAACTTTCATATTAACTTTCAGTTTCTTTTGTTCCATTTCTAAAAGTTCTTTTCTATTTGTATCTCGTAAACTGCAAGTAGTAAATAAAGTTGGACATGAAATCATTTAACTTATAAATATCACGGGAACAGCAACAAAATTCTTGGTGAGCAGAGCAAGCCTAGCAGGAAATCACACATTTTCTGAGAAGTCTTCTGACTTAACCCAGTGAAAAATATATGGACATAAGAATGTGTTATAATCCCAAGCTAAAATCCTGCAGAAATCTCAGCACAGTAAAAACTGAACCACAAAGGACAAGGGCATGCACACATCTACGCCATCCATAAATCACTGTCTTCAGGCTTAATAAGGAAGGGATTTTTTTCCATGTCAATTAACAGTTCTCATACAAGTTTTCATTATAAAGTACATCTCAGATTATTTGCAGATTAAGATACTCTTTATTGGTTCACCATTAATAATTATCCAAAGATGTATATAAACCTTTGAGACCTACAGGTCCCTTCTTCAGACTGCACAAACAGTAGCTCTATATCTAGCCGATTCACTTTTCTGAATTTTCAGCCCAAAACTTAGCCAGTTTGGTTTCGCTAAAAATATTCAGCTAAAATTCAGTTATTTTTGCCGCTGCACTTTGAAAATTGAGCCCTAACTTTTTTTTGGAGCATAGGCATACATATATTACTACAAAACAATAAAATAGAGGATGCTATGGAAGTTGAAGTCAAGAAGCTTTTTACTTTGCTAATGATTCTATAAGTTAGGTGGAACTTAATTTTAGCCATTCATCTTGAGTGCCTATTTCAAAATCATGAAAAGACAGGTCAGTCTCAGTATCCCATTCTGATGAATGCTGTATTTAAATAATATGTATAAACTTACCTGTTATAATCCATTTGAACATTCGTTCTGGATATTTGAACTTCTTTAATGACATCTTGATATGTTGAAGCAACTGGCGTATGATAATTACAGTCAAGGAAAATGTTTCTATTTTCAGATGTTTTTTAAAATTTAACTGATACATGAATTCTTAGCTAAACTTACCTTGATACTACATCATGCTGCATATATGAGGGACTGTCAATAAATAACGTAAATTTAATTACAGCAAAATTATGTGAAAATCCCCTATTTTTGGACTCTCTCACATAAGGCAATGTCAGTGTCACACCAAAACTGAAATTCTGACAGAAAGTAAATTAGCTCAGAATAGCTACGTGATAATACTGAATGTGAAAAAATCCGAATTTGTTGTTAGCATTATTTCCCCACTTAAATAACCCTTAGCATTAGTATAAAACAATTGTTCATATATGAGCAACATCGGAGGGCATTCGCTGAGCTTTTTAAGCTTCTTAAAAAAAGACCTTACATGCAGAAAATGGATACTAGTGATTACAACAGCTATAGAAATGCTAAGTAGTAGTAGATAAATATCGCTTGGTAATCTTTCTTCTGGTTCACAGGGGCTCAGACAGCATAGAGGCTTAGCAGGCAGGACTCCCTAAAAACCACCCAGACTGTGCCCCGACATCAGAAAATTAGCTGTTGGTTCATAGTTAAAAGTGTATCCTCAGAAAGAAATTCTTCTCCTGCCTTTTGACTTTCAGGTTTATTGATTCTCCTCTTCAGTGGCTCTTTTCTCTACCAGGCTGATATTCAAAGGATGCTGAGTTCCTGACCTAGACGATTAAAGTTAGGTTTCTAATTTTGGCTGAAATTTCACCCAAGTTTTAAGATGAAAATTTGTGTATGGAAGGAAGCTAGTTTTAGGCCTGTTATATACACCCCTAAATGTAGGGCTCTGAAGATAGGTACCTGGTACTGGATCTCAGCACTGAGCACCTTTTTTCGTCTCACCCAGTCCAGCCCTGCCCACTTTTTAGACAGCTAAATTTAAGTGCCTAGTGAAAGGATCCTCAGTGTAAGTCAGTGTTTCCCAACGCTGCCCTGGAGGCACACTTAGCCAGTCAGGTTTTCTGGGCTGCCACAATCAGCTATATTTGCATCCTTACTATATAAGGTCATATAAAACTGAGTACAGCAATGCCTTATGCCTGAAGAGGTAGAAACAGTTTCACCCTAGGAATTCTTAATTTTAGCAACATAACCTTGAGTATAAAAGACTTTCAAGCGGCAAGCTAGATAATGGCCAGCTTCATAATAGGATTGTTTGAATAAGTCTAATTTATGGCTAAGGGCCTGAAGCTCAGATCTAGCAAGCAGCAGACGTTTGTATAATCTTGGGGACTGAGTACTCATATGTAAATCAGCAAAGTGGGATAACTGGGCCAGAAGGTATTTTCTATGTCTCTCCTGTTCTTACTTGCGAAAGGATGCCTGAGAGATGAGTAAACCCCTCGCCACAGCCTTGGAACACCTCTGCTCTGGAATTTATCTGGAAGTACTCCTGTAAGTGCTTACCCAGCGAGAGAAAAAAGGACTCATCTTTCAATAGGCTTTCATTTAACCGCCAGAAGCATTGGCCTTTATCCATATCCTGGAACTGTATATCTACCCAAATAGGTGCATGATCTGACCAAGTCATATTCCCTATGCCCACCTCCAGAACACTATTCTGCAGTGACTTATCAATGAGAAAATAATCTATACGGGAATAAGTCCCGTGATGGAAGGAATAAAATGTATAAACACATGTCTTGGGGTAGCATTTTCTCCATTGTGAAAATGGCCTAGTTGACATTTGGAGACAATGCTACCCCAAGTCACGTATTTATACATTTTATTCCTCCCCTCAGGTTGGCTGAATCGTAAACTCCATGGGTAAGTATAAAGGAGCAAATTTGTGTAGCAGTGGCATCAACGTCTTCATATTCCGTTGTTTCAGGGACTCCGCATATCCGAAGATTGCAGGGCCTTAATCGGTTTTCCAAGTCCTCAATATTGTTGGCAAGAAGCGCTTACTGAAGGCACATTTGGGTCTGCTGTTAGGACAGAGTGTTTAGGGCTTCGCTGTGGCTTTCAACCAGATTGTCCAGCTCGGCCACTCTAGTCCCGAGTGCTGCCAGATCCTTGCAGACCTCCAATATAAGAAGTAAGGAGGTTGGTTTTATGCTGCTTCATGTCGGAGTGCAGGTCGAGGAACCAGCCCCTGATTTCTTCCCATGAGGGAAGGTCAGCTTCAGCTAGTTCAGGGGAGACACCGGAATTCAGTGAGCAGCTCTCTCCCTCAAGGCCGCCGACTTCCTTTGCGGCCTTCTCTCCGTCCTCAGTGGTGGCCTCCGAAGTCGCCTTGCCATAGGAGAATTGCTTTAAATCGGTTGTTTACCTCTTGGCTGCCATCAGAATTGTGCAGTGAGGAACTGGGAAGAGAAATCACCAAAAGAAATTGCAAACCTTGCGGGTATTAGTGATGGTTACAGCAATCAGGGATGAGGAGCTCAACTCTCAAGCGTCCATCTTAGCAGACAGTAGGATAGCATGCCCTAAAAGCTGAAGTATTCTAATGCTTTTTTTTTTAACAAAGATTTTATTGAAGTTTTAATAGCAAAACAATACTATATAAACCTAAGATCCCATACAGAAGGAAAAACATACACTCCAAGAACAAAAGGCATGGGTACCATAATCACCCTCACAAAACTGTGAACACCCGTCCCTCCCACCCTCCCCACCCAAAACAAACTAAAATACAGGTCAAAAAGAAAGAACTAAAATAGAAGGAGAGAAACATATAAAATGGAGACCTGGACAAAGACTACTATCCAGAAGACACACAATACTTGTGATAGAACTGTACAATACTTCTTGAGCCCTCAGGAGGCCTACTTGGCAGATGGAGGATAAAGTTTAAATAAATGGCAACCTATTCTAATGCTTATACTTTAGTTATACACAATATTGGTCTCTTTACTTTGGTTTACAGTTTTAAATAAACTTTATGTGCATTCATTTACACAGGGCCCATTCTTCCATTAGGTGCATTGGGCAGGCAACTAGGAACTCTACATTTTTTGGGGGAAGGTTGGGAAGCAGAAAAATCTTCCAGGTGCCGTCTACCCATTTTTAAGGCACAGCACTGCAAGCGAGAAGGGAATGGATGCTGGTTAGATGTGGGGGGGTGTTGACGTAGATGAGGCTGGGTGGGTAGGGGAGCTGTAGAGAGAGGAAGCTGGACGGGTGAGGATGAGATGGAAAAAGAGAGAGGATTTTGGACAGGTAGGGGGTACAGTGAAGATGCTGGACACTGCAAAAAGAGGGAAAATATTGGTGATGCTGCAGTGCTGAGCAAGGAGTGAAGGGGAGAAAAGAAGACTGCTGAGGGGGAGGAGAGATGTTGGACAGGGCGACAGAGAGAAGGGGTGCTGGCACGGTAGGCATGGGGCAAAAGGGGGATGCAGGTCTTGCAGAGGGTAAGAGGAGAGTGAGAGATGGATATTAAGTAGGGCAAGAGAGGGAGATGCTGATCCAGAGCTGCTGCTGACAAGCAGGTGTGTAAAGAGGAGGGCACCAGACTGAAGATTTGCCTAAGCGCCTAATATCTTTTCAGTGGCCTGCATTTACATGACTTACTGCATTAAACGTTTGTGGTTAAAGAACTAGAATGTGATTCAGAACAAGTCCAAGGCTCCCTTCTGCCATTCATCCCCTCTCTTGTTAATAGTGGACATGTTGCTTTATTTCCTTTTGCCCTGGGATCCAGTTGGAAACAAGATGTGTGTCTATGGAGAAGAAAAAGCGTAATAAATCAGACCCTTAATCTGACTTTTCCCATCAACAAGTTGGGTTTGGTTGGACAGTTTGTACTTGAACTATACAAAGCCACCCCTTAAGACACTTATGCCAGTTTTTAGCAAACTTTTCCATTTCATACTGGAAGTCATCAGATGCAAATTTAAAATACAAAGGAACAGAGAAGTGCTTCTGTATTTCTGTGGTTTATACACTCATTTGTAGTAGTTTGAATCTCTAGCCCTAAACGATTTTTTTTTCAATTGCTTGAAACGCTGTTCAATTATACTTTGTAAGATGCTAACATTGTAAATGATGGCAGATAAAAACTAATTGTCTTCCTCTTTTCTACCAAACGATGAGTATATAAAATCCCATATTTAAACGAACATTTTACCCCACCTTTTCACTCGGTTCCTACCACTGTCTTCTATATCTGTCCCAAGCATATTTAAATTCTATTACAGTGCTGGTCTCACCAGCTGTGCCGCTCGGCTGTTTCATGCCTTGCAGCCTTTCTCTTTGATTCGTGTAAGACCCATGCTTAATTCAACACCTATACCTCCTTCCATGTCTTGCCACTAAATATTTTAATAATCCACACAGCCACCAAAACTAATGAGGTGATTGAAATATCTAGACACCGCATGCTCATTGACATTAGGGTTATAACCATAAATAAACAAAAAAAAAAACCCCCAGTGTAATTGAGTATAAATTTTAAAGGCTAAATTTTAATCTATATAGTATTTTATAAAATGAACACAAGCAAATTTAAAGAACAAAATACATGTTTCCATTGTATGCAAATCTATCTCATGCATATTTATTGTGGATATCCTAAAAATCAGGTCTGTTTCTGGCTTTTGAGGACTGGAGTTGGCCACCTCTGTCCAGTGGATTCCTTTTTAGAAGCAGAAGTCCTTGAGACACTGCATCAGCAAGACTATAGGAACATATTTCCCACTCAACATCCAGGCACCAAGGGGGAGGAATTGGAAGTTGGGATGCAGCAATGATCCTTAGTTCTGCATTGCCAGGGCTGGACAAATATCCCAGCTGATTGATGATAAATCCTAGAGGACTGAAAACCAAATCTGTCTCTGCCAAGAGGTCTTTTGTGAGTATTAGTAGGATTTTTGTTACCAGAGATCTGCTTTCTGATCTCTTTCTGGTGCAGAACAGTAGAATGCTGCTACCTTCCTGTTCTCAGCTGTTGCAAACAGTTCTGTCATGGGAGTTCCCTACTAAAAGATGATGCTGTTTGCTACAATCTGACTCAGGAATCACACATGAGGGACCAACTGCTGACTCAGCTTGACCGCCAGAGTGTTCTCTATATTTATTTATTTTCCAAATATATAGACCATCTCTTCCACGAAGACTGCAAGGCAGTGTATAACGGTACTATTAAATTATAAAACAATATTAATACGCAAATAAAATGCAAACACTTTGGAAAATAACTACGTTTTACAATATTTTTGAAAGTTAGCATAACCACTTTCCAATCTTAGCATCAAGGGTGAGCTGCTCCATAACAGCAGTCCTGCACAAGAAAATGCCCTGCATTTTGAATCAAGCCAGGCAAGTGGCTCTTGGCATCATCCCTTAAGAGACAGCTCAGTTTCAAAGTCTGACAGCTTCATGGCACAGAAGAAAAGATCTTGTCTGTCCGTGTCCCCCCGCCCCGAATGTTGAGGTAGCACTACCTGATTGCTACCCCGGATGAGGACAGTTTGATTGGCCATCTAATATCTGAAAATCTTTAGGGTGTAGCATACTCTACTTAACTCCAGTAACTCCTCAGATATGAATTGCCCAGACAAAATTAAACCAGGAGCAGGGGCAAATATTCAAATCTCAAGTTTTGTCTAGCTAATTCCAAAAGTTAGCCAGCAAACCTTTTAAATATTGACCTCAATATGGATTGTTGAGACCATAAGGCCCAACATCTTCAACATGGTCCAGGCTTACATCTGCTGCCTCACTCCTCCAAAGTGGACACCAAGGGTCTGTTGTCAGCTTGAGTCATTTCTAACACAGCCCCCATTAATTCCAGTTGAGGTACTGATGTCGCCCATATGTGTGAAGAATGGTTCCTTCAGAGAAAGAGATATTCAGGCCTATTCAGGTATTTGACTTTGTCTGGTGGTAATTAACTCCTGTTCATAATTTTTTGTGCACCTAGAAATTCCACCAAATACAGACTAATGTTCTTAATTAGGATGAATTAATTGAACAAAATGTTGTTTGCACTGTTCTACAAAGAAAATCCTCAGATATGAATATCTTATCCTCTGGTTGATTAAATAAAATGTCAAACAGTTTTAGTACAAGGTATCCCTAAGCTATCATGTGGAAACATTTTGATGTTTAATAGATCACAACTATGAGGATCTCCATCAGAAAATGCTAGAGGGAACACAACTGCTAATCTTCATTTGAAATCATTTAATCTGCCAAAACATGAGTTGCTGGAAACAATTATATATGTAAGGAAGGATAAAAGTAATTAGGAGAAAGACCCTCAGTTCCGAAACCCATTAGCTGAAGATATAAACAAAGGGGGTTGTCATATAGCCAAAACACAACAGATGTAATCTCTAATAGTTCAGACAGGATCTTCACAATTTCAAATAACAGAAAGGAAAAGCTGGGCGTCTCATATTCATAAATGCAGCTATGTATAAATTAAATAATAATATGATGGAACATCAGAAACGCGAGTTATGAACATTTTATCTTAATGCAAGTGTTAAGTTATTGGATCCAGTCCAAGTATTCATTGAGGTGTGGCGTTATTCTGGCTTTTCAGACTCTATAGGAAAAAGAAGAAAACCAAGGTTTGTAGTACACAGTGACAGCTAAAAGAAATGCATTGGAGAGGCCTACGTTGTTCTTTGGCTAAAGTATTTTCATTAGAGGTTTAGACAACTCGTTTGTGAATACAATCTGGATTATAGCTTGAAAGGATATGGTAATTTACAAAGTTCAGTGCGTTGCAGTTTATAACTCAGAGTACTTGTGACATTTGCGATTTCATGCATCTTAAGATAATGTGATATTAGTGGACTCTGACCACCAAGCCTGAAGAAAACACGACAGAATCTTGGACCAGGGCCAATACTATGGGACTGCAAGAAGAAAATAATATTCAGAATATCTCTGGTGACTTCAACATTCAGTGCAAATGAAAATGATAAATGTAAATGAAACACAGAAACAAAGAAATAGAGAAATGAAATGAAGAAAAAGACCATATGGCCTATCTAGTTTGCCTATTCAAACAAACTACTCAGCTCTCCAATCCTACCACTCCCTTAAAGATTCTCTGGCTTATCCCAGGCTTTCTTGAATTCAGATACTGTCCTTGTCTCCACCACCGCCACTGGAATGCTGTTCCTTTCTGTAAAGAAATATTTCCTTAAATTATTCCTGAGCCTATTCCCTTTCACTCTCATCCCATGATCCTTTGTTCCAGAGCCTCCTTTTTGTTGAAAGAGGCCCACTCCCTGGTCATTGATATCTTGGAGATATTTAAATGTCTCTGTCATATCTTCCCTTTCCCTCCTTTTCTCTTCGGTGGGACTTCCCAAACTTTTAGTCAATGTGACCCCCATTTTAGCACTTGAAAACTCACACGACTCCAGATGACCAAAACAAATTAGTAGGGACGTGACCCCCCCCTCCCCACCCTTCACTCCACTCTCATCATCACCATACTCCAGCTGATCCTCGCTTCAACTTCCACCCTATCTAGATAATCTTCTCTCTCAACCTCCACCCTCCTCAAATGACCTCCTCTCTTAACATCCTCCCCTCCAGCAGACCCGCTCTCTCAGCCTCTGCCCCTCCACCTGCCCCCTATTACATCTCCCAGATCCTCACTTACTGAGCCCATCCTCTCTCTCTGACTTCTTCCAGCCTTTTTCACATCCCCCTAGTTGATCCTTTCACCCCAAGCTCTTTTTATAAAGGCCAGCTCTGATCTTCTATCATCCTCTATCTCACTCAATCCTTTATTCCTGCCTCACTCTCATCCCCATCCTCTTTCTCTCTCACCCCTAGCCTCATCTCCTCCTCTCCAACCTTTCTTACATCCCCCCGAGTTCCTCTTACATCTCCTAGTTGATCTTCTCATTCCCCCTCTCACCCTCCATAGCCAATCTCTCTCCAGCTGTTCCAATCCTCAAACCCCTCCTGCATCTGATTCCTCCCTTCAAACAACCCCTCCTGCAAATATCCCTCTGGCCAGGATCAGTGGCAAGATTTTCCTTTGAGCCCCAGGCCAAAGATGGATGGCAACTGGTTGGAAAAGAGGGAAGGCAACATTTTTCTCTTAGGTAAGTTCACTGGTGGGTGAAAAGAGAGGAAAAGTGACAATCTCCCATGGCCTGCGCATGCTCAGCCTCCCTCATAAGTGGTCCCAAGCCCAACAGTGATCTGCAGGCAGCAGCAGCAGCAGCATTAGTAATGAAAGTCAGTGCAGAGCTTGTGAACCAGTACAAGCTTAAAGGCCCTGCAGTGGTCCTTGAACCCTCCTCATGCAGGGCTTCCTGTTATCACATAAACTCATGTGAGAGCAGGGCCTGTGAACACATTCGGGCTCATAGGCCTCATGCTTAATTTATATTCTAATGCTGCTTCTGCTGCTAGATGAGGCATCTGTGACTCCAGCTGAAGGTTTTGTGAACCTATTAGGGGTCCCAACCCACAGTTTTAGAAGCCCTGCTCTATGGCATACATTTATTTAAAAACATTTATAGCCTGCCTATAACAAAACAAATTGGGCTAGGCAGGTTACAGCATAAAAGAATAAACGTACAATCATAAAAACCAATCATTAACATCTACACCTACAGAATATACTGTTCCTCCTATGTTTACATCTTTATGTTTAGATCTTTAAGTCTGTCCCCATATGCTTTAGAACGAACACAATTGGCCATTTTAGTAGCCATCCTCTGGACTGACATCATCCAGTTGATATCCTTTTGAAGGTCCAGAATTGTACACAGTATGCCAAACGAGGTCCCGCCAGGGACTTAAACAGGAGAAATATCACCTCCTTTTATCTGCTGACTATTCCTCTCCCCAAGCACCCAAGTATCTTTCTGGCTTTTGCTTGGGTACAGAACAGAGCAGACAGTAGCTCATACTCGATGGGCAGACTGCAGATTTTCCAAGACAAGGTCTTATGTCATACGAGACAAATAATTTTTAAAAAGCTGTTAGTATATAAAATGGAAATTCAAATTGACAAACCATCAAACCTAATTTGTGTATATCTGTAACATAAAAATAACTTGAGCCTGATCTAAATTAGCAGTCCACTGGTAAAGGTTTCAGTAACTTATGCATTTCAATCCATTTTTTTTAATATTGCTAAAATTTAGAAATAGCATAATCAGATTCTACAGGGAATTTTTATGAACATATAAGACATTAAAAAATTTTTTATGAACATATAAGACATTAAAAATTATTGATAGAATTATACAAATTGAAACTCTAGCATAAGTGCTAAAACTGTTTTTAACTAAGAATAGTCAGTACATGTGCTAAAGATTGCCATCAGACATTTTTTTTTTTTTGTTGAGATAATGGAAACCAGTAAAGTCACCACCCACAGCAAAAGTGTTATTGAACTGTGGCAATCTGTTTCCAACCAAGGACAAACATAATGCCATCTTCACTGTGCTAAAAACATTTGTACAGAAATGGGAAAACAATGCTTCATTTTCAGAAAAGAGGATTTGCATTGCAATATTATAATATAACTGAAAAATAGGAGAGGCACACGGGAGTCAGCAAAGAATCATTTCAGGATAAAAGCAGGGAGCAATAGGTGATGTTTAGGGAAACAAGTTGGAAAGTGCACTCTTACAGTGTAACAAAATATATGTTCCCCTTCCTCCCTTCTCAACCAAATGGGTCAACATGCCCCTAAGGTGCAGTTCCCCAACTGAATTTTACATGTGTAAATGCACTTACCCATGTAGTGGGCTTTTTAAAATTGCCACAATATATTCTATTGAATTGTCCATAGGAGAGTCATGTGTAAGTGCACTTTATGCGCATAAATGGCTTTTAAAAATTGCTACAATAGTATGTTACATTAACATTTGTAACTCCTTTTAAAATTACTCTTTATGAAGTGAATTTTCAAAGGAGTTCTACACATAAAAGTGAAATATATCACAGCCATTTTCAAAAGCCCATTTATTCTTGTAAAACCTTTCTAAAATTCAAAATTTAACCCTATGGAGGGAATTTTCAAAAGAGTTTTGTGCATAAAAGTAGAAATTTTCAAAAAACCCAGTTTTGCTCACATAAATCCTTTTGAAAATTACCTCCTTAAGGGTGAATTTTAAAAGCCCGATGCGTGCCTTAATTAGGGGATGAGCAAATATGTTGGGCTTGCACGAACCGTGTACCTCCTGGAGCACTCACATCTTGGACATTTTCAAAAAAAGGCAGGGTGTGATCTGGGCAGGGCATGGGTGTTTCGGGGTGTGATGAGATGTGTGCATAAATACTTGCGTGATCCGGTGCGCGCCAAGGCCCTCTGCAATGTAACTTTACTTCTGCTATGGATGACGTATAAGTAATATCATAAAGAAAAATAGCAGATCTATGGGGTTTTAAGGGTCTGGGATAACTATGGGGTGTGAAGGCTATTATATTAAGGGGATTTGAAGGACCTGATCTCTTAAATAGGCAAACTGGGGATGGACTGGTAAAACTGAGAATGGCATCGGTGCACGCCCCTTTTAAAATCCCCGATTTCTGCGTTAGAGGTGGGATTTGCGCACACATGCGTACACCCACTTAACATTTGGTGCACATGCACGCCTCTGTTATAAAATGACCGTGTACCTGGGTGCGGGACGACGTATATGCGCAAACGTGCACACACGCATCAGTTTGAAAGTTACCTTCTTAAGTTATTGTATTTATTTTAAAATATTTCTATATTGCTTAATCCAAAAATTTTCCTAAGCAGTTTATAATAAACATTAAGCAACAAATTTGACAAATGTAGACATTAAAAACATCATTAAAAAAACAGTAAGGGACTGAATAAAACCAGATCAACAATTAGGTATTACATCATGAGAATATCATCTATGACATCAGGTCATTCCACAAATAGATGAGCCTTTAATTGCTTGCAAAACAGTTTTATATCAAGAGTAGATCTCAATATATGAGGCAATGAGTTCCAGATTATGGGACCAATAAGAGAGAAGGCATGTAATCTTGTTCTTACCATCTGATTCTCTTTCAACAACAGTACAGATAATAGGATATCATCCTGAGAAGGTAAGCTGCAAATTGGTTGATAACGAACTATCATATCAGATAGACACAAAGGACAATAACTAACCACAATTTTAAAGTTAATACATTGTTCTGAGTAGGGATGTGCATCGTTTTTTTGACGCATGAAAATATCATACGATATTTTCTAATCAGTCATGCATCGGGGGGCCCCAAAAATGATAGGAAAACCCCACGAAATTTTCGTATGGTTTTCTTATCGTTTTGGGAGAGGGGAGAAAGGGCACACAGAAAAAAAAAAAACCCCAAACCCACCCTGACCCTTTAGATCTAATTATTTACAATCCCCCACCCTCCCAATCCCCAAAAACTTTCCTAAAGTGGTCCAGCGGGGGTCCCGGGAGCAATCTCCCGCTCTCGGGCCATCAGCAGCCACTAATCAAAATGGCACCGATGGCCCTTTGCCCTTACCATGTGACAGGGGCTATCGGTGACATTGGCTGGCCCCTATCACATGGTAGGAATAATGGATGGCCCACGCCATGGCACCGATAGCCCCTGTCACATGATAAGGGCAAAGGGCCACAGGTGCCATTTTGTTTACTGGCATCCGACGGCCCGAAAGCGGGAGATTACTCCCGGGACCCCCACTGGATCACCAGGTACTTTAGGAAAGTTTTGGGGAAGAGTCGGGAGGGGAGGGATTGTAAATAATCAGATTTAAAGGGTCGGGACAGCCAGAAAAAAAAAAACCGTCCAGACCGTGAGAAACGAAATTTCCCATGGGTCCATGATACCAAAACCGGAACCAATTCCGGCACCCGATTCACATCTCTATTCTGTAGGCAACCAGTGTAGTTACGCCAATATGGGAGATATATGGTCAGAATGATGCATAAGACAAATGAACCACGCAGCGGCATTCTGCAAAAGCTGAAGGGATTTCAAATAGCATTTTGGCAAACCAATAAGCAGAGAGCTCTTATAATCTGCTACAGAGAATAAAAAGGTTTCAATCATGGTTCTAAAAGCTTTTCTTGATAAAATGTATCGCAATTTCCTCAAAAGACGTAATTTATAGGATCCTGTCTGCAATAATGTATTTTTTTAATAGTATCCCAGATTTTTTTTTTTTCTCCACCTCATTGTGCTTTCTTGGTCTTGCTACCATAAACTAATTCCCTGTGCTGCTATAGATGATTTTTTTTTTTTTTTAATACAAATCTTTGCTGCTTCTCTGGAGTCATTCCTCCAGGATAAGTTTGACTTTTCCTCAGCTTCTTGGAGGCTGAGCTGATCATCTCTGTGACATGTCTTAGTCTGGATCTGGAGTTTCTGTACTGTCCTGTACTGTAGTGCTGCTGCTAGGCCAAGGGGCCTGGCTGTGTACTACTGACTTGTATTACGTCTGATTATAGTGTGAGAACTTTTCATGAACATTCATGGATTAGTCTTACCTGGTTAAAAGCCTGCATAAAGAAGTAACATGGTATGTTTTTAGGAGACTTTATATAAAACAGTGAAGATGAAATTCCATTTGTGTTGATACTGAAAATAGCACTTTATACAAATAGTGCAGCAGTAAAAGCTTTTAAATGTAGTTCAAATAGTGTTTTATTAACATCTGTAATGATTATGAATTCAGATTACCCTTAACCACTGTATGAAAACAAAACATATATGTGAAGTACAGCTTAAATTAGCAGCTAGGTGAAAATCTAAATTCTATATTTTATTTAATGCACATGCTTGTTAAAATCAAAAAGAGGGACAGTAACTTTCATACTGGCATGCAGGCACATCTGTACAAGTTCATTGGCCCACGCCCAGATTCGCGGCTTTCTAACATGCGAGCATACATGCGCGTGTGTTATAAAATAGCCGGGCCGCGCGCACATTGCTGAATTTAGTGCATGCAAATCCCGCTTCTACTGCATAAGTGGGAGAATTTTAAAAGGGATGTGCACCAACGCATTTGCCAGTTTTACCAGTTTGTTCCTAGTTTGCCCAGTTACCAGATAGGTCCTCCAACCCCCCCCCGTTTCATAGCCTCTTCAAGCTCCAGTTACCACAGACCCTTTAAACCCTCCGAATTGGCACGCTATTTCTTTTTTTTTTACCTTACACGCCATCCATAGCAGAAGTTAAGTTACGCGGCAGGGGACCCCTGCGTGTGCCGGATCGAATAAGTATATATGTGCAAATTTCAGGTTAAAGCCCTGAAACTTCCTGCTCCACCCACACCCCGCCCCTTTTTGCAAAGTTCCGAGATGCACGCGCAGCGGCTTTTACGCCCCTATCCAGGCAATTTTTAAAATCTGCCTGGCACGCGCGAGCCCTGTATATTCGCACATCCCCTAATTTCGGCGCTCGTTGGGCTTTTAAAATTCACCTCTAAGCATGTAAGTACCAACTCAGCCCTAACTCTGTCCCCCCCGGAAAGCCTTTGCTCCATTTGCATAAAAGTAACTGCAAAACCAGGTTACATGCATACTTTTATGTGAAAAGAGCCCCGGCCACTTTTGAAAGAAGTTTTATGCGCAGAAATGAAGAAGAGGATTGGAACTTTAGCACAAAATAGTAAATATGATTTTCCAAGTCAAGATGTGAATGAACGTTTACTTGTGTATTTTAAACTTACTTAAATCCATAAAACAGAAACAATTCTGTGCAGTTAACTTCACAAGCCAAACAATTCATCCTTTGAAAGCAGAAGCCACAATAAAGACTGTGTCAGACTGTACAATTACTGTCAAGCAAACCTCTGTTACTGCTGATGTCTTTGTTGGTGCATCCTCCATAGATTTAATCTCTTTCATTTCCTCAGTTGATAATTTTGCCATACACATCTCTTTTGCATCTTGAATTAGCTCATCCATATTAAAATCCAGTTGGCATCTCCCAGCTAAAAGGAAAGAGAAAAATCATATTTGTACAAAGCTTACTCAAGTAACTTGAAGGATACAGCACTTGGATTTCTGGCCATATTCTGTGACCTAACATGAAAACTTTACAAATGTTTGTGTCTGCTTTCAGGGAAACAAGCTTCTTTCCACTTTAGAACATACGCCTCAAGGTGCCTGTAAGGAAAGTCGACACAGATATTGCAAGCTGTCAGCAAAGCATTACTTCTGTCTACTTGTCGTGCTACAACTCAGGCTGCTAAGTGTATCAAGCTGTTTCTGAGTAGCACAGCCCATGCACACTTCTTTAATAACAAACTGTGCTGTGCTGTACTATTTGCTATACTCACTGTAAAACCACTGCTTGAAAAAACCTCAAGGGGAGGCCAATTCACAAAGGGCCAGATTTTAAATCTTACGCGCGCGGGGTACATTTGTGCGCGCTACCCGGCGTGCACAAATGTACACCTGATTTTATAGCATGTGCACGCTGCTGCGCACATGTTATAAAATCCAGGGTCGGCACGCGCGAGGGGGTGCACACTTGTGCACCTTGCGTGCGCCGAGCCCGAGGGGAGCCCCGATGGCTTTCCCCATTCCCTCCAAGGCCGCTCCGGAATTAGGAGACCAGAACTATATGCGCTTGTCAAGGTGCAGTCTCACCATGGAGCTATACAGAGGAATTAGGATATTCTACAGTACCTGAATGTAATCCACTTTGAAGTGCCGAAATCGGAGCGGCCTTGGAAGGAACTTTTCTTTCGCTCCCCCCCCACCTTCCCCTCCCTTCCCCTATCTAACCCACCCCTCAGCCCTACCTAAATCCGCCCCCTACCTTATCTTATTTTTTACGCCTGCTTCTTGCAGGCGTATCTTGCGCGCACCGGCCAGCTGCCAGCGCGCAAACCTCCGGCACAGCCGCTGTTCCAGAGGGCTTGGGACCGCCCCCGGATCGGCACCACGCCCCCGGCCTCGGCCCACCGCCCTGCCCCCACCCCTGGACCGCCTCGTTTTCAAAGCCCCGGGACATATGCGTGTCCCGGGGCTTGTGTGCGCGCCGCCGAGCCTATGCAAAATAGGCTCGGCACACGCAGGGGTAGGTTTTCGGGGGTTTCGCTCATAACCCTTTGAAAACCTACCCCAAAGCCTTTTTACCTGGGTAAATAGTGATTTATCGGCCTGTCTGAAAAGGATGTGTGGGATTTCCAAAGCACTCACTTCCAGCTGAACTGAGGAGCGGAGGAGTACATTATGCACACAAAACAGCATTTTCACATCTGCGTGCAGATGAAGTCTGTGGGCGCTTTTGTACCCAGGTACCCACATAAGCGAATTTTCAATGGAAACTGCATGCATGGTTTCTGTGAAAATGACCCACCAGGTCCGTGGGTATAAAACTGCCTATGGACTTAACACATGGCTGAGCTACTAAAAATTGCCTCCTAAATAGACAGTGGCAAAACTCACAAAAATCATTTAAAAAAAATTAAAATCAGGAAGTGCATGATGTTGTTGCGATTCCGCTCGCGGGAGGGCCCTGCGAACGGCCTCACTCACCCAACGCCAGCTCAGCCTTGCTGCCACTCCCCGCAGAGAGAGAGAGAGAGAGCGTCACTGCTGACGTTGCCTCTGCTTCCCTATGCAGCCTCTCTTACCCGGATGCCGCTGATGCTTATTGCGGCAGAAAGACGACGACGCTGCTGTCTTCCTTGGGGCCTGGAGCGCCACTGACCCTTCTATCAGTGATGCTGTTCTTGCAGTTTCTCCCTTATCAATATGTCTGGGTTTCTAGCATCAAGCCTTTGATTGATTGGTCTGGGAATGAATAATTATGCTCTATGATGAACGTGAGATAGAAGGACTTTGGGGTGGAGCTGGGGCTTGGCTTCTCCCCCCCCTGCATCCAGATGCGTGTTCATACTGTTTGAAGGAGAACTGGAAAATATTTGGAGTCCTTCTCTGCAGTCATGTACTATGTTCCCATGACTTTTCCTCTGGTAAGTGACCAATCCCCTTATAAACCCAGCTATGCTAGATGCCTTGACCAGATCCTCCAGCAGCAAATTCTACAGCTTGACTGTACATAAAAAAAAAACAACACACACACACACACACACACACAAAAGCTACTTTTCCTGATTTGTTTTACATCTGCTCTTTGTTAGGTTCTTGGAGTTTCTCCGAGTCTTAGTAGTATTTGAAAGGCCAAATGAACATTCCTTGTTTACCAGTGCTACTCCACTCATGATTATAATCCTCTCTCATATTCTCTCTGTCATCTCTTTACCAAACTAAAGAGCCCGAACCTGTTTAGCCTTTCTTCATAAGGAAATCATTTCATCCCCTTTATAATTGTTGTTGCCCTTCTTTGTACCTTTTCTAGTCCCACTATATGATTTTTGGGGGGAATTAGGAGACCGGAACTATATACGCTTGTCAAGGTGCAGTCACACCATGGAGCTATACAGAGGAATTAGGATATTCTACAGTACCCGAATGTAATCCACTTTGAAGTGCCGAAAAGCGGAATGTCAAAATCTAATAAATAAAAAAAAAGTATTCTCCACTCCTTTCTAAATCATTCCTAATATTCTATGCACTACATATTTGTTTATTCCTTCAAAAAAGTCCAATAGATTGGTAAGGCAGGAATTCCCTTTGCTGAATCTGTGTTGGCTATCCATGTGCCCAGTAATTCCATTCTTAATAGCTTCTGCTATTTTGCTTGGCACTAACAACAGGCTCACACTGGTCTATAGCTTCCCAAATCATTCCAGAGCTTTTTTAAAAAATTGGCATTCCACTGGCCATCCTCCAGTCTTCAGGCATTGTGGTTGCTTTTAATGACAGTTTACAGATTCAGATTGTGATTGTTAGGTCTGTAGTTTCATATCTGAATTCCTTTAGAACTCTGGGGTGAATACCATCCGAGCTTGGCAATTTTTTTTTTAGTCTGCCGTTTCATATATAGCAGACTGAGCAGCCTAGATGAGCCTTATGGTCTCTATCTGCCATAATATATGACTGTTTCTAGGATATTAATAGAAGGCGAGAACAAAGCTTTTAAAATCAAAATCAATTTTTCAATGTGCGGGTGGCATAATGTCAGACGGCAGGCGACGATTATCAGGAGCAGAATACAGAAAATGAAAAGCAGCGAAAGAAGCCAATTTAAGAAAACAAGTGGGCTCGTTGCATAAGTTCTTGAGAACTGAAAAAGATTCTGAAGTACAGGATGTAGCTACAACATCAGCTGTTTCAACAACAGCAAGTGTATGTGAGGGGCAATCGGCTTCTGCACCATCTGTGCCGGGGGCCATCGCCGGACGTACAAGAATGCGTCAGTGGGAGTGAAAGGGATGCTGCATTACAAGACAGCGGTCACGAAACGGACACTCTAGAAGTAGCCAATGGCCCAGCAAAATGGCCGGACATTATAAATGATTCAGTAAGGTTGGTAATTGTTCAGAAAGGACCTGCTAAACCTGTAAAAGAAAATTTCATTTTCCCCCAAGTTAGTTTTGGTCGCCGGTTTACGGTCAATAATTATAAACTTCCTCTCTGTAATAGTGAAATGTCTCCCAGAGCATGGCTAGTTTCTGTTAGTAGAAATGCTGCTTTTTGTTACTGTTGCAGACTTTTTACTTTAAATAACAATGCCCTTATATCGGGAGGGTTCAATGACTGGAGACACATAGCGGGACATTTTAGTCAGCACGAGCTATCTAGTATCCATCTAAATGCACAGAGGCAATGGATAGAACTGTCACAAAGACTACTAACTAACCAGACAATAGAGGACCCTCATCTGCGCATTCTCAGTGCTGAAACTAAGCGATGGCATTGCATTCTGGAGTGTCTTATTGCTATTGTTCGTTTCTTAGGCCAACAATGTTTGCATTTCAAGGAACTTCTCATAAACTCTATATTCATAACAATGGAAATAATTTGAAACTTAAGAACATAAGAACATAAGAAATTGCCATGCTGGGTCAGACCAAGGATCCATCAAGCCCAGCATCCTGTTTCCAACAGAGGCCAAACCAGGCCACAAGAACCTGGCAATTACCCAAACACCAAGAAGATCCCATGCTACTGATGCAATTAATAGCAGTGGCTATTCCCTAAGTAAACTTGATTAATAGCAGTTAATGGACTTCTCTTCCAAGAACTTATCCAAACCTTTTTTGAACCCAGCTACACTAACTGCACTAATCACATCCTCTGGCAACAAATTCCAGAGCTTTATTGTGCATTGAGTGAAAAAGAAATTTCTCCGATTCAGTGCTCTTGAGCCTTCCTTTCTGCCGGCCATGGATCTCCAGGTGACGCTTCTTCGTCATGGGAAATGCCGGCAGTGGACTCCAGTCCCTGCGCTCCTGAGCTTCATGACCTGCCAGCCTTTGTGGTGCTTTGGGCGACATCTGGCTCCGTCTTCGGAGTCCCACTTCGACTGGATTCTTCCCTGCGCTCGTCCCGTTCTCAGCGTGGTCCGTGACCAGCCTCCTCGGGCTGTGTAGGGCACACAGTGGGACAGGGTGGTCCGCGACCAGCCCATTGGGTCCACCCGTGAAGGTGGGCTGAGTAGGGCGCCCTGAGAGACAGTGCCAATGTTCACCCTCCCAGCTCTCGTCTCATCTGGACTTTGTCAAGTTCCTCGTCTCGTCCTGGATGCCGTTGCATCAGTCTTGGTGTCATGTCTTCGCATCAACGTCTTGTTCCTGATGTCGTCACATCAACCCTGGTCTGGGATGCCATCACATCGACCATTGGTCCGTGATGTCTTCACATCAGCCTTGGTGTCATGTCCTCAACTACCTTGGTGTCATGTCTTGTTGCAGCCCTCATCTCTGATGCCGTCCGCATCAGCCTTGGTGTCATGTCTTCGTCTGCGATGCCGTAGCATCGACCTTGGTGTCATGTCTTTATGTCATGGCCCGTCTGCCCTCGTCCTCAGGCCAGGCCTGCTGCTCCATGCCAATCTAAGCAGCAGGTCCGAAAGGGCTCGGAATGGTCGGAGGACCATTCAACTTCCAACATCATCATGTTGTTGGCCTTGGGAGCTTGCAGGCCTGGCAGAGGGTAAGACCGTCAGCCATGCTGGAACACGCCGTCAACCCTTGGTTCGGTCCTGGATCCGTCTGGGGTCGGGCTGAGGCCCAAGGGCACACGAAAAACACCCCCATCATGTAACAGAATGCAAGGCCTTTCGAGGCCGCCCTCTCAACACTAATGTTCTGTTGGATCATTGCAAAAACCCTGAACATATTCTCACTGATGAAAGTTAAAAATCCAAAGATACTGATGCACTGCAAATGAAAGATGAGATACTAGTGCTGACACACCTAATGAAGCTTAATAGTTCTAACTTTAGAAGTCTTAAAATACATTGTAAAAATGACTTAGCTCCAAATGTTGCAATTGCTTTGAGGGTTTTGTTGAGTCTTCCTATTACTACAGTAGCAAGTGGTGAACATAGTTTTTCAAAACTCAAGCTAATTAAAAATTATTTAAGATCTACAATGACAGAATCCATTTGGTTGGACTGGCGGTTGGATTTTTCTGAATTTGTACATGATTTTGCTGCCCTTAAGGCAAAGCAGGTGTGATTTTTTTAGCTGACAACTTCTTGTACAAAAACAGCATGAAGCTGGGAATCTCCATGAGTGAAAAACATTGAATGGTGCTCTAGAAAATAGCAGATCAGTGACAACAATTCAAGGAGAACACAAGTATAAAATCAGGGGTTACATGGTTGGTTGTTTTATTTATTTAGTTAAAGTTTGTTTGCCAGCCAGAGGAGCTGATAGTTTTGGAATCAGCAGGCTATAAGTTTCATTATGTAATGATCATTATGTAAACGAGCGGGAGGGAGGTGGAGTTGGAGTGTGGGAGGATGCCCTCTGGAGTTTTCCGGTTGTAATGTCTATTACATCTTAGGGCATGATATGTAACAGGAAAAATTATGTGGGGGGGTCAGGTGGCTCGGCTGGCAGAAGTTGCCATCGCTAGGGATTAGATGGAGTGGGAGGGGACCAGCTCAGCCAAATGACAGAATGTCATTACTAGGTAAGGGGGAAAGGGCGGGGGAGGTAGGGGGAGGTAGGGGAAGGGAAGGGAAGGTGGAGTGCTACAATTGTATATTTTTAGGATCAGAGCGGGAAACGCTTGCTCAGTACATGTTGTGATTTCTAGGGATCAGGAGGGGTTGGAGAGGACCAACTTGTCCCACTAAAAATTGTCATTCCTAAGTATGGGGGAGGGGGATGGACCCTCTGTGCCTGCTGGGCACTAGGGATTTTACGACAGTATTCTCCAAGGCAGTCAGTGCCAAACAGGTAACTTTAGGAGGCAACTTGTTCCACTAAATATTTGGTTCAAGTTGTCTGGCTGACTTTACCTGCATAACTTTGCCACTGGCTGGATAACTGAATATTGACCCGCAGATATACTATGGGATTTATGCTACTGAAGATGAAGAAGATGTCAGGCTTCCACTAGATTTCATCAAGGCAAACACTACTGAGCCAGAGGAATGCGGAAAAATGCATCGGAGGTGAAGAAAAACTTTACTTTTCTGCATGACAGGAAATCCACTGAAGAAAACAAATTACAAACAATTACTAGAATGCCTCATTGCCTTAAAGAAATATGAAACAGTTGGCCATAAGAGAAAATGTCAGAGTCAGAGCGACCACAAAAGAACAAACCACTTTTATTTTGCAGGGGTGGGAGGTATAATTGGACCCCACAAAACAAAACACAGACTAGATGTTGCAGAAAGTATTTCCAGCAGGATGCAATGAAAAAAACAAAGAACTAAATATGCTTATTCAAGATTAAAAGAGAAAAATTAAAATGAAAAATCAGGCTATTTTTGAAAAAAGAGCTTTGTCGTTGGCAAAAAATTAGAAAAACCCTCCTGAAAACAGGACTCAAAATTCTCAATTAAGAACAAACTCTCATAAAGCCTAATATACATTAAGGTAGCATTTCAGTATAGCCAAGCAAAAGCTGGCAATGTTAAAATGGAGAGCTGTGCAAGCAGAGTGCACATAAGTGTTGGCTCTGCCCTGGAATGCCCCAGACACACTTTTTTTCATGTGTAGATGCGTGCATGAAAATGAATATACATGCATGGTTTTGATGTGCATAGAGGGTACTTACATTTCGAAAATTCACCTTTAGTGTGGTAGCAGGTGGAGAAATATAGCACCAGCATGCTCCTCCTGGCCTGAGTATGTAGGTTACCCAGGCCAACCACATCTGTATAGAACATGCAGAACACTCCAACCCTCCCCTAGGACATCTCCTATTAACTATCAGCTCTGTCATTGATTCTAGGTATAGCAGAGAAAGTTGCTGTGCAGGATGTAGATGGAAGCAATGCCACAAGCTCTGCCTCTATCAGCACAGAACTCTACCGGCCTCCCTTCCATGGAAGGGGAAGGGGTAGTTGAGGCCTAACAGGCAAAGTAGCATTCTATGAGGCTTTGCAGAAGCAGGCTGCCACTCAGCGTGGTGTCCACGGCTAATGCGGGTGCATATGGGGGATCCAGGGGTAGATCCGGAAGTATATCCATTGGTATCTCATGGCGTAGAGCAAGATTATGGAATACACAGCAGAGCTGCACTATGTCTGCTCCTCTGGGTGGGGCATACACATTAAAGCTCCACCTATTTTGTCCAAACTGCAAAATCTACTTTTGAGAACTCCGAAGGTGCGTCTATGATACAGCAGGTAGAACATAAGGCCTCATTGTATCTTGTCTCCGCTGGCAGGTTGGGAATAGCAATGGGGGTGAGAAGCCAGGTCCTGCAACCTTATCCCGAATCTCCTGCGCCAAAGGCAGAATAGAGGCAACATACTCATCACAGTCACTTTGACATAAGACTGCCAAACAACAGCATGCTATAAGACAGTAGAAGCTAACCTCTAGCTTAGCATGAGCCTTAAAAGCCTATTTCCCTTCCCTAAGTCCATGCCACCTTTCTCTGTGACACTATGGGGTATATTTTAAGAGGTACACCTGATTTTATAACATGCGCGCACATGTTATTCCTCCCCCGCCCTTTCCCCCCTACCTTTTTCTTCTTTTTTTTCTTCTTGTAAAACTGGGGCTGAAGTAAGTTGCCCGATCCCCAGCACAATGTCCCGGGGCTTTAGGTCCGGCGCACGTATGACAGGTTACGTGCGTAACCTTTTGAAAATCCGGCCCTATATGAACACTATAGCAATAGCTGAATCTGGGTCCGCCCTTCCAGACTAGGAAACTGCATCTGGGGACTCCACCCAATGTGTGGCAGCCTCCTGCAAGCAAGCTAAGGCTACTCATTTGTAGCAGCCATCAAACCCTGAAGCAGTACATCAGAGCTGCCACATCTGTCCTAGCACAAAAACCTCTACCTCATGATCTGAATGTGCAAGTCCCTGGCTGCTCTGCAGTATGTCCTCCACAGATACAAATTTATCAGCCCTGACACAGGGAATATGCAAGGCCCAAAAATGCACAGGCCGCTGCTTCTGGTTTATCTGTGAGATGGGCAAGACAACTGTGCCTGACGTGCTGGCTGACCCATCACTAACAGGGCACACCGGATCTGCGAGTACCTTTTGAAAATCTGGCTCAATAGGTTTAGGAAGACAGACCAGGTAAGAAAAGGTGTTTTTATTGGCCCAGGAAGGCATGGTAGGTGTGTCTGATAGAAGGTTTCATTTTATCACTCGGATTAATAGCCGCAATAATATCTGCGATCGGCAATAATGGCCATAGGCATGCGATAAAACTTTTTTCCCTTCTACTGCAAAAAAAAAAAAAAAAGTTCAGTTATTTCTGACGTTAAATCCCAAGTTAGAGTACATTAATCTATCGTGGAATGCAGTGGACACCTTAATTTGCATTAACGCCTCCCATTTGCATACTAAAATTAAAATTTACATGCTAGCTTGCGTTGCAATATTTATCGCATGCGCAACGTGCATTAGACACCATTTAATGCACATTAGGGCCCTAATGCATTTTGATGAATGACCCAAATAGTTTGTGATCACCTGAAAGGTATTTCTTCTTATTCAGGGCAGTCTATTTTTAACTTTCTGCTTTGTAGTCCACCACTTTGGATAGAAGAACATACAAGATCCTCACATAGTTCCCTTCAGCACCTAAACTTTCCCTTGTTTGACCACAAAGCCTGTAATAATCTACAGCAATACTAGTGTAGTTGTTGCCCAAATATCTTGCCTACTAGACCCTTTGTGTAGCCTGCCAGACAGACATGGCTATGCGACTACCTGTATTTTTAATAGGTCTTCTTCTATTTGTGTACTTGAAGCTAGCCACGACAGATCCAGCCAGCGGCGGATTCCCGATGAAGACTGGCCCGGGGATTCACCTCCCAGGCTGGCCCGGGAGATACCACGTCGTCTGCCGAGCGCGGCTCTGTCACGGCCGCGCTGGGCAGACCACGTGACTAGCGCGACCGGCCCACCGGGGGATGCCCGATCCCCCGATAGGCCAATCCGCCCCTGGATCCAGCTGTAGCTTGATTCTATTATCACAGCCTGATCTAAAGAGCTGCCATCAATTTGTGTCCCTATCTATGGCTAAGTGCTTCTTTCACAGTTATTCAAGTTCGGTTCAACTTATGCATGACTCAGATGTTTCATGTTTAATTTGGGAAATGCATGAAATAGAAGTAAAGCTTTAATGAATATTTAAAGAATTTCCTTTATTTTTTTTTTTTGGAAACAATCTGTACTTGTTCTAAGTATGCTGTGGAAAATCCATAAATGATGTATATTACTTTCATCTGCCAATCTGTAACAAAGGACCTCATACAAAAATGATCTTAAAAGAATAAAAGGTTTTTTCTGCTCTTCTTTACTTAAAAATTGTTATAATAACAATTTGGTGCTGCAAGACTTCTAGCCCCCTCAGCCTTTTCCTTCCATCATCTCTTCCCATCCCCATGGCTGACATACAAAATCCCCTTGCACCCAACTGCCTAATGAGTTAGCTTTGAATGTAAACCTTTCGGAAGCTAGCAGGATCCCCATAACACAGGACTTCCAAGACCCTTCCTGGTGAGCCTGCACCAGTTGAGCTTTCAACATGTCTATCTTGAGACATTAGATTAATTTGCACATACTATGAGGGCAATATTCAGCCACGGGCCAGCTTACAAAGTTATCAGGATATTCACAGTGCGGTGGCACCACTGAATATACTCAACTATCTTAAAGATGGCCGGATAATTTACCTGGCTAATTTTAGGACTACTTTATAGTGTGACAGAGTTAGCTGGATAAGTTAACCAGCTATTTCTGAATAGCGGAGTTCTAGGTAACTTAACTCCACCCCAGAACACCCCTGTTATTTGGCTAAATTTTAGCTAAATTTTAGCCAGATAAGTGTCAGAAATATTCATTAACCATATAACTCATAAATTATCCAGCTAAATGCCACTGAATATGGACCCCAATGTCTCTAGTGTATGCAGATGTTTCTCGTGCATATTCACTGTGGATATACTTAAAGCCCACCTGACTGTATGGTCACCAGGACAGATTTAGGCAGCCCTGCTATAACAGGTGCTCTACTGCAGTATTTATCAACCCTGTCCTGGAGGTATATCAAACCTGTCTGATTTTCAGGATATCTGTAATGAATAAGATACATGTGCTTACTTTGGAGACCTACACAATGCAAATATATCTCATTCTTATTTATTGTGGATATTCTGATAATCAGATGAGTTAGGTGTGCTTCCAGGACTAGGTTGAGAAACAGCTCTACTGCTCAAAGAACTTAAAAATGTTTTTCTAGAAATTTGTTTAGTGTAACCCATGGGAGTGAGGGCACAAAGCCTCTATACTTAATCCGTTTAGGAATCTGGTAAACTTTGACCCATCTCGCTCAAATATCTGACTCACAGAGCACATTCCATAAATATTAAATATTATTTCATACACTACACATGCATATATTTCACTTGTATGTACTGCAGCTTACTCATTAATCACAAGTAAATAATTTGCTATTATTCTTTAAAAATCTTAAGAATTATGGGCATTACAATCCTTTTAACTAAATGCCACTATTGTTTTATTTTTTATTGAACTGTAACAATATGCTTTAAAAATAAGAACTATGAGGACTTATCAAAACAACATTTTTACAGTTTTGCACCTGAGTTTTTTTCCAGTAAAAACCCAAGAATATTTTCACTGATAAAACCAAAGCAATTTAACCAAATTGCCCCAGGATTCTTAGATAAAAGCAATTGTTCACAAAAGTATTGCTAGCAATTTGTTTTTATCTATCTTATTCATCCTGTGATATGAAATGAAAATTAACTTTTTTTAAAATCCCATTTCTCCCAGGAAATGATATGATTTATAATCAGGTCAAATACCAGCCCTACCTGCCCAGTATTCAGCCATAATCCACAACATAAAACATGTATAGTAGGGTAATACTTTCACAGTAATACTTAACCCCAACATCATATCTGATGATATACAATATCCCCAATTTAAATCCCCTTTGTGTTAATAAAGATTTAATCATTGTCTTAATTTTTCCTTCATTGCATGTGCCTGCACCTCCACTCTCCATGTTCGAAACGCAGACAACTCATCAGTATTCCAGCAGGAGAGAATAACTTTCTTTGCTAACGTGAATGCAACACTTAAGAATTTCGAGCTCCCTGCTGGGAGTTTTAAAGCCCTGTCAAGCCAGTGCAAATAGATCAAGATCATCTTGCCATTCCACTCAACCATTTTTTCCAACAAGCATTCCAATATATATCGCATTTGTCTCCAATATGCCAGCAATTTATGACATTCAGTGGACATGTGACAGAGGCTTCCACATTGATAATTTTATTTCAAACACAAATTTGGCCTAATTTGATCTCCCCTTTTTCTAGTTAAATAGAGCCTGTGCAGCACTTTAAATTGAATTTCTTTCAAATATGCAGGTTGCAAATATCTATAAAGTGCTGCGCCACCCACATATTCTCAAAATCAAGGGTAAGACCAAGATCTTCACCCCACCAGACAGCCAACTTGTCTACATATGTAATATCATATTGCTTTTTGATATGAATTCACGCAAAATAAAGAGCTCGCGCAAGTTATAAAATTCAGCGTACATGTGTGCGCGCCGGGTAGCGCACACATGTACTCCGCTGCGCAGTCCTTTTAAAATCTACCCCAGTGGGTATGCCATCCACTTATTGAGGAGAGTGGAAATAGTTTCCAGCACCAATAAGATATTATGAGCATACAACACTTTCTCAGAGCAGGCCAACCATATACCTAGAAAACGCATAATGGCTACATTCCATTGCTGAGGGAAAGGGGGTTATCCAACTCTTCTTTTGAGCTACTTCCAATGGGAAAGCTTCAGATTTATTATAATTTTTTTTAGTCCTGAAAATGTTTTGAAACTTTGTAAAGCTGCTATTATATTCTCCAAGCAATCTTTTGGATCGCCAGTGAACAGCAATAAGTCAACAGAGAAAAGGCTTAATTGAATGCATTTTTGTCTAATAAAGATGTCTTTAAAGTTTTTCATGTCACATAATGATAATACATATAATAGAGGTGACAAGGGGCATCCCTGTCTAGCTCCTCTACACACCTGGAAAGCAGAGTTGCTTACCTGTAACAGGTATTCTCCAAGGATAGCAGGTTGTTAATCCTCACACATGGGTGACATCATCAGATGGAGCCCCAATGTGGAAAACTTATGTAAAAATTTCTAAAACTTTGACTTGGCACATGCTCTATACCAAGCATCCACATGGGGTCCTTCTCTAGTCGTAACATAGAATGAAAATTAAAACAAAAAATAGGAGAAACCCAACTCTGCAGGGTGGCGGGCGAGTATCGTGAGGACTAACATCCTTTCTCCGAGGACAAGCAGGATGGTAATCCTCACACATGGATGAATCCCTGGCTACAGGCTGCTCCCCAACACAAAAGGGGACCAACAGACACCAACCAGGTGCCAACAGGCACAACAATAATCGTGCTATTGGTAACAGAGGGGAGAGAGAGCCTGAACCCAAACAACGGGCCCTAGGCGGGGAGAGGTGGATTCTACACCTCAAACAGTTTCCGAAGGACAGACTGGCTGAACCTACTGTCGCATTGGCCATCCCTATTCAGACAACAGTGTGATGTAAATGTGTGGAGAGAACTCCAATTCACAGCCTTGCAGATCTCCTCCACAGGAACTATTTGCAAGTGGGCCACTGACACTGCCATGGCTCTGACAGAATGAACCTTGACATGACCCCAAAGATGATGTCCCACCTGGTAATAACAGAAGGAGATGCAATTTTCTAGCCAACTGGATAATGTCTGTTTGGAATTGGCATTGTCCAACCTATTCCTATCAAAAGAAATAAAAAGTTGGATGGACTGTCTAAGGGATTCTGACTGCTACAGATAGAAAGCCATGGCTCGCTTGCAGTCCAAACTATGCAGTGCTCGTTTGTTTTGGTGCGAATGGGGTCTGGGAAAGAATGTTGGCAGGACGATGGACTAGTTAAGATGGAAATCCATCACCACCTTAGGCAGGAACTTAGGGTATGTACGCAAGACCACCCTGTCATGATAAAACTTAGTGTAAGTTGGATAAATCACTAAGGCCTGGAGCTTGCTGACCCTGCGCACTGAGGTGACCACTACCAAAAATATGACCTGCAGTTCAGGTACTTCAGGTCGCAGGTGTGCAGCGGCTCAAAAACTGAACATATTGAGGTCCCAAGACACAGCGGGAGATCTTAGGGGAGGCTTCAATTGAAGCAGGCCCCGCGTGAATCATACAACTATAGGCTGTACAGAAATGGGTGTACTATCTACACCTTGGTGGTATGTGCCAATTGCTCTGAGATAAACTGTAACGGAGTTGGTTTTTAAACCAACTTTAGTTTCAAAGATATGATAGAATTGTCAGAATATGGCACTTCAACTATCTCACTGGCTATGATCTTATCAAACCAAGTTACAGAAATTAAGATATAGTCTATTCTGGAGTAGACCTTATGTACATGTGAATAATATGAGTATTCTTCATCTTCTGCATGTAGATATCACCAGACATCCGATAGCTGTAACTCTTGGGATAAAAAAAACAACATTCCTATATCTGCTTGGTTTTTTGGGGGGTTTTGGAGGGGTTACAGTCTATAGTCCGATTATCTGTAATGTTTAAGTCTCCCCCTATAATGCAAGTTATATCTGACCAACCAGATATCTTGGCGCATATAAATCTGCAAACAATAATTTAATCCCATAAAGGGTTCCCATTACTATTATATACTGACCAATAAAATCCACTATTTTGTGTTCCAACTGAAAAGGTACTGATTTATGGATTAATATTGCTACACCTCTCTGTTGAGAAGAAAAGGAGTAGAAACATTGTCCCATCCATTTCCTACTTAGCTTACTGTGCTCTGTCTCATATAGGTGTATCTCTTGAAGGAAGCCAATGCTTGTTTGCATCTTTTTAAGACCTGTCAAGACCTTCTTCCTTGTTATGGAAGAGTGGAGCCCATCAACATTAAGAGAACACACTTGAGCTATTACCATGTAAGAAAAATTAATAATACATGTTGAAACCTCAGAGTTTTACTTTTGAAGCTTGATGAGTAGGCTCCCCAGCCTAAGCCCCCCATGCCTCTACTGATGGGTTTATGACATAGCATATACAATGTATTAATAATCTGTCCCACAGAGCCACTAATGCATGTTGTTAAAAAAATACCAAACACACATACCACCACATGAATACACAATCATTCCTCTCTTCCCACACACACACCTCATACCTCTGCTAGCCATCCCCCATCCACTCAAAATTGAACCCTTAAACTTCCCGGCCTCCAGCAAGAAAAAAAATAATCTATCCTCCTAGATGGATTCTGTCCTCTGCAACAAGATCTTCTTCTTCACTTAAGTACAGGAATCTCCCGGAGCCAGCGAAATTATTTAACTTGACTCGTCACCATTTGCCAAATAGGGCTTTATAGCAACAGGAACTAACTATAACATAAATCTGAGTCCTCCTCTGTTTGTATACAGCATGTTATGCAGCCACCCGTCATGCTCCACTGAAGCTGCCATATTGTACAATGTTGGTTGTGATTTCTCGTTGCCAAAAAATTTAAAAGAAAAAAATACTACACTTGTAGAGGCATTTCTCTTTACAGAGGTTTTTTTTTATATATATATATTTTTTATTTTAGTCCCAGCTGTTGAACTTGACAATACTTCACAACTCTTAACGATTTTGTCAAACTAGAAAAACTGGTGATCCAGCGCAAAGCCATTCCTGCTGGAATGTCAATGTGACGCTTCCACATATAAATAATAAAACTGTGCCATGGCTGATTTTGCTATCACATGCGTATTGCTTGCATATATCTCCAATGATACCTCTACAAAGACGGGTGAGACAATGACATTCGGTTAACTGTTCTGAACAACAACTTACTGCACAGTGGATGTTTTCCCCACTTGGATTTTTGTTGAGAAACATTCCTGAACATCTCAGAGCTTTTCCATAAATGACTTTGCTTTGGCGCTCATTGTTAGTGTGGCCGACCCTTTGGTGAGCCACTAGATGGCTCTAGGTCCTTTACTATTAGGACTTGTAATAGTATTGGGATTTTCTATTCTCTTTCAGTCTCTCCACTGAGCTGACTGTGATTGGATATCCCAAGGGCATAAAGCGGAGTAAGAGATAGAGAGTGTGTGGTCATTTGAGTTAGGTTTTGAAGAGTAAGGAGCTATTTTTACTTTCTCCCTGCTGAGTTGGGCCCATTAACCCAGCTTGGTGTTTTTTCTTGCATTAGAGGAGATTCCTGTCTGAGAGGGTCTGCCTCCCCTTTTTAAGAAAGAGAGATTTTTGTAGATTTTGGTTCAGCTTTTGGATTAGTTTTTTCTTATTCTGGGGAACACCCTGTGCTTTGGAGAGGGCAACCCCCCTCCCCCCCAATCCTGACAGCAGGGGCTGGAGACCTGTGAGCAACCCCTCCCTAGAGGAAGCAAGACCAGTGACAGCATTACCCAGCATGAGAGCTTTTGGATACAGACATTTGGATTTTTCCTTTTTTTGTAAGTGGGGAGGTTTTTCCCACCACTCTGCATACTTGGAAGGAAACAGAGGGCTGTAAGCAGAATCGGGACATCAGGCTTTTCTCCCAGAGAGGTCAACCATTAAGCCTTGGGAGATTCCCAATTGAATCTCCACCCCAAAGGGATCAGGACACAGACCATCAAACTGAACTTTGGACTCAGGTATAATCTTTTTGTGGTGTGGGACTCCCCCTATGACTCCTAATCTACTGGGCTGTTTGCCCAGATGAGTAGACCGTGGCAAGCACCCTCCCAGGAGCTAGAGAGATGGACACAAGCACCCCAGCAGAGAGACTATGTAAAATAGTTTAACTGTACAATTTCATTTGTGAAATGTTTGTGGGACAGTGATTGACGTTTTGGAATAATTAGTAAACTTGATCAGTCTGAGTCCAGCCTGTCTGTCCTTGAAGAGAATACAACATTAGAGAGATACACTCACAGCAGGAGAGACACTACATCACCTGGGCCACAAAGGATTTCCTTTCCCCCCACAGAAAGAGCTCACTCCCTAGGAAGTGCATGAAGACGGGAAAGGATGGCAAGAGCAGCAGTGACTAACAAATATTTTTATGGCCCTAGGGGAACCAACAAATCTCCGAAAAAGAGTTACATTAGTATTCTGGACTTTCCGTTTTAGAAGATACGCAGTAGGGCAGGAAACTGAAGCAAGAACTTTATTCCTTTATTATACAGCTGTGTACAATATGGAGTATGCTCCTGTCTAGATGCCAACACTTTGGCCGAGTAATCCGGAAAAAGCAGTATTTTATTTCCTTCATATTTAAGCTCTTTGGTTTTCCGATATGCTGTTAAGATCTGCATTTTATCAACATAATTCAGATATTTAACTATTATCTGTCTCAGTCTGTCTGTCATTGTTTTGGCCAGCAGGTCCCATGTAGTGCACTCTTTCAACAATTATTGGTCTTTCCCCAGAGATGACTCCTAACTCTGCTGATAGACAGGTTTCGCCAAATTTTAATAGCTTATCTGGATTTAGAGATTCTCAGACACCAAGTATGCATATGTTGTTGCGTCAACTTCTATTTTTTAGCTCGTCAAGATTGTCTTCTAAAACTTTATTTTTGGCCTGTATTGCCACCAGCAAGGAGTCTATGCCAAGACCTTCTTTGTATGATGTCATCCACCTGCCTAGCTCCATGATCGTTGCGGTACAGCTCTTGAATTTGTCTCTCAACTCATCACTGAGGGCTGCAGCTTCTGCAATTGGTCTTTTACTGCAACCGTAACTGCGCAAGTGAGTTCTTTAATAATAGCCTCTGATATTCCCTCAAGGCTGGGGCCTATCTCTGTCACTATCTTGTCCTTGGTAACTGCTGCATCTTTATCTGCTCCCATCCTCTTTGTACAACTGGCCATTTCCTTTGATTTTATCACAAAATTGTCCATGAAATCTCTTTTCCAGTTTTACTTGTGAAGTTATTAATACAGCTCTAATTGACAGATTTTACTACTTTTATCAATGGTCCCTAGGGAAAGGGTAACTTGAATTTCCGCTCAGTGTGACATCATCACTGGAAGTCTTTCTTGCCCAATTTGACTGCACTTTTATTTTTTTCTATCTTTTTGTGACATGCAAAGCTCAAGATGCACAATTTTAAAACTGTATCAGCAAAGCACCATGGATTGTTTGTGGAATTTGTAGAGCTTTTCTAAAGCATATTAATTTTAAGGCTGATTTATGTTAACCTGTATCTAGTATTAACATGATGTATTGCAATTTTTCAGAAGAAAACATTTGAACAAGATTTAACCTTAGTGCTGGTAGGGGAGGAGGACACGGAAACAGATGATGATAAGGGAGGCTCCAGGGAGCTGGGGGCCTGCACAAGAGATTTTTATTAAATCAACTGGGGGGAGAGGAGCAAAGGAGAGCGTGTTGATGTGTCTGGGGGGGGGGGGGGGGGGGGGCTGAGGCAGAGCAACTTTTAATTTGTGCTTCCCAGTTATTTTTTATTAGGAGTTGAGGACAGGGCAGTCTCATTTCGTTGATCTAGTTTAATGACATCAATGAAACAACGGGAAATATTTTTTAAAAGATACAAAAAAATGAAGAAAAAAAAAAGAAACTAAAAGCAAAATGTAAACTTTTCCCGGGCACACCCCTGAGGATAAGCATTTTGCACTTGTGTGTGCCACCTGCATTACAAGTCCAGACAGTCAGCCTCTCTACTTTCTACATGTGGATTTGTCATTGCATAGAAAACATCTCCAGGAGAATTCTGTTTTGTCTGCACTGTAGATTTGTTCTGCAATTAGATGATTTTCAGAGAGCAGGTGAGAAAAACCTGCATACTTCTCTGCTGCATTGCATCATGATCTGCAGACAGCTTCTCACCAGCAGCTCTGAGGCGACAACTACCTTGGTAATTCTTAAAATTAGGAAGGCAATCAGTCGAATTTACATTCAATCTTCATTTTTGTGAAAAAAAATTGGCCTTTAGCCTGAACCAAGGCACAAACATAGGCAAACCCTCACTGCGATGCTGATGGAAACACTCACATAGTGTGACAACCAATTCAGAATTCCTATTGTATTAAGCTATTCCCACAACAGAGTCACTTTCAGATAAAACTTTATAATCTTGCTTTTCTGTGATCATACAATGTCAATTGACCAACACCATATTCTTGCTAGAGTTTAACAATTCTTACTCTGTTGATCATGTTTTTAAGCAGCTCCACTTTCTGCTATGTAGTTAGTACAGACCTGTTTTCATTTCTGGACTTTTGTCTAAAAAAGCATGTTCTTGGATGATGGATTCATTGTGAATGTTGCATCAATTTCTGCACTGAAAGGTCTTTTGGCTCATTTTCTGCTGGGTTTACCAATGCCAGAATCGCTGTTGGTCTGTGAATGCTGTTGGTCTGTCATGGCTGTGTCAGCAAACAGCTTGCAAGCAAGGCAAGATAAAAGTGAGGTACTGGGTCATGACATCTACATGGTGCCAAATCTCAGATAATAGATGTTTTACAGGGTAAGAAAACATGACTTGAAGACTGATTTTTCCCAATACTGGGAGTTTTCAGACACTAGAACTTTGGAGAAAAGGTGCTCTGTAGTAGAAAAAGATGCATCTTAGTCTTATGAAATTTTGCCAGAGCTGCCTCTGCTTCCATGATGTGTACACTAGAGATGTGAATCGTGTCCTCGATCGTCTTAACGATCGATTTCGGCTGGGAGGGGGAGGGAATCGTATTGTTGCCGTTTGGGTGTGTAAACTATCATGAAAAATCGTTAAAATCGTGAGCCGGCACACTAAACCCCCCTAAAACCCACCCCGACCCTTTAAATTAAATCCCCCACCCTCCCGAACCCCCCCAAATGCTTTAAATTACCTGGGGATCCGGCGGTGGTCCAGAACGGCGGCGGTCCGGAACGGCCCCCTCAATAGAATCGTGTTGTCTTCAGCCGGCGCCATTTTTCAAAATGGCCGCCGCAAAATGGCGGCGGCCATAGACAAAAACGATTCAACGGAGGAGGTCGTTCTGGACCCCCGCTGGACTTTTGGCAAGTCTTGTGGGGGTCAGGAGGCCCCCCCAAGCTGGCCAAAAGTTTCCTGGGAGTCCAGCGGGGTTCCGGGAGCGATTTCTTGCCGCGAATCGTTTTCGTACGGAAAATGGCGCCGGCAGGAGATCGAGTGCAGGAGGTCGTTCAGCGGCGGTCCGGAACCCCCCCGGAACCCCCCCGGAACTCCTGCAGTCGATCTCCTGCCGGCGCCATTTTCCGTACGAAAACGATTCGCGGCAAGAAATCGCTCCCGGAACCCCGCTGGACTCCCAGGAAACTTTTGGCCAGCTTGGGGGGGCCTCCTGACCCCCACAAGACTTGCCAAAAGTCCAGCGGGGGTCCAGAACGACCTCCTCCGTTGAATCGTTTTTGTCTATGGCCGCCGCCATTTTGCGGCGGCCATTTTGAAAAATGGCGCCGGCTGAAGACAACACGATTCTATTGAGGGGGCCGTTCCGGACCGCCGCCGTTCTGGACCACCGCCGGATCCCCAGGTAATTTAAAGCATTGGGGGGGGGTTCGGGAGGGTGGGGGATTTAATTTAAAGGGTCGGGGGTGGGTTTTAGGGGGTTTTAGTGTGCCAGTTTTCCTGCCCTCCCCCTTCCCCCGATTTACGATTTTTTAACGATAAATCGGGGGAATTGGTATTGTATCGTGGCCCTAACGATTTTTTGACGATTTAAAATATATCGGACGATATTTTAAATCGTCAAAAAACGATTCACATCCCTAGTGTACACTGCCTCCATCCCAGCTGATGCAAGGAAGAAGAAATAAGTCAAGAACCAAATAACTGTCACCCCTTTCCATTAAAATGTAAAACGTCTGAATTGAATAACTGTAACAATTTTCCTTACAAAATATAATGTGCTTGCCATGTAGTCCACTTGGATACTGTGATGGGGTGTGCAATCACAATTCTGGAATAGCCCAGTTGGAAACCCAAAACTATAATCCTCCTACAGACAGGCAGGTAGATAGGAAGGGAATGCAGGTCCTATATATTCCTAAATAAGATCAGAGTTAAGTTGCCTGGGAAGAATCTGCAGAAAGACCAGGTTAAATCTCCATAGTCTGTAGAAGGCAGATCTGAAAGGGAAAGGAACATAGCTCCCAAGTGTTGCAAGACATATGCAGCACTATACAAATGCATATAAGCTCCATGGAGCTTACAATCTAGTCGACATATAAATATGACAAACAATTATCTATGGGAAGTGTATTTATTGGAAAGAAGTGGTTAGGATTTAAAATGGTGAATTCAAAACAGTGAGTTCTTAGACTAGACAGAGGGAGCATGATGCACCAAATCAGGAAGCCTATTCCATGCATATAGTACAGCAAGGTGGAACATGCAGAGTCGGTAGAAGGACACAGACAAGTGCAACTTGCCTTCAAAACTGAACACAGTATTCCAGATACTATATGATGGCACGATCCCTTCTTTTTTTCTGCTGGTTATTCCTGTCTCTATGCATCCCGGCATTCTTCGGGCTCTAGCCACTGCCCTGTCACACTGTTTCACTACTTTTACAATTCAGACAATATCACCCCCAGGTTTCTCCTACTGGTGCATATCAGCTTCTCACCCACCATCTCATACAGCTCCTTTGAAGATGGGCAGTTTCCTCAGAAAAGGAAGGAAAGGTGAATCAAGTGGGGTTGGAAGCAGCAGTCTGGTGGAGAATTCAACTTCATCTTGTCGTTCTTTACATGGAAGAAGTCAGTCATAGTCTGGGGAGAGAACAAGGGGGGAATGGGAGGCAAAGGAAGTTGGAGGAGGTTTTAGAAGGCTGTGAAGGCAGGTTTGTGGGCAGTGGTTAGCAATTTCCATATACTTATAAATTGCTGGAATGAGGAATGGAGCGGTGGTCTTATGATTAGAGCAGCGGGCTAAGAACCAGGAATCAAATCCGGCTTCTCCCACTGATGCTTCATTGACTTTGGTCAAGTCATTTCATCTTCCACTGCCTCACAATTTGGATGGTAAGCAGGGACCTACCTACTACACATGAATTATAACTCATCTTGAGCACTGTTTTGGAAAGGCAAGTAATTAAATCCAAAAATCCAATCCTACAGGCAAAGATAAAATCTGTAAAACTGAGAAGGTATCAGTGTGCTTTATAGCCAAGAGAGCCTAACAAAGCAGGGCACGCTAATGCCCTGTCACAGAGACAAAGAAATACAGGTTGATAAATTGTAGGTGATACCTCTTTATTGGACCTAATATCTTTCTGACTAGCTTTCTTCATCAGGTCAAAACAATATTCACTGATACCAACCGCTTACTTTTTACCTTAAGCACTGACAAAATTCGGAACAAACACAAATACTATGACTTCATAAAGACTCTGATGTGGTAAAAAAATGCAACCAAAGGACACATTTAAAGGTCCCAAGTGCTTAATTGCATGGTGCTAAGAGCAGCACTTAATTATACTTTGGGTGAAATTGCAGAACTTTTTTCAGTAGGTTATCATCTGCTTCCCCTTTGTAAAATTTTAGGTAGAAACTACTATATAATGTTGCTTGGTCATGGAAATAAGCTTTTCATTTGACTCAAAGCCTTTTGGCATGGGAAAGTATCAGATTGGGTGCAAATGTATCAGGAGCTATTTTCCAATTCACGTAGTCGCTTTCCTCAAAGGGGGATAAGGAATGGGGCATAAACCCAACTGTTTTGCACCAGTGGAAGGTAAAAAAAAGGCCTTCAAGAAATTCAGTGAATCCCCCAAGAGACCCAATCATACAGTGGGTGACAAACAGAGCAATTTTAGCGGCTGCCCAGGTCTGTATTTGCCTTCTCCCATTATTCTCCAACACTTGAGGCAACAAGGAGACAAATCAACACGAGCTCCTCTCCTCCCTCCACTCCCCCCCTCCCCCACCCCGTGCTTTCATTCTAAACAGAAAGTGCAGGCAGAAGGATGCACAGAAGCAGCAGATGCTAGGATAGGGAGCACATACTTACCCTGTCTTCCAGCTCCTGCCACCACTGTAGGGCTACCTCCTCCAGCTGCCACTGGCAGTATGGGGCCACGTCCTACTGCAGGACGGCGAAGAGGAGACAGCAAAGAAAGTCCAGGGCGAAGAGAGACTCACAGGGAGAGCCTGGGGACAGAGAAAGCCCAAGGAAAGGAGAGACTGTCATAGACCCTACGGCAAGTGGGGGAGAGACCCCAAAAAGAGAGAAAGCAGCAGCAGAGCGAGCTTGAGGAGAAATTGGGTAGAGCATGTGGGGATCCTGATTCCATCAGCTGGGGCAAGAAGCTAGGGTTGAATGTCCGAGTCCTCTTCTTTTTCTCTGCCCCACTTTCAACCTCTCCTCTCTGTAATGTGCCTAGAAGTCTTCTGCGTAACTATGGGAGAATCCTTATCTTGCTATAATTTACCGTAACAGTAGGAGTCAGGAAATATGGAAGGTGTTGGTGTCTATAGCATTATTATATCCAAATTTTAAGTGACAATGCTGATGGAGCACATGGCTTCTGTACAACAGGGAACAAGTGCCTGTATGCAAAGTACCCACAAATCTTGTAATATGTGCTTTCACTTAAAGTTAATTCATGGGCACGAAGTACCCAATGGCCTTAGAAATTTCAATGAAAAATACTTGCACAGATTTGAAAATACGATCTATGCACATGAGTTTTCGTTCCTTGATCTAGACACATCTCTGGGAAAGCCTTTTGACCACCCTACTAAAGGAATGCATGCCATGGAAGACTGTGCTTACTTTTTGCTGGATATAGGGAGTCAATTTACCAGGAGAAATTACTTTGAAACTTGCCCTCAGAATGGATTATGCATAAAAGCACGGCATAGTTATAGCAGACATCTAGGTGTGCTTGCATGACATATGGTTTTATTTCTTAGCAAATGGACACACAGGAGATTGTTCTTTAACACATGGCAGAGATCATATCTATCCTGAGGCACTTACAAAATAAATCCAGTCCTGCAGTAGGAAACTAACAAACGCTGCCGTCTTGCATCCCTGCAAAAAAAATCATGTGAAAAGTAGGATCTTGTGGTATTTTATCAAGAAATGCCCTCAGGTTGCTCTTCCTTAAAACTGAAGGATGCAATACAAAATGACAATGTAGTCTTTAACACCACCTGATTGCTGTCAGAAAGAGAGGACTTTCCTGCCAATTTGTGGAAAAAGAATCTTAAATAACATAATCAAACAAATCCTTGAAGATGGATACCGAAAAGATGAGAAAATTATAGGGAAGGTAATTTTATAACAACCTGCGTTAAGCTATGCATTTCAAACATTACTAAGTTATGCCAACTTTCAAAGCAAACTTATTATTCAAAATAATGCACCCAAACTAACCCACCTGCTCTTTGCTGGGTATAACTTGTTGGGGTTAATTTATGTACATACTTTACTAGAATCAAAAGCATGTGCGTAAATTCCAGCTTTGCCCCAACCCTGCTATTTTGTGTGCAAAAGCAGGATACACATTGCTTATGCACACAAAGCTTGGACAGTTTCATATCAAACCATTTATGCAAATAAACCCATGTTTTATGCATCTAAATGGCTTTGAAAATTACCCACTCCCCAATTGGGTGGAAAGTGTTCATTTTGTTAAATACTTGTAATGGATATTAAGAATATGAAAATATTCCAGCAATGCATACATTTTTAACAGGAACTTCCTCAGAGATGCAAAACCCTTTGAAGGAGAAACCCAAACCATATAATATTCTCAAAGATCTCCTCTCTCCATCCCCAAAGACGGTTCTAAGATTATTAAAGGATGACTTATGCGATGCAATGTAACAGTTCAAATGAGGTCACTTAGCGATATCAAGGTCTTTATAGACATTCAGAGGGTAACACATGTGTTGAGGTGGCCTTTTATAAAACTGCCCACTCAACCTGTGGGTAAACTTAAAGTGCAGATGTCGTGTTCATGTGCAAGTTTACCCGGCCTGAGCAGAGGCATTCCTGGAAGCGGAGTTGGGGAGGAGTTTGAATTAAAATGTGTGCACGTGTGCCGGGGCACGCACATGGATGTGCTGATTTTATATCATGTGCAGGTTTATGCACACATGTTATAAAATAAGCTAGCTATGCGTACATGTGCACATACTTTTATACTGATGTGCGCATGTGTGTGCGAATGCCGTCTCGAGTGTGTAAGGGAGGAAGATTTTAGTAGATGTGTGCGGCGACACCAATATCCATTTTCCCAGGCCGTTCTCAGTTTACCCAGTTAAAATATACAACATCCACACACCCCTAGCTAGCCTGCCTTTCTTTTCCTCTAACTGACCCTTAAAACCCTGCTGACTAGGCTAGATTTTTTTATTTTTCTACTTACACGCCATCCACAGCTGCAGTAAAGATACACGGATAGGGACCCTGGTGCGAGCTTGGGCGTGTCAGAGTTACACGCTGGTGTCATTAGGAAAATCAGGAACACCCATGCCCTGCCCAGACCATGCCCCCGCTCAGCCTGTTTTTCGCAAAACATTTTTTATCCGCGTACCAGGAGATTCGCGTGTGGCCACAGGCCTTTTAAAGTCCGCACGGCCTGCACACATCCGAGTCACGCGCGTATCCCCCGGGTTTGCTGCGTGCAAGCCTCTGAAAATCTACCTCCTACTTTATAAAAATTTGTCAGGTCACATAACTTTTCGGGAAAGTGCACATCACATAGCAGCTGCAGCTTGCGTGGGCAGATTTGGTGGGATCATTTTCAAAGCTGACTTGCATGCATAAATCTGCTTTGAAAAATTGCAATAATGTACGCCCATTTTTGCTGATGTCCCCTCTCTGTGATTTTAACCCTTTGAGGTCACAACAGGTTTGGGAATCTGTTTTTCTTTGCTATAAATGATTTTCTGTTTAGAAATATACCAATGGGGAAGACAATTTTCGAAGTGATTTATGTGGGTAAAAAGTATTTTCCTGCCTTCATAGGCTGTCTGAGAACTACCCTCCCTCAACACATAGATTTTTCTCTGCATTGAGGAATTCCTGGAGGTGGCTTTAGCTCGAGGAAGGGAAGCATGTGGCGTTTTCAAGCCTTCACACATTCTTTTACAGCAAAATTCTACGCACAGAAAAAGCAGGCACTTTCTACCAGCTGCAGGTTTCACAGCCAAGTATGTTTGTGCTTTCACTGGATGCAAGGCCCATGAGTAAAAAGTATGTACAGACTTTGACCCACTGTGGACAGGTGGAAAATTGTACCCTGTAAAATGTTTTCAGCACATGGCAAAACTGTTTCAGTTTTCTGCAACCTTCTGAACTTGGCTCGAAGCTGGGGGTTTTCTTCTTTTACTTCAGTGCAGAGTTTTCGTAGGTACAGGCTGGTCTTTTTGTGTGTTGTGATATCTTTTACTGAACCAACATAAGTATTATCCAGAGATCTTGCACACAGAGCTTTCACGATCATCTAAGTCTATGAACATCCAAAGAAGGGGCTTACATGATCTCAAAAGCTAGCCTACAGCATAATCTCTTGATAATTCTTATTTCAGTACAATGAAAGGTAATACAAACTAAAAAGGAAAAAGAATGCTATGTTTTTGTCAAAAACAAAAGTATACATTTTGTATTATGATTTAATAGTTACTAGTTTATCTAATACTGTAAGTCAATCAGAAAATCTAATGCAACAAAGTAGTTAATTATAAAATATAAACAAGAAGGCTGAGGAAGTAAATGCAAAAAGAAAAAAGAAAGTCAATAAATTTAATCTGATGTGAATAACGATGGACCTTAAAATTATTTTAAAAAGAAGGACCAGATGAAAAGAACCTGTGGTATAGGTCAGAAGGCATAAAGGAGCTTTTGAGGCGCTGAAGACCCAATTTTATATGATTTTCACTGTATCCCACAGAAGTCAAAGAAGGCCACTTAATCATAGCTAAAAATCAATGGCAAAAAATCCCCCTTTGTATATGCTGTATACTTTTTCAGGGGAATTTTCAAAGGAGTTACACCTGAATGTGTAACATGTGATCATAGCAATTTTCAAAAACCATTTACCCATGTTACGTGCACTATTGACAATTCAATGGCATATACTGTAACAATTTTCAAAAAACCATTTACATGGGTAAAGTGAATTTACTTGTGTAAAATCCAGGCCTTTTGAGAGTAATTTTCAAGGGTTTTACACGTGTAAATGCACTTTACCTGAGTAAGTGGGCTTTTGAATATTGCTACAATATATACCATTGAATTGTCAATAGTTTTTACATGCATAAGTGCACTTTAAAAGGAGAATTTTAAAAGCTCTATGCATGCCAAAGCCAGGAGATGTGCAGGTATCTCAGGGCCGGCACATGGATTTTAAGAAGCGCCCGAGTATGCGCGCACCTCCCGGTACGTGCACAAATGGAAAAGGCAAAAGGAGGCGGGGCCTGGGCAGTCCGGGTATGAAATGTGTGCATAAGTATTTACATGCCCAACCGCATGCCAGGGTCCCTTACCGTGTAACTTTACTTCTGCTATGGGTGGCATGTAAGGAATGAAACAAAATTAATGAAGCTAATTAGTGGGGTTTTAAGGGTTGGGCAAACTGGGAACAGACTGGGGAAACTGGTGTTTGTGTTGATGCACGTATCTAATAAAATCCCCCTCCCCCTTACGCGGTAGAGCCAACATTTGCATACACATGCGCACATCCATATAAAATTGCGCATACATGTAGGCGCAAACAGCTGATATTATATCATACTCACATGTACACACGTATGTTATAAAATGGCCGAGTCTCTGGGCAGGAGCCAGCATGTGTGTGTGTATCTACGCTCACGTGGCAGTTTCAAAGTTACCGTCCAAGCCCATGAATGGGCTTTTGAAAAATAGCATGCAACGTTTACATGTGCAACTCCTCTGAAAATTACTTCCTTTGAACTTGATGTCTTAGAGGGTAATTTTCAAAAGACTGTATGCACGTAAAAGTTTCGTATATCATAGAAAATTTCAAAAGCCCATTTACACATGTAAAATCCAGTTTTAAGTGAGTAGATCCTTTTGAAAATAACCACCTTAGTATTTATTTTTTATAGCTGTCTTCAAAGGTCCTACAGATTGAAATGGGTCAGTGGCAAGTTTTCTAAAAGCTTCAAAGAATTCTAATTACTACTTAAATCTATCACTGCAACCCTCTCACTTCTTTTTACCATTGAAATTATACCTCTCAACCCCTTATCATGGCACAACCACACTGATGAGGAACTACATTTTCCTGAAATATTTAGAATGCTTATTTTTAGCTTTTATTCCCCCCTTTTCACTTCCCATTTGTGAAACTCCTGTTAGCTTGTCTAGGTGGCTCTGAGACCTAGAGTGTGCCTTCTTTAATGTGAACTCTCATTATCACTCCCTGACTAGCAGGGGCTGCCATGGCAGCAGCAGTCATCTTACCTCCTTCCTTGGGCCTGAGCATGCCACCTTTGCAGGCTCTGACAGACGGAGGGGATCCAAATCTTGGTCTCTTGCATCACAGCACACAGTGTTACAGCCTAAGTCATGGGGCTGTCTGAAGGGAAACTTGGAATATGAACTTTTTTTTTTTTTTTTAACTATGATAGAATTCTAGATCCATTTCATGGTTTGCAGTCAGTTTGTCCTCATGATATTTACAAATGAAAAATAGCATAGCATTCTTCATTTCTAAGTACTGTGTGTTACATAACACTAGCAATGCATATTCTCTTTTCCTTTTGTAAACTGTGGGAGAATATGAAGAATCATTGATGTAGCAAAGAACAGGAAGGGCCAGCAAAACAAGCTGTGCTATCAGCAATACACTGAAAACTAGGGATGTGCTGTTTAAAAATTACATTAAAACACCAATATTTGTTTTTGGTTTTTGCCATTTACAGTCTGAAACACATCCAGAAAAAAAACTCCCCAATGAAATATTACTGCTATAGTTTGTAGTGTTGTTGGCTAATTTTAAAGCTTTTATTCAGAGGACTATTGCCGTAAGCTTGTATTTAAATTCGCTGTTATCCGTTTTGAGTAAACTGAAGAAAAGTGGAATAAAATCTGAAATAAACTAAACTAAACTTGTATTCCTATGCTGCTTAAAGGGACAGTATCCTAAAGAAAGAGAACCTGTCTCTCATGAACCCCAAGATCCGCCAAGTCTCCTTAGCCCTCATTCTTTTCCCCTCTCCCCAAAATGTCTGTGTAACCCCATTCCAGCCAAAATGTCTAAAACCCCCAACCCCTAGATCCCCTATGTCCTAAATCCAAAGTCTTGGGTTCCCTGGGAGCAGCCGTTTCTGTTCTGTAGGCCCTTTTCTTCTGAACGAGAGTGCTGATAGGGGCGGGGTTTCAGGAATGGGGTGAGGCGCATGTCAAACATTTCTTTGCTGGGGTACGAGGGATGGAGGACCACTAACTTTATAAGAATGTTTGTGGAGAGGGAGTATTTGGAGTGCAGGACGGGTTATTTTACTCAGCGCTTACTGCCTCTTTAACCAGCACAGTGTGGCACCATCTCATTTTGCAAACACTGAACGGTTTTAAATCATAATATGAAATGAAATGGGGTGAGGGTGGCGGTGAAATGAAACAAAATTAGGCAATAAAACAAAATGAAATCTGTTCCCATGTACCCCCCACATTAAAAAGATTAATCACTGTATCTGGAAGAAACTAGAATCCAGGCATCTGACTTCTTAGGGTCTGATTCATCAAGGTCTTTTCCCATAGATACGGAATGGGAGAAAAATCTTAATCAGACCTTTAATTTTATTACATGATAATACCAAAATGAGAAGGATTATTGTTAAGGGGGCTTGAAAGAAAATGTCCACCAGTGACTTTCCATACAGGACATCCTCCAGAAGTTAAATCATATCTCTTATGACAAGCTGTTAATTAAATAAAACAATAAAAAAATTAAACAAAACAGTAATGTGAAGTTTTTTCTTGTTGCTTTATCTCCCTTTAGTTTCTAGGCCTCTGGAAATAAGATAATTTAAATAAGGAAATTACTATTGATTATATTATAAATAGATGTTATATCTTGTAATTGGTTTCATGTAAATTGAAATTTTGATTATGGATACTGATTGTAATTATATTGGAAAATTCAATAAACATATAATTAAAAAACACAAAAAACAAGTCTGAATGTTACTATAAACTGAAAAAAGAAAAAAATAGCACTACAAATGAAAGTACCGTGGACAAGAGCTGGTATTTTGTATAAAGCAGAGTGGCTTGCAGAGGATTTGACTATATTTCAGAAATGTATCTTAAGTTGCAGAATTTAACTTTCTGATAGGAAGTGGTAAATACATGAACACAAAACAAATGGCAACTGACCCATATCAGATGGGACTGATTAAGGGAAAAGCAATGCAAAGGTGGTGCATTAAAGACGATGCCATATTTTACTGCCTTGCTTTTGACTGGCATCTGCATGTTTCAGAGTGTGGCTTGTCCTTCAGTCGGTGCCCACTTCCATCTGCTATGTGACGCATTCAGCTTCTGTTTGTTTTGTATTAGTCTGGCTTGTGCTGACAGAGATTTGTCCCCTGCAATCATTACTTGACAAATGAATTACGCACTGAAATAGATTGCATTATATTTCATTTCTTAATACAGCTTTTTTTGGTTGCTTTGATGTGGCGTCTACCATGAAGGGTTCATCAGCAAAGGAAGGAAACACAATTTTTAAAGAAACAGAAAGTTATAAAAAAAGAATGGACAGTTTACCTACTGCATAGATAGCTTAGGTTTAAATATAAAAAGGGAATTTTCAAAGCCATCTCAGCCGATAAATATTGCTTTACTCTAGAAACGGACTTTTAGAATACCACCCCCATGCATGCGGACAAAAGGACATCCACAGCCACTTGGCATGTCATTTTACTCGCATTTGAGGGAGATGTTCCCAGGGATTTGAAACCCACACTTTGGAATTTTCAAAACTATGTGCTTTATTTTACTCAAAAAAAAAAAAAAAAGTCATGCGGGTGGAGTTTACAAAGAAAAGGTTTTCCCTTTGAAAACTGGTGCAGAGTGCACCAGGTAAAAAGTGGGACTTTGCATATCTGTGGGCAGTTTGAAAATTGCATTCCTTGAAGGACAAGAGAGAAGAAGCGAGACTATCAATTTCATGTAATTTTAACATACGATCATCTACGCCACAAACAATGCAAATCAGTCTGAAAAGTAAACTGAAGAAAACCCGTTTAGCTAATATCTAATTTATAAAATCAAATATGGCCAAATGTTTATGTGGAAATAGGTCACATAAATATTGCTCCTATTAATATCCATCATGAGTTTTATCTGCAGCAAATTCAGTTAGCCGACATCATTAACACAGTTTCTACAAACAGTGGATAAAACTGTTCTAAATTACCAGAAATTGCATCATTGTCAATTATTATTTTAGTCTTGTTAGTTCACTATAATATGAAGTTGCTCCACCAGGAATACTGATTAAAATAGGAACCAGATGTGCTTTTCATGACCAGATTGAAAAAGGCTAAAAAAAGATAAACAACTAGCAAAACAGTTCAAAGAAAGTGGATGCCCAGGGGTATTTTCTATAAATTGAAGTGTGTGTAGGGAGTAGAATAGCCTCCAACTAGACCAAAACCAAAAGCTGAGCTTTTGAGACCACCATGAACTTCAGATAAAGTCTCCATGTTTTGATCGAACCTTTTCTAATAATTATTCATCTTCAAGTAGAGCTGTGCGGAAAGTTCACACCTTTGCCAGGGATGGCAAGAAACGTAGCAGGTTAGACACAAAGCACAGCAAAAGGAAAGAATTGGAGAACATCAATAAGAAAAAAAATGAGTGCTAGAAGATTAAGGGGGAAGAGAGGTAAAAGAAAGAGGAAGAGGGACACGAGAGTCAAAGTGGACAGAGACCAGAGAAAAGATTCTAAAGCCAGGGGACAGTAAAAGATGATAAAGAACAGATAAAGGGAAGAGAGAAGCAGCATAGACAGCAAGGCATGGCAGAGTGGTAAAGAAGAAAGGATAAGCAGAAAATTGGGCACAAGAGAGGGAAAGAGGATAAAGAAAGGGAAAAAGCAGGAGCATGATGGGGAATAGGAATAAAAGGTAGATTTGGCAGAATACTTTATTTCTGGTGTAGTAGGAAAGAACTAAAAGACTTGAGTAGATTAAAAAAAAAAAAAGGAGCAAAAAGACGACTGCTTGACTTGTAGCAGACAGGAAAAGAGGGGTGTTAAAGGATGGACGTGGGAAAAGAGGGAGAAGTTATGCAGTGGTGACCTTCTGCCAGGTCACTGACCTGGAACCTTTCTGGAACTCGCTTCCTTTTCTCTGTTTCAACTGGTGTGCAAGAGGGAAACCATCACTGAACCCAATCAGGTTCCCTTTTTTTTTTTTAAAGAAAATTACCACTGGAATCATGTGTGCGGGGCTCATAAAAGACAGCCTTTTACGTATGACTGCGTATGCACATAGCTACCTGGATGCTCACAAAGCATGAGGAGGGTACATTTTACAACTGTGAGGGTAGGGCAGAGTCTGCGTGTACGCAGACTTTACACCACGTTTTGAGATCCCTTTAAAAATGCTTCGCTGTGCACAAAATAACCTGCACAAAAGTACACCTGCTCTTCGCACGTCATAACTTATGTGAGTTAATTTATGCGCATGCTTTTGAGAAAAAAAAAAAAAACTATGCAGATAAGTCCAAATGCTGCCCTCCGGAACTCCGGTCACCAATCTGCATTAACGTCTACATGAAATCATGTAACGTGCCTACTTTTATGTGCAATTTTATAACTATTATTTTAAACAGGCAGAGATTCTGTAACAATTATAGATCCCACCATGACTTGAAAGATGATCTAATACTAGAGGAATACATACGTGTACCAGCTGCAACGTGCATTGTAACTACAAAGGAGAAATACCAACAAGAATTTTGATCTTGACATTCCCAGTGATGAGGCAATTTTCAAACTGTACTTATGGTCCTGCAAGGTAATTTTCAAAGGGAAACTCCCTGCAGACCTTCCCTTTCAAAAATTTGGGCCTACCCCCAACCTAACCACTCCCCTTTTTTTCATAAGGGTAAAAGCATGCCACACTGTTTATTGTGGCCCCCGTCCCACCAACGGTGACTGAAAGGGGGGTCAGCAATTTTCAAAGACCTTATTTTATATGAATAAATGTCTGTTTACTGCATAAAATATTTTGATTATTACCCTCCTGAGGGCAATTTTCAAAGCCATTTCCCCTGATAAATAGGCCTATCTGGAAATTGCCCTCCTAAAAGCTTGCACAGCCGGGTTTAGATTGTGGAAGTACAACAGAATGCACATATGGGCTCTCCAAACATAGGCATGCAGTTTTACCCCTTCTTTGCCATTCTCACAAATAACAAGAGCAAAATACATGGGTGCTTTCAGCAATCATACTTTATGCTAATTTTCCAAACAACAAACTACCCAGATGTTTCTCTCTGCACATTAACTGCAAATATGAGGGATAAAAGGTATCTGTGTATTTTTTTAACTATGCCGGCTATAAGAAAATTATACCCTTAAAGGCTGGAAAGAAAACTGTGGAAAATAAAAGAGCTATTTGGAAGGTTTGGCTGACTATTTTACACACTAACCTAAGTTGAAAAATGGTCATTTGGAGCCCAAATAGAAATAAATAGGCCAATAAGCAGCATATAGGAAGGCCTCTCCAACATTTTTCAACCTTACCACTTTACCATACTGGAGCTCAGGTAGATGCCGCATTACTCACTATGCAGCCATGGAAGGCAACAAGTGTGAGGTCTAGCCATTCCTGATCTTTTACTGATGGGGTGGGTTGCTCTAAAGGGCTACAGTAACCAATTTCTAAAGTGGATCATGGCAATGAGACAGTAGGGATATGCATTCGTTTTGAACGAATGCGCAATCCGCAACATATAGGTTCCTATTTGTTTCATTCGTGGGCTCCCGAAACGTATGGCGAACCCCCACGAATGCAACGTATCATTAACGAATAAAACCCCCACCCTCCTGACCCCCCAAGACTTGCCAAAAGTCCCTGGTGGTCCTGGAGCGATCTCCTGCACTCGGGCAGTCGGCTGCCGGTATTCAAAATGGCTCCGATAGCCCCTGTGACATAGTAAGGGCAAAGGCTATCGGCACCATTTTGAATACCGGCAGCCGACGGCTCGAGTGCAGGAGATCGCTCCAGGACCCCCGCTGGACCACCAGGGACTTTTCGCAAGTCTTGGGGGGGGGGGGGTCAGGAAGGTGGGGGGTTGTAGTTAATTACATTTAAAGGGTTGGGATGGGGTTTTTTTCAACTTTAATGGCAAACGAATACCGTATGTAACTAATGAATGAATCGGGTTCCTCCGAAAATGGATGCAACGGATTTGGGTCCCGACGAATACGAATACCGAATCGGTTGAATCCATCCCTTCTGCACATCCCTATGAGACAGCAGTGTGGGGACAAGGATGGGCAGTGACTTTGATGGTTGCAACTCATTGGAATGTCAGAAGATTTTGCTTCCCCAGCTAACCCCCGACACCATAAGATCAGACAAACAGTGCTACACCAAGGGTACTGACAATACCGTATGTTTGGGTAGAAATGCAATTAATTACCAGTCGGGCATATACTTAATCCATGGAAGACCATCTATGAGACCTTCATAAAACAGAATGAATCAGAACTCGCTTATTGCGGCACTATTCGTTAAGAAACCCAAGGCGTTTACAATTTTCACTCATATTATTTTTAGTCATTGGTCTCATTACCAACTAAAGCAACTTTTTTTTAAGAAAGTTTTTTTTTAAATTTGCAAATAAAATTGCTAACTCCTGTATTTCATTTCAAGCAAGCTTTTGTATTTTACTTATCTTAATATTAAAGAATCCTCACTTTTATGTGCGAGTGCCCTGCCCGACACACAGTGCGTTTCATTTTCTTCTTCGGGGCAGTCATAAATTCACAGCTCATATTAAATGCAATGTTTCCAGGACTCAGCACATAATATTGCGGGAACTTTCCTGTGAAACTCGGATTCAAAGTAGCCGAAGACTTGGCATCTCAGTGGACAGTTTGAGAATTGCCCCCATAGAGAGCCAGGCATTTTTCTTTGTGGTAAAACACTGTTGATAATAGCAACACAGTAGATAATAGCAGATAAAGACCGAAATGGCCCATCTAGTCTGCCCAGCAAGGTGTTTAGGGTTGTGACTGCCGCTTTGTGCAGATATCCCTGTCGCCTCCTCACTGCAGGCTCCTCCCATGCAGGAAAGTTACCACAAGTTACGGGGGCTTTGTTTCTTTTCTCTCGTCACTAGGGATCCTCTGTGATTACCCATGCCCTTTTGAATTCTGTCACTGGTTTTGTCTTCAGTACCTCCTCCAGGAGGGCATTCCAGGCATCCTCCACCTTGTATGTGAAAAAATATATTCAAACTATGTTCATGAGTCTACTCCTCTGGGGCTTCTTTTTGTGACCCCTAGTTCTACAGCTTCCTTTTCATTGGAAATGGGTTGATTCTTGTGCATTTTTTATACTTTTTAGGTATTTAACAGTCTGTATCATATCCGCCTAACTCCTCTCCTCTGGCTCAACTCATATGGCTTTTGGTGCACATCATGCATCATTTGGATTGCCTCTCTATCTTTTTTTATATATGGCTTCCAGGTGATCTGTTCAGGGGGATTATCAGCTCCTTCCTCCTACTGGATATATCTCTCTCTATTATGCCCAGCAACCCTCTGGCCTTAGTCACTGCCTGGCTACCTTCAGATCATCAGACATTAATTACTCTGAGTCCCTCTCCTGTTCCATGTGTTTCAGTCCCTCACTTATCACCACTCCCATAAGGTACCCAAGAAGTGAAGGCAGATCTAAGATCTGAACCCACCCTTTCCTCCAAAATAAATATTTTAAAACTATCACACCAAACACAGCATCCTTCAGACTTCTAAGGAATGTGCTAATGTACTCTACAGAATGGCAATTCTGAGATCGATATTCAGAAAGGTTTGCCCGACATTTTACCCAGCTACGTCATTACCCAACTATAATTTAGCTGGGTAAAAAGAGGCAGGGCGAGGGGACATCGCAAAACATGTACCCTGCTAGTGTTGATATTCAGCTGGGTAAGTCTAAGCCAGAGAAATCACTGTTCAAAATTACCAGGTAACTTCACCTGGCTAATTCTAGCCGCGTCTATCCAGCAGAATATTTATCCAGCTAAGTGCCGCTAAATTCTAGGAGAAGAGTTACCCGGGTAACTTTCCTGTTCAACTGCTCACTAAGGGGCAGATTTTCAAAGGCTACGCGCATAACCCGAGAAAATCTGCCCCTGCGCATGCGGAGCCTATTTTGCATAGGCTCGGCGGCGCACACAAGCCCCGGGACGCGCATTTGTCTCGGGCCTTCGAAAAAGGGGCAGGAAGAGGGCATGTCCAGGGGTGTGCCGGGGATCCGGGGGCGTGCCGGGGTCAGGGGGCAGTCCGGGGGCGAGTCCGGGGTGTGACAGCGGTCCGGGGGCATGTCCCAAGCCCTCCTCCGTTCCGGCCAGCCGGTGCGCGCAAGATACGCCTGCCTCTGGCAGGAGTAAGACATAAAATAAGATAAGGGGGGGGGAATTTAGGTAGGGCTGGGGGGTGGGTTAGATAGGGGAAGGGAGGGGAAGGTGGGGGAGGGGCAGAAAAAAAGTTCCCTCCAAGGCCGCTCCGATTTCGGAGCGGCCTTGGAGGGAACGGGGAAAGCCATCGGGGTTCCCCTCGGGCTCGGTGCGCGCAAGGTGCACATGTGTGCACCCCCTTGCGCGCGCCAAGCCTGGATTTTATAATATGCGCTCTGCAGCGTGCGCATGTTATAAAGTCGGGCGTAGATTTCTTCGCGCTGGGTTGTGCGAACAAATCTACGCCCGGGCATATGTTTTAAAATCTGCCCCTAAATATTGACTTCATGAGTTTCTATTTTAAAAATATTAAAAATCAAAATGTTCACTCTTTGAAGAACTGATCATGAAAAACAAATGCCAAAATAAGCCAGCAGAGCAGAGAGGCAGGGAAGATATGACCACTCTATGTAATTATTCACAAGTTTCCTTTGTAGACTTAGAGTGCTTTCAGCTATGCTACAAGAATAGTTAGTACTTTTCTTTGAACTTAGTATTTAGTAATAATAGCATTTTTAAAGACTAAAAGTAAGTGGGATGCTGCCTTGACTTCCCAGCCACCTCAGATTACTAGGTGTAAAATGTATTCTTGCAAAACAGCTGTTTGTTCTAAAGGTGTACAACATCTGGTTACTAATTATCACATAACTCAGATTTCTAGGCATGTAACATTTTCTTACTCTCTAATACTGGATCAAAGGTCCATTCAGAATTTCCTACTTGCTCCATGTATGGAATATGTAAAATCTTTGTTATTTTTAGGGGCAATTTTTTCTCAATTAAGAAATTTTATCATATCAAACTGAGCACACAAAATTGACAGGGCCACACAATGCTGCCCTACCTATTCAATACAAATGCATAGATACTTGAGTTTTATGTCCCAAATAAACAATATTTTCAATACAAGATTTCAGACTCCACCATGCAACCCTCCCCCCCCCCCCCCACAAATGATTCTCTTCCCTAGAAGATCCAACCCTCTATATAACTGTCCCCCCACTCTATCAATACCCTTAGCCCACATGAACACAAAATTATATAATTTAGTAACATTGTCAAAAATATTTAAGGTATTCAGAATATAAAATAAGCACCCTGAGGTAACTGATTGAACCTTACTCTAAATATGCAGCAATATGATATATTCTCATTACAGCCTGAGAAATTTACATATTGAAGGGCTAGAATAAGTCTCATTTAAAATAAATATTATCTGAACTAGACCTCCAAGAAAAGTATACCCCTTACCAATTCAAATTTCTGCAGACTACAATTCTTAATAGCTGTCAACTTACATATCCTGCATACCCGATCTAAATGCAGTACAATTGCCTCTAACTTAGGGACCTTCGGAAGCTTCTAACTCTAAGCAATCTCACGAGCTGCCAAACAGATCTGCTTGAAAAGCAATTGAGTATTTCTATTGTGGATCTCCTGAAGGATATTTAGTAGTACACTCTTTGGATCTAAAATTATTGATTGCTTTATAATATCTGCTATTAATGAGGCCACATCCTTCCAAAAAATATTGATTATCCCACATTCCCACTAAAAGTGGAAGAAAGAGCCCACTTGTGAGTATCCTCTCCAAAAGGCATCAACTACTCTAGGACACATCTTATGCAATTTTTCTGGTGTAAGGTACCACCTGAATAACAGTTTATAACTATTTTCAGTTAAGGAGGAAGATTTACTTGTCTTCAAAAAGGATATATTCCATTCTTCCTCAGATAGCTCCTATTCTAAATCTCTCTCCCAAGCTTTTATATGGACTCCATTCAGTGCAGCATAAATCTTGGCAATCACGCCTCTAATTTTGTCTGCATCATACAAAAGTCTTCTAAAAAATGTTTTCCCTGATGAAAGCTTATATCAATGTTCTTACTCTTCAAAAAGTAAGAACATTGATATTAATGTATTAATGTAAGAGAGAAATTCTTTCTTAGGGAGTTAACATCTTTGATGCAAAATTTCAAATGACAGAATTCCCCTTGGTTCCCATATGTGCTCCAATAGCGAAATCCTGCATCTCTTCCGTACTTTGAATGCCCCTATGGGCAAGCCGGGTAAAAGGATATTTTATGAAACAAACCTGAAGAGAATAAATAATCTCTGCGCCCTCTCTCTTCTTGTTTTTTCTATGACTATTGTGAATTGCGCCATTTCTTCTTGCGCCATTTCCTCCATATATTAAGTGTATTACTAGTACTCAGGGCTGTCACCCCTAAGGGTCACGCAATTACCACATCAATGCTTGCAGAGGCATATACCCTACCTAATATTGCTCCATATAAACCCATTGCTTAGGATTGCTTATTTTAAACCAGTCCACAGCTGCTCATAGTTGAGCTGCTACATAGTACCAGCAAAGATTAGGAATGCTAAATCTACAATTAATCTTTAATTGATACATCATACTCCCATTTCACTCTTGGGGAGCGTCTTCTCCAAATAAAATCAAATAGCCTCTTCTGCATAATTCTAACATAACATTTGGAATTGCTGTCGGTAAAGTTTGAAACAGGTAACCTAGACGAGGTAAGATTTTCATTTTAATCACTGCAATCCTTCCCAACCGTGAAAAGGAAGAACGCTCCCAGTTTTCTAATTCTTTCCTGACAATATGCAATAAGGATGGATTATTCAACAAATACAATTCTTTCAACTGTTTACCAATATTAAACCCCAGATACTTGATTGTTTTAAAAGGGGGTCTACTTTTTAAGAGTATTCCAAGGTATCTGGAAGATACACAATTTAAATGTCTGATTTATCCCAATCAATTTTAAACCCCGATACCTTACTAAAGTAACCCAAATCCCCAACCACAGCATCTAACAATGTTTCAAGGTCAGTCAAAGTAAATAGAGATAATTTACATGTAGCATACCCTATACTGAAACCCAAATTTCATGGGGTTTCTCTTATTTTGATGGCCATTGGTTCCAAAAAGATGGCAAATAAAAGAAGGGATAAAGGACAACCCTGATGTGTGCCCCACACTACCTGATAATTGTTAGAATAGCCTCCATGTACTTTAAAACACGCTTGTGGATCATGGTTTTAAACAAAAAAGTCATAGAAAAACCAAGAGGAAGGGCAAGAAAGTTTCTTAGCTGTCCATAATCTAGTTAATCATCATCATTTATTAATCTTTTCAGATGTACCATTAAACATTCCAATTAAACATTCCAATTAAACATTTCAATTAAACATTCAAATGATATATTGGAATGTTTAATGGTACATCTGAAAAGATTAATAAATGATGATGATTAACTAGATTATGGACAACTAAGCTTTCCTGCCCTTCCTCTTGTTTTTTCTATGACTATTGTGAATTGGGCTCTCACCTGTTGTTTTGTTTAAACAAAAAAGGCCAATGCACTATATTAAAGGCCTTTTCCGCATCTATAGTAAGGAGACTGACAGTGAAATGCTAAGAGAAATTAGGGAAGCTAACCAAATTGGTAGTGCGGTAATAATGGGAGACTTCAATTACCCAGACACCAAAAGTGCAGAAAAGAATTTAGTCCAAACCACGTAGTTCAAAAAGCTCTACAGAGCGTAAACAGTTTTTATTCTTGAACGGCAACTCCACTGATTCACAAAATACCAATTTAGACCGCGTCCCCCGACACGGTCCCGTGTTTCGCCTAGGGCTGCATCGGGGGGGAGCAACAATTTTCACATGGCACTGTAAATAAAGTATATACAGGTTAGGACTTAGAGCTGCAAAATACCGACACATATCTTATTTCACAAATATCTAACATACCTGAATGCACAGCAGTTTCAAAATTGGCAGGGAGCGCGTCCATCTTACGTACAGACAGGCATTTAAACCTCACGGAGTTGGCGCGAAATCAGGTTGACAGGTCACATGGTCAAGGAGGGGCCAATCACATCGGCCAATCACATCGGCCCCCGTTCGTAAGATGGACGCGCTCCCTGCCAATTTTGAAACTGCTGTGCATTCAGGTATGTTAGATATTTGTGAAATAAGATATGTGTCGGTATTTTGCAGCTCTAAGTCCTAACCTGTATATACTTTATTTACAGTGCCATGTGAAAATTGTTGCTCCCCCCTGATGCAGCCCTAGGCGAAACACGGGACCGTGTCGGGGGACGCGGTCTAAATTGGTATTTTGTGAATCAGTGGAGTTGCCGTTCAAGAATAAAAACTGTTTACGCTCTGTAGAGCTTTTTGAACTACGTGGTTTGGACTAAATTCTTTTCTGCACTTTTGGTGTCTGGATATTATTGAAGTGCAGTATTCTTTGCTCTGTGGTGTTTTGAGACTTCAATTACCCCAATATTGACTGGGTAAATGTATCATCAGGACACGCTAGAGAGATAACGTTCCTGGATGGAATAAATGATAGCTTTATGGAGCAATTGGTTCAGGAACCGACGAGAGAGGGAGCAATTTTAGATCTAATTCTCAGTGGAGCACAGGATTTGGTGAGAAAGGTAACGGTGGTGGGGCCGCTTGGCAATAGTAATCATAATATGATCAAATTTGAATTAATGACTGGAAGGGGGACAGTAAGCAAATCCACGGCTCTCGTGCTAAACTTTCAAAAGGGAAACTTTGATAAAATGAGAAAAATAGTTATAAAAAAACTGAAAGGAGCAGCTACAAAAGTAAAAGGTGTGCAAGAGGCATGGTCATTGTTAAAAAATACCATCCTAAAAGCACAGTCCAGATGTATTCCACACATTAAGAAAGGTGGAAAGAAGGCAAAACGATTACCAGCATGGTTAAAATGGGAGGTGAAAGAAGCTATTTTAGCCAAAAGATCTTCATTCAAAAATTGGAAGAAGGATCTAACAGAAGAAAATAGGATAATGCATAAGCGTTGGCAAGTTAAATGTAAGACATTGATAAGACAGGCTAAGAGAGAATTTGAAAAGAAGTTGGCCATAGAGGCAAAAACTCACAGTAAAAACTTTTTAAAATATATCCAAAGCAGAAAGCCTGTGAGGGAGTCAGTTGGACCGTTAGATGATCGAGGGGTTAAAGGGGCACTTAGAGAAGATAAGGCCATCGTGGAAATATTAAATGATTTCTTTGCTTTGATGTTTACTAAAGAGGATGTTGGGGAGGTACCTGTACTGGAGAAGGTTTTCATGGGTAATGATTCAGATGGACTGAACCAAATCACGGTGAACCTAGAAGATGTGGTAGACCTAATTGACAAACTGAAGAGTAGTAAATCACCTGGACCGGATGATATACACCCCAGAGTTCTGAAGGAACTAAAAAATGAAATTTCAGACCTATTAGTAAAAATTTGTAACCTATCATTAAAATCATCCATTGAACCTGAAGACTGGAGGATAGCTAATGTAACCCCAATATTTAAAAAGGGCTCAACTACAGACAGGTTAGCCTGACTTCAGTGCCAGGAAAAATAGTGGAAAAAGTGTTTTAAACATCAAAATCACAGAACATATAGAAAGACATGGTTTAATGGAACAAAGTCAGCATGGCTTTACCCAAGGCAAGTCTTGCCTCACAAATCTGCTTCACTTTTTTGAAGGAGTTAATAAACATGTGGATAAAGGTGAACCGGTGGATTTTGTATACTTGGATTTTCAGAAGGCGTTTGACAAAGTTCCTCATAAAAGGCTTCTAGGAAAAGTAAAAAGTCATGGGATAGGTGGTGATGTCCTTTCGTGGATTACAAACTGGCTAAAAGACAGGAAACAGAGAGTAGGATTAAATGGACAATTTTCTCAGTGGAAGGGAGTGGGCAGTGGAGTGCCTCAGGGATCTGTATTGGGACCCTTACTTTTCAATATATTTATAAATGATCTGGAAAGAAATAACCCATGCCATAGTTACACAATGTTAGGTTCTACTACCCAAGAAAGAGATCTAGGCGTCATAGTGGATAACACATTGAAATCGTTGGTTCAGTGTGCTGCGGCAGTCAAAAAAAGCAAACAGAATGTTGGGAATTATTAGAAAGGGAATGGTGAATAAAACGGAAAATGTCATAATGTCTCTGTATTGCTCCATGGTGAGACCGCACCTTGAATACTGTGTACAGTTCTGGTTGCCGCATCTCAAAAAAGATATAATTGCGATGGAGAAATTACAGAGAAGGGCTACCAAAATGATAAGGGGAATGGAACAGCTCTCCTATGAGGAAAGACTAAAGAGGTTAGGACTTTTCAGCTTGGAGAAGAGACGGCTGAGGGGGGATATGATAGAGGTGTTTAAAATCATGAGAGGTCTAGAACGGGTAGATGTGAATCGGTTATTTACTCTTTCGGATAGTAGAAAGACTAGGGGGCACTCCATGAAGTTAGCATGGGGCACATTTAAAACTAATCGGAGAAGCCGGAACACCTCCCCCAACCAGGACGCCACGACGCTGCAGGGAGAAGCCCCAACGCGATACAAAAGCCGCGGACTAGCGGTAAGGGACCGCTGAAGGAGTGGGGTATTTGCTGAAGCTGGTAGAGCCGGAACACCTCCCCCAACCAGGACGCCACGACGCTGCAGGGAGGAGCCCCAACGCGATACAAAAGCCGCGGACTAGCGGTAAGGGACCGCTGAAGGAGTGGGGTATTTGCTGAAGCTGGTAGAGCCGGAACACCTCCCCCAACCAGGACGCCACGACGCTGCAGGGAGGAGCCCCAACGCGATACAAAAGCCGCGGACTAGCGGTAAGGGACCGCTGAAGGAGTGGGGTATTTGCTGAAGCTGGTAGAGCCGGAACACCTCCCCCAACCAGGACGCCACGACGCTGCAGGGAGGAGCCCCAACGCGATACAAAAGCCGCGGACTAGCGGCGCACCGCCGCCGCCGGCGCGCCGCCAAAGCCGGGCGCGCGCGGCTTTGTCCGGCTTAGTACGGAGAAGGACGGAGGAGGCTCGCCGCTCGGAACCCGGTCCTTCAGCCAAGAGGGGGAAACTAAGACGTCCAGAGAGGTAATTTTTTTCGCACTGTGTTTCCTAATATTTCAAGTAAAACTTTATCTCTATAACTATGCCCCATAAGAGGAAGGGGAAGGTCCGAGTATTTCCACCAGACTCGGACCTCCCAACAGGACAGCGATTAATATCAGATTTTGCCTCTTCTCTACCCTCAACGAGTGCCTCAACCCCCATTGGAGAACAGGCGAGAGGAGCGCTTTATTCACCAGGGGAAATTTCGTTGAGCCCTCAAACTCCCAAAACACCGCTGAGAGCTTTGCCGCAGGACTTAGTCGGAGGAACCGCGGCTATATTGGGGAACACCAATAATGCCGGGTTAGGTGGCCCAGATGACACAGTCCAGCTTGGAGATGTACCAATAACCCAGGAATTTGCTTCACTGCAAGGTGGAACAAATGCAGTAGGAGAGTCCACCCATACAACAACTGGGGGAGGTAGTCGGCCTACTGGAATTGGGGTAAGGTCAATTATCCCACAGCAATGTATCAAGCCAGCGGTAGTAACCCTAGATACAATTTGGGACTTCATGGTGAGGATGTCTGGCCAACTAGACATTCAGGCCCAAAAATTGGACGAGATTGTTGCTAAATCTGGGACACAAGAACAGGAGAATCAAAAAAGATTTCAGCAGTATGATCAATCATTTCAGAAAATTAATGCTGAATTAAATAGTCTCCAAAGTATTAATGCCAATATATTAACTGAAAGGACAAATATGTCAAGGAGATTGGAATCAATAGAGAACTATATGAGGCACAATAATATTAGGTTATTGAATTTCCCAATTGTTATGGGAGAAATCCCTATATTGACTTTTAAGAAATATGCTATGGAGACATTAAAGATTCCTCAAGACGAGATACCAGCGATTAAAAAATTGTTTTTTCTACCAAAAAGAAATAACCCTGTCTCAGAAATACCAAATCTTCAAAGGTTGGATATGCAAAATCTAACAGATTACTTGGAAAATTCATCTCCTGAAATTGTAGACAGAGCTGTACTTTTTGTTTCATTTTATGATGAAATCAGTGTCTCAAAGATAATGAAAAGTTACTTTAGAAATATAACCGAATTGTATTGTGGAGCCCCTGTACAGGTTTACCCAGATTTAGCTAAGGCTACGCAGCAGCGTAGGAAGGCCTTTTTATTAATGAGATCTGAAACCCAAGCACTTGGAGCCAGTTTTTTACTGCACTATCCTTGCAAGTGTATAGTCAAACTGTCCAGAAATACATATATTTTCTTTTTTCCTGACCAACTTAGGACCTTTTTGGATGGGAGGAGACAACCTAGTGCAACATGAAAGGAGTAGATAGTAATTATTGGGGTATGATAATAGGACGTTAATGAATGGTTTAAAAATTTTTATTTTCTTTATGACTCCTTATAAGTAGAAAAACCCCCTCATTGTTTCCTATGTAACAAGAGAATACTTATTTTTAATTGTTACCTTGTTTCTTTTGTGAAGAATTTCACTTTCTTTTCTTTATACTGCTCTGTATTTCAATGCAAAAGTTAATTTTTTGTATATCATTGAAAAGCTCAATAAATAAATAATTTAAAAAAAAAAAAAAAAACGAATCGGAGAAAGTTCTTTTTCACTCAACGCACAATTAAATTCTGGAATTTGTTGCCAGAGGATATGGTTAGTGCAATTAGTATAGCTGTGTTTAAAAAAGGATTGGATTACCTGCTATTAATTAAGTTGACTTAGAAATTAGCCACTGCTATTACTAGCAACGGTAACATGGAATAGACTTAGTTTTTGGGTACTTGCCAGGTTCTTATGGCCTGGATTGGCCACTGTTGGAAACAGGATGCTGAGCTTGGTGGGCCCTTGGTCTGACCCAGTATGGCATGTTCTTATGTTCTTAACAAGGAGATAATATCTTCTTTTTGTGTGGGCACCACATGATATCAATAATTTTTCTCACGTTGTCAGAGGCCATTCTACTGGGGATAAATCCTGCCTGATCGCAGTGAATAAGCTGTCCTATGATTGTATTGAGTGGGTCCACTAAGATTTTTGCTAGGATCTTTATATCGAAGTTTATTAATGATATAGGGTGATATGAGCTACACACAGTGGGATCTCTTCCTGATTTTGCTAGGATCATGACACCTGCTGGATTAGATACAGGAAGAAGGAACCCATTATTTCTAAGGAAGTTAAACATCTTTGACATGTAACCCACTAATACGGAAGAAAACTGCTGGTAGAACTTTGACGTAAATCCATCAGGTCCCTGTGATTTACCCACTTTTAAATTTTGAATAGTGTGAATGATTGCAGCAGTGGAAATTTCTCTATCTAGCCATTGCTGCATCTCTGCAGTCATACATGGTAAAGGGGTATTCTGCAAGTAGTTCTCCATCATTCAATCTGTAATGAATCCATCAGCCTAGATTTCTCCCCATAAAAATCAAGAAAACAAGCTCTAATATCTGCATTTGTGATCAGAATATCTCCTTATATACTCATGATTTTGCATATATTATTTTGAGATGTGATCTGTTTTAATTTACTTGCTAACAGCCTCCTAGCCTTATCTCCACCTTCAAAATATTCTTGTTGAGTGATAGCTCACTCCATCATTTTTAATTCATCCCTGGCCCTATTTAATATAATTAAAGTCTGCTCTGATCCAGTTTGTTTGTGATTCAGTTTTAATTCTTTAATCCTGTTATGCACTACCAACCTTTCTTTTTCTCTTTTCTTTTTCAGGAAGGAGGTCCTATAGATCAGCTGACTCTGAGTGATCGCTTTCAGACTATCCTATACCACCACAGAAGAATCCCCCCCATTATTATTTCCAAGAAGTCTTTAAAAGTCGACATAAAGCTAAAATTAAAGTTTATTGCCTGATGTTATGCTCAGGCTTGTGAACCCTTGGACCGAAGGGAGGATGGTATACCTTAGAAAGTGGATCCGTAGGTTCTCCCGTCGGGTGGCGAGGCAGAATAGAAGAAATGACCAGCTGACCCTCGGCACTGGAAACTAAGGTGACTGTGGAGGCAGACAAAGAGTCGTGACGTTGAGGAGAGGAACTGTGTCTTTGCCACTGGAAGCCCGCGGTCCCCCAGGAGGAACCCGTAGGGACCCGGGCCACTGGGACTTAGATGGACCTTAGAGAGGTCAAGGAGTCGAGAGTTCGGAGCAAGGGATAACTGGAGCTTCACCCCTGGAAGCCCGCAGTCCCCCTGGGAGGAGCCCGTAGGGACCCGGGACGCTGGGACTTAGGTGGGCCCTTGGAGACGGTGGTGCAGAAGAAGTCCAAGGTCAAGTGCCAGAGGGTCGTCGCTTACCAGTCCGAGGTCACACGCCAAGGGATCGCCGCTTGCCAGTCCAAAGTCACACACCAGGAATCACCGCTAGCCAATCCGAAGTCAGGAACCAGGAACACCAAGACGAGACAGGAACCAGGAACAAGGATCCAAAGCGCAAGAAGACTCACCGAAGCAAGCAGACTTAAACAGCACTACAAGAGAAGTTGCCAAGTCAAGGAATGAGCAGAGGAAGCCTCCCTTTCTACTTCCTCTACTCGGGCTCATTAAAAACAGCTGTAAGTAGTTAAAGGGGCCTGGCCCCTTTAAATCTAGACAGGAGGCGTGGCCTCACTCCTAAAGATGGTGGTGGCCATCTTGGATTTCCTACGTGGAGGAAAGACTGCCGGACGCCGCAAGGGAGGAGCAGGGACGACTCCCCACCCGGCGGCCATCCTGGGGACCCGCGCCGGGGAAACGGGCACAGGCTCAGGGGTTTCTTTAGAAGCTGCCGCGGTGGGTCGCTGCCGCGGGCATGGCTGTCCACGGCCGCGGAACACAACACCTGACTTTCTGATTACCTATTTAAAACAAAACACATAAACACACTAAATAAGATACCCCAATTGTTTAGTTCTTCCCAATACATTTAAGTTTTAAACATTTCTCCAAGCAGTACTTACTGATTCTTTCCAGCCACCAGCAAGGTGATTCTCTCCTCTCAGTTCTCCCACTAACGATTTTGCTCTTGTATTCCTCCAAAAATTTTTTGTATGCCTGCAAGGATTCAACTATGCATATGTAGCACCATCTATGCTCATATCTCCACAGTGTGAATTAAATAGAATGCAACTTAGCGGAAAACTATGAAGCTTTCCTCACATTACAAAATTTTAAGATTTTTAAAGGGGTAAGCAAATCAAGTGCATTGATTAAAATAGACTCCCAATTAAAAAACCGCAGAGTCAGCACTGTCTGGGGTACACTCATCTAGCTTAACTGCTAAAACTTCCCTGTGATGGTCAGTATCAATATGACCTCACTTGGCAATAAATGTTTTTTGTGTTTTACATTCAGTTATCAAAAAAGGACAAGGATACTGAAAGGTTATTAAACATGGTTTGTCCAGGGAACAGATGTAACCTTGATCTTTTCAGAACAACAGCAAGCGACAGACAAGTTGGCCAGGTCTAAGTTATGGCCAAACTTGTGACTAGGTTCAGGCACATTCCATCCTAAAGATTCCAACCCTTCTAGAAGGAGTTCACAATTACTTGACAACGAAAGTGTAGCAATGTGCAGGTTAAAATCACCCACAATAATCACGTTTTTTAAAATGGCCTTCGATTGAAATAGTTGCTCAAAAATAGGGGCGTGATTAGCATTTAATAAACCAGGAGGAGCATAAACAAGGCAAATATTGAACTCTTTCGACACTAGTGCCATCATCTCATAAGCAGAGCCCCTACTTATATTTTCCTGGAAAACATTCCAGACACTGCAAGATTGGGACACTACTAAATAACTAGCAGGACACAACCTGTTTAATATGGTAATGTATGAGTCTAAGAGTGTGACACAGAGTACCGACAACTCCCTCCTTCTACCTTAAGAAGCCCAGTTCAGATATTTAACCCAGTCCTCTTTAAGGCAAAGTGCTGCAAGGGATTCTGGGTAAAGGGAGGTTCCCTTCACTGTACCATAAGAACGCAAGCCTAGAGAGCTAGAGGAGGCCTCAAGGTTGCCAATAAGACTTCACAGGATATCCATATGCTGTATGTCTACCTAAGAGAATTTGCTTTCTGTAAAACAGAAGGTCATGCAAGGAAGAAAGTCACTGGATCGATGATCTGAAGTGCGAATGCAAGTTAGCGGAGCAATGCAAGAAGGAGCAAAAAATGGGGACAGAGCCCCAGAATGATATTGATACTTGGGAACATGCTTGGGATCAAGTTGTCAAAGCTCCAAAGCTGCAATTTTGTGGATGACTCATGTACGTGACTTAAGGACTTTCGAATTCAAGAAAAACTAGAGGGAGCTTCTACCCTTGCTGAATTCCGGCTGTAGCAAAACATTCATTCACTAGGACTTACTGTGTGAAGAACACATCAACTATAAAAAGAAAGAGACATTAACATGTATACATGGAGATGAACCGAAGTGTTCAACTTCCCACATCCTCTTCACAACAGCCGCAGGACAAGCCATCCTAGAAATGGACGTCCTCCCCGAAGCCCCATACCCAGTAATCCTAGGTCAAGATTATTCCCATTTTACATCTGTTTGGAGACAACTTGTGAATAGTGGGGACAGTACAATGGAAGTGGGAGTGCACTGGAAGCCAAGCTGGCGTGGACCCCAGGCACATCTGAATGCTCGACCTGACATGGCCGAGCTGAGGGCGAGGGTATGTAATGGAGTGTATTGACAACTCCCTCATTCTGCCTTAAGGAGACCAGTTCAGGTACCAAACCCGGTCCTCCTTAAGGCAGAATGTTGCAAGGGATTCTAAGTGAAGGGAGATTCCCTTCACCCTACCATAAGAATCCAGGCTTAGAGAGCTAGAGTAGGCCTCAGGAGAGCTGGTAGGATCTCATGCAATATCCATATGCTGTATGTCTACCTAATATGTGTGCCTGATGCAAAGTGAGCTATTACTTTGATTTATGCACTTGTGACGCAATGTAAATAAATAATTGCACTTGAACCAAGTTAGTCAAGTATTGTGGTATTCCTGAAACTGTTCCTGCGGCCGCAGCTGGCCTGAATACGCTACAAGGAGACATGTCTCAGTGATGCATAGAGAATCTGGAAATTCCAATAACAGCTCTGCAGTAACTGGGGACATTTGTTAACTTCTAGTAATCATCCAAGATGAGAATAATTAAGAGAAGCAAGGGAACACTGGAAGAATACAACAAAATGCAAATTGTTGACTCCCTAAAACAAAAATAATTTTCTGTTAATATCGAGCCTTATTTTCAAACACATTTCGCCAGAGGCAAAGTCTGAAAAGATCTCTATTAAAAACTGGTTTCTGATATTAGATAGAACACTTTTATCCATTCCAACAAATATGATTCTTTCTACCACTAGGGTGTTCCATAAAACTAGAAATCATAGAAAATGCAGAAAAGGGATCATTTTTCATCCAAGTCATTCAAAATCTATTTCCTGTTGCAGCAATCATAGGATCCTCACTACCTAGAGTCATTACATTTTGGGAAAGATGTGTACATGTATTCATGAAAAATTGCCAAAATGCATACCAATTGCAAGAAACTGAAGTTCCTATGTATTTCTGCATATTTCATAAGGTCTGGGTCTGGGCACGCCTAGATATTCCAACACATGAGCCATTAATTTAAATTGAAAATGAGACATATAACCTTTCCATGGATAACCAGCAGTTATTTGAAAGGCACAATTAGCAACCTAGGATACCACTGAACTGAGATACAAAATACTTTTCAGATCTCAAACATTCAAAAGCAAAAAGATTTGGCAGCTACCAGGCTACAGAATCTCTATGGGGCAACTTGGCTCTACTGCTGCTGAGCCTGCTGTTCATTTAAGAGGGAACTGAAAACATTCTGGCTGCCCTTCCTGAACACAGAGCCTTGCCACATTTACTCCAATTGCCAAACATGTCAATAGGTCAGAATAATATTGAGGAACTCCTTAGAGCATGCAAAATCTCTCCAAAGGGAAGGAGCTTACCTTGAATAACCCTTGGGGCCTCTTCTCTGATGACATCAAAGGGTAAACCACAATGCCTGTACTATCATTAATGTTCAGTTCTATCTTCGGGGTCTGTAGTCTGAACTGAAAAGCTACTCACCCTCAGGTTAACCGAAACTTAAGCAGGGTCTGCCATGTTAACAAACCCGTATTAATTAGCAAAGCAAATGTAATACATGCTTAAAAGTAAACCTCACATTCTGTAACTTTGCTAGCATATTGATATCCCAAGGCTATAAGAAAATGCATTATCAAAAAACATATGTTATACGGTTTGAGATCTTTACTACAAACTTTACTCCCTGAAGGTTTTAGCTGTAGTTTTCAAGTTCACCTCTTGGTTATGAAATACAATGAATATATCATGTTTATGTATATAAAAGTATTCTTTCCTGATGAGGAAAATTCTGCTTTAAATGCAATATATCTTTATGATAGCATGATGTTATTTAGTGACAGAATACAGAATAAATAAAATAAGTTCTGCTTCTTCTGGTAGGTTCCCCTTGCAAGCAATGAATGCAAGCAATGAGATATGCAAGCAATGAATCAATCCCAAATTATAGAAAAATATCTACTGATATAAAATCATATCAGGAGTTTCTTTCCATGTTAGGATGCTGTGATGTAGTTGTGCAATTTATTTATGAGGTAAATCTGAGGGCTTTAGAATGGCACCGTAAGGGAAAGTTTGGAGAAAGGACAGAAACTCTTACAGTTGCATATTTACGTAAATATACTGTCCTTTTGCCCATTCACTCTACAGCAGCGGTTCTCAACCTATGGGTCGCGACCCCGGCGGGGGTCGAACGACCAAAACGCAGGGGTCGCCTAAACAGGGCCGGCGGACTTCCCGGGGGCGGCACTGCCCCGGTAAAATTAAGAAAGCCGCGCTTTCAAGCATATGAGTCCTTTGCTGTCAGCCCGGGCGGAACGCGGCAGGTCAGCTGGAGTCAGCGGCACCGGGCGTGCTCTCTTCTTCCCGCCCCCCCCCCCCCCCGCGGTCCGGAAGAGGAAGTGGAGAGCATCGGGTGCCTGCGCGGGAAGAAGAGGCCATGCTAGTGTCCGACGTAGAAGACTGCAGCGCGGCTCGGAGGAAAATGGAGTTTCAACCGCGGCCGATGGGACTCCGCCTCCGCGAGGGCTGAAAATGAAGAGGTTAGCGTTGGGAGGAGGCTGCTGCTGCTGCTAGTTCCCGGGGTGGGGGAGAGAGATAGTGAATGAGCGAGCAAACATGTGTGTTTGAGATCCTGTGTGTGTGTGTGAGAGATTGCATGTATGTGAATGATTGAGAGCCTGTGTATGTGAAAGAGAGTATGTCTGTGATTGAGAGTCTGCCTGTGAGAGAGAGAGAGCATGAATGTAAGTTTACGATTGGGAAACCTGTATGTGTAAGTTTGTGTGAAAGAGTATGTGTGTATGATTGAGATCCTTTGTGTGTGAGAGAAATCATGTGTATGTATGATTAAGAGCCTGTGTGTATAAGTAAGAGAGAGATCATGTGTGTCTGTGTCTGATTGACAGCTGGTTTAGGTGATGGAGCATGTATGTGATTGAGAGCCTGTGTTTAAATGAGAGAGAGAGATCATGTGTGTCTGTGTGTGATTGAGAGCTGATTTAGGTGACGGAGCATGTGAGTATGTGATTGAGAGCCTGTGTGTAAATGAGAGAAAGAGAGGACATGTTTGTAAGCATGTGAATGAGAGTCTGTGTGTGAGAGAAAAAGACAGCATGTATTTATGTGATTGAAAGCCTGTGTGTGTGTGTAAGCATGAAAAGATAGACAGCATGTGTGTAAATGTGTAATTAAGAGCCTATGTGTGTTATTTGATATATGTGCTGTTTTGAAATATTATTGGTGTTTGGGAAATTATAAAAATGTATATGATTTTAATTAATAGAAATTCTATTTATCAGTAATTTTAAAATATCCTTTTATTAGTATGGTTTTACTATTATAACTGATGCTTTATGTTTCTTAATTTTATTGTTTTATGAGGAATGGTGGTTCTGTTTATAAATGTCATAATAAATAAGTATGCACTAAAATCCAACCCCATCCATAACCCCGCCCCCATATGACCAAAGCCCCACCCTCACCCCGCCCTGGCGGGGCAAGGGCGGGGCAGGGGGTCACCGCAACATGAGGAACTGTATTTCGGGGTCACGGCATTAGAAAGGTTGAGAACCACTGCTCTACAGGATGATGTACTGAACAGTCTCTCTGTTAGTCTAGATGGACAATAACAAAAGCACATTTTATCTACCAGTATAATAAGTGATTGGAATTGATTTTCAAAGGGTTTAGATGTCTAACTTTGGGAGTTAGGTACCTAAATTGGGCCCCTTTGAAAACTAACAGATTGAGGTCTTATATTTATAAGCCTATTTTTATAGACATCTAATTTTAGGCACCTAAAAATTAGGCAGGGCAAGGGGAAGGGCCACATCAGAGGAAGTAAATTAGTCACCCTGTGCTGATTTTCAGTGCTAGGTGATAGCTTGTTTGCCAAATCTAGGCCCCTTGATCCCTCCTCCTACCTGCTCGAAGAAAGGTAGGTGTGTGAGACATTTCTCTCCCTTCCACCCAAATATAAAGATACACATGAGGACATTGATCTTCCTCTTCTCTTCCCCCCATGAAAAGTTATCCCTATTGCTCTGACAACTCTAGTTCAGTGGCGTAGCCAGAATTGATTTTTTGGGTGGGCACAAGGTTAACATGGGTGGGCTATAGGCATGCAGGTGTGAGACCTACTAATTGTATTCTTATTGATAAATAATGCCATATACTGCAGCCTGTAATGGCTTTCTAAGTAGTTTGCAACAGCCATTATGCATCATGCAAGAAACTTTAAAATATTTTACCTCAATTATTTCCAGCACTTACCAGCATTAAAAATTCCTTATTAATCTGTATTAATTTTATATTTTTTGCAGTTTATAAATGCACAAGTATATCATGTAAAAAGCAAAGAAAACAAACAGATCCAATCAATCATGTAATAAAACAAAAATTAATGTATTGTTTCATGAATCCTCTTTGTAGAAAGCCAGAAATCATAACTACAATAAAACAGCATTTAACATCAGAACAGGTGCAAAGCAGAGCTAGGACAATTCACATGGAACAGCTCCCCTGTGAGGAAAGACTAAAGAGGTTAGGACTGTTCAGCTTGGAGAAGAGACGGCTGAGGGGGGATATGATAGAGGTGTTTAAAATCATGAGAGGTCTAAAACGGGTAAAAGTGAATCGGTTATTTACTCTTTCGGATAATAGAAAGACTAGGGGTCACTCCATGAAGTTAGCATGTGGCACATTTAAAACTAATCGGAGAAAGTTCTTTTTCACTCAACGCACAATTAAACTCTGGAATTTGTTACCAGGGGATGTGCTTAGTGCAGTTAGTATAGCTGTGTTTAAAAAAGGATTGGATAAGTTCTTGGAGAAGAAGTTCATTACCTGCTATTAATTAAGCTGACTTAGAAAATAGCCACTGCTATTACTAGCATCAGTAACATGGGATAGACTTAGTTTTGGGAACTTTTCAGGTTCTTATGGCCTGGATTGGCCACTGTTGGAGACAGGATGCTGGGCTTGATGGAGCCTTGGTCTGACCCAGAATGGCATGTTCTTATGTTAACATGTAAAAAAGAATATTCAAATTCTGGTGTCACCTCAGCAAAATAATCCCTCCACTGCTATTTTGTGAAGTAATACAAACTCCTGCAAAGAGACATCTAGAACCTTGACATACCATACAGTCACAGCACTGACTCTCAGGATTCAAATAACAGCAACCTTATGAAAAAGTAGCAATGCAAATACTAAACCAGACCCTAGAACATTAATATATCATCTATCAGAGTTACAGAACAAGCTGACTGCTACAGAGAAACTACACGCTAGCAGAAATACTGCACTTCAGTCACACACACACTCAGGCAAAACAGATACCAACCCTTACCTAATATAGAAATAAGAGACTACAAATTAGAAACAGAACCACACAGACAAAACCAAAATAGAAAGCCCAAGAAACTAGACTCTGAACAGTGGAATACTGAAGAAAGAGCCAAATTAAAAAAATATAAGAAATGCACATTTCCAAAGATGGCATAGTCCAATTGCTAAAATCCCAAAATAATTTATTTTTACTTTTGTTGTCTGATGTTTGTACTTTTCTAATCAGTTGGTCTTGGTCTCTTTTTCCCATTTTTACCTTGTCACTCATTTCCTAATCCTTTTCAGTGTCTCTCTTCCCCTTACTGTCTTCTTCCTTTCCTCCCTCAAACACACACACACACACACGCTTTCTCTCACACTCCCTAACACACAAGCTCTCATTCTCTCACCCCCCCCCCCCCCGCCGCCCAGGCTCCCATTCTCACCCACACACACACAGGGCTTTTTCATTAGGCACAGCCAAAGTCCTACTTCTGCCACCGTGGGGATGGAATCCTATGGTGACCTGTCTGGCCCCTTCCTGTCCACGTTGACTCTTTAATGCAGTGGTTCTCAACCTTTTTCCCCATCGTGACACACCTGACAGACCATGCTCACATGTGTGACACACTGCTCATTACAATTCAAGGCGGAAATAAAAAATAAAGGTCCAGTATTATTTTTATTGTTAAGAATGACACAAGGAAAGATACATATACTGTCTGAACAGAAATTGCATAAACAGTAAACATCCCACACCAAAACAGCACCAATTTCCAGCACTTAAACCGTAACCACCTTACCTAAGAAAAGGCAACACTGAAAATATTACACCAGGCCTTAAGACACCAATACATCTCCTATTATGAAAACGGACCAAGTCAGGCTGCTATAGAGCCCTACACAGAAACTACACGCCAGCAGAAAACCTCACCTAAATCACATGTGCTGACTCTCACCTAACAAAGAATAAAGAGACCAAAACGCATAACTAGAAGCACGCAGAAAAAACCTGAATTGGAAACCGCAACAAGCCAGAGTCTCTGTATGCAGTGTAATAAAGGAAAAAAGAAACATCACCCATCCTTATAAAACAAATCAAGAAATATACAGTAGCAGTAAAACCATTCTAACAAAAAGCACAGATTATTTCGAAACACTGATGAGTGGAATATCCAATAATTAAAAAACTCATATAAAAAATTTCTAGATACTAATAAAATATTTCAAAATAGCAGACAGACCCAGTAATGAAAAATAATAAGGATACAAAAATTGTTTGCTCTGTATACTTGAGAAGGTTTGATATCCAGGTGCTCTGAAAATGTTTTGAATTAGCAGGAGGAGGGATGGTTTGCTTGCAACTTTCTTCTTTCTCTCTCTCACACACTGGCTCTCAATTGCTCACATATACACATGCTTTTTCTCTCTCACTTATATAGGCTCTTAATTACACATTTACACACATGCTGTCTATCTTTTCACGCTTACACACACAGGCTTTCAATCACACACATACATGCTGCTTTTTTCTCTCACACACAGACTCTCACATGCTTACAAACATGCTCTCTCTCTTTCTCTCATTTACACACAGGCTCCCTCACCTAAACCAGCTTTCAGTCACACACAGACACACATGCTCTCTCTTTCTCTCATACACAGACTCTCATTCACATGCTTACAAACATGCTCTCTCTCTTTCTCTCATTTACACACAATCACATACTCACATGCTCTCTCACTTAAACCAGCTCTCAATCACACAAAGACACACATGCTCTCTCTCTTTCTCTTATTTACACACAGGCTCTCAATCTCATACTCCCTCACCTAAACCAGCTCTCAGTCATTCACATACATGCTATCTCACACACACACAGGATCTCAACACACATGCTTACTCATTCACTCACTCCCCCCCCCCCCGAATTAGCGGCAGCAACAGCCTCCTCCAAGTCCAACCTTAAAGGCAGCAGCAACCTACTTCACTTTAAGCCCTCGCGGAGGAGGAGTCCCATCGGCGGCGGAGGTTGACGATCTTCTTCATTTTCCTCTGAGCCGCACTGCACATTTTTCAGGCCGCGCCTCTCTTCTTTTCTTCGGGCCGACGCTGACCACACTAGCATGGTCTCTCCTTCCCGCGCATGCACTCACTGCTCACCACTTCCGCTTCCGGGTCGCGGGGGGGGGGGGGTCGGGAAGAAGAGACCATGCCGGTGCCGCTCAGCTGCCGCGTTCTGCCCGGGCTGACAGCATTTTAAGCCCGGGCGGAGGAGGACCGGGGAGCAGCTGGGTCAGCGGGGATCGGATCCTACGACGGCATTGCTCCGAAAGGCCTCTTCTGGTTGGGTGGGCCTGGGTCCAAATTGGGTGGGCAACTGCCCACCCAGGCCCACCCGTGGCTACGCCACTGCTCTAGTTGCATTGTTATCAGAGCAATGTTGGAAGTAAGTCTATGTCCTCCTCCAGACTCAGCTTGAAGAATCTTTGGGTGGCTTCCGGGGTGTGTGGAGGGGATCAGAAGGGCTATTGGCCCTAGAGTTAACGTTAAATGTGAGGGAGGAAGGCATGGGGATTGGGGTGGCGTCAGTCCTGCATGTATCTTTATATTTGGGTGGGTAAGAGGGAGGACTGAGTACTCAGGGAGTTGTCCAACATGAATGTCTTCGTGTGCATCAGGGTTCACAGTGCTTTAGTGCTATAGAAATGATAAATAGTAAGTAATAGGTTTACTCCTCAGTTTAACGCTCTAAAATAAGTATTGAAACTTGTGTCAGTTCTTCTCATTCTATAACTACAGGAAAATTCTTAGCATTTCAATCCTGTGGAAACTGTGCAGAGTATGAGGCCCTAACACATAAAATCTATATAATTCCTACCACAACCTTGCCTTCTGCAATGCCCTCTGAATAGCAAAGAATGATACGTTCTGATACTTGTCACAAATGTTTCTTTTCCTGCTTTAAAACCATTTCCTTGTCCTTAATTATACTGGAAACAAAGCATTAGAACACTAAAGAGTAATGGAAAATAAATTCATAATAAGCTCCAGTGCCAAACACCCTTGATTTCTGAAGATGCAAAAATCTTGGTCAACTCTGCTACCGAGCTGGAGAGAGCAATTTGCAAAGCATTTTACCCCCCCCCATAAATTAACTGTCTGAAACTGCCCATTACGCATTGATAAGAGGCACCCCCATGGGTCAGAGGAGGAAAAAGTATACACACGGATTTTATTTTCAAAGCTATGTGCATACTTTTCACGCATAATTCTGCCTGCAAAAACAGCAACTGCAAATGTCAGTGGGTACATTGTACCCACAGCAGGCAATTTTCAAAGCATGCACTTATTTTCCTAGTTAACATTGGTGCAAAGACCACAGGAAAGAGAGTATGTGCGGATTTTCTTTCAATGCAAGCAGTTTGAATATTGCCCCCATGCTGTCTCATTTCATCCAACAGTTTCTTTAGTGCCCTGTAAAAGCCTTCACACCTTTGAACATTTTTCACATTCTGCCATCTTAAAAATACATCTGGTGGTGGATGCCTGGAATGCCCTTCCGGAGGAAGTGGTGAAGTCCAAAACTGTGAAGCACTTCAAAGGGGCGTGGGATAAACACTGTGGATCCATCTGGATCCACAGTGTTTATCCATAGCTGGAATTAACTTATGGAACAAGATGCCCACTGACCTGCGTCAGGAACACTGCCATAAAAAATTCAAGCAAGGACTCAAAACGTGGTTGTTTGAACAAGCCTTCACACTATGATATCCGATTAAACCGAAATGCCATTTAATATCCTACCCCATTTAACTCCCTGCTTCTTGTCCCTATGACCCTATATTTTTTTTTCCATATTTTTCCCCTAATTTTAATCCTCCCCCCTTTCTCCCCCCCTTATCACTAATTATGATCTTTCAATTAGTTTTAAAATAATAGAATATGCATTTGGTTCAATTTAGTTCCTGTGGTTACAATCAGCTCTATTTTTGACTTTTATGTTCTAAGGTATTGTGTTGGTTCGTAAATGACTTTTAGATACATACGATATCACTATTGTATATAAAACATTATATTAATTCATGGTTTAATGTCTGTTCTGCCTGTTATCATACTTACCTGTTATCTGTAAAGCCTGTTGCTAATTATTGTTTATTGTAAACCGCAGTGATGTATCTTTTTACGTACTGCGGTATATAAAAATCCCTAAATAAATAAAATAAATAAATCAGGTCTAGAGGACGCATATAAAGAGCAGGCAGCAAAACACTGCACGGAGCGGCAGTAGCCACAGAGGCATTCACGGAGCGGGATGCCAGTGGCCAGTGGTTGGTGTTCCACCTTCACGGAGCGGAAGGATGGAGGGCTGCCATCTCCCAATTAAAAAAAGAAAAAAACAAACAAACAAAAAAAAAAACAGGGATGGGTTCATGGGCTATAGGTATTACCAATTATTAGGCTTATTCAATTACCAATTATTAGGCTTTTCAATATTTGATGATAGTTAATGTGACTTTCAAGGCATACTTCACTTTCAATGCATATCCAGCATAGCTCTCTGCTTCAACGGCAGGGGAGAAGAAAAACTAATACTTCATGCATATCTCTGCTTCAATGGCAGAGAGCTATGCTGCCGCTTACCCAACTAATCAAACTTAACATTTCACTTGGAAGCAGCTCCATCACTGCTCTCTACATTAATAGTGGGGGTGAAAGGGAAATAGAACCTAAGGTTACTAAGAGCCAAGAGAAACAGATAAGTATGAGAAAAAAGAAGTGTGAAGCTTGTTGGGCAGACTGGATGGGCCGATTGGTCTTCTTCTGCCGTCATTTCTATGTTTCTATTCAGAATGCATTAAGAGTTTGTTTCATGGATATACATAACATATTGTTCACTTTCTTCAGTTACAAACTTAGGCCAGGATTCATCATTCCTTGCGGAATGATAAACGCGGTGGTAAAGGGGGGCGAAGAAGGGGGCGGTCGGGCGTTAGCCTGCAGCCAACCACACCATGGCGGTGTGGTTTCACCTGCCGCGGTGCGGCCATGCTGCACACTATCGCGGACATAGCGCCATCGTAAAAGGTGGTGCTATTTCCCGTGCTGCTGCCGGCGATAATGTTCTGAATATTATCTCCGGCGGCGGCCTATTTCCTTAATCCCCTCCCTAACTCCTCCCCGCCACATAATTAGAATGCTACTGCTGCGATAAAGCCATTATCGCATGTGATAATGGCCTTTCGCAGGTTGGAAAATAACCCCGTTGATTGTAAGACCCCAGGGGATAGGGAAATACCTACAGACCCTGAATGTAATCCGCTTTGAAGTGCTGAATAAAGTGTGAAAAGCGGAATATAAAAATCTAAGAAAGAACAATTATAGAAATATTTCAAAAGTAAATTAAGAATAAAAATCAAAAAGTCTTCATTGCATAATTATAGAAATATTTCAAAAGTAAATTAAGAATAAAAATCAAAAAGTCTTCATTGCATAAGTCTTCTCTCCTCTAGAGCATGTGCCTCGACTGAGCTGGGGGATGAAAACTTGCTTCAGGAGTCTGGAGTTAGACATGGTGACGATGTGGTTGGACCAACAAAGTTAATACTGGACGATCATTGTCTTGATGAGCATAATGGTTGCTAGCAAGAGGATGCTAATGTTAGTACATCTGTCTTCAGAAAATCTTCCCAAGACAATGTTGATGGTGCTTCTCCATCATCTTGAAGTGTCTCCTGTATGCTGTCTATATTTCAGGGTGGATATCACCAGGTATCAGCCCCAGGAGGACTCATGAGGGCCAATGGGATATTGGAAGGGGCACTAGGTCCAGCAAGCCATTAAACTGGAAAAAGCCCATGAAGCCACCACATGGCTAGGTATAGGCCATGTAGGCTTTTAATGTCAGTGCAACTCCTCTTTCCCAGTGACAGCAGTGGGCCGGCACAGCATGGGCACCTGGTTACATGTGCTGCCCAAGCACACTGCTCGACAATACTGATTTTTCATTGTTGGCGCTAAAAGAAAAATGTACTGGGTTGATTCTCTATTCTCCAGCTGACAGGCAGAAGTGTCATTAAAATAACTTGCATTAGCTATCTTCTCTTTGACTTTACAGCTCCCAGAACACATTTCCTAAGCTATCAACTTATAACTAGGCTACTGTATTATGTCTTCCTCTTAATTGAAATATAGTAATAAAGATATGCTGGTAGCATCAAATCAAGGAAGATCATTACAGACAAATTCTTCGGTGACAAACTCCATATTAATTATATAAATACTATGAGCCAAATATAACAATGTGGTGGGCAAAAGAGCATAAAAGTAATGAACCACTGTGCAGTATAAGTAATAATTGAACTTAACTGGGAATGCCAGATTAAGTCAAATGCTTTGTTTTTAACTGGGTCCTAAAGACAAAGGGAAATAAAGGGGTCCCTGTACTAAAGGGCATTAGTATTAATATTTAACATGCCTTTACGTCATTGTTGTTACGTGCCCCGCCCGTGGCCATCCCATGCACGGGACCGCCCACCTGCGTGGGACTGCCCGGAAATTTGTAGGGCCGAGGGCGGGTCTTGGTTCCGCGGTGCGCCCTGATTGATCTAACAATATAAGGAAGTTCCTGTCTCCACTTCCTTGCCTCGGCAATCAGGTCAGCTTGTATGCTAGATTGTCTCTGTGCTTGTTCCTAGTCTCGTTCCAGGATCCTTCTGTTCCAGTTCTGTTCCTGACTTGTTCCTGAGTCCTGAGTCCTGCTTGTTCCTGTGTTCGTCTAGTTGTCTACCCAGGTAGTACCCTCAGACCTTGGCTTGCTTCTGACCTGCCTGCTGCCTGTCTACGACTTCAGCTAGTTCCTGACCTGCCTGCCTGCCACCTGTCTACGACCTCTGCTAGTTCCTAACCTGCCTGTCTGTCTGCCACCTGCCTCAAGACCTCTGCTTGCCTCTGACTTCGTCTGACCTCCGGTATCTGACCCTTGTTTCGTTGACCACTCCTCGGACTGACTTATGGACATTGACCTTTCGCCTGCCTGACCTCGTCTCCAGATTCTGGCTCTGTTCCTCGCCTTGTCATCACCAACTCTGTTCTGGTTCTGCCTGCTCCAGCTCGAACCCGACTGCACTCCTCCTGAGTCCATGGGCCTACGGGCTCTTCCTGGGGGGACCGCGGGCTTCCAGTGGTGAAGCTCTTCCTAGCCTCTGTCTCCTCCTATGCTCCGCCCCCTGGGGGCAGTTACCTCCTGTTCCCTTTCAAGAGGTATTCCATCCCTGCCCCAGGACAAGGGTCCACCCCCGAGCGCAACAATTGTTACCTGGCACTTATGTCCAATGTGCATTGGGGTGAATTTTAAAAGTTGCTTGTGTTAAAAGACTCTTATACGTAAGTACCTTGTATTTTAAACGGCCCAATTATGTGCATAGATACAAATGCGCAGGCGACCAAATGTGTAGGAAAAAGGAGCAAAGTCAAAGGTGTTTGGCAGGATCAAAATTTACACGCGTAAATCCATATTTTATATCCAGTGGCTGCAGCGCATATTAGACTGTTACCTGGCTATATTTACTTCTGCTCTTGATGAGATGTAAGGCTGCAAATATCTCTTTTTAGGCCTAAAACAACTGGGTAAGAGAATGGGGTAAACTGGAGGGGGAGGGAGAGGGGGTGCAGGCTGAAGAACCAGAGTGGTCTGGATGACTTTGAGATAGACTGGGCAAACTAGTGGACTAATTGGTAAAACTGGGATTGTCCTTTACCCATGTATGTTTTAAAATCTGTTTATGCGTGCGTGTTAAAGACATCAAAGTCCCAAGGAAGACTGCAAACTAAGTTTGCTTGTGAAACCACTTAATATTAGGAACACCCATACGTGCGCTTGGGGCCGGATTTCAAGAGATAACGCCTGATTTTATAACATGCGTGCCCCGCCCACGCCCCTTTTTCAAAGCCCCGGGACATACGCGCGTCGCTATGCAAAATAGGCTCAGCACGTGTAACCCCTTCTGCGCGCATAAATTCAGCCGGATTTACGCGCGCGCGGGGCTTTTAAAATCTGGCCCTTGGTGGTATTTTAAAACATATGTGCACAAGATTTAAAAATTCCTCCGTAGGTGTGCTCATATGAATATACAGCGCCCGCACACTCATTTTAAAGTTACCATCATTATTTGCATTCACATTGGGGTAGATTTTAAGAAAGTGCGCCTTCGCGTACTTTTGTTGGCGCACCAGGCGCCAACAAAAGTACGCTTGATTTTAGTAGATACGCGCGTAGCCGCGCGTATCAGCTAAAATCCAGGATCGGCGCGCGCAAGGCTGCCGATGTCGTGTAGCCGGCGCGCGCCGAGCCGCGCAGCCTGCCACCGTTCCCTCCGAGGCCGCTCCGAAATCGGAGCGGCCTCGAAGGGAACTCGCTTTCGCCCTCCCCTCACCTTCCCCTCCCTTCCTCTATCTAACCCACCCCCCCGGCCCTATCTAGACCACCCCCTACCTTTGTCGGGGGATTTACGCCTCCCGGAGGGAGAAGTAAATCCCTGCGCGCCAGCGGGCCGCTAGCGCGCCGAAACGCGACCTGAAGGCGGTTCCGGAGGGCGCGGCCACACCCCCGGACCGCCCCGGGCCAAAACCACGCCCCCGGGCCCGCCCCCGAAACGCCATGTCCCGCCCCCAAAACGCTGCGCCGATCCGACACGCCCCCTGACACGCCCCCCTCGAAAAACCCGGGACTTACGCGAGTCCCGGGGCTCTGCGCGCGCCGGTAGGCCTATGGAACATAGGCGCACCAGCGCGCAAGGCCCTGCTCGCCTAAATCCAGGTGGATTTAGGCGAGCAGGGCTTTTAAAATCCGCCCCATTATCGTTACTGCACAATAATGTAATACAGCTGCAAATGACCCTCACAAAAGTTATACTAATGGTCTCATTAGGTGATAATGCTGGATTGTACATCTAGTGTTAATATCTAAGAGGCTTTACACAATCCACTTAATGCAGAACAGTTCACTATACCTCAGCAATGCTTCGGCATGTGAGTTAGACTATTAGCAGCACCATTTTGAATTTGGCACCACAGCAAGCAGGAGAGAAACTGGCTCTCTCCTACTAGTGAAAATTCAGGGGAACCTTAGAGGATATAAGTGGGGGCCTACAAGTGGAAAGGGGGGGGGGGGTGTTTGCGAACCTAGATCCAGAGGGGAAGAGGGATTCTAGGGGTGGCTGGGAAAAACCTTCTTTATTCCTGAAGTGGAAAGAAATGTTCTGGAGGTGGCTTGGAATGCTTTTCTTTGTTCCTGGGTAGAGGTGGCGGGATGTAGAAGGCGTTCCAGAGTGGTCAAGAAAGCCTTCCTTTGTTCTGGGGAGCCCCTATCGGGTGACCAAGAAAGCTAGATTGTTCTAGGAGGAGCACCTACTTAGCTTTGCACAGAGGTAACCTGAGGAGGCCCCATTCTGAGAGAGGGACCAATTCTTGCTTTTCATTGACCTACAAAGTTTTTCCATCTTCCAGGCCCTGTTCCTGTGGGACCTCGGGGACATCTGGCCAAAGTCATAGAAGTTAGCTGTGTCGTAGTCTGACCCCAGGCATATGTAGTACATATGGAGGCCATCAGTGATGGACATCTTTAGGACACAAGACGCAATCTTTGAAGGCACTGGAAGTGGCCCTCTTGGAGCTGGACATTTTTTTTTTTTTTAACTAATATTTTGTTTTTGGGAGCACTAAAAAAAGCTGTTGAGGGGCTGCCGAGACAGCAAGCAACTTGTTAGTGAGTCAAAGAAAAGGAAAAACTATAAAATACCAAAACGATTAGAAGAGAACGGATACATGTCTGTACAGGAGCTTGGACAAAATAAAAAACTGAGGGGCTCACAAGGCAGCATGTGCAGAAAGTAGCACATGCTCAGTAGAGCAAAAGCTCCATGAGCTAGGAGAAAAGGGTCCATCTGGCATCGTCAGATGAAAATTTACCTAAATCTAAGTAGCCAAGATGAGGCATTTGGCCTTGTCCATAGGTGCCAGCTCTCTGTGTGCAGTGGGTGTTTGAGTACCCTCAATATTGAGCAAACCCCTTCATTGTGTCCAGGGAGGGGTATTCTGTATTGAATTTAGCACCCCTAATCATTATGAAAAGTTGGCTCATGGCCTTGGCTGAAACTTTTCCCCTTAGTACGTAGCACACTATCGCCATAGCACGCATGTTAAGCTTTAGCATATAAGCACCTAAATCTTTGAAATTTTACCCCATAGTGATTTACCAAAATCACACAGGGTGCCAGTGGGATAATCAGAATTTCAAACCTAGTCTTCTAATTCCCTGCCCATCAATCGAACCACTAGGCAACGCCAATCTCCCACATTATAGTAAGACAGAATTTAACTAAGCAGTCAAAACAAATGTATTTTCTTTTTACAGGACTTTATGAAATGCTTTAGAGGGCAATTTTCAAAGCCATTTGTGTGGGCAAATGAGCTATCCGAAAATTGCCCTCCACCAATGCAGCTGAAAGTATGCATGGGGTTCCACAAAGTGGGAACTTTTAGCTGCATTTAGAAGACACATTCTAGAAGGCGGGTTTATTTTGAGGGAGGAAATTAAAGAAGCCAATATTTAAAAAGACAAAAAAAAAAGGATAACTTGTGCGGATAAAGTTAGCCACATAAGTTATCAAGGATATTCAGCAGCTACCTTTAGCAGAATAACGTTTAAACCTAACCAGCTATCTTTGAATATCCCCGATCAGGTTTAAAGTTACCAGATACAACGGAGGCAGTGCATACAAATCTATCTCATCCATACTCATTGTGGTTATCCTGAAAACCAGATCTATCTGTGGCCCTTGAGGAGCAGAGTTAGCCACCCCTGATCTACAGTGTATTAGTAGAAATCTAGAGGTAACTATGTTTCAGGCCAACACTTGTAACTAGGAATTGGGTGACATGTTAAGACAAAATGGCTTAGTTTTGAATGTAATCACTCAGAAATCAGTGTCTCAAAGATACACTTGTAAAGGTTTACGTGTTGGTAGTAGTTGAAAAACAAATACCCAAAATGGAAACTAACATACCAAAACAATTAACATTGAATTTTAGTGACCATCATATTTGGGCAGTATGTGTTCATGAATACACATCATTGAATGTGCATCGCACATCTTATCTTTGCCACATAGTTTAATCATCGGTCATTTTTTATCAATTTTTAGTGATACAATACTTAAGGTGATTATGTCATCTCTTATAATGTATATTCTTATTCACAAAGTAATTACGCCACTTAACTTGTGAACTTGTATTATTCACGTAGTCAGCCCAAAGAACTGATTAGTCAACATCCAGAATGTAAAAGTCGCCCAAAGAATTGATTAGTCAACATCCAGAATGTAAAAGGGCTGACTACATGAATAATACAAGCTCACAAGTTAAGTGGCGTAATTACTTCATGAATAAGAATATACATTATAAAAGATGACATAATCACCTTAAGTATTGCACTTAATCACTAAAAATTGATAAAAAATGACCGATGATTAAACTATGTGGCAAAGATAAGATGTGCGATGCACATTCAATGATGTGTATTCATGAACACATACTGCCCAAAATAAGATGGCCTCTAAAATTCATTGTTAATTGTTTTGGTATGTTAGTTTCCATTTTGGGTATTCGTTTTGAATGTTACAGGTTGGCATAGGTTTTTGATTGAATGTTGCCACTCATTGCAGGTCATGAGTTGCAACCGAAGCAGGAGATAAAATCATTGTGGGTTAGATTAGATCTCCAGTTAACTTTGGATAAACAGATTGTCGCTGTAGCAAAAGGGGTCTTTTTGAGTTTGAAATTAATGAGGCAATTAAAACCTTTCTTAGATACGAATGCCTTGAAAAAAGTTACTTATGCCTTAGACATGTATCATCTTGACTATTGTAATCTGCTTTACTTAAGTCTCCTGGGTAAATCTACCCATTAGGGTGCAAACCATACAGAATGTGGCAGCACGACTGATGACTATTTCACGCCAGGTTCCTGCAGCTCCTATGCTATTATAATTACAATGGCTTTCCATTAAATGTTTGCTATGGTCTTTAAAATATTGTAGGGTCTTTGTCCCACTCCCAGTTTTAGAGGTCAATTACGTTGGTAGGTTAATGGGTGCGCGGTGAAGTCGAACCAGAAATCTGTTACAGCTTCCCACAGCGAAAGCATTTCGTCATGTATGTTTACAAAATCAAATTTTTTCAGCAGCCCTCCCATAGTTGTGTAATGCACTTCCACTTGTACTCAGGGAAGAAAGTAATCTCTTACGGTTTCGTAAAGATTAAAGACCTGGCTAATGTCCCAGAGAAATTAAATAAAAGAGATAGAAGGGGGATAGAAAAAGTTAATATCTCATTTTCTGGCTCATTCATCAGTATGGGGTCTAATGCATGTTGTGCATGCAATAAATTGCACAACACAAGCTAGCATGCAAATTTTAATTTTAGTATGCAAGTGGGAGGAGTTAATGCAAATCAAGGTGTCCTTCCGCATTCAGGAATAGATTAACGCATAACGTGGGATTTAATGTCAGAAATAATTATACCTTTTTTTTTTCTTTGCGGTACAAAGGAAAAAAGTTTTTATAGTGTGCCCGTGGCCATTATCACAGATTGTGGCTATTATTGCAGCTATTATTGCGAGCGATAAAATGAGGCCTTCTATCAGACATACATACCATGCCCTCCTGGGCCAATGAAAGCATCTTTTCTTATCTGCGCTGTCTTCCTAAACCTATTATGTTTGTGGCAGGTTTACTTGTTGGGGAATACTGGCTGCTTCAGGATGCTCGTCGCAGACAATAGCAAGACCAACAACCACAAGAACAGGCAAGGGAGATTCTAACCCTTCCTAGGGAAGTCCCTGCACCAGAGCCCAAGCCACTGGCCCCACAGGGAGAGGGTAGTAGCCCATGGCAGCACTTGGCACGAAAGCAGCCAAAGCGGAGGAGATACGGGGAGCGCATCTTTCCTCTACAAGCTTCATTGTTGGACATACCAGAAAATTATGTAGTTAGCAGGTATCACCTCAGCTCTCAGGGTAACCTGCGATAGCCTGAAGAAATCCGAGGGGATCTGGATCCGGTCACGAAAAGATCCCACTCTATACTGGGGCTCACCAAACTATTGGCCAACCTGCATTTTCTGGCATCAACCTCCTTCCAGATGACAGTAGGGTTCGTCGTGGGAATGTCCCAAACCACTTGTTCCCACTGTCTGGGCCAGGTCATAACAGCTGCATCTGACTGCATTAATAGCTACCTAGTATTTCCTCAGGACAGGCAGGACATGATGGAATTGAAGAGAGGCTTTTATGCCATAGTACACTTTCCCAATGTTCTGGGACCTAACGACTACATTCACGTAGCCATCATCCCATCCCTTGACAGGGAAGAAATCTTCTGTAACAGAAAGCTCTTCCACTCCCTCAATGTGTAAGTGGTCTGTGACGCTCAACTGCGCATCCTCAACATGGTGGCCAGGTATCCAGGAGCCATGCATGATTCCTTTATATGCAGGCAATAGGGCCTCTTTGAAAATTTTGAGGACGGCCTCTACAGTGATGGATGGCTCCTAGGTAAGACATATGCTTCTTTCTCTATTCCCTCTCTTGCTATGAGTTTACAGCAAATGGCACAGACATGGGGGATAGGCTGTGGGGGATGCAACAGCATTGCTGATATCACAATTGGCTTATACAGTTAGGTCTGCATGCCGTTGCGCCACGGCTTGGCTGCTTCTCCCCATGCTCAAGAGGTCTGCTAATCTTGTGAGGTCAAACAATGGACTTGCCATAAGGCTTTGTGTGTGAGCTGCCACTACACACTTTCTAAGGGTTCATGTTAAACATTTGCCTTTTCAATCCTCCCATTTGGAGCAGCTGAAATCTCACTAGTTAATATCAACCTTTAAGGATATAAGAACATTAAGAAATTGCCATACTGGGTCAGACCAAGGGTCCATCAAGCCCAGCATCCTCTTTCCAACAGTGGCCAATCCAGGCTACAAGTACCTGGCAAGTACCCAAAAACTAAGTATATCCCATGCTACTGATGCTAGTAATAGCAGCGGCCATTCCCTAAGTCAACTTGATGGACTTCTTCTCCAAGAATTTATCCAAACCTTTTTTAAACCCAGTTACACTAACTACACTAACCACATCCTCTGGCAACAAATTCCAGAGCTTAATTGTGCATTGAGTGAAAAAGAATGTTCTCAGATTAGTCTTAAATATGCTACTTGCTAACTTCATGGAATGCCCCCTAGTCCTTCTATTATCCGAAAGTTTAAATAACCGATTCACATCTACTCGTTCTAGACCTCTCATGATCTTAAAGACCTCTGTAATATCCCCCCTCAGCCGTCTCTTCTCCATGCTGAACAGCCCTAACCTCTTCAGCCTTTCCTCATAGGGGAGCTGTTCCATCCCCTATCATTTTGGTTGCCCTTCTCTGTACCTTCTCCATCGCAACTATATCTTTTGTGAGATGTGGCGGCCAGAATTGTACACAGTATTCAAGGTGCGGCCTCACCATGGAGCGATACAGAGGCATTATGACATTTTCTGTTTTGTTAACCATTCCCTTCTTAATAATTCCAAACATTCTGTTTGCTTTTTTGACTGCTGCAGCACACTGAGCCAATGATTTCAAAGTATTTTCCACTTTGATGCCTAGATCTTTTCCTGGGTGGTAGCTCCTATTATGGAACCTAACATCGTGTAACTGCAGCAAGGGTTATTTTTCCCTATATGCAACACCTTGCACTTATTCACATTAAATTTCATCTGCCATTTGGATGCTCAATCTTCCAGTCTCGCAAGGTCCTCCTGCAATTTATCACAATCCGCTTGTGATTTAACTACTCTGAATAATTTTGTATCATCTGCAAATTTGATAATCTCACTTGTCGTATTCCTTGCCAGATCATTTATAAATATACTGAAAAGCATCTGTCCAAGTACAGATCCCTGAGGCACTCCACTGTTTACCCTTTTCCACTGAGAAAATTGACCATTTAATCCTATTCTATTTCCTGTGTTTTAACCAGTTTGTAATCCACAAAAGGACATCGCCTCCTATCCCATGAATTTTAGTTTTCTTAGAAACCTCTCATGAGAGACTTTGTCAAATGTCTTCTGAAAATCCAAATATACTACATCCACTGGTTCACCTTTATCCACATGTTTATTAACCCCTTCAAAAAATGAAGCAGATTTGTGAGGCAAGACTTCCCTTGGGTAAAACCATGTTGACTGTGTTCCATTAAAACATGTCTTTCTCTATGCTCTGTAATTTTGATCTTTAGTATAGTTTCCACTATTTTTCCCGGCACTGAAGTCAGGCTCACTGAACTTTAGTTTCCCGGATCGCCCCTGGGGCCCTTTTTAAATATTGGTGTTACATTGGCCACCCTCCAGTCTTCAGGTACAATGGTTAATTTTAATGACAGGTTGCAAATTTTAACTAATAGATCTGAAATTTCATTTTTTAGCTCCTTCAGAACCTTAGGATTCATACCATCCAGTCCAGGTGATTTGCTACTCTTTAGTTTGTCAATCTGGCCTACTACATCTTCCAGGTTCACAGTGATTTGGTTCAGTTCATCTGACTCATCACTCTTGAAAACCATCTCCAGAACTGGTATCTCCCCAACATCCTCATTAGTAAACACAGAAGCAAAGAATTAATTTAGTCTTTCTGCAATGGTCTTATCTTCCCTAAGAACCCCTTTAACCCCTCGGTCATCTAACAGTCCAATCAACTCCCTCACAGGTTTCTTGCTTCAGATATATTTATTATGAGTTTTTGCTTCTACGGCCAACTTCATTTCAAATTCTCTCTTTGCTTGTCTTATCAATGTTTTACACTTAACTTGACAATGCTTATGCTTTTTCCTATTTTCTTCAGATGGATCTTTCTTCCAATTTTTGTAGGATTTTTTTTTTTGGCTAAAATAGCCTCTTTCACCTCACCTTTTAACTGGTAATCGTTTTGCCTTCCTTCCTTCCACCTTTCTTAATGCATGGAATATATCTAGACTGCGCGTCTAGGATTGGATTTTTAAACAATGTCCATGCCTGTTGAACAATTTTAACCTTTGTAGCTGCACCTTTCATTTTTTTCTAACTATTTTCTTCATATTATCAAAGTTTCCCTTTTGGAAATTTAGTGTTAGAGCTGTAGATTTACTTATTGTCCCCCTTCCAGTTATTAGTTTAAATTTGATCATGTTATGATCACTATTGCCAAGTGGCCCCACCACCATTACCTCTCACCAAATCCTGCTTTCCAATGAGAATTAAATCTAAAATAGCTCCCTCTCTCATTGATTCCTGAACCAATTGCTCCATGAAGCAGTCATTTATTACATCCAGGAAATGTATGTCTCTAGCATGTCCTGATGTTACATTTACCCAGTCAATATGCTTATCACTATACTCTTACCCAACACACATGGGATTTCTACCCATATAGGATTCTACTGAGCATTTAGTCTCTTGTATGATCTTTATCCTGTTGGACTCTATACCCTCCCGGACATAAAGTGCCACACCCCCACCAAGTTGATCCTCTCTATCATTGAAATATAATTTATCCCCTGATATAGCACTGACCCATTGGTTATCCTCCTTTCACCAGGTCTCTGTGATGCCAATTATATCAATCTCATCATTTACTGCTATACACTCTAACTCTTCCATCTTACTTCTTAAACTTCTGGCATTGGCATACAGATATTTCAAAGTGTGTTTTTTGTTTGAATTAACAACCTGCTTTTCAGTTGATAAGGATAATTTGGAAATCATTAGCTTCGGTGATTTTTTACATATAGGCACATGGACTACTTTTGCTTTTATTGGAACCTCTCTGTTGGGATGCCCTATCACTCCTGTTTCATTAGTATCCTTCAAGGATACATTCCTCCAAACCATGCACTGCTGAGTGACTGTTGGCTTTCCCCCTTGTTCTAGTTTAAAAGCTGCTCTATCCCCTTTTTAAAAGTTAGTGCCAGCAGCTTGGTTCCACTCTGAATAAGATGGAGCCCATCCTTTTGGGAAAGTCTCCCCCTTCCCCATAAGTTTCCCCAGTTCCTTTCAAAACCGAATCCCTCTTCCCTGCACCATCGTCTCATCCACGCATTGAGACTCTGGAGCTCTGCCTGCCTCTGGTGACCTGCGCGTGGAACAGGGAGCATTTCAGAGAATGCCATCCTGGAGAAATCTATCTACTATTTGGTATCCTGCCAGGTACTTGTGACCTGGATTGACCACTGCTGAAAACTGGATACTGGGATCTTGGTCTGTCCAATATGTTGGTTCTTATAATCCAACTGAAAACAATTCAAGGATGTAAACTGAATGTTTACTATCACAGTTCTAAAACAGATATTTTAGTGGCCCTGTAGTATCCTTCCCCTTCTTTAGGTTTCTAGCTCAACTGGAACCAGCTAGTGCTGGGCATACAACAGCATGATCCTACATTCACTATTGCGCAAGACATTTTTCCCATTTTTAACCTCATTCCCATCCAGTTTAGCTCTCACAACTAAATTCTTAGCCAAGGGCCACAGACTGCATCTCCCTCTGGAGTCCGCTAAACCTGTATTCTGAAAGTAATGAGAAATGGATGGGGCCCCTTCGCCCGAGGAAGTGCAAGCTGCCTCAGCCCCTGCTGGTTCAAGGAACAGAAGCCAGGGAATAGATATCAGATTTTTCTCATGGCAGCATCCAATTAAACAATTTTTAAAACAGAACTGCTTTTTAGTCAGACTGTGATCAGGTACATTATGGAAGGCAATATAATTATGCAGCTATCAGCAATACAAGAAATATAATTATATGAACTAAGTATTGTTTCAAGTTTTCAAGATTTTGTGCTAGACTAATATACAATATTAAAAAAAGAGATCCATTTAGATAGAGTTGCCAAATAGTTCATTTACTTCAGGACGGGTTTGTCCATGCCTGGTTTTATCGCATGGCCTACATAAACCTGCAGCTCTCACTTCCTACAGCAAAGCAGGCCCACAGGTCCATGTATGCAGTAGGGCAAATGAAGGACCGGCTGAGCCAGTCCTGAAAAAATAGAGACAGTTGGCAACTCTTAGGCTTTTTTGTTTCTCAGCGATCACACATACATTATATCTTCCTAATGTAGAAGTCCATTTTAGTTAGGAGGTACTATATACTCTGGATAGTCTTTGTCTGATGCAGGCTTGTAGTTCGAAGGAACAGAATGTAAAATAAAATGTAAAATATCGTTTCACTGGATTTACAAGGAAATTAGATATAATGTATAAAATTACTATCAAAATGACTTTCTCCAAGTCATTTGAATAAGACAATAAAAAGTCAGTAATACCAGCTAGCTCCAATTTTATAGGACAAGGTGATCCGATTCCGGTTTTGCGCCACCGTATACTCCTGCTTTTCATGCCATGACACAAAGCCAGTACTGGAACAGTCTGTCCTGTGGAGCCATTTTAGAAAGTGGAAAATAACTATATTGCACAGTTAGGGCCAGATTCTAATACCTACGTGCGGGCGTAGATTTGTGCACGCAACCCGGCGCGCACAAATCTACGCCCGATTTTATAACATGCGCGTGCAGCCGCGCGCATGTTATAAAATCCAGGGTCGGCGCGCGCAAGGGGGTGCACACTTGTGCACGCCGAGCCCTAGGGGAGCCCCGATGGCTTTCCCTGTTCCCTCTGCCGCCCCGCCCCCCCCCCCCACTTTCCCCTACTTAATCCCCCCCCAACCTTTAATTCATAAGTTGCGCCTGACTCTGGGCAGGCGTAGGTTGTGCGTGCCGGCCAAGTGCTGTGCCGGAGGCCTCGGTCCCGCCCCTGCCCTGCCCCTTTCACAAAGCCCCGGGACCTACGTGCGTCGCCGGGCTTATGCAAAATAGGCTCAGCGCAGGTTACATGCGTAGGGCTTCTAAAATCTGCCCCTTATTGTCTTAAACTGCATATAGTATGGGCCGGATTTTAATATCTGCGTATGTTATAAACTCCGGGGTCGGCACGCGCAAGGGGGTGCACGCCGAGCCCTAGGGGAGCCCCTATGGCTTTCCCTATGGCGGCCTTGGAGGGAACTTTCCTTCTGTCCCCCGCCCCCCCACCTTCCCCTCCCTTCCCCTACCTAACCCGCCCCCCAGCCCTATCTAAACCCCCCCCCAACCTTTATTTAGCAAGTTGCGCCTGCCTCCTGGCAGGCATTGGTTGCGCGCGCCAGCCAAGTGCCGGCGCACAATCCCTCAGCCTAGCAACCCCAGGGAGGCCTCTTGCCACGCCCCTATCTCGGACCGCCCACGCCCCGCCCCTTTTTTCAATCCTGGTACATGTGCGTGTCGCTGGGCCTATGCAAAATAGGCTCAGCACGCGTAGGGTTTGTAAAATTTGCCCCTATATGCTTATAACTTGAAGAAAAAGCAGTACTTTGTAGCTTTCTGTAAACTCTGATTTAAACTTTCAACTCTCGCACTACAGCATTTACTGCCAGAAACTATTCTTCCAGTCAGTCACCACTATGTTTCTGAATATTCATTTGCATATGTGCTATACATACAAACTGGAAATGTTTTTTGTTTTTTTTTAAATGTGTGAAAGTAATTAAAACAATCAAATATGATTTTACCAGTCTATATCCCTAAAACTAAAATACATGTTCACATGAGACTAACATTTAATCATGTAACCTGCTGGCATTGAGAAGTTTTAAAACCAAAGCATAAAAATGTATATGACAAATAAAATCTTAGATCTAATTTATAGGAGTATTTACAGCACTGACATATATATGCAGTGGGTTCTTATAAGTCTCCAATCAAGCTGTGTTTCTAGAAACTGAGAATCCATAGTAATTTGCAACTTAAAGCTATGTTCTGTGTTCATAGCTCCCTCTGATGACCAGTGGATACCACTCAACATTTTATTCTTGTTCGTGCTTCAGCTGCTCAGTGGTTTAGATCTAATTGCTTGCAAGTGAGGTCAGCAAAAGGTATTTATCGAAAAGCACTGAACAACAACAGACTCAACACACAGACACAGAAAATCCCACTTGCGTGTTGATTTATGGAAACAATTATGATTCTGCTCAAGCCTTTCTGAGTTGAGAAATAGTTTGTAGCTGCAGAATCTCAGCTTGCAAAAGGCAGACAGCAGAAATGGAATACTTATATATCCAGCTGTTATCAAGAACAAGTAAGTTATTTTTCCTCTAAGATCATGCTTACGGTTTTCTTTCTACTGACGGGTTCTCTGTTCTTAATTTTGCTAAAGATGAAGGTTCAAAAGTTAACAGATCATGATAAGTTCTTTAAACATAAAATGTGTAACTTGTATAAAGAAAGTCCAGCTGACATCTGTACAAGAGAGAAATCTGGGCAGTTCTCTGAAAAAAGGCATGGGCAGCCACAAAGGTATATAAAAGAAGCATGACATTTTTGGTGTAGGGGAGGGTAGAAATGACGATATATTATGTAAGTAAGGAAAAAATGGAAATGTTTTTCATATATAACTGTAAAAAGTATAATCCCTAGAACTCTGGCAATTTCAAAGGATGCATTTGCTGTATGTAATGTTTTCATGAAAGATATACAGTAGCTAGAAATATAAATTACAGTTTACTTTGTGTAAAGCTGTTTGGTGACATTTTAACTCGTACGTACTGGAGCAAAGATTTATACAAACCACTCTTCTTACAGTTTTATTATTTTCAGTACAAACAGTGAATTCAAATAGTACAGAAGGCCACAACTGCCAAGGTTGTTGCAACCTGATTTTCTGAAGGATACCGGGACTGCAAAGATATTTGTACAGCAATTCAGAATTTGACATCGGTGACACAACAAATAAGGAACACAGTCCTTGAAGAGTGAGCAATCCAAATCAAATCAACTTACAACTGCAAAGACAAAAGGAAGGTCAAGGACCTAGAAGGATCAATCTACTTGAGATTTAATTTTCATTATGTTGTTCATGAACACCCAGAACACTGCACTATAATGCGCAAATGGATACTAACTTGGATCCTGCCAACATTGCTCTACAGATCGTACTTTCACATTATCTTTCTAGTGGGCACTATATCTTTAGCTTGCAATGATATGACTCCAGAGCAAATGGCTATAAACGTGAACTGTTCCAGCCCCGAGCGACATACAAGAAGTTATGATTATATGGAGGGAGGGGATGTAAGAGTGAGGAAACTTTTCTGTCGAACACAGTGGTATCTATGGATTGATAAACGAGGAAAAGTGAAAGGGACAGAAGACCCAAACAACAACTACAGTAAGTAATGCCTTTGAATTGTGCTGTACTTTTACTTAAGATTTTGAAATCTGTACATATAGTAGATTCTTTTTTTTTCTATGCTACAGCTGGAGAAACTCCCACAATTTTCTCAGAGCGTGTGATTACTCTAGAAGACGCATTTTCTTTGAGTTATGTTAAAAGCAAGACATTTCGTTGATTTTGAACTATGCCACTTTAAATAATATGTTCCTGGCATGTTGTAGATCTGCTAACGTATTAACCACAGCCGGTAACCATTAGGAAATGGACAGCATACTTTAACAAGTGAATTAGGATGTGTGTAGATATGAACATTTAAGACATTTACAGCTTATGAAATGCAAACAAACTACAGACTGTTTAACCATATGTAATTTTAATTAATTAAAAATTAAAAGTATACATTTATTGTGCTATAAGAAGCCTTGTGAAAATATCACAAAAATACTTTTAAAAAGTAATATTTTTTAAAGACATTTTCCAGACATAGAAAGGAACCCACTTTTATAATCAACCAAAGTATATTTATAATTTGACATCATAGTCTGTATATTTAGTCAACATTTAGTCAACATATTACTGCGAGATGTTATCACTGCTTAATACTAAGGAAAGCAGATGGTTGGTTAAGACAGTTTTAAACGATTACATCAAAAAATAAGCACTAATATTTAAAGTATAAAGAAATTAAAAAGCTGATCTAGATTATTTTCTTCTATGTTATTGCACCAACCCACTGTAAACCATATTCACACCAAACGTGTTTTCATGTTTTTTCAAAAACTCTCCAGGACTGTCAGTCAACATGAAGTTGGCATGTATAGTCCTAAATTCATGTTTATACACAATATGAATATGCACCAGTGGTATTTCCCTAGGAATGCCATGCAACAGAAACAAGCACTCTCCTTCAACATAGCATAACACGGGTTCCTGCTTTGGGCTACCGTGGTGGTTGTTTTTTTGGATCAGCTTTTTCTGATCTGTTCTGATATAATTGAATGTGCTACATCTGTTTTGAGATGTTCTTTATTTCTGTATGAAGTACAGAGAAAAAAAAGAGAAAAATAAATACAAAAAGGCATTTATCGATGGCATTTTGCTGTACTGTCTGTCACTAGCTAGTCATGACAGTTGTTGAGTTCAGTTTCCAAATCCAGCAGCATTTTTATAACTACATAGTACTAATATGCTTCACAACGTTTTCACTAGGATATATTTTACGAAAAGTAATGAGACAAAACAGATGATGATGATAAAAGCATCTGTAATGACAAAGTCCTTGAGCCAGATTTACTAACAAGGTTATCTAATTTTGGATCTATAGGAAAGCCTCTTGCTAAATCAGACCAGACCATTAACCTATATTTTAAAATAAACATTTTCTGGTAACTTTTTTTAAAATTATTAAATGTATGTATATTTTTTTAAACTATTGTTCTTCCCTTTTACTGACTACAAGGACAATGCAGTTCATGTACAGTACTTTAAGAATATTACACAATAACAGCACAGTTAATATTTGGCATTAGTTGTAGACAGATAAATAATTGAAGGGGTTTTTTTTATATCCTTTCTTTTAGAAGTCTGTTCTCAGAGATTCATATAGCTTATCAAACAGTCTTCAGTATAAGCTTAAACAAATTCCCACATGTCTGATAAAGAGAAACATCACTTTATTATTTAAAATGTTTATCAGAGAATCTAGTTATCTTACCTTTATCTGAGTGCCTAGATACACTAATTTAGTAATTTTTATCTCTGTTACCTGCATAAAAACTATTTTATAGCAGCATATGCTATTGAATAATATTAAATGCTTGCATTTTATGATTTCTTACTGTTTAGCCAATAACCTAGATGATATGCCACTTAGTTCTTTTGCCATACACTACGAAATTGTGGTCCTTTCTTCTACAAGCCCACATTGTATGCTTGCTTTTAAAGAATTTTGCCTCTCTCACCAGTTTGTGAATTCTTGATATAGTATCATAGTAACATAGTAATGATGGCAGAAAAGGACCACACGGTCCATCCAGTCTGCCCAGCAAGATTCTTATGGTAACATCTGCTGCGCTGTGCAGGTTACTCCTATGTTTCTCTTTAGGGTAGCAACTGCTGCTCTGTGCAGTTATTCCCAAGCCTTATGATAACCTATAAAAAATGTACTACTAGCAACATTTTTACTGGGTGATGAGCCTTCTTGAAACTTCAGACAGTGCTGCTTGACGTGCTATGCTTATGGACTTGGATGCAATATAACTTAAAACTGCTAGACAGAATTAATTATTCTAATTAACCATTATGAATGAAATACTACTACAAAAAAAAGTGAATTATTTATACATCCTTGTTTGTTGAATCCAGTGTGATTATTTAAAATGTTTTGCTTCCCTCTGTATTCAATAGAGACATATTTGCACTTGTTTATGTTCTGTTTTTGTGCACACCCTCTTGTTATTTGTAAACCGGCATGATGGGGTTCCTAATCTCGAATGCCGGTATAGAAAAATCTATAAATAAATAAATAAATAAATATTTCATATTTTGAAATGTAAAGTGGTGTTTGAATGTAGACAGGTTTGGTTTAAAGAATATCCACAGTGAATATTCATGAGATATATTCTGGTTAATTTGCATCCTTGGTTACCCTAAAGCAGATCAGATTGGAGGTCTCCAGGTCCAGATTTGAGAACCACTGCTCTCTCTTCCATCAGATGGTAAAGATGATATTTCCCTGTTGTATCTAATCCCAGACAGAGGCCAGTAGTACTGCTTCTTCTAAATCAAAACTGATTACCTGATGTATCACATGTGTGGAAGTTAGAGAATACATATCATTTAGGGGCTAATTACCACGGGCAACTTATCAAAATCAGGCAAAGAAAAAGCCAATATCACACTTTGCACCAAACTAATGATATCCCTAATTGCCTGGTATGTTTACTGTATCACCACCAGGTATAATTTCCACACAGTAACTCTTTTGTGCATGAAAAATACGAAAACAGTGTTGATATTTGGACCAAATGGAACCTACAAAATATCACCTGAAATGCCATCTTTCTACAAAGGCTAAGGTCCAGGCCACTCACTGCCAATGCTACAAGCAAGGGGTGGAGAGCTGTGACGGATGTAGAGCTGGGCTGCTTCTTGTTTGGCTAATCCTTTCCTGTTTACCTTCCCTTTGATTTGGCTTTGCCTGCCGAAGGGCCTGAAAGTGCCTTGCTCTTTTCTGGAACGTCTGCACATGGCTGGGGCGAGGACGAGGCACGAAAGGGGGCCACGCTGTGGGTGTGACCGTGCCTGAAAGACGTGTGAGGGAGGAGAAGGAGAGAGGCCAAGTTCCAGCCAGCAGGCCCTTGGCTGCTTCGTCCTCCCACCCCTTTTGTTTGGATGCCACCCAGCAGCACAGCCAGACCCCCAAGACAGCTGCCTCCCGGCTGCTCCGGGAGCATGAGATCCTCGCGGGAGAAAGCCAGAGGAGAAGCACAGGCAAATGTGGGCTAAGAAGAGTGGGGGAAAGATGTCAGGCAATTGAAACAGAATGCCGCTGAGCCATGCCCAGTCCTCACGGAAACGTCTGCTCTGCTGGGACGCTTGCTGAGGCCTCTCCTCCTGTCTCCTTTACTTTCCCCTGGGCTCTTTGTCTCCTTGCTGCCCTTTTCTTTTCTTGCCTGCTGCAGCAGCCAGAGCATAAGAGGCTCTCCATGAGCGAAACACGTTGTCCTGGCAGGTGTAGGCTTTTCTCCCTCCACTATCTTGGAGGAGAAGTATTTGCTGATTTAAATATTCTTGCACTAAATACCTCACTACTTTATACTACGCCGCTCATTCTTCTTCACTGGCACGCACAGGTAGCCGTAAGAACCTCACTGACTGCATCTTAAGATCATGATAAATGGTTACAACTTTGAGGGCAAAGTGTTTATCCTACAGGCGACCGGTTTTACTATGCAATGAACACACTATTGTCCTTTACTATTTTGACTCACTGGTGCTTGGACACTCCACAAGTGTCGCTCAAAAGGAAGAGGGAGAAAAGAGCACAATAATAATTGTTTACCGAATTACAATCAGGTAAACTGATGAACAGGAAGGAACAGCGATTTAATCAAAGAGAAGCAGAGATGTAATGGAAGGAGCTGAGATTAGAAATCTGACATGAATTCTGAGTCACGCCATCTTCTAATTTTATGTATTTAAAATTGTTATATTCCACTCAATTTTGACATGTAGTTGTGGGCAGATTACAATAATCAAACATAAAACTGTGAGCTCAAACATACAGGACTAATCTTAAAAATATGCTATATTCTTCTCCTGTACTTGGTTCCTACTAGATTCATCAAAAAACATACATTTGAAAAAAGCATTTATCTTGATTCTTGACTGAAAACAAGGGAATCTCTTTACTTAAACAATGGTGTCCTCTAGGTATCTTGGATAAATAAACTATGACAGGGTAACTATTTAGCAGCAATGTTCACTGATCAGGATACCACTGATAGTTGCAAGCAAATTAAAAGAAATAAAACTTGCAATTCTGAATTTTTTCACCTTTAAAAAAAATTAAGTGCCAGTATTTAGATTTAATGGGCTTTTACTGCTAAATACCAACACTGATTGGCTGGTCTGTGGTTCCATTTTTAAATATTGCTGTAATATTATATTGTGATTATGGAAAAGAATCTAAATTCTGGTTCTTCCAGCAATATTCAGCGATGATGAGATTTTAATCAGCTATTTCTATTGTTTCTTTCCAGTTATGTATGCCTGATCAAACTCTCTTAGTTATTCTCCTGAATCTGCTCAGCTTGGGGGGAGGGAAGGAGGGGTCATTTCTTTGATGAAAACTTGTTAGTATTATTGCAACAACTATTTATATGATACTCAATATTACCTGCACAGTTTATGCTTGATGATAGCATTGTGACACTGTGTTTTGTTTGGTTGCTTATGCTGACATTAATAAAAATTAAATATAAAAACAAATAAGCTACTGGAAAGCTGGACAGAGATATGTCTGACAAACTGAACACAAAACTCATACAAAAAGACAGTAAAAGTACTAATGTGGTCAAAACATTTTATAGCACTGAAAACCCTTAAACTGCAAGCAAGGTTATAATTAAATAGTAACAGAAATTCTGTGTGCATGTTTCCCACAGACTGTTTTCAATTTACCCTTAAAGGTCTAATCTTTCTTTTAAAAAGAATGCACAATAAGAGAATCTTGCATTCAAATTCTTTAGTGCATGGTAAGCTGAGTTACAAATCACTGACCATTGGCAATATAACTTTAGCAGTGCTCGAAGATATCAAGAAGGCATCTGAGCTGTGCTCAAACTGACCAGGAAAGTTACGCACATACATAAAACCCTGTTTTATGTATGTGCGTAACTATTTACATACATAAAACCCTGTTTTATGTATGTAAATAGCACCTTGAACATCAATTAGGGGGGTTATACATTTAAAAATATGCACAAAACCCTATTTCAAGCATGCTTTTACATGCACTAGCGAGAGGCGCACCAGAGGGGCTGGGCATACTTTCAATTTTCAAAAGTATTTGTGTAAATGTACACACAGAAAGTCATATCTGCTCGGGAGCAGGTGTAACTTTCTGCATGTATGTATACACATGTACTAGGACTACCTGCAAATTTTAAAGCAGACTAATTAATGCACATAATTCCACTTTGAAAATTTGGACCAAACTCTGTGGGTACGGCAGCCGGGGGAGCATCGTCAAGTACCACAGCTTGAAAAGATTTTTCATGAGCTGCAATACTTACTGCCATGCCAGTGATCTACTTTGCCTGCAATGCAGTTCATTAGTTTGGCTGTGTGAGGCCTTATTTACGGACCAGCAAATAACTCCCAGAAATTTGCAATCATCACAAATTCCACGAGTTACTTGCATTTACCTTATGATATCACTCTTTACCACATGCAAACACGTTGTCACACCTTAGTAAATAGGACCCTTAGAGGCCTTCATAAAGGAGAGCTAAGGTTTTGCTCATGATCTATTCCCACCACTAGGTGGAATCAAGCAATAACGATCAAAACACCAAGCAGAATGCTTTGCCTAGTGAAATCAGAACTACAAGTCTACAGTGGGCTAAAACCAGGACTGGATCATCTTATACTGAAAGAAATGGAGCCAACCGGCAACCCTAGCCTCATCTCTCTCTCTTCAACATTCTCCTTTTCTCTGTCCTCCTCATCTCATCACAGCCTTTATGTTCCTTTGTTCCTTGCTTTACAACTCTCTCTACCTACGCTCTTCTTTTCCTTCACAATCCTTTTAGCATTCTGTTTTCTTTTTTTCCTTTTTCTTCCCTTTTTCTCCTCCTTCCAAACCTCTGCTTCCCAGGTTTATTCTCTCCTGCAGCACTGGGACCAAGAGTTTCATACCTGTGCTGCCTTCTCTCTCCTTTCGTACGACCCTGAGCCCCATGCTGGCTCCTTTCTCCTTTCAGGTTGCAGGGCAGATATTTCTAGGCCTGCTGGGTCTCTCCTCGCATTCTGGGGCCACTCTGGCTCATCTCTAAAGTCAGGCTAGGGGAAGATGATCAGCGGGCCTGTGCTGGCTCCTCCAGTGGGCCATGCAAGCTCATCTAGTGGGAGAGGGCAGGAGATATCAAAGTCCAAGCCCTGCTTCCTCTTTTTCCCTCGGTACTATCTACTGGCAGGACTGCATTATCCTGATGTGTGAAATTTTCAGGACAGTGTTATCTTCCTGAGAGTAAAGGACACTGGCAAAAGTTGCAAAGCAACAAATGCTATGCCAACCCAATATTGCATTGCACAAAAAAGGTTGCCTCGTATTTTTGCAGTGCCATACCGAGCTATTTGTTTCCTGGTTGCAACAGATAAATCTCGGATGCACCAGTGGCTCTCTCATCTTGAGATGACAATTCAGTTGATGGGGAAATTTTAGGAGAACATGGAGTATTTTAACTAGTACAGTCCAATTCTAGAAATAAGAATTCAATTTAGAAAGGAGATAGCTCATGATCAGATGATCTAAGATGGAAAACAAGAAAACAATCTCCTGTTACACTTTAGGAACAGATCTAGAGTAGAAGTCTTTCTTTTCACCAGCTGGACTACAAATTGTACTCGCAGCACACTATTTAAAATGACAGTGGTTCGTTTTTATATACTAAGTTTTATTTCTCTTAGTTATTTTAGACAACAATCTACTTTTTAAAAAAATAAAAAATGTGAGTAATATAAAGAAACAGAGGTGCTGTATACCTTGGAAAGGAAGTTATTCAAAGTTTATTCATTATAGAATTGCAAAGGCTAGTAAATGTTAAAGCTGCACCCAGCACCAGAACTATCACAGGACGCGGGGTTTAATTTTGCAGCATTAACTTGAGAGAATTTGCGATACTGTAGATACTTCAGTGCTCAAATGTTGAAATCTCAGATAATACAAAAAGTAACTAGAATGTGAAAGATTTCAGCATAATAAAATTAATTTCTACTCCTAGAAGAAACTGCTATAACACATTGTAGTTTGTCTTCAGTACATTTTCCACAATTGTCCTCAGTTTGTTTGCTAATTATTACAGATGTTTATGTTTGATGAAGAAAGGAGCTTCTCCATGTCTAGGATGACAAGCTTGAGTTGATCCTAGTTTTACCCCCTAGAATGTAGGGAGATGTAGTCCTACTTTTCTTAGAGAACCCAATAGAGAAATGACAATGATTTTCTCCCTCCAATGGGGTAAAAGCAGGACTGGCTCAGCTTATCCTCCTGCAAATGGTTGTAGAGACCCCCTACATCTCCACTAGATATCCCTAGCTCAGGCTTTGGGAAGGGAGTAAGAATGGGAACATACCATTTCAAATCAGCACCTCCTCTAAGGATCACCGAGCGAGGTGCCTCCATAGTGTGTGGCAAATTTAGTTTAATATTTGGAGAACGAGGAGCATTCTTAGTGTGACTCCCCACTTCAGGCCCCAGAGACAGTTACCTGGGAGAGACTCATCCTTGGCTTAGCTGGCAGTGTTTGTCTCGGGTGTTGTGAGTAGTTTTGAGATTTATTTTTGAAACATTTTTATGGATTCCTGTTCCTGCCTTTGGGAGGATTTTTTCCCCCTGCCTGGAGGAGGTCAGGTAAAAAGAGGAGCTGTGGTTCCCATCTTACAGCACATGGATGGGCTGCAGTACAGGAGAAGACTTTTCTGGGGGTTTGAGTTCTGCCACTATTCCTACTTGAGAGGAGGCAAGGGGAGAAGTAAGGATTTCATCTGTGTACTGCAGTTTGGGTCTTTCTAACCAAAAGATCCAGTTAATACCAGAATAGAACAAGAAACTCAGGTACCCTACTAGGAGCCTGGCTTCCACTATCTGGAAGAAAAGGATTTTTAGTGGAACATGACTGAGACCAAGTTTGTACCTCGATTTTTGTAGGAGATTAACTGAAGAGTGCAAGATGAATTACTTTGCAGTTGTATGTTACAGTAAAGTTTGTTATGGAACACTCCACGCCAGTGTATAGTGCAACTTTTGGGTACCAACACAAAGGCTATGAAGAGAAGGCAGCAACTGTGAGTGCACCAAGAGAAAGCGAGTGAGAAAGAGACTTTTTTCCCATGCTACATCTTAGACCCTGAAAGTTCATCTTTGCCCCCCACTCGAAGAATTCATGTCCTGGGGACCTCAAGCTGGGACTAGGGCTGAGTGTGATCCCTGCACCTGATTTGGCTGTAACCCGGTTACCTCATCCCTATCACACTTTCTTCCCGTAGTGAATTATATTAATAATGAACTTGTGGCACCGTGGTCATGTTCATATCCATAGACCAACATTGCATGATAAGAAACAGCTTCATTGGTATGCAGAAACTATCAAGATTTTGTATTTCGTTACATTTTTTATATATTCATGGAATCTCTGCACGTGGATATGGAAAGGCAATTCATAAATGACTTTTCTTAGGCTTCCATAGCATATCTAGAAGTTCTGTACAATGTGGTCTACTCAGGACAGGTTACAAATGGAAGAGGCGCTCCTTTACACAATCTGTATGAGCCCAAACACAGTACTTGTGCCGCTTCACTGATTCATGAATGATGAAAGGCAATGATAAGTTCATCCAGCAGGACATTTGCATCCTGAGGCATGTTGTTCAAATGTTTGTCTATATCATAGGAAATAGTTTTCCTTCTAAAGTACAGACTATGAAATGCGGTCCAGAAACTATGCCCCATTCTCTCTTCTGAGATCTAGGCATCAGTGTAGATCAACTGTGAGGCAAAGCAGTTCTGTGGATAAAAACATCTGAATACGACGGAAGAAATCCTGCAAGAAACACACAGAAGAGAAAAAGGAGGAAAATAAAAATATAGCATGAGTGAGGGGAAAGGAAAGAAAAACTACAGTAAAGAGGAAGAATGTTAGGAATGAGGTAGACTGCACAACAAAGAGAGAAAAATGGAGGCTAAGGCGTATGAATAAAAGGCCATGCCACTCTCACTGGAAGACGTATGAGAAGCTGAAGGATCTGTACACCCTGGAGGAGGGGAGGTGCAGGGGAGATATGATACAGACCTTCAGATACCTGAAAGGCTTTAATGATGCACAGACATCAAATCTTTACCATTGGAAGGAAATCTCTAGAACTAGGAGGGGTCATGATATGAAACTCCAAAGGGGTCAATTGAGAACCAATATCAAGAAATATTTCTTCACAGAGAGCGAAGTGGATGCATGGAATGCCCTCCCAGAAGAAGTGGTGAAGACAAGAACGATAATGGAATTCAAAAGGGCATGGGATAAGCACTGCAGATCCCTACAGGCCAGAGGATGGAAATGAAAAGATGGGAGTAACCTATATTAACTTTAGGAGCAACAATTATGCAAGGGGGTAACCTGCACTACTGCATGGGGGTCAACTGTACTACCTCAAGTCTGTCCACAAAATCATGGATGCTTGACATTTAAATCAGGATTCACAATGTAACTCTCTATTTTGTTTCCACTTGATTCCAAAGTAATATACGAGGGCAAACAATCTAAAACTCATATAGAATATATTTATTATGGCATTATATAACTCCATGGTGCACCCACATCTTGAATACTGGGTATAATCTCCAAAAGAACATACTATAGGCAATCTTCAGACTTAAGCGACAATTGGTGTCTAAAAACCATGAGGTCAGTATTCAAAGCCATTTAAACAGATAACTCACATATTATCCATCTAAATGGCAAGGTTTTGAAACCACATTCAAATCCCACTGACACTCCTTGGACAAGTCACTTCATCTTCCTTTGTCTCAGGTACACACTTACTGGTCCACTTTAAAAACCTTGCATGCGCCAAAACCAGGAGATTCGCGCATGTCTTGGACATGTGCGTGCCGCTCGGATTTTAAAATGCCCGCAGCAACGTGCGTATCTCCCGTTATGCGCACAAAAAATTTTTCAAGAAAGAGGAGTGGGGCATGGGTGTGGTCTGGGCAGGGCAATGGCAGGCCAGGGCTGAGAGATGATTTCTGCACGCACCTATTTACACGCTCAAGCACGTCGGGGTCCCCTTCTGCATAACTTTATTTCTGCTATGAATGGCGTGTAAATAATAAAATAAACATAGGCTACTTAGAAAGGTTTAGGGGGTCTGGCCTAACAGGGTAAAAGGTAGGCAGGGAGGTTAGGAAGGCCAATTGGTTAACTGGGCGAACTGGGAACGAATTGGGAAAATGGGTTCCAGCATTGGTACGCTTGTCTAGTAAAATTTCCCCCACTTATGCTAGCAAGGTGACATTTGCACATACGTGCGCATCAATATGAAATCATGAGCACATGTACGAGTGAACAGCTGATTTTAAACCGTGCCCGTATGTTTTAAAATCGCTGCATTCGTGTGTGTACGCCAGAAAATGCACGCACATGTGCGCCCAAGCGCAGCTCTTAAAATCTACCTCTTAGATTATAAGCTCTCTGGGGACAGGGAACTATATACAGTACCTGAATTTAATCATGTTTAAAAGGCAGAATATAAAACGATTGGATTCGTGCTGAATATCTACCTCTTTTTGCAAAGGGTTGCATTACTTTACAAGGTGTTTGTCAGTGGAGGGATTTTGTTTTGATGAAGTAACACCAGAATTTGAATATATTTTTTTTTTTTTTGCAAATTGGGTTGTAATGTGAACTATCCTAGTTCTGCATTGCACCAGTTGCAAATCCTAAGTATTCATAAAAGTATATCAATGTATTCAATATGTTTTATTACATAATTAGGATTGGATTTGATATTTCTGTTATGTGTTCTTTGCTTTTTACTTGATATTCTTTTTCTGTAGTTATAAACTGTGATGAATATAAAATATATTAATACTAATTAATAAGGCATTTTTAATGTTCGTAAGTGCCTGAAATAACTGAGTTAAAATATTTTAACATGTCACTTATGATGCATAATGGCTGTTGCAGACATTGCCAGGTGCACTCTAAGGCATTCTTTAGACCTCTATGCCTACTGCCCACCCCTGGGATCCCAACAAGGGCCTACTGCCCACCCCCTGCCCAGGGGTGGGCAGTAGGCCCTTGTTGGGATCCCTTCCCCCAAAATTCAGTTCTAGCTATGCCACTTGCCGTGTGTATGTGTGTGAGTGAAAGTGTGTGTGTGTGAGTGAGTATTTGAGTGTGTGTGTATATGAGAGACAGAGGAGAACATTTGTAAAGACAAAGTGGATGTTTGTTTGTGTGTGTGTGTGAGCATCACTGACACTGGCTGGCAGTGTGGTTGACTCATTAGTTGGCAACTGGCTCAAGAGCTGATTGATTAGAAAGAGACTAACATCAGACCAGGAATCCGGGATATATGTATATATGTATATGTACGTACGTATATGAGAGATGTAACCAGACTTGTGAGGGGCCCAACTAATTGCATGATGGAAGGGGGACTGCAGACCTGTGTGCTCTGCTACTTTGTTATTTACGAAAAATGTGAGATTTATGTTGGAGATTTTTTGATTCAGTTCTGCCAGACTCCAGGTCACATGATGCACCTCGACTTTCAAGGGTCGGCTTGGCTTATTTTTGGGAGCTGTTGAAGCATGCGCTGCAGGGTAAGGGTCTCCGACAGATACTCTGCAAGTTGGTTTTGAAAAAATTCACAAGGCTAATATTTTTGGCCATTGTCAGAAACAGGATCCTGGGCTTAATGGACCCTTGGTCTGACCCAGTATGGCATGTTCTTATGTTCTTCTTATTTTCTTAAATCCGTCCCTGTGCAGGATTGAAAAGATATTCATTGTGCCTATCGATAATATGCAGTTTGGCTGGATAAAATCTACAAGTATGAGATAAAGGCTTTTTTTTTTACTTTGGTTAGTTTTTTTGCCTGGTGGTTCCTCCTTTCTCCTTTTAATTCTCGCTCAAATGGAATCAGTGCTGGGGAATCATGTGCCATGAACCTTCATTTTCAACTATTTGGAGACTGTTCCCCTATTTTTATAGACCCTCCCTCTCACTGCTCCTAGTCTGGTCATTGCAGCAATGGTCCTGAGGCCAGGAGCTAAGCACCAGGGCTCCTTCTGGAATCCGTATCATGGGCTCTAACACCAGCCATTAGGAGATACCCTTAACAATCACTATGGCATACTCCTCCCCAGAGGCTGTGAACGCTGCCTCTGCAGCATGCCCATTCTTGGATGGCCCAGGGCACAGAAGACCCAAGTCAGCAAATAAACTAGGTAGGCACCTCCTGCTTGCCACTGAACCAACCCATCTTGATTAGTTTTTAACATAAAAAAGTCCACCGCAGAGTGATTGACAGAATGCAATTAGGAAAATACTTATCTTAAAGTATACATACATTAGTTTTGAGGACGTACATGCAACATATAGAATCTAATCACAAGTCAGCAGACCCATGCAGGTGGTCACTATTGTGTGAGGAAATTGTAGATTCTCTCTTTGCAAGCATCTATTTGAAATGGGGCAGTCAGCAATTCTGCCAACCATATAGATGGTAAAGACAAAATTTCGCCACCTTCTATTAGAAACAGCATAATAATATTCTGAATAATGTATTTGTCAGTCCAGCAATCTACTTGGCCAGTTTTTTTTTTGTTTTTTTTTTAATTTTCTGTAATTAATGTATGGATTGCCTCATCTTGGCATCTGAACTATTTCCTGAAATAGTAACAGATTTATCAGTTGCCAGTCAGACCCCAGACTCTTTCTCTTCCTTGTACCCCATCCAGATTTTATTCATTTGTTCTGTTTGCACCTCATTCCTGAAATTAGCTTGCTTCCCATATTCATTCAATGTCTTTCCACCGTACTTTTAATTAGTTCTGAGGCAGAACCATTTCCTGACACTGTACTGCTTTCAGCTTTATCCTCGTCTTCCTTACACTCTCAGTTTCCATATATAATTATGTGGTGTATTGTGTCTACAGCTTGTTCAAACTGTTTTGGTTAAAAGCAAAGACAAATAAACTGAAACAGAGGCATGCTAGACTTCAAAGTTTTGGATTACAAGGATACCCTGTTACCGGGTCCTCAATTACAAATGATTATTGAGGAATGCCATAAGTAGGCATCCACTTTCACTCTACCCAGGTATTAACAAGAACCAAAAACAATCCTTTTGGATTAGCATTCCAATGAAAGTCTGGCAAACTACTTGGGCTAAATGCATGGGGTTTTTTTTCCCACTAAGACACAAAATGGGAAAAACCCTTGGTACATCCAGGCCCATATTGGTAGCAGAAAAAAGTTCCTCCAACAAAAAGAGAGAGCTTAACCCCAGCACAAAGATATGAAACAATGGGGGATCCAAGATGGAAACTGGCTGAGACGCGCCTCGCTCCTCTCCATTAGCTAAGTTTTTTCTTTGGGCTGAATTTTGTCAAACATGGTGAAGAGGAAAGGTAAGGTCATTTGTGAGGTTTTCCTCTTGCTTCCCCCCCCCCCCCATTCCTGTTTCACAGCTTCTGAGGGGGGGGGGAACACAAAGTTAATCTGCTTGCAAGCGACGCTGGAGGGATGGCGTCAGACCTTCCAGAGGTTGAGGCATTGTTGAGGCCCCGAGTGCTGCTTACCTCCTTTGGCTGTAGATTCGAGAAGTGGCAGTGTGCCGAACAGGACCACAGGTGAGGAGGCAGGAAGACATTCATAGAAGATTGGACATTTTTCAGAACAGCTGAAGAGATTCTTAACTTCGGATTCTTCATTTTCCTAGATCTCCTCCAATTGGTCTTCAAGAACTTGTTAAGAAATATCTGAAGGAAGTTATTTCAGAAGATTCTTTGGCTCCCTGAAATAAGGTCTTTGATTTGTCACTCAAGAAGAAGGAAGAGAGAGTGTTGTTATACCATCTTCTGTGTCTCCAGAAAGTTTGGATTTAACTGTTTTTTTGAGTAGTTGCTGGAAGATGTGAAAAAGTGTGCTACTTTGTTGATTTCATGTGTTTTGAGGCAGATAAAAATCAGGGATACTTCTTTTATGGGTCAGAACGTCTGGTTTTTTCCAGATGGCTGTAGACTCAGAATAAAAGATCTTTTCTTCAGGTTTTGGGGGTGGGGTGGGATTTTTTTTTAAAGATATCCTGCTAAATGATTAATTAAGATATCAGGCAGCAGGTATGTCTTTTTTGAACCTAATCATCTGAAGCCTCTTTTCAGATAGTAGGATTACTATGGTTCTTGCCTGTGCTCCAGTGCATGTTTGATATTTGGTTATATAAACTGACTTTGTATTATTTATTCCTCTCTTTGCCAATGCTTTTTATTTTGTAAGTTATATTTTTTATTTCGTTATGTCCACTTTCTGATTGTGATCCCTCCCTATTGAGAACCTGGTAGAGGGTTCTATGTTGAGTATAGTTTTTTAATTATTTAGTTCTTTGTATTTTTTTTCTATACGTATTACCTTGTGCTCTGTCAAGTGATATTTTGCTTGTGATTTGTAGATTTAAAATTAATAAATAAAGAGTAAAAGCAAAAAAACAAAGCAATAAAACAGTGGGTAGTCTGACATTGGGGACCTTTTACGGCTCTGGGGAAAAGTCCACATTGCAAGTCTTTCCACTGTTTCATTGCTTAGTGAAAAAAAGCTCCTTTCAATGAATGCTGGAACTGTACTTCTTCAATTGATAACACACCACATATTTTTCCATCTTTTCTTGTTTAATGCTAGTGGATTACAGAACTTCTCTCACAAGTGTGGCCTGTCCCCAAACATCTGGTTGTTGCTGACTGACTGGAGAAATACAAGCTGAAACACCTGTTTATGCCCTGCCAGCTGGATCTACACAGATGTATGCGTGCCATATTTTCTGCTAAAGGTTGAATCCTCTGCAGAATATATTACATGCCAATTGGCTGACTTATGGTATTTGGGGAGATGTAGCCACTACTGAGAGAAAAGTCTTGCCTTTCTGCATTTAACAACAAAACTTGTATCTGTTTTCCTGAATTGTTTTTTTTTTTAATCGAAATGAAATTGGCTTTAGAAAAAACTTATGCCTGTGGCACTAAGTAATGAATATTGTTATAGTTTGAACTACTTAGAGGCTGCGTCATAGTGTTAGAAGGTTAGACTATCAGTGAAATACCCACTTTGAACCACATCCAAAATGTTCAAACATGACAGATAATGGGAACAAAGTCAAATAAAAATGTTTCTGAAGGGCCTCATATTAGTTGGCATTAAGCCCTGGCTACCAGTTTCTTATAGTTAGGGTCCTTGTTGTCCTGAGACAGATTTTTCATGATCCTACAGCAAAAGATAGCAAACTCTCTGACAAATTTACATATATTTTAATTGATTTGCTATTAAATAATGATAAAGTCATTATTTTCTGATATTTCTTGTTTCCGATTCATTTATTTGTTCTTTTCATTGAGGTGTTTACTGATCAGTGCTAGGAAGAGAGACGGGGGATAAGAGAATGGGAAATAGAGCAGATTATACTCCTGGGGGAATTCTGTGCCAAAAATTTAAAATTCTGTGCACACATTCTGTAAATTCTGTACATTTGTAAAATAACAGTATTTTTGTAAATTATCATCCTACATTTCAGTGTAGTCCAGTATTTTCATTTAAATAATAGTAAAGAAAACAAAGAACCTTTATATTTTCTCACTTAGGCCTAGATTCGTCATTTTGCCATAAATATTAGGGATGTGAATCGGGCTTCGGACAATTGAAAATATCGTCGATATTTTCAAAATCGTCAGAAATCGGGGGCTCACCCGAAACGATAGGAAAACCCCACGATATTGATAGTGGGGGGTTCTCTTATCATTTTGGGGGAGGGCGGGAAAAACAGCACACAAAAATAACCCCTAAACCCACCCCGACCCTTTAAAACTAATCCTTTTGCTTCCCCCACCCTCCCGACCCCCTCCCCCAAAAACATTTTACAGGTACCTGGTGGTCTAGTGGGGGTCCCGGGAGCGATCTCCCGCTCTCAGGCCGTCGGCTGCCACTAATCAAAATGGCGCCGATGGCCCTTTGCCCTTACCATGTGACAGGGTATCCGTGCCATTGGTCGGCCCCTGTCACATGGTAGGAGCACTGGATGGCCCGCGCCATTTTTAAAGATGGCGCCGGCCATCCAGTGCTCCCTCCATGTGACAGGGGCCGGCCAATGGCACGGATACCCTGTCACATGGTAAGGGCAAAGGCCATCGGCGCCATTTTGATTAGTGGCAGCTGACAGCCCGAGACCGGGAGATCGCTCCCGGAACCCCCACTGGACCACCAGGTACCTGTAAAATGTTTTTGGGGGGGGTCGGGAGGGTGGGGGAAGCAAAGGGATTAGTTTTAAAGGGTCGGGGTGGGTTTTTTGTTTATCGGCTCGGGTGCAGCCGATAAACAAAACTGCGATCGGGTCCGATGGAAAAAACCCCACATTTGAATCGGAACCGGAATCCGACCAATTCCGGTTCCGATTCACATCTCTAATAAATATCGCAAAAATAGTGCAACTGATAAAAAAGGGGCGTGGTTAAGGTAATTTTCCTGGTACTGCTTTGCATAGGTATTTTACCACGATGCGTTAAATTTATCACACCCGTGATATTTTCCCACATCGCAGTCCCAGACAGGCTTTAATCGCATTCTGGGCTGCTGGTGAGAGAAACAGAGAGAGTGCCTCTGTAGAGGCTCAACAAAAAGTTATCTATTTATACCACTGTTATAGGGGGCAGCTAGGTAGAGAATCTACTTTTCTTTTACTTTTCATTCCTCCAAACCACATTAAATCTTCACTGATGGTAACCATGCTGTTCATATGTATGACCGTGCATGCAAAATTGTCCCCTAAACTCCAACTCACTCCACAAACCTCACTCCGAGTTCATAATGCCCCCTCTTACAGAGGTATAAAGAGTTAAAAAAAAAACTCAGCAGACCTTCACAGAGGCTCTCTCCCCTCCTTCTCCCTTCCCGAAATAGAATTTGCGATAAATCCCGTTACGACTGTAACAAACAGCTATCACAGGCATAACACTCAGAAAGAAGGTGTAGTTATTTCCAGCGTTAAATCCTGTGATAGCGTGCGTTACATTATCGCACACAATGTTAAACAGCCCTCATTTCCATTTACTCCTCCCACTTATTTATTTATTTATTTGGCAAATTTTTTTTATATACCAACAACCGTTTGTACATCGTATCGGTTTACAAATAACTTGGAACTTATAGGCTAGGCCTTTACATGGAACAGTAAACTATAAGTAAACAGAGAAACAAGAAACCAAAATTACAAAATATAACTTATTTACAAAATTACAAAAATAATCATCTTGAATAAATATTTCAAATTTTCATACGCATTTCGTGATGGGATATTTATCGCATGCGTTATGCTATTATCGAGAGTGTTAGGGCCCTAACGCCCGTGATAGCGCCCTAACGCCATTTGATAAATGACCCGCTTAGTGATTTTCTTCCAGTGGAAAGAATCAAACTAGGCAGAGAATATTTACCTTCTCCATTTGTCAAGGTAAACATTCATTTTCATGCAACTGCATCACCACTACCTCCACCTCTTACAGTGGAAGTGGCTTGTCCAGTGGCTGCATCATGCACTGCCATGTGAGAAACCTGAGATAAATCCTACACATGCTCTCTCTGTCTCACATGCAATCTCATATATACACGCACATACACTTTCTCGCCCACAATATGCAATCGTGCACACACAGGTTCCCAGGCAGACACCTACCTACCCACCCACACTGGTTCACAACACACATGGGGGTCACATTAAAACTCTCTCTCAGGGTCTCAGCCTCTTCTTCAGCCGCCAGTAAGATGAGGTCCGCTGGTGGCCCCTGGGTCCTTTCTCTCTCTTTTGCTGCAGTGGCCTGCTGGATCATAGCGTACGTGGCAGGACTTATGTTTAACCAAATGTCATCTCCTGCTGTCACAGTGCCGGTCATGAGACTGGCCCCATGGCAGCAGGAGATAACGCGACTCCTACTATCAGCTCTTTACCTCTCCCCTTCTCCCCTCTCACCATCACCCTTTATTTCCCTTCTCCCTTTGACCATCTCATACATTTATAGCAGTTTATTTATTTACCTCTTTCTCACAGTGCAGGAATAATATGCACTGATTGCACACTACTGTTTCCCAGTCTTTAAGCTGCCTGGTTGTGCCGCGTTCGCGAAGGCCCCAACTCAACTCTTCAGGCAGGTTCACGGAGCTCAGCTATAATCAGTGCTGCGCTGCCTCCCGTGAGTCTGGCCCATCCTTCCGGGGATCACAGAGTCCTGCAGTTAAAGCCCCCTCTTCTTCTAGCGGGCTTACATTGCCACGATCCTGCCTGCATTTGAGGTTGGAGCAACGGTGAAAATCTGCACAAAGGGGGAAATCTGCAGAAATTCTGCATTCTGCAATAGCGCAGAATTCCCCAGGAGTAAGGTTAGGGTTCTGGGTGATGAGGAGGGAAAGGGGGATCTTGAAGGACAGAGTAGGGATCTTAGGAACGAGGGATAGGGGATTAAGGTATAGAGCGAGGGGAGGAGAGGGAGAATTGGGGGTCATGATTGCAAGGAGAGGGGAAAGGGAATGAGTGGAGGAGAGTAAAGTGCATCCTGGACCAAGAATGAGATCAGGATCAAGAGAGGGAAGATCTATTTCCTTCTGACATCGAGCCCTTCTCTCAGTCACTACCCACCCCTCCAAACACCCTCTGATCCTTTCACAACCCCTCCAATCTTCTCACACATACCTGCAACCTCTCCAATCTCCACCCCTGCCCCCCCCCCCCCATCCCTTCCCTCACTTTCTCAATGGCATTCTCTCTAGGGCTGTTGCAAGGATGTTGGGCACCCTAGGCAGCCTTCAACCCTGCACCCCCATCTCCCCATGACTTATCTACTGGTGGCAGCTTCTGCACTCTTCAGCCATCAATGGGATGGACTCTGCTGGTGAATCTGGGCCTTCTCCCATGATTTTTCTGCCCCACTCAAGGTGGGGCACTTTAGGCAACTGCCCAGTTCACCTAATACAAGAACCAGTCCTGGGTTGTATGACATCTAAAGAGACAAGGCGGCTCATGTGACTGTAAATCACAGCTATAGCTGACCCTGTACATTTCCTGTTTCCATCTAGTTCTGTTCTGTCAGTGGTGTTTTGCCAAAAATAGTGATTCTGTCCATACCTCCTCAAAGTTCCATTTAAAGCATCCCATTAATGGACTTGGGCCATGAGCATCATTTATTTGCATATCTGTAATTGTACTCAAATTGTGGTCCTGGAAGGCAGCTTATTGGTGATAAAACATTGTTCGCAGATTTTTAGACGTCCTGTGTAGTTGGCTTCTAACCTGTCCTATGCTCAATGAAGTCCATGGGTAAAACAAAATAAACAACTACACAGGAAGGCCACAAAGACTCAGAAGGATACAAAACTTGTATTCCCACCATAAGTCTGAAGGTCACATTCCTAGGCTTCTAAAGGGAGTACAGAATTTGCTGCATCATCTGCAGATGAACCTAGGTAACATGACAGAGGCCATTGAGGCCATGAACACAGACATCACAAGAGTATTGGAGAACCTGCTTCAGTGACAGACAGACCATAGCACTGAGGGACTTCTGCCAACCCAGAAGTTACCAACCTTTCCATCCAGTGATTTTGGCCCTGTTGTTCCACTTGTTAACTCCATCCATGCCCCCACAGAGATAGCAGGGCAGGAAAAGAGGCTGCCGTCTGACATCCTTCTGAGGTTCCACTTGTCTGCCCTATGTCTGAAACTTTTTTTCCTCCACTGCTGCTGCTGCCTTTTCAAGGGATACAATTTTACCTTCAGACTAGACCACAACACCTGTCTTATGGACTTTGGGTTTTAGAC